>NC_053391.1:583792688-584992688 GCF_905171765.1 Bufo bufo
ACAGTTGTTATGCCCAGATATGTGCCCCCTCACAGTCGTTTTGCCAAATATGTGCCCCTCACAGTAGTTATGCCCAGATATGTGCCCCCTCACAGTCGTTAAGCCAGATATGTGCCCCTCACAGTAGTTATGGCCAGATATTTGCCTCCCTCACAATGGTTATAGCCAGATATGTGCCTCCTCACAGTCGTTATGCCCAGATATGTGCCCCCTCACAGTAGTTATGGCCAGATATGTGCCTCCCTCACAGCAGTTAAGCCAGATATGTGCCCCTAGTTATGCCAGATATGAGCCTCCTTATTAGCAGTTATGCCAAATGTGCCCCTCACAGTGGTTATGCCAGATATGTGCCCATAGTTATGCCAGATATGAGCTGCCTTACAACAGTTATGCCTGATATGTGCCCCTCACAGTAGTTATGCCTACATATCTGTGCCCCCTCACAGTAGTTGTTATACCCAGATATGTGCCCCTCACAGTGGTTATGCTCTTTTGTGCCCCCTCACTTTAGTGGTTGCCCACTTTTTGCAGCTTTAGGCCTCTTTCACACGGGCGTTGCGGGAAAATGTGTGGGTGCGTTACGGGAACACTCGCGATTTTTCCGCACGAGTGCAAAACATTGTAATAAGTTTTGCACTCGTGTGAGAAAAATCGCACATGTTTGGTACCCAAACCCGAACTTCTTCACAGAAGTTCGGGCTTGGGATCGGTGTTCTGTACAGTCGTGGCCAAAAGTTTTGAGAATGACACAAATATTAGTTTTCACAAAGTTTGCTGCTAAACTGCTTTTAGATCTTTGTTTCAGTTGTTTCTGTGATGTAGTGAAATATAATTACACGCACTTCATACGTTTCAAAGGCTTTTATCGACAATTATATGACATTTATGCAAAGAGTCAGTATTTGCACTGTTGGCCCTTCTTTTTCAGGACCTCTGCAATTCGACTGGGCATGCTCTCAATCAACTTCTGGGCCAATTCCTGACTGATAGCAACCCATTCTTTAATAATCATTTCTTGGAGTTTGTCAGAATTAGTGAGTTTTTGTTTGTCCACCCGCCTCTTGAGGATTGATCACAAGTTCTCAATGGGATTAAGATCTGGGGAGTTTCCAGGCCATGGACCCAAAATGTCAACGTTTTGGTCCCCAAGCCACTTAGTTATCACTTTTGCCTTATGGCAATTGTGCCGGTGCTCCATCGTGCTGAAAAATGCATTGTTCGTCACCAAACTGTTGTTGGATTGTTGGAAGAAGTTGCTGTTGGAGGGTGTTTTGGTACCATTCTTTATTCGTGGCTGTGTTTTTGGGCAAAATTGTGAGTGAGCCCACTCCCTTGGATGGGAAGCAACCCCACACATGAATGATCTCAGGATGCTTTACTGTTGGCATGACACAGGACTGATGGTAGCGCTCACCTTTTCTTCTCCAGACAAGCCTTTTTCCAGATACCCCAAACAATCGGAAAGAGGCTTCATCGGAGAATATGACTTTGCCCCAGTCCTCAGCAGTCCATTCACCATACTTTCTGCAGAAGATCAATCTGTCCCTGATGTTTTTTTCGGAGAGAAGTGGCTTCTTTGCTGCCCTTCTTGACACCAGGCCATCTTCCAAAAGTCTTCGCCTCACTGTGCGTGCAGATGCGCTCACACCTGCCTGCTGCCATTCCTGAGCAAGCTCTGCACTGGTGGCACTCCGATCCCGCAGCTGAATCCTCTTTAGGAGACGATCCTGGCGCTTGCTGGACTTTCTTGGATGCCCTGAAGACTTCTTAACAAGAATTGAACCTCTTTCCTTGAAGTTCTTGATGATCCTATAAATTGTTGATTGAGGTGCAATCTTAGTAGCCACAATATCCTTGCCTGTGAAGCCATTTTTATGCAACGCAATGATGGCTGCACGCGTTTCTTTGCAGGCCACCATGGTTAACAATGGAAGAACAATGATTTCAAGCATCACCCTCCTTTTAACATGTCAAGTCTGCCATTTTAACCCATTCAGCCTGACATAATGATCTCCAGCCTTGTGCTCGTCAACATTCTCACCTGAGTTAACAAGACGATTACTGAAATGATCTCAGCAGGTCCTTTAATGACAGCAATGAAATGCAGTGGAAAGTTTTTTTTGGGATTAAGTTAATTTTCCTGGCAAAGAAGGACTATGCAACTCATCTGATCACTCTTCATAACATTCTGGTGTATATGCAAATAGCTATTATAAAAACTTAAGCAGCAACTTTTCCAATTTCCAATATTTATGTAATTCTCAAAACTTTTGGCCACGACTGTAGATTGTATTATTTTCCCTTATAACATGGTTATAAGGGAAAATAATAGCATTCTGAATACAGAATGCATAGTAAAACATCGCTGGAGGGGTTAAAAAAAAATAAAAAAAGATTTAACTCACCTTAGTCCACTTGATCGCGGCCCGGCATCTCCTTCTGGCTTCATCTGATCTCTGTGCAGCAACAGGACCTTTGGTGACGTCATTCCGGTCATCACATGATCCATCACCATGGTAAAAGATCATGTGATGGATCATGTGATGACCGGAATGACGTCACCAAAGGTCCTGTTGCTGCACAGAGATCAGATGAAGTCCAGAAGGAGATGCCGGGCCGCGATCAAGTGGACTAAGGTGAGTTAAATTTTTTTTTTTTTTTTTTTTAACCCCTCCAGCGATGTTTTACTATGCATTCTGTATTCAGAATGCTATTATTTTCCCTTATAACCATGTTATAAGGGAAAATAATAATGATTGTGTCTCCATCCCGATCGTCTCCTAGCAACCGTGCGTGAAAATCGCACGGCATCCGCACTTGCTTGCAGATGCTTGCGATTTTCACGCAACCCCATTCATTTCTATGGGGCCTGCGGTACGTGAAAAACGCACAAAGAGGAGCATGCTGCGATTTTCATGCAACGCACAAGTGATGCGTGAAAATCACCGCTCATGTGAACAGCCCCATAGAAATGAATGGGTCGGTATTCAGTGCGGGTGCAATGCGTTCACCTCCCGCATCGCATCCGCGCGGAATACTCGCTCGTGTGAAAGGGGCCTTATGGGGGGGGAACTGAGTGCGCCCCCCCCCCCTTCCTTGTCTCTGCGCCACCTCATGTTTGAAGAGCGCTCTGACTGGGCCCGGCATTCTCACTGTACTTCATGCTGGTCCCGGTCAGAGCGCTCCCATTACATGGGAGAGCAGTGGGCCCCCACTAGGCCCGTACACCCCTGCTTGGGCCCCCCAGGAGCAACTGGGCCCAGGGCAGCTGTCCGCTTTAAAGATGGCCCTGGGAGTAGCTTATCTCCCCCTGCAGCCGGTAAGAAGGGGCCCCCTCCTGCTTTGGGCCCCTGTGCAACCGAACCGGCTGCACATGCGGTATGTCCGCCCCTGACGTGGGAGACCGGATGTCCAGCCGATGAATGGGTGAAGCGCATGCGCAATGCATGCAGAGACTAACGGTGGCCATTTTGGATTAGGGCAAATCAAGTACGGACCGGGGTGGCCATCTTGAGAATGGGCATGTACAGTCGTGGCCAAAAGTTTTGAGAATTACATAAATATTGGAAATGGGAAAAGTTGCTGCTTAAGTTTTTATAATAGCAATTTACATATACTCCAGAATGTTATGAAGAGTGATCAGATGAATTGCATAGTCCTTCTTTGCCATGAAAATTTACTTAATCCCAAAAAAACCTTTCCACTTCATTTCGTTGCTGTCATTAAAGGACCTGCTGAGATCATTTCAGTAATCGTCTTGTTAACTCAGGTGAGAAGGTTGACGAGCACAAGGCTGGAGATCATTATGTCAGGCTGATTGGGTTAAAATGGCAGACTTGACATGTTAAAAGGAGGGTGATGCTTGAAATCATTGTTCTTCCATTGTTAACCATGGTGACCTGCAAAGAAACGTGTGCAGCCATCATTGCGTTGCATAAAAATGGCTTCACAGGCAAGGATATTGTGGCTACTAAGATTGCACCTCAATCAAAAATTTATAGGATCATCAAGAACTTCAAGGAAAGAGGTTCAATTCTTGTTAAGAAGGCTTCAGGGCATTGAAGAAAGTCCAGCAAGCGCCAGGATCATCTCCTAAAGAGGATTCAGCTGCAGGATCGGAGTGCCACCGGTGCAGAGCTTGCTCAGGAATGGCAGCAGGCAGGTGTGAGCGCATCTGCACGCACAGTAAGGCGAAGACTTTTGGAAGATGGCCTGCTGTCAAAAAGGGCAGCAAAGAAGCCACTTCTCTCCAAAAAAAACATGAGGGACAGATTGATCTTCTGCAGAAAGTTTGGTGAATGGACTGCTGAGGACTGGGGCAAAGTCATATTCTCTGATGAAGCCTCTTTCCGATTGTTTGGGGCATCTGGAAAAAGGCTTGTCCAGAGAAGAAAAGGTGAGCGCTACCATCAGTCCTGTGTCATGCCAACAGTAAAGCATCCTGAGACCATTCATGTGTGGGGTTGCTTCTCATCCAAGGGAGTGGGCTCACTCACAATTTTGCCCAAAAACACAGCCATGAATAAAGAATGGTACCAAAACACCCTCCAACAGCAACTTCTTCCAACAATCCAACAACAGTTTGGTGAAGAACAATGCATTTTCCAGCGCGATGGAGCACTGTGCCATAAAGCAAAATTGATAACTAAGTGGCTCGGGGACCAAAACGTTGACATTTTGGGTCAATGGCCTGGAAACTCCCCAGATCTTAATCCCATTGAGAACTTGTGGTCAATCCTCAAGAGGCGGGTGGACAAACAAAAACCCACTAATTCTGACAAACTCCAAGAAGTGATTATGAAAGAATGAGTTGCTATCAGTCAGGAATTGGCCCAGAAGTTGATTGAGAGCATGCCCAGTCGAATTGCAGAGGTCCTGAAAAAGAAGGGCCAACACTGCAAATACTGACTCTTTGCATAAATGTCATGTAATTGTCAATAAAAGCCTTTGAAACGTATGAAGTGCGTGTAATTATATTTCACTACATCACAGAAACAACTGAAACAAAGATCTAAAAGCAGTTTAGCAGCAAACTTTGTGAAAACTAATATTTGTGTCATTCTCAAAACTTTTGGCCACGACTGTATATGGGAAATAGAAGCACTGAAGTGAAAGGAAAGAGCTAGGATAGAAAAAAAAAAAGGGGAAAAGAGGGGAAGAAAAAAGGGAAAATAGAAAGTAGTATGTCATTTAAGTGTGTAGGATAAAATAGAAAAGACAGTGAAAAAGGATAATGGATACAAATAAGAATAATTAAGAAAAAATAAAATGGAAAAAAAAAATAATATTAATAAAAAATTGTTGGGAAAAATAATGGGAAAATAATGCAAAGGGGAGGGGGAACAACTAGTAAGCTAGAATAGCAAGATATGGATGGAATTAAATAAAAAAAAAGGGGTGTAAGAAGGGTAAAGAACTGGGGATAGAAAAGGGCTGAGAGGTGATACTGTATATATGGCATATGTATATATTAAGTATGTGTGGAGTATAAAGGAAGGTGTGCCGCGGAGTATGGAGCAATGTAGAAAAAGTATAAAGTGATGGGAAATGTAAATGTATGTAAGAAGTGAATGATAACAGAAGAAAGGGAAGAGAAAAAGGAATGGAAGGGACATCATACTACCTGATATATAGGGATCGAGAAAAAAATTAATGATTCATCGCATCTGAAAAGAAGAAGAGATTAATTAGTGTATTATTCATAAAGCAGCATGATCAATTCGGACTGTCAACACAGGATATAGTATTCTCGGTTGAGTCCACGGGGTGAAAGTGTGCCAAGCATGTGAATCCAATAGGATTCTCATTTTTTGAGTAATGCAATATGGTTCTCACCTCGTCTGGGTCTTGGTACTTGTTCGATTATTTGGTATTTAAGTTGTGATACATTGTGGCCAGCCGTCTTGAAATGGTCTGGTAGCGGAAGCCATGTTTTGCCGCATCTGATGGTGGATTTGTGACTCAAAATCCTATCTCTTATTGCTTGGGTGGTTTCACTGATATATAAGAGACCACAAGGACATTTAATTAAATATACCGCAAAGTTGGAGTCGCATGTAAAGTAGTCCTTGATTGGATAAGCTTTACCTGTGTGTAGATGGTGGAAAATGTTGCCTTTCAATATGTTCGTGCAGCTCGCGCAATGTAAGCACAGTAATGTCCCTTGTTTTTTGGTATGGAGAAAAAGATGTTTGGATCTTTTAGACTGGCTGCCTATTTCGGCCCTAATTAAATGGTTCCGGATGTTAATAGGTCTCTTGAGGCGCATAAGGGCAGGTTTCTCGAAATGTTTGACCGTAGGGTAGGCTTTATGTAGTAAGGGCCAGTGTTTGCCATAGGATGGTAGGTGTGGATGAAGGCAACTCTGTTGGTGTTGTCCATTCTCGTTCGGGTGACTGAAGAATTGAACCGTGCTTTTTCTGTGTTAAGTAATGACTGTGGATAACCCCTGTCACTGAATTTGTGGCTGATTTGTACTATTTGTCTCTCTTTTTGTGTCGGGTCAGAGACTATACGGTGTATTCTCATGAACTGAGAACGTGGTAAAGATTTCTTAGTGTTAAGAGGGTGACAACTGGCAGGGGCGGACTGACCGGTCCGAGGGCCCGGCCAGGATGGGGGCCCACCGCAGAATAACAATGTGTTATGCTGGCCTGGTAATGGTGGTAATGGCAGCGGGGCCCGGTGCACTCACTGTATTCTATTAAACCGGGCCCCGCTCACTGTAATACTAATTTTCATATGTGAACAAGAAGAGAAATCCTCTGCGATCCTCTCCCTCTCTGTACTCACAAACTCAGTAGCAGGCAGGCCGGGCGGCAGCGCAACTCACTGACGTCACGCGCCTGCTCCGCCTGCTTCATTCATAAAGTGGGAGGAGCAGGAGCGTGACGTCAGTGAGTTGCGCTGCCGCCCGGCCTGCCTGCTACTGAGTTTGTGAGTACAGAGAGGGAGAGGATCGCAGAGGATTTCTCTTCCTGTTCACATATGAAAATTTGTATTACAGTGAGCGGGGCCCGGTGCGATAGAAAACAGTGAGTGCACCGGGCCCCGCTGCCATTACACAGACATCCCAACCTGCAAAAACTCATTTCAGGGAGGTGCACTTATTTCAGGGAGGTTTTCTTTCACAAACTTTTTATTACATTTTCCAAACATATGCAGTATCTGCACACTTTGCTCTATGGTGTGGATGACTGGGCTCATTACCCTGCCCCAAATTATCATATTTATGTACAGTGGGGGAAATAATTATTTGACCCCTCACTGATTTTGTAAGTTTGTCCAATGACAAAGAAATGAAAAGTCTCAGAACAGTATCATTTCAATGGTAGGTTTATTGTAACAGTGGCAGATAGCACATCAAAAGGAAAATCTAAAAAATAACTTTAAATAAAAGATAGCAACTGATTTGCATTTCATTGAGTGAAATAAGTATTTGAACCCTCTAACAAAAAAAGACTTAATACTTGGTGGAAAAACCCTTGTTTGCAAGCACAGAGGTCAAACGTTTCTTGTAATTGATGACCAAGTTTGCGCACATTTTAGGAGGAATGTTGGTCCACTCCTCTTTGCAGATCATCTCTAAATCCCTAAGGTTTCGAGGCTGTCTCTGTGCAACTCTGAGCTTGAGCTCCCTCCATAGGTTTTCGATTGGATTAAGGTCCGGAGACTGACTAGGCCACTCCATGACCTTAATGTGCTTCTTCTTGAGCCACTCCTTTGTTGCCTTTGCTGTATGTTTTGGGTCATTGTCGTGCTGGAACACCCATCCACGACCCATTTTCAGTTTCCTGGCAGAGGGAAGGAGGTTGTCGCTCAGGATTTCACGATACATGGCTCCGTCCATTTTCCCGTTTATGCGAATAAGTTGTCCTGTGCCCTTAGCAGAAAAACACCCCCAAAGCAAAATGTTTCCACCCCCATGCTTGACGGTGGGGACGGTGTTTTGGGGGTCATAGGCAGCATTTTTCTTCCTCCAAACACAGCGAGTTGAGTTAATGCCAAAGAGCTCTATTTTGGTCTCATCAGACCACAGCACCTTCTCCCAGTCACTCTCTGAATCATTCAGGTGTTCATTGGCAAACTTCAGACGGGCCTGCACATGTGCCTTCCTGAGCAGGGGGACCTTGCGAGCCCTGCAGGATTTTAATCCATTGCGGTGTAATGTGTTTCCAATGGTTTTCTTGGTGACTGTGGTCCCTGCTAATTTGAGGTCATTAACTAACTCCTCCCGTGTAGTTCTAGGATGCTTTTTCACCTTTCTCAGAACCATTGACACCCCACGAGGTGAGATCTTGCGTGGAGCCCCAGAGCGAGGTCGATTGATGTTCATTTTGTGCTCCTTCCATTTTCGAACAATCGCACCAACAGTTGTCACCTTCTCTCCCAGCTTCTTGCTAATGGTTTTGTAGCCCATTCCAGCCTTGTGCAGGTCTACAATTTTGTCTCTGACATCCTTGGACAGCTCTTTGGTCTTTCCCATGTTGGAGAGTTTGGAGTCTGCTTGATTGATTGATTCTGTGGACAGGTGTCTTTTATACAGGTGACTAGTTAAGACAGGTGTCCTTAATGAGGGTGACTAATTGAGTAGAAGTGTCTAACCACTCTGTGGGAGCCAGAACTCTTAATGGTTGGTAGGGGTTCAAATACTTATTTCACTCAATGAAATGCAAATCAGTTGCTATCTTTTATTTAAAGTTATTTTTTCGATTTTCCTTTTGATGTGCTATCTGCCACTGTTACAATAAACCTACCATTGAAATGATACTGTTCTGAGACTTTTCATTTCTTTGTCATTGGACAAACTTACAAAATCAGTGAGGGGTCAAATAATTATTTCCCCCACTGTATATGATTAAAGGGATTCTGTCACCACCTATAAGCCCTGTGAGCTAAACACATGCTCATGTCCAGGGTAGCATTCTGATTTCTAAGGTGGCCTTATAAAAGCTATTTGTGGCTTTATTCTGCGGAAAAACAGGTTTTACTAACCTGTCAATCATTGAATTAAGGTGCCCAAGTAGGGGAGGTCTGTTGATGCATGGTGCCCGGCCGCACGCATCGCCGTTCGTGCCCAGCGCCGCCTCTCCCTCCCCCTCCTCCCGCTTTGAGATCCCGCGCGTGCACACAGGCTCAGCCTGATGCGCCGTTGCGGACTTCTGGCATCGGCTTCTTCTTGCACTGTACGCACGCGCCGAGAAGGGGACACTGCTACAGGTTGCCGGAAAGGTTTACTGCGAGTAAACTAGAGATGGGAAGTTCGGATCTTTCACAAGAATCGGTTTATGAATCGAATCTTCGGTTCACTCGCTGAGCTGACAAGAAGCAAGTGAACCGAAGCTTAGGTTGTGCAATGCGCATGCGCGGGTGCTTCGATTCACTTGCTGACTCGCTGAGTCGGCTCTTGGTCTGAGTCAGAAAGTTTATTCTTTAAAACCCTGTGTGTAATTATCTACCCCACTGTAGGAAAAAAACAAGCATCCAGGGGGGGTGAATTTAACACTGGGGTAAATAATATAATTAAAATGGAGGGTTAAAATGTGTGTAAATGTATTTAAAAAAAATATACATCTCTCTCAATAGTTCTATAGCTACTGAGTGAGACAGAAGGAGGGATGCCTTTAACATATATATCTCCTTGAGAAGCCAATTTGACCCTAAAGGGTTAATTCAACCTGTAATCTAAACTCTGTGTCCTGTCACTTCTCTTATCTCTCTGCTCTGCTATCTGACTGAGATAAACCTTTGGGATATATTGTTTCACATGTGGGCGTCAGGGAGCCGCTATCTAATAGCGGGAGACTCCCTGAACGTCCGGGAGACTTGAGATCCCTGCATTACAACACCAGATGCCGGCCCCCAGACCCTGTATTGGGGGTCATTCACTCACAGGGACACTGTTATGGGGGGATCTGTGGATGACACATATATAGCATAAGGTGCTATATATGTGTCACCCACAGTGCCATCCACAGACAGAGCCCCCACAACAGTGCCATCCACAGAGCCCCCACAACAGTGCCATCCACAGAGCCCCCACAACAGTGGCATCCACAGAGCCCCCACAACAGTGTCATCCACAGACCACCATTAGTTCAAAACCCACCAAAAGCACACCTTTTGGTTCAAAATATTTTTTAATTTGGCTATTCCCCACCCCTCTTGTAATTGTTCCGCTACTTTTGGGCTGCGCGGGCATGAGTTCAGTCACTTGGGTGCGCAATCCCGTCCTGCAGCGCGTGATCCCGCGAGACCCGCTGCTGTAGGTCACGGGTCTCGCGGGATCACGCGCCGAAGTGACTGAACTCATGCCCACGAAGCCCGCAAGTAGCAGATCAGTGGAACAAGTACAAGGTGGAGGGGACTGTTTCTAACAGAGGCTCACTAATGGACGCTGAGATTAGATCACCCCATACGAAAGCATTGAATCAATGCTTTCCTATGGGGAAAAATCTGACCCTGGAGGTCATCATGCAGAGTGTGAGGACGTCCAGCGTCAGATACCAGACCAAAGGTCTGTTTTACTCCAGGAAGCCCTGAGGTGGCTGCCAGCCACTAGAGGCTGACTTATTGCTGGAACGTGAACAATGCAGTTTCTCTAGAACATTGCAGCTCGATTTGCAAAAGAGACACTGTACCCAGACCACTTCAATGAGCTGAAGGGGTCTGGGTGCCTTTTGTGTCGCTTTAACTTTGAAATCTTATTAAAGATTGTGTAGGGTGTAGCTGGAGGCGGGGCATGGAGGCGGTACAAGGGTGGGGCTTGCAGCAGAACATGGGTGGGGCCTGTAAGGGGGCCCTTGATTTATTTTGCCCGGGGGCCCTGAGGGTTCTCAGTCCGCCCCTGACAACTGGTGTATTCGAGAAGACTATTTCTGTCTGTGTGTTTAGTGTATAAATCAGTGGAAAGGCAAACTCTGTCATTTTTAATGATCAGAGTGTCCAGGAAGCTTATGGAGTCGGAATCATAATGTAATGTGAATTTAAGTTCTGGTCTGATTTGATTTATGGTATCAATGAACTACAAAAGTGTATTGGGAGGGCCTGTCCAGACGCAGAAAATGTCACTGATATATCGATGCTAACAGAGGGCGTATTGTTGGAAAAGTAAGTTAGTCATGCCCCCACTTAAACACCTCTTCTCAAGACTAAATAAATGTAATCTTGAGGTTTACCTCATTATAACACACTTTTGATATCCCAGCAGTTTACCTCACTATAATGCACTTGTGATGTCACAGTGGATTACCTCACTATAATGCACTTCTGATGTCACAGTGGATTACTTCACTATAATGTACTTGTGATGTCACAGTGGATTACCTCACTATAATGCACTTCTGATGTCACAGTGGATTACTTCACTATAATGTACTTGTGATGTCACAGTGGATTACCTCACTATAATGCATTTGTGATGTCACAGTGGATTACCTCACTATAATGCACTTGTGATGTCACAGTGGATTACCTCACTATAATGCACTTGTGATGTCACAGTGGTTTACCTCACTATAATACACTTGTGATGTCACAGTGGATTACCTCACTATAATACACTTGTGATGTCACAGTGGATTACCTCACTATAATGCACTTGTGATGTCACAGTGGTTTACCTCACTATAATACACTTGTGATGTCACAGTGCATTACCTCACTATAATACACTTGTGATGTCACAGTGCATTTCCTCACTATAATGCACTTGTGATGTCACAGTGGATTACTTCACTATAATATACTTGTGATGTCACAGTGGATTACCTCACTATAATACACTTGTGATGTCACAGTGGATTACCTCACTATAATGCACTTGGGATGTCACAGTGGTTTACCTCACTATAATGCACTTGTGATGTCACAGTGGATTACCTCACTATAATACACTTGTGATGTCACAGTGGATTACCTCACTATAATACACTTGTGATGTCACAGTGGACTACCTCACTATAATACACTTGTGATATCACAGTGGATTACCTCACTATAATGCACTTGTGATGTCACAGTGGATTACCTCACTATAATGCACTTGTGATGTCACAGTGGATTACCTCACTATAATACACTTGTGATGTCACAGTGGATTACCTTACTATAATGCACTTGTGATGTCACAGTGGTTTAGCTCAGTATAATATACTTGTGATGTCACAGTGGATTACCTCACTATAATACACTTGTGATATCACAGTGGATTACCTCACTATAATGCACTTGTGATGTCACAGTGGATTACCTCACTATAATGCACTTGTGATGTCACAGTGGATTACCTCACAATAATGCACTTCTGATGTCACAGTGGATTACTTCACTATAATGTACTTGTGATGTCACAGTGGATTACCTCACTATAATGCACTTCTGATGTCACAGTGGATTACTTCACTATAATGTACTTGTGATGTCACAGTGGATTACCTCACTATAATGCATTTGTGATGTCACAGTGGATTACCTCACTATAATGCACTTGTGATGTCACAGTGGATTACCTCACTATAATGCACTTGTGATGTCACAGTGGTTTACCTCACTATAATACACTTGTGATGTCACAGTGGATTACCTCACTATAATACACTTGTGATGTCACAGTGGATTACCTCACTATAATGCACTTGTGATGTCACAGTGGTTTACCTCACTATAATACACTTGTGATGTCACAGTGCATTACCTCACTATAATACACTTGTGATGTCACAGTGCATTTCCTCACTATAATGCACTTGTGATGTCACAGTGGATTACTTCACTATAATATACTTGTGATGTCACAGTGGATTACCTCACTATAATACACTTGTGATGTCACAGTGGATTACCTCACTATAATGCACTTGGGATGTCACAGTGGTTTACCTCACTATAATGCACTTGTGATGTCACAGTGGATTACCTCACTATAATACACTTGTGATGTCACAGTGGATTACCTCACTATAATACACTTGTGATGTCACAGTGGACTACCTCACTATAATACACTTGTGATATCACAGTGGATTACCTCACTATAATGCACTTGTGATGTCACAGTGGATTACCTCACTATAATGCACTTGTGATGTCACAGTGGATTACCTCACTATAATACACTTGTGATGTCACAGTGGATTACCTTACTATAATGCACTTGTGATGTCACAGTGGTTTAGCTCAGTATAATATACTTGTGATGTCACAGTGGATTACCTCACTATAATACACTTGTGATATCACAGTGGATTACCTCACTATAATGCACTTGTGATGTCACAGTGGATTACCTCACTATAATGCACTTGTGATGTCACAGTGGATTACCTCACTGTTATACACTTGTGATGTCACAGTGGATTACCTCACTATAATAAACTTGTGATATCACAGTGGATTACCTCACTATAATGCACTTGTGATGTCACAGTGGATTACCTCACTATAATGCACTTGTGATGTCACAGTGGATTACCTCACTATAATGCACTTGTGATGTCACAGTGGATTACCTCACTATAATGCACTTCTGATGTCACAGTGGATTACTTCACTATAATGTACTTGTGATGTCACAGTGGATTACCTCACTATTATACACTTGTGATATCACAGTGGATTACCTCACTATAATGCACTTGTGATGTCACAGTGGATTACCTCACTATAATGCACTTGTGATGTCACAGTGGATTACCTCACTATAATACACTTGTGATGTCACAGTGGATTACCTCACTATAATGCATTTGTGATATCACAGTGGATTACCTCAGTATAATACACTTATGATGTCTCAGTGGATTACCTCACTATAATACACGTGATGTCACAGTGGATTACCTCACTATAAACTTGTGATGTCACAGTGGATTATCGCACTATAATAGACTTGTGATGTCACGGTGGATTACCTCACTATAATGCACTTGTGATGTCACAGTGGATTACCTCACTATAATACACTTGTGATGTCACAGTGGATTATCTCACTATAACACACGCCATTATATTATGGAAGCTGACAATAGTTTAAAGGGTTTCTGTCACTAGAATTAACCCTATTAAACTACCTAACTTTTATAATATGCTAATTAGCCTCTAGGTGCAGGGGGGGGGGGGGAGTTGCCCCTGCTCCTAGAGGCTCCGTTCTCCCACCTCTGGCCACGCCCTGCTACACTAGATTTACAGGGCCAGGCAGTGTTGGTCTCCTACTGCCGGCCCTGTTTGCCTTGTAAATCTCGCGCCTGCGCCGTCCCGTTCAGTATTTGGAGCAGGCGCAGTTAGTGAAGGGCGCTCACTGGCTGCCGGCTTCCTCACTGCGCCTGCTGAACGGCGCGAGATTTCACCAGCACACAGGGTCGGCAGTTGGAGATAAAGGCTGCCTGGCCCTGTCAATCTAGTGTAGCAGGGCGTGGTCAGAGGTGGGATAGCGGAGCCCTAGGAGCAGGGGCAACGCCCTCCCTGCACCTAGAGGCTAATTAGCATATTATAAAAGTTATATTTCTGGAGTAACGGGGGCATAGATAAAAGTAGGAATAGACTAGTTAGGTTCAGCTGACAATGTCAGCTAGTTTAATAGGGTTAATTCTGGTGACAGAAACTCTTTAATTGACTAAACCTCACATATGATATTGTTGTAACCTATTTGACTGAAAAAGTTGTCACATCACAGCTGTTACCTGCTATAAACACACCTGTAAGGGTTGCCAACTGTCCAGAAATTTCTGGATAGTCCGTAAAAATAGGTGACTTTTTACCAGTGTCCGTGAAAAAAATAGAGGTGTCTGTGTTTAGAATATTTAGGTGGTAATTATCATCATTTTACAGCTCACAGTAAATTCTGGTAATTAGTTCTTATCTGTATATAGAGCTACAGACATGTGGGTTACTTATCATCTTTATCATTCCTTATGGTTTTACAGTATGTCAGTAACAAATGTTGGCTGTCTGTGATTTTGAGATAAGTTGTCCAGAAAAAAGAAAAAAGCTGGTTGGCAACCCTGACAACTATGATGTCACAGCTGCTTAGCTGCCTGAAACTGTGCCTTCTGAAAACACATTTGTGACATCACAGCAGTTTGCCTGCAAAGCAAAGAAAGCGAGGGGGTGCTTCCTGTGTGATATCTTTGTGCAGGTGGAAGGAAAGCACCAAGAAAGGTACCTTACCAGACAGTTTTGTGCTGGGGAAAGGACCAGGCTGCCGCAATGAGAGCCGGACACTGCAGGAGGCCGGAAGGTACTGGAAGCCAGAAACACTCTGCTGATGGCAGAACAAAAAGAGCGCGCTGCATCGGAGGACTTCTTGTCAAGTAGCAATTTATTAAAAACCATTAAAAATGGTAAAATACAAAGCTACGCTTTTCAATGGCGGTCTGCCATCTTCCTCAGGCTTGACTAAACCGAGAAAGTGGAAAGTGGAAAGCTATATATACAGAAAAAACAGGAAGTGAAAGCTAACCCCTCACATTCCCAAATAATATTTATAATACAATATATAATACACTGCTCAAAAAAATAAAGGGAACACAAAAATAACACATCCTAGATCTGAATTAATTAAATATTTTTCTGAAATACTTTGTTCTTTACATAGTTGAATGTGCTGACAACAAAATCACACACAAAAAAAAATGGAAATCAAATTTTTTAACCCATGGAGGTCTGGATTTGGAGTCACACTCAAAATTAAAGTGGAAAAACACACTACAGGCTGATCCAACTTTGATGTAATGTCCTTAAAACAAGTCAAAATTAGGCTCAGTAGTGTGTGTGGCCTCCACGTGCCTGTATGACCTCCCTACAACGCCTGTGCATGCTCCTGATGAGGTGGCGGACGGTCTCCTGAGGGATCTCCTCCCAGACCTAGACTAAAGCATCTGCCAACTCCTGGACAGTCTGTGGTGCAACGTGACGTTGGTGGATAGAGCGAGACATGATGTCCCAGATGTGCTCAATTGGATTCAGGTCTGGGGAACGGGCGGGCCAGTCCATAGCATCAATGCCTTCATCTTGCAGGAACTGCTGACACACTCCAGCCACATGAGGTCTAGCATTGTCTTGCATTAGGAGGAACCCAGGGCCAACCGCACCAGCATATAGTCTCACAAGGGGTCTGAGGATCTCATCTCGGTACCTAATGGCAGTCAGGCTACCTCTGGCGAGCACATGGAGGGCTGTGCGGCCCTCCAAAGAAATGCCACCCCACACCATTACTGACCCAATGCCAAACCGGTCATGCTGGAGGATGTTGCAGGCAGCAGAATGTTCTCCACGGCGTCTCCAGACTCTGTCACATCTGTCACATGTGCTCAGTGTGAACCTGCTTTCATCTGTGAAGAGCACAGGGCGCCAGTGGCGAATTTGCCAATCTTGGTGTTCTCTGGCAAATGCCAAACGTCCTGCACGGTGTTGGGCTGTAAGCACAACCCCCACCTGTGGACGTCGGGCCCTCATATCACCCTCATGGAGTCTTTTTCTGACCGTTTGAGCAGACACATGCACATTTGTGGCCTGCTGGAGGTCATTTTGCAGGGCTCTGGCAGTGCTCCTCCTGTTCCTCCTTGCACAAAGGCGGAGGTAGCGGTCCTGCTGCTGGGTTGTTGCCCTCCTACGGCCTCCTCCACCTCTCCTGATGTACTGGTCTGTCTCCGGGTAGCGCCTCCATGCTCTGGACACTACGCTGACAGACACAGCAAACCTTCTTGCCACAGTTCGCATTGATGTGCCATCCTGGATAAGCTGCACTACCTGAGCCACTTGTGTGGGTTGTAGACTCCGTCTTATGCTACCACTAGAGTGAAAGCACCGCCAGCATTCAAAAGTGACCAAAACATCAGCCAGGAAGCATAGGAACTGAGAAGTGGGCTCTGGTTACCACCTGCAGAACCACTCCTTTATTGGGGGTGTCTTGCTAATTGCCTATAATTTCCACCTGTTGTCTATCCCATTTGCACAACAGCATGTGAAATTGCTTGTCACTCAGTGTTGCTTCCTAAGTGGACAGTTTGATTTCACAGAAGTGTGATTGACTTGGAGTTACATTGTGTTGTTTAAGTGTTCCCTTTATTTTTTTGAGCAGTGTATATATTGTGGGGATTTGCTCTGGTAGACAGGATAGCAGACGCAGTATAGAGGCAAGGAACCAGGTTGTAAATCAAACTTCAGTGTTTTATTCACACTCAGCAAAATATAACAGTCTTGGTGCTTGTTCATACACAGCAAAACAAAACAATGTTCACCTGGAATCCTAGGTGTCAGTTCACACCCGGCTGAATGCTCAGCCACAGAAAAGTTCACTGGCAGGCTTCCAGGCGGCCTGCACGCCTGTTTGCAGTCTTCAGCCTTCAGAACAGAGGACTCCACAGCTTCCCTGTCAGATGGAGGTAGATCCACACCACCTGATAGTTCTGACTGCTTTATAAGCCTGCCAAGACCCGGCCTGGAACGTGGGGAGTAGCCACCCATCCAGCACTTTTGACTACTCCCAGTAAAAGCCGTCCCGGATCAGCTTTACAGCCATACTAAACAGCTGAAGTGTCAGACTGAAACCTGCAATAATGACACTTGAGAAAAAACAGCTCTTACCTCACCGAGGCCAGGAACCTCAGTGACACACACCGACCATCAATGACGGCCCTTGTTCCTTCCTACATACCTCCCCCTTTGTTCAACCCTGAGGGGGTGAACACACATCAAACAGTGTACCCGGGACAGGGCATCCGTGTTTCCTAGTAACCGGCCTGCCCTATGTTCTACCGAAAACTTGAAATTTTGCAAAGACAGAAACCACCGGGTGACCCAGGCATTTCTGTCCTTGGCCTGGCTTATCCATTTGAGAGGGGAGTGGTTAGTCACCAGACAAAACTTTCTTCCCAACAAATAATAGCGGAGAGACTTGAGTGCCCACTTGATAGCCAGGCATTCTCTCTCCACTATACTCTATACCTGGTCTCGGCTGGGGCAAGCTTCCGGCTGAGGAAGACAATGGGATGCTCCTCTCCCTTGATTTCCTGAGACAGTACAGCACCGAGACCTACCTCGGAGGCATCGGTCTGTACTATAAACTCCCTTTTGAAGTCGGGCGTCACCAAAACCGGGGACTCACACAGGGCCGACTTCAAAGCGGAGAAAGCCTTTTCCACCTGCTCATTCCAGTGGACCATCACTGACTTGTGTCCCTTCAAAACGCCTGTCAATGGTGCGGCCACTGTAGCAAAGTGGGGGACAAACCTCATATAGTATCCCACCATTCCCAGGAACGACTTTACTTGCCGAGCAGTGACAGGTCGGGGCCAATTCCGAATTGCCTCAATTTTGTTCACCTGAGGTTTGATAACTCCGCGCCCAATTACATACCCCAGGTACTTGGTCTCTTCTAACCCTATCGCACACTTTTTTGGGTTAGCGGTTAAGCCAGCCTTCCTAAGGGAGTCCACTACAGCCTGTATTTTAGGTAGTTGACTTTCCCAGTCGGTACTGTGGATAACGATATCGTCCAGGTACGCCGAAGCGTACCGATGATGTGGACGGAGTACAATGTCCATTACCCTTTAAAACGTGGCGGGAGCGCCATGTAGACCAAAGGGTAATACCTTGTACTAATACAGCCCCTCTGGTGTGATGAAGGACGTTTTCTCCTTGGCAGCCTCTGTCAAGGGTATCTGCCAGTACCCTTTGGTGAGGTTCAAAACAGAAAAATACCGGGCTTGGCCCAATTTCTCAATAAGCTCATCCACTCGGGGCATGGGATATGCGTCAAACCTGGAAACCTCATTAAGTTTGCGGAAGTCGTTAC
This sequence comes from Bufo bufo, assembly GCF_905171765.1. NCBI lineage: Eukaryota > Metazoa > Chordata > Amphibia > Anura > Bufonidae > Bufo > Bufo bufo. The sequence continues at coordinate 583,811,482 of NC_053391.1, forward strand.
AGAATTGTAATGTCCCATCCAGCTTGGGTATTAAGACTATCAGACAGGCCCACTCATTTTTTGACTCCTCTATGGCACCTAGCAGTAACATCAGCTGCACTTCTTCCGAGATGGCTTGTTGCCACGACTCAGGTACCCGGTATGGTTTCAACCGGATTCTGGCCTAAGGCTCAGTGACAATGTCATGTCGGATGATAGAAGTGCGTCCAGGGAGGTCCGAAAACACACTCGTGTTCCTGCTGACGAACTCCCTGGCCTCCTGAGTCTGTTTAGAGGAAAGGTTGTCAGCAATCGTTACTGGGGCAACTGCTTCCCTCGTATCAGACCGTGGGAGCGGCAACACTGTCTCCATCCTCTCTTGCATCCGAGTGACATACTCAATCACACTTGATAGACGGACGTCCGCAACTGTTTGATCTGTAGTAGTTTACTGAGTTCCCTCATGACTTCTGACATAAAAGGGGTCCCCTGGTCGGTCAGAATCTCTTTAGGTAGGCCCATTCGGGAAAACATTTCCACTAACTCTTTGGTTATGAGTTTGGCGGAGGTATGTCGCAGCGGTACCGAGTGGCATAGTCCAGGACTACCAAGATGTTTTGGTGCCCTCTAGCGAACTTTGAATGGAACCTCAATAATCGGGAGAGGGACCAGGGGACTACGGAAATGTGGCTGGGGGCTGGTTATCTGGCAGGTTGGGAAAGATCTCCCGGGTCAAAATTCCGAACCCGAGCCTGGCGATTATAGACCTTACTCTGGGCTCGGTGGACTGTCTACATATGTTCCTTAACCAGCGGCAACACTGTCTCCATCCTCTCTTGCATCCGAGTGACATACTCAATCACACTTTTATGCGGTGTGTGTTGTTGTTCCCACGCCTCTTTGGCTATGTCCAACAGACCACGCGGATGTCGGCCATACAGCAGTTCAAAGGGCGAGAACACAGTAGAGGCCTGGGGCACTTCTTGCACTGCGAACATGAGATAGGACAGTAGAAGATCCCAATCCCTCCCATCTTTAGACACCACCCGCTTTAACATGTTTTTCAAGGTTTGATTAAACCTCTCTACCAGGCCATCAGTTTGCGGGTGATAGACGGACATCCGCAACTGTTTGATCTGTAGTAGTTTACTGAGTTCCCTCATGACTTCTGACATAAAAGGGGTCCCCTGGTTGGTCAGAATCTCTTTAGTTAGGCCCATTCGGGAAAACATTTCCACTAACTCTTTGGCTATGAGTTTGGCGGAGGTATGTCGCAGCGGTACCGAGTGGCATAATCCAGGACTACCAAGATGTGTTGGTGCCCTCTAGCGAACTTCGGTACTGAGCCTATGAGATCCATAGCGATCCGCTTGAATGGAACCTCAATAATCGGGAGAGGGACTACGGAAATGTGGCTGGGGGCTGGTTATCTGGCAGGTTGGGCAAGACTTGCAATACTCTTCCACCTCTCTGAACACACTGGGCCAGTAAAACCGCTGTAGAATCCGGTCCTGCGTTTTCTGCTGGCCCAGGTGTCCCCCAAGAACATGTTGGTGGGCTAACTCCAACACAAGCTTCCGATACGCCTTGGGCATCAACAACTGTTCAATATGCTCACCCCGTAGTTGATTTACCCGGTACAGCATCTCCTGTTGAACCACAAAACAGGGGAACATAGACTCAACTACTACCATATTTTCCCAGGCTCGAGATAGAGTCAGGTCCTGGTGCTGTGCTGTACCAAAATTGTCTCCAGAGATGTTGAGGTCTGCTAACTCCGGAGCCGGCGTCAAATCCTCCACGTCTCCCACCATTACATTCAGTCGGGTTGGCTCCCCCCCCTTCCACTGCAGTGGCGGCCACCCCTACTACTGGCCCTTCTGTCTCAGGTTCCCAGGGTTCCGGTTTCCCCCCTGAGCAAGGCCATTCTAATAGGATTACTCCTGCCCATGCCTCAGGCCACAGTGACGAGAAACCGGGAAAGTCTCTCCCAATTATTAGTTAATAATGTAACTTTGTGGCGATGGCCACCTCATGAGTCTACCTTCCGGCCACCGTGGATAGAGACACCAGGGCGGTGGGATAGTCCCTTAAGTCTCCATGGATGCACACGACGCCAACTTTTCGGCCAGTATACTCGGCGGGCCGCACCAGGGCAGCTCTTACTAGAGACACCGGGCTCCCTGAGTCCAGCAGCGCCACCGCCAGGGTATCTCCCACTTGCACCTGGCACAGGTGACTATTTTCTATTGTCTCGGGGGTACCGGTTGCACATAGCCTCCTGGCATACATTGAGAGGCGGTAGCCATAGTTAGTGTCCTCCCGATGGGGACAGTTGGCCCTTATGTGACCAGGCTCTTGACACCGCCAACAGACCATCGGACCTGGGTCAGTAGGGAGTATATCCCGAGCGGGTTTTGCTGGCACTAGCCGCCTGGTCGAGGGTGGAGTTTTCGGGGGTTTAACTGGCCCCCTCCAAAAGAACCCCCCTGTAGATTTCTGGTGGCCTCATAGCGCTTCACCAGGTCGACCATCTCTAGGGCATTACCAGGGAACACCTGGCCGATCCAGTGCTGGAGAGGGTACGGCAAAGCCCTCCAGAACACATCAGCCAACAGACGGTCCAGCATACCAGTGGGACTCAGTATGTCAGGCTGCAGCCATTTTTGCAACTGGTGTAGCAGATCATAATACTGCGGTCTGGCAGGTTCAGCCAGGTTAAATTCCCACTGAAGCACCCGCTGGGCCCGGACCAATACATTCACCCCCAGTCTTGCCAGAATCTCACCCTTTTTCACCCTAGGTCGAAAAACACCTGCTGGGGTCCAGACGCCAGAAACGGAGTGATGACCTCAGCCCATTGGTCTCGGGGTAACTTCTCCCTCACGGCCACCTTTTCGAATACCACCAGATAGGACTCGACGTCGTCCAATGGGGTCATCTTAGGGATCGCCGCACGGACAGCTTTGCAGGCATCGTGGACGTTCTGGGACGCCCCTGCCGCCTGTAACGCCATCACATGCTGTAATAGCAGCTCGTTGGTCTCCTGCTGCTGCTTGTTAGCCTCCCGCTGCTGCAAGTTAGCCTCCATGAGGGCTTTCACGACCGCCTCCATTTTGTCAGGGGACACGGGTCGTAACCTTGCCGGCTTGATATAGGACAAACACCCGAGCCAGGAAAAAACAAAAACTTTTCAGCCTTCAGGCCAGCCTTACTGCAGAATTGCCCACATCCTCCACCAAATGTGGGGATTTGCTCTGGTAGACAGGTTAGCGGACGCAGTATAGAGGCAAGGAACCAGGTTGTAAATCAAACTTCAGTGTTTTATTCACACTCAGTCTTGGTGCTTGTTCATACACAGCAAAACAAAACAATGTTCACCTGGAATCCTTCAGCACAGAGGACTCCACAGCTTCCCTGTCAGATGGAGGAAGATCCACACCACCTGATAGTGCTGACTGTGTAGATCCACACCACCTGGGGTCCGGAAGGTACATGTCACCGAGGTTCCTGGCCTCGGTGAGATAGGAACCGGTAGTTTAGTGTGTTAGCAGCAGCTAGGCTGGCTGACACAGTGTTTTTACTTAGTGTGGCTGTAAAGCCGATCCGGGACGGTTTTTATAAAGAGCAGGGTGGGTGGCTGTTCCCCACGTTCCAGGCCAGGTTTTGTGCTGGGAATGAAAACCCAGTCAGCAGTCACAGCTATGTGTGGATTACCCTGCATTTTCATAGTAGAGCTGTGAAGCACTGTGGTTTGGGTTCCAATCAGTTGGTAGCGTGCTGGAGAGCCGCACGCTGAAAATCAGGCGCCCTAAAGCCTGCTGTGGACGGCTGTGGATTGCCATGGACAACAGTCCGCCAGATGACACGTTTGTGCTGTGGACTTTATGTGGTATGAATTAACACTAGGACTCTGCACAGTGTTGTTTTTGCTTTATTGCTTTTTGTATGAATAAACACTGAACTTTGCTTTACTACCCTGTTCTTGCCTCTGTACTGCGTCCGCTTACCCTGCCTACCAGAGCAAATCCCTTCAAAATATATATATACAGTACAGACCAAAAGTTTGGACACACCTTCTCATTCAAAGAGTTTTCTTTATTTTCATGACTATGAAAATTGTAGATTCCCACTGAAGGCATCAAAACTATGAATTAACACATGTGGAATTATATACATAACAAACAAGTGTGAAACAACTGAAAATATGTCATATTCTAGGTTCTTCAAAGTAGCCACCTTTTGCTTTGATTACTGCTTTGCACACTCTTGGCATTCTCTTGATGAGCTTCAAGAGGTAGTCCCCTGAAATGGTTTTCACTTCACAGGTGTGCCCTGTCAGGTTTAATAAGTGGGATTTCTTGCCTTATAAATGGGGTTGGGACCATCAGTTGCGTTGAGGAGAAGTCAGGTGGGTACACAGTTAATAGTCCTACTGAATAGACTGTTAGAATTTGTATTATGGCAAGAAAAAAGCAGCTAAGTAAAGAAAAACGAGTGGCCATCATTACTTTAAGAAATGAAGGTCAGTTAGTCAGCCGAAAAATTGGGAAAACTTTGAAAGTAAGGGCTATTTGACCATGAAGGAGAGTGATGGGGTGCTGCGCCAGATGACCTGGCCTCCACAGTCACCGGAACTGAACCCAATCGAGATGGTTTGGGGTGAGCTGGACCGCAGAGTGAAGGAAAAAGAGCCAACAAGTGCTAAGCATCTCTGGGAACTCCTTCAAGACTGTTGGAAGACCATTTCAGGGGACTACCTCTTGAAGCTCATCAAGAGAATGCCAAGAGTGTGCAAAGCAGTAATCAAAGCAAAAGGTGGCTACTTTGAAGATCCTAGAATATGACATATTTTCAGTTGTTTCACACTTGTTTGTTATGTATATAATTCTACATGTGTTAATTCATAGTTTTGATGCGTTCATAGTCATGAAAATAAAGAAAACTCTTTGAATGAGAAGGTGTGTCCAAACTTTTGGTCTGTACTGTATATATATATTATATGCCTATACATACAGTGGGATGCGAAAGTTTGGGCAACCTTGTTAATCGTCATGATTTTCCTGTATAAATCGTTGGTTGTTACGATAAAAAATGTCAGTTAAATATATCATATAGGACAGTGTTTCCCAACCAGTGTGCCTCCAGCTGTTGCAAAACTACAACTCCCAACATGCCCGGACAGCCTTTGTTTGCAACAGCTGGAGGCACACTGGTTGGGAAACACTGATATAGGAGACACACACAGTAATATTTGAGAAGTGAAATGAAGTTTATTGGATTTACAGAAAGTGTGCTATAATTGTTTAAACAAAATTAGGCAGGTGCTTAAATTTGGGCACTGTTGTCATTTTATTGATTCCAAAACCTTTAGAACTAATTATTGGAATTCAAATTGGCTTGGTAAGCTCAGTGACCCCTGACCTACATACACAGGTGAATCCAATTATGAGAAAGAGTATTTAAGGGGGTCAATTGTAAGTTTCCCTCCTCTTTTAATTTTCTCTGAAGAGTAGCAACATGGGGGTCTCAAAACAACTCTCAAATGACCTAAAGACAAAGATTGTTCACCATCATGGTTTAGGGGAAGGATACAGAAAGCCGTCTCAGAGATTTCAGCTGTCTGTTTCCACAGTTAGGAACATATTGAGGAAATGGAAGACCACAGGCTCAGTTCAAGTTATGGCTCGAAGTGGCAGACCAAGAAAAATCTCGGATAGACAGAAGCGACGAATGGTGAGAACAGTCAGAGTCAACCCACAGACCAGCACCAAAGACCTACAACATCATCTTGCTGCAGATGGAGTCACTGTGCATCGTTCAACCATTCGGCGCACTTTACACAAGGAGATGCTGTATGCGAGAGTGATGCAGAGGAAGCCTTTTCTCCGCCCACAGCACAAAAAGTGCCGCTTGAGGTGGGCTAAAGCACATTTGGACAAGCCAGCTTCATTTTGGAATAAGGTGCTGTGGACTGATGATTCGATGAAACAAAAATTGAGTTATTTGGCCATAACAAGGGGCGTTATGCATAGAGGAAAAAGAACACAGCATTCCAAGAAAAACACCTGCTACCTACAGTAAAATATGGTGGTGGTTCCATCATGCTGTGGGGCTGTGTGGCCAGTGCAGGGACTGGGAATCTTGTCAAAGTTGAGGGACGCATGGATTCCACTCAGTATCAGAAGATTCTGGAGACCAATGTCCAGGAATCAGTGACAAAGCTGAAGCTGCGCCGGGGCTGGATCTTTCAACAAGACAACGACCCTAAACACTGCTCAAAATCCACTAAGGCATTTATGCAGAGGAACAAGTACAACGTTCTGGAATGGCCATCTCAGTCCCCAGACCTGAATATAATTGAAAATCTGTGGTGTGACTTAAAGAGAGCTGTCCATGCTCGGAAGCCATCAATCCTGAATGAACTAAAGAATTTTTGTAAAGAGGAATGGTCCAAAATACCTTCAACCAGAATCCAGACTCTCATTGGAACCTACAGGAAGCGTTTAGAGGCTGTAATTTCTGCAAAAGGAGGATCTACTAAATATTGATTCCATTTCTTTTTTGTGGTGCCCAAATTTATGCACCTGCCTAATTTTGTTTAAACAATTATAGCACACTTTCTGTAAATCCAATAAACTTAATTTCACTTCTCAAATATCACTGTGTGTGTCTCCTATATGATATATTTAACTGAAATTTTTTATCGTAACAACCAACGATTTATACAGGAAAATCATGACGATTAACAAGGTTGCCCAAACTTTCGCATACCACTGTATACTGGCATGTTTAACTTTTGTATGTAAACTTGGTATGTTGGTTCATATATGAGGTTTATAACATATTATAGTGATTTGGATCTTCACTCTACTTTTCCGGTCCTACCTAGATCTCACACATTTAGGGTGCACTATTTCGCTACTACAGCACTGTCACTTTAATGAAGAGGGCCTCTGGGTACTATGACAATCTTGCATTCACTGACCTCATTTGGTGGTACTATAGTCACTTGTGGGTATTAGTCTTTACATCGTTCTCTATATATAGGCCTGCATAGGGTTAATTGACACTTTTTTTGTTAATGTGTGGGGTTAACTTTCACTTTCTCTGGCTACATATAGTTTTTTACTTTCTCTGTTTAGTCAAGCCTGAGGAAGATGGCGGACTGCCATTGAAATGTGTAGCTTGTATTTTATTGTTTTAATTGTTTTTGATAAATTTCTACTTACCAAGAAGTCGTCCGTGGCAGCGTGCTTCTTTTTTCTGCCATCGGGATAGTACTTCTGGCTTACAGGAGCTTGTGAGGTCATAACTACTTACCAGAGCAGCTTACCTAGGGGTAGACACCAAAAAAGAGGGCTTCTGTGCATGACCAGTGGAGTGGTTGCTGTAGGCGCCAAACTTTTCTGGTCGATCTGTCTGGGGGCCTCATGACATGAATGAACAATAACTGCACTGATGATGCGAACCTTGCATCATTAGTGCAATTTGGAGGCATAGAAAGCTAAAGGACCTGAGATGACATCATCACATGACCTAAACTGTCTAGGAGTAGAAGAACTGCACTGGTTTAATGGTGTATTTACATCATCAACGATCCTTTACCCCCTGATAGTATTTAGAAGGGTAGTTAGTGAATCCCATGCGCCGTAAGGACCTTGTGCTATCACAGGGTAATGTGACATTACCAGTGCAATTGGGATGTAGATATTGCATTGCTGGTGCATCCCATGTCTGCTTCAAACTCTCTCCACCTGTGCAATGTGAAGAGGATGAGGGGAAGGCAGGTATGCGAAGGTGCTACCGCAGTGCAGCACGGAATACCTCCCCAGCAGAACCAAATACCACAGGGCAGCACAAAATCTTGCCACCCCAACCACAGTATTCAACTGTATCACCATCATGAGAACGGTAATACAATTGAGTTTAGAAGGGCACCAAGGGGGCGGTCATCAAGAGGGCTTGAGTGGCCCTCTGGGCATCGGCCGACCGGGAAATGTCCCTGTAGGTTCTATGGTCAATCCTCCCCTGCATACAACAAAACCAGCTTCCTGTTACTGAAGTAGGAAAAAGGAGAGGCGTGCGGCACTAAGCTTTAAAGGGAACGGCTTTACAAAGATCTAACACAAGGATCTAAAAGCCCTGCAAAGTTTTTATTTTTGCTATAAACAGGTTTTTTGGTACTTTTATATTGATGGCCTATCCTCAGACTAGGCCATCAATATCTAATCAGTGGGAGTCTGACACGCCACACCCCTACTGATCAGCTGTTCTACACATCACACTGCTACACATCTTCATTATTTAGTGGACATAGTTGGTCACTGCTGCTCTGCACCCACGTCTTGTGCCTTTAACCCCTTAGGGACACAGCCTTATTTCACCTTAAGGACCAGGCCATTTTTTGCAAATCTGACCAGTGTCACTTTAAGTGCTGATAACTTTAAAACGCTTTGACTTATCGAGGCCATTCTGAGATTGTTTTTTCGTCACATATTGTACTTCATGACACTGGTAAAATGAAGTCCAAAAAAAAATTTTTTTTTGCATAAAAAAATACCTAATTTACCTAAAATTTTGAAAAATTAGCAAATTTCAAAGTTTCAGTTTCTCTACTTCTCTAATACATAGTAATACCCCCAAAAATTGTGATGACTTTACATTCCCCATATGTCTACTTCATGGCTGAATTATTTTGGGAATGATATTTAATTTTTGGGGATGTTACAAGGCTTAGAAGTTTAGAAGTAAATCTTGAAATTTTTCAGAAATTTACAAAAACTCAATTTTTAGGGACCACTACAGGTCTGAAGTCACTTTGCGAGGCTTACATAATAGAAACCACCCAAAAATGACCCCATTCTATAAACTACACCCCTCAAGGTATTCAAAACTGATTTTACAAACTTCGTTAACCCTTTAGGTGTTGCACAAGAGTTATTGGCAAATGGGGATGAAATTGGAGAATTTCATTTTTTTGCCAAATTTTCCATTTTAACCCATTTTTCCACTAACAAAGCAAGGGTTAACAGTCAAACAAGACTGTATCTTTATTGCCCTGACTCTGCCGTTTACAGAAACACCCCATATGTGGCCGTAAACTACTGTACGGCCACACAGCGCGGCGTAGAGTAAAAGGTGCGCCGTTTGGTTTTTGGAAGGCAGATTTTGCTGAACTGGTTTATTTACACCATGTCCCATTTGAAGCCCCCCTGATGCACGCCTAGAGTAGAAACTCCCTAAAAGTGACCCCATCTAAGAAACTACACCCCTCAAGGTATTCAAAACTGATTTTACATACGTCGTTAACCCTTTAGGTGTTGCACAAGAGTTATTGGCAAATGGGGATGAAATTTGTGAATTTCATTTTTTTGCCTAATTTTCCATTTTAACCCATTTTTTCCACTAACAAAGCAAGGGTTAACAGCCAAACAAGACTGTATCTTTATTGCCCTGACTCTGCCGTTTACAGAAACACCCAATATGTGGCCGTACACTACTGTACGGCCATACAGCGGGGCGTAGAGGAAAAGGTGCGCCGTTTGGTTTTTGGAGGGCTGATTTTTATGGACCGGTTTATTTACACCGTGTCCTATTTCAACCCCCCTGATGCACCCCTGGAGTAGAAACTCCCTAAAAGTGACCCCAATTTGGAAACTACGGGATAAGGTGGCATTTTTTTGGGGACTATTTTTAGGGTACATATGATTTTTGGTTGCTCTATATTACATTTTTGTGAGGCAAGGTTACCAAAAATTTAAATTCTGAAATCTCATCTCCATTTGCCATTAACTGTTGAGGAACACCTAAAGGGTTAATAAAGTTTGTATAATCAGTTTTGAATACCTTGAGGGGTGTAGTTTCTTAGATGGGGTCACTTTTAGGGAGTTTTTACTCTAGGGGGGCATCAGGGGGGCTTCAAAAGGGACATGGTGTCAATAAAAAAGGCCATCAAAATCGGCCTTCCAGAAACCATGTCGGTCCTTTCCTTTTGCGGCCTCCCTTTTACTGATACAGCAGTTTACGACCACAAATGTGGCATTTCTGTAAACTGCAGTATCAGGGTAATAAATATTAACTTTTGTTTGGTTGTTAACCCTTGTTTTGCTACCGGAAAAAACGGATTGAAATGGAAAAGTGCCAAAAATTGCGGTTTTGGCACCGTTTTTTTGTTTTTGACCGTGTTAATCTGGGGGGTTAGGTCATGGGATATTTTTATAGAGGAGATTCTTACGAACGCGGCGATACCTAATAAGTCTACTTTTTTTTACAATTATTTAGGTTTTTTACTAAGTGTTTTGACTAAGTCTAAGTGTCATTTTTTTTATTTATTTTTATCCGATTATCTAATGTGGGGGCTCATTTTTTGTGGGATGAGCGGACGATTTTATTGGCACTATTTTGGGGGCTATATGACTTTTTGATCGCTTGCTATTAAACTTTTTATTATGCACCGTGTTAATCTGGGGGGTTAGGTCATGGGGTATTTTTATAGAGGAGATTATTACCGACGCGGCGATACCTAATATGTCTACTTTTAATAAATAATTTTAGTTTTTTTGGGTGTCTCAAGTCTGAGAACCAGTTTTTTTTATCAGATGTCAGTGCTAAATTGGGATATAAATTTAGTACTCCATGGAAGTGTGATACTCCCTGAAGCAACCGTCAATGCAGAGGCCCGGATGATCGGGGCACGTGTCACATTGAGTAGTGGTGTCCTTCCGTATCCCCCTCCTGTGACACACTCTGCACCTTTTTTGGGTTTGTCCCTTCTTTCCAGTATGGGGGACCACACCTGAAAAGTGTTGGCCAGGGACGATCCGGGCGCCTACAGTTCCCGAGGTACACCGGCCTGCTCTTTCCCAATCCGAAAAGATCAGGTCCTTGAGGACTGCCTCATAGAACTGAAGGAATGTCCCTGTGTTGCCAGCGCTCCGGGACAGCACAAAAGAGTTGTACATGGCAACCTGTACCAAGTAGACCGCAACTTTTTTGTACCATGCCCGGGTTTTGAGCATGGCGTTATATGGCTTGAGGACTTGATCAGAGAGATCAACTCCTCCCATATACCGATTGTAGTCGACGATACAATTGGGCTTGAGGACCGTTGCCGTGGTACCTCGCACAGGGACAGGGGTGATGCCGTTACCATGAATTGTGGACAGCATAAGGACATCCCTCTTGTCCTTATACCTGACCAGCAACAGGTTTCCACTGGTAAGGGCACGGGTCTCACCCCTGGGGATAGGTACCTGGAGGGGGAGGGCAGGGAGGCCGCGTTGATTTTTCCGCACGGTCCCACAAGCGGACGTGGATCCGGCGGCAAGGGACTGGAATAAGGGGATACTGGTATAAAAGTTATCCACGTAAAGGTGGTAACCCTTATCCAGCAGTGGGTACATAAGGTCCCACACAAGTTTCCCGGTAACACCCAGAGTGGGGGGACATTCTGGGGGTTGAATCCGGGAATCTCGCCCCTCGTATACACAAAATTTGTAAGTGTACCCTGAGGTACTCTCACAAATTTTGTATAGCTTCACGCCATACCTCGCCCGCTTGGAGGCCACATACTGGCTGAAAATGAGTCTCCCCTTGAACGCAAGGACGTCCCCATTCCAGTACAGCCTGACACTGGGTTTCTTGACCAGGCCCATATGCAGCACGAGGCCCCAAAATGTCCTCATTTCGGCTGCACTGACCGGGGTCCAGCCACCGGGCGTGGCCAAAAAGGAGCCCGGGTGTTGAGCAACGAACTGTTGGGCGTACAGGTTCGTCTGCTCCACCATCAGATTTACCAGTGGGTCACTGAAAAAATGACAAAAAAAGTCATATTCAGTGTAGCCCACTGTGGAAATCTGGATTCCTGATTGGCCTACAAAATCAGGAATCACGGGCTCGTATCGCTCTGGGCTACACCAGACTAGTTCACCGGCAGGGTGCTCCGGTGGATTTAACTGGTGGGCCGGGAAACCAGTACAAGCCCCAGAGCTGCTCGTACTAGTGTGGGCCACAGGGTCCCTAGCATGGCGGTCCCCTTGCTCCGCCTGGCGGCGTCTCCGCCGCCTTGGGGGCTCATCATCATCGCTAGATGATGAGGAGGACGCGGATGACAACAGGAAAGTGGGGTCATCCTCGTCCTCACTGGAAGTCTCGGAGTCGGAGGCAAGCTGGGCGTATGCCTCCTCGGCCGAGAACGTCTGGCGGGCCATAGGGGAGTGTGTGTCTGCGTGTGTATGTGCGTGTGTGTAAATCTTTATTTGGTGTGCGTGTGTGTGGGGGCACGGGTGTTCGCAAACTCATCCTAAAACGAACAGAAAAAAAATATATAAATAACAAAAAAAAAGGGCAAAAAATGTGAAAAAAAATATTCAAAACCGCTGATCAACCGTCCGAAGTTGATCAGCGGTGGGGTGTGCGATTCGCTAACAGTGGCCGGACGCTAAGAGTGCCGGCCACAGTCAGCGTACACAAAAAAAAAAAAAAATCCTGCACCCCAAAAAAGGGGGGGGGGGGGGGGCAAGCGGCAGCACCCCTGGGGGGTCTAGGGTCACACAGCTGTACTGTGGACCCCAGACACCCTAACTTAGGGTGATGCAATCAAAGTTTTCAAACTAACTTTCCCTTTATTTTCCCTGCCTAACCCAAACTTTACCTATGCTTTCCCTATGTACCTGCGGTATAGATGGGGGGTGCTGGGGCACAGATCGGGTCCTGGGGGGCACAGATGGGGTGATGCTGGCACCGATGAACATGACGTGCAGGCAGCTCCTCTCTCCTCCAGCTCCGGAACACAAAAGGAGGAGGAGAGGAGCGCTTGCATCTTTTGAATCTCCCGCCGGCCCGCCCACCAACCAATCAGAGGCGATCCTGAGAGGTGATTTCGCCATCACCTGTCAGGATCGCAGGATGGTGATTGGTGGGGTAAAATCACACCACCATCACCATCCTGTTCCGGGTTATCGGGTCTTCAGAGACCCGAAGAACCCGGAAACGCAGAAAACCGCAGGTCTGAATTGACCTGCGGTTTTCTGCGATCGCCGACATGGGGGGGTCACAGGACCCCCCGGCACATTTAGCCAAGGTGCCTGCTCAATGATTTGAGCAGGCACCGGGTTCCGATCACCGCCCGCCGGGTGGCGGTGATCGGAACCATGCATGACGTACCTGTACGTCATGTGTCCTTAAGTACCAGGACATCATGACGTACAGGTACGTCATGTGTCCTTAAGAGGTTAAATACGCAAAATGGTCTAAAGTAAGTCAACCAAGAGGTGGCATGAGAAAAAGTGTCTAACATGTCTATCAAGATATGCCCCATCTATCATATAGCGTTAGCTGCTATGATGCACCTTCTGCCTGCCTATTTCTGTCCAGGATCTTCACCCAGATCATCACTTGGAAGTGTAAAAACTCTAAATCATATCTCTCATTTGACTTTCTTAGATGTCATCCATTTCTCCTTTTCCTTTCCTTGTGACTTAGATTCATATCAGGTTTCTAAACCATGTTTGCCAATGTTTACTTTAGAAGTTGACCTTGTGAGGACCTTGTTAAGTGCTTATGCACCTACTCACAAGTTTGAGCACTGGACCTCTGTTCAGGACTTCCATAGATGTATCTATTCACAGATGAGTATTATGAATACAATATCTGGAATGCCTAACCAAGCAAAATGAGCCTGGAATGTTTTTAAGATTGTCTTATAAATTGTTCACTGCTCACGGGTTGGAAAACTAATCTGCTTCTATTTTTGACCATAACTCTTCAAACATTTTCATTTGGAATCCATACTGTTGTGTTGGATGTTTTGGTTGTCAAAATCCCTCGGAACAATATAGTATATAAAAAATGTTTTCTTTTACTGACAGGCGTATACAAGCCTGCGATCGCTCATCGAGACTTGAGCAGCGAGAACATCTTGGTGACTGCAGATTCTTCCTGTGTGATAACAGACTTTGGTCTATCTGTGGTTCTGGAGAAATGTCAAACAAAAAAGAAACCACGGGATCCAGCAATATTAAACATGGTATGTGTGGGTTACACCAGGCAGCACAAATAGAAACTTCTACATTTCCAAAGGTTTGTTACCATTCTTGGATCTGAGCAGAATATGCTAAGAGTATATAAGATATGGATGGGCAAACGTAGTCATTTCTGGGAGAGTATATGGATTTCAGATCACAGTGGTTTTTATTTTGCATTACAAGGTATTTTTATGCCAAAATGGAATTGTACAGCATGCCTGGTCTTTTTCTCTCAATAGACCAAAAAAGCATGCCCACTATACCTTTACTACAAGAGCATGCCCGCTATACATTTACTACAAGAGCATGTCCACTATACATTTACTACAAGAGCATGCCCACTATACATTTACTACAAGAGCATGTCCACTATACATTTACTACAAGAGCATGCCCACTATACATTTACTACAAGAGCATGCCCATATACCTTTACTACAAGAGAATGCCCACTATACCTTTACTACAAGAGCATGCCCACTATACATTTACTACAAGAGCATGCCCACTATACATTTACTACAAGAGCATGCCCACTATACCTTTACTACAAGAGCATGCCCACTATACCTTTACTACCAGAGCATGCCCACTATACCTTTACTACCAGAGCATGTCCACTATACATTTACTACAAGAGCATGTCCACTATACCTTTACTACCAGAGCATGTCCACTATACATTTACTACAAGAGCATGTCCACTATACATTTACTACAAGAGCATGTCCACTATACCTTTACTACCAGAGCATGTCCACTATACATTTACTACAAGAGCATGTCCACTATACATTTACTACAAGAGCATGGCCCCTATACCTTTACTACCAGAGCATGTCCACTATACATTTACTACAAGAGCATGTCCACTATACCTTTACTACAAGAGCATGTCCACTATACATTTACTACAAGAGCATGGCCCCTATACCTATACTACAATCAACTATATTAAGGGGAATCACTCCCTATGAAGCTGTTTGCCTAGACAAATAGGGGGTCATTCATTTACGGTTTTAATAAACCCGTGGGCTGGCAGTGGATCTGCCGAAGTTATGAAGAGGCGCCGGCCACTACATAACTTTGGTGCACCAGCCCCCGGTATAAATCTATGCCAGCTTCATTGATGGCTTAAATTTAAACCATTTTCTACACCTAAAACAGGCGTACAAAATGATACATGATACGGCCTGTCGCCCGTCCCCTTCCCCACCCACATCACACCCCCTCTTTTAGACTTGGCATGAGCATCTAAAAGTCGCAGATTGTGGTGCAAATAACCTTTGCACCGCAATCTGCGACAGATATACACCAGAAAACTGATGTATATCTGATAGTAAATGACCCCCATAGTTGTGGTTGACCTGATTAAAATACTATTTTTCTTTCGTTGATCCGAGGCTACATGCCCAAGTTATGATACCATTAGAACTTTGGTACAACGAGGCCATCACCATTGCTCTTGTTGCACCTAAGCTCCATTCGTTTTAGCGGCTCCCTGAAACAGCTGATTGGGGGAGATGCCGGGACATGGACCCCCCACTGATGTGATAATGATGACCTGTCCTGAGGATAAGTCATCAGTATCTTTTCCAGGATGACCCCTTCTTGCTTTTCCAGGATAACCCCTTCTTGCTTTTCCAGGATGACCCCTTCTTGCTTTTCCAGGATAACCCCTTCTTGCTGTGTCTATAGGCAAACAACTGTTTTCTGCCATTCAAAGTAATATGTTCACATTTTCACGCTTTTTCATTCGGGGGAAACATGATTCTTGTTGCAATTCACACTCCATGAAGTGTGTTTCACACATATCAGTGACAGACATGGGTGAAGGGTTAAAAAACATGGCTGCTTTCTTCCAAAACCAGTGCCACCTCTGTCCATAGGTGGTGGAGGTACTGCCGCTCCATGCTATTTACTTCAATAGAGCTAGGCTGCAATAACCCATGAATGGCGGTGGTGTTCTTTCTGGAAGAAAGCAGCCATGCCTTTTCTAATCCTGTACAACACTTTTTTAGGACTGTGCACGAGATGTGGATTCCCCGGACTGTTTTAGCCCACCATTGAATTCACTGGGCAGGACTACAAGATTATTGAACGGAGACAGAAATGGCTTACTAGCGGAGAAAGGAGTATTTTTGATGTGGTTGATAATGGATGCACAGGAAGGTGGGGGTTGATGAGCTGCATATATTTATTTAGCATTCACATCCCCCTCCCCCCTTTTTAACAACCCCACATACAACTTTTATAATTAGAGCTGCGGGTATGAGGTGCTAGCGTGTTACTGATACGTGTGAAACACACTTCATGGAGTGTGAATTGCAACAAGAATTATGTTTCCCCGAATGAAAAAGCATGAAAATGTGAATATATTACCTTGAATGTTTGCCTATAGACACAGCAAGAAGGGTCAGTAAATATGGTAAATATGTGCCCCCTTCCTCGCTCTGACGGCTCCAGTCTAATGCAAATCATTCTGTAATGAGTTTTAGGCCTCTAAACCGCAGCCATGGCATTTTACCCTATAGGAGTAAGCTTAGCGTACTTTCACACTTGCGTTGCTGGATTCCGGCAGGCAGATCCGGCAATCTGTATGCAAGCCGATACCATTTGTAGACGGATCCGGATGCGGATCTGTCTCACAAATGCATTGCAATAGCGGATCCGTCTCTCTAGTTGTCATCCGGAAAAACGGATCCGGTATTTATCTTTTTCACATTTTTAAAGGTCTGCGCATGCTCAGACAGCAAAAACGGATCAGTTTTTCTGGAACACTTGGGGCCGGATCAGGCATTAACGCATTTCAATGTAAAATAATGCCGAATCCGGCAAGTGTTCCGGAATTATGGACGGAGAAAATACCGCAGCATGCTGCGGTATTTTCTCCATCCAAAAACCGTACAGTGACTGAACTGAAGACATCCTGATGCATCCAGAACGGACTGCTCTCCATTCAGAATGCATGGGGATAAAACTGATCAATTTTTTTCCGGTATTGAGCCCCTAGGATGGAACTCAATACCGGAAAAGTTTAACGCAAGTGTGAAAGTACCCTTAGAAAGATGCCCTTGTATAAAACCTCTGTTAGGCTACTTTCACACTAGCATTTTTACTGGATCCGGCAGGGCTCAGCAAAAATGCTTCCGTTACTGATAATACAACCATCTGCATCCGTTCTGAACGGATCCAGTTGTATTAGCTTTAACATAGCTAAGACGGATCCGTCATTAACTCCATTGAAAGTCAATGGGAGACGGATCCGTTTTCTATTGTCAGATTGTGCCAGAGTTAAATGGATCCGTCCCCATTGACTTGAATTGTGGATCATGACGGATCTGTTTTGCTCCGCATCCCATGAAGGAAAGAAAACCGCAGCATTTTTGAGCATTCCGTTCTGTTCAGTTACGTTTTGTCCCTATTGACAATGAGTGGGGACAAAATGGAAGCGTTTTTTTCCGGTATTGAGACTCTATGACGGATCTCAATACCGGAAAATAGAAACGCTAGTGTGAAAGTAGCCTTAGGCTAACATCACCGTTTAGCTTTCTGTTATTCTGATCCAATAAAAAAAGAAACGGACCCTGTTGCATCAGTTGGCATCCGTTTGAGCCATTTCCGTCTAAGATCCGTTTTCTAGACAGAAACAAAAGTTATGCATGCAGGATTTTTTCTCCCGTCTAAAAAAATGGATCTCAGATGGAAACAACTCACACGGATGCCAACTAATGCAACAGAATCCGTTTTTTTACAGGATCCTGTTTTTTTTTTTTTTTTGCTATCTCTTCTTCTGACGGATCAGAAGAACGGAAAGCTCAACCGTGATGTGAACACAGCCTTACTGCAACATGTAGAAAATGAACTTAGAATGTAGTGTGCCGTATGCTAATTGCCCTTGAAGAGTCCTGGGGGCGGTGCTGCTATACTAAAGAG
This sequence comes from Bufo bufo, assembly GCF_905171765.1. Classification (NCBI taxonomy): domain Eukaryota; kingdom Metazoa; phylum Chordata; class Amphibia; order Anura; family Bufonidae; genus Bufo; species Bufo bufo. The sequence continues at coordinate 583,829,424 of NC_053391.1, forward strand.
TCCCACAGTCCGGTCTTAAAACCCACCTTCCCATGTTTGATTGACATTCTCCAGGCTGATCTATATTACTACCGGCCACCTCCAAATCTTGCAACTGCCCCTGGTAATGCCCATTGAGGTGTAGTGTACAGCTTCATCACAGCACCATGCATGCCCGGTGAGTACACCTTGCTTCAGTGCTGTGGAGTAAAAGGCTACTGCACATCCACAAGGTTCAGAGGAAACTGATGGAGAGCAGCCTTGCGGATGTCAATCAATTCTATAAGGGCGGGTTTGGAGGTGTAAGGAGGGCTTGAGGGTGGCCCCCCCTGGGCATTGGTCCATCAGAAAATTTTACCCCTGGTAACATGTATGGATGGGTTCAGTAACAGTGCCATGTTGCTCTCTCTTTTTTTTCACTCACAGACGGGAACCTTACGCTATATGTCTCCAGAGGTGCTGGATGGCTCCCTGAATCTTATATCCTGGGAACAGGCTCTGATTCAGGCTGATGTATATTCACTTGGCCTCCTGCTGTGGGAAATATTTAGTCGCTGTAATGATTTGTATGCAGGTAAGAGGCAGTTATTTATTTAAAGGGGATCTGTCTTGTAGGGCTAGCTTAGCTGAATGTAAGGATACCTTTCACTTAGGGATCTGTGGCCTTATTCTGCTTTATCCATATGCAAATGAGCAGTTCAGTGCACTGAGAATGGACCCCTTGCTCTTCCAGCTTTGTCTACCAGCCGCTCCCTGTCCTTCATGATCGACAGGACCAGGCTAGATAACTATGCAGTAACCTGGCCCTGTCAATCAGGTATGTCACATTGCAACCTCACTGACATGCAATGTTGTGATGTGACATTGTGTTCTTCATGCCGCCATGTAGCCCCAGCCATATGAGTCCATGCACACATGGCGGCACACAAGGTTCTCTATGCATGTCTGCATACCACAGTATAGTACCTCAGAGGTAAAATGAGAGGTACATACAGTTGCAAGAAAAAGTATGTGAACCCTTTGGAATGATATGGATTTCTGCACAAATTGGTCATAAAATGTGATCTGATCTTCATCTAAGTCACAACAATAGACAATCACAGTCTGCTTAAACTAATAACACACAAAGAAATAAATGTTACCATGTTTCTATTGAACACACCATGTAAACATTCACAGTGCAGGTGGAAAAAGTATGTGAACCCTTGGATTTAATAACTGGTTGAACCTCCTTTTGGCAGCAATAACTTCAACCAAACGTTTCCTGTAGTTGCAGATCAGACGTGCACAACGGTCAGGAGTAATTCTTGACCATTCCTCTTAACAGAACTGTTTCAGTTCAGCAATATTCTTGGGATGTCTGGTGTGAATCCCTTTCTTGAGGTCATGCCACAGCATCTCAATCGGGTTGAGGTCAGGACTCTGACCGGGCCACTCCAGAAGGCGTATTTTCTTCAGTTTAAGCCATTCTGTTGTTGATTTACTTCTATGCTTTGGGTCGTTGTCCTGTTGCAACACCCATCTTCTGTTGAGGTTCAGCTGGTGGACAGATGGCCTTAAGTTCTCCTACAAAATGTCTTGATAAACTTGGGAATTCATTTTTCCTTCGATGATAGCAATCCGGCTAGGCCCTGACGCAGCAAAGCAGCCCCAAACCATGATGCCCCCACCACTATACTTCACAGTTGGGATGATATTTTGATGTTGGTGTGCTGTGCCTCCTTTTCTCCAAACATAGTGTTGTGTGTTTCTTCCAAACAACTCAACTTTGGTTTCATCTGTCCAAAGAATATTTTGCCAGTACTGCTGTGGAACATCCAGGTGTTCTTGTGCAAACTGTAAACGTGCAGCAATGTTTTTTTTGGACAGCAGTGGCTTGCTCTGTGGTATCCTCCCATGAAATCTATTCTTGTTTAGTGTTTTGCGTATCGTAGATTCGCTAACAGGGATGTTAGCATATGCCAGAGACTTTTGTAAGTCTTTAGCTGACACTCTAGGATTCTTCTTCACCTCATTTAGCAGTCTGTGCTGTGCTCTTGCAGTCATCTTTACAGGACGGCCACTCCTAGGGAGAGTAGCAGCAGTGCTGAACTTTCTCCATTTATAGACAATTTGTCTTACTGTGGACTGATGAACAGCAAGGCTTTTGGAGATACTTTTATAACCCTTTCCAGCTTTATGCAAGTCAACAATTCTTAATCGTAGGTCTTCTAAAAGCTCTTTTGTGCGAGGCAACATTCCCATCAGGCAATGCTTCTTGTGAAAAGCAAACCCAGAACTGGTGTGTATTTTTTATAGGGCAGGGCAGCTGTAACCAACACCTCCAATCTCATCTCATTGATTGGACTCTGGTGGCTGACACCTCACTCCAATTAGCTCTTGGAGATGTCATTATTCTAGGGGTTCACATACTTTTTCCACCTGCACTGTGAATGTTTACATGGTGCGTTCAATAAAAACATGGTAACATTTAATTCTTTGCGTGTTATTAGTTTAAGCAGACTTTGATTGTCTATTGTTGTGACTTAGATGAAGATCAGATCACATTTTATGACCGATTTGTGCAGAAATCCATATCACTCCAAAGGGTTCACAAACTTTTTCTTGCAACTGTATAGGAAGTCTCTGTGAATGAGGACTAAAGCCTCATTCACACGTCAGTGTTCCACATACATGTGCTTTACGTTTTCTCCACGGACAGCACATGTGCCCATTCATTTAAGGGTCCATTCACACGTCTGCAAAATTGCGGAACGGGTGCGGACCCATTCATTCTCTATGGGCCCGGACGTGAAGCGGAGAGCACACTATGTGCTCTCCGCTTCCGCATTTGCGGAGCGCGGCCCCGAACTTCCGGGTTTCGGCCCCGAACTTCCGGTCCGCAGCTCCGCAAAATATAGAACATGTCCTATTCTTGTCCGCAGCTGCGGACAAGAATAGGCATTTCTATAGCGGGTGCTGGCCTGCTGTGTTGCGGATCCGCAATTTGCGGGTCCGCAACACACCACGGACGTGTGAATGGACCCTTAATGTGTGTGTTTTACCACGGTCCGTGGGTCCGTGTTTTTAGCACAGGAACATGCTCTATTTTGTCCGTGTTCACGCATCCATGACGCCCATTATAGTCTATTGGTCCGTGAAAACCACGGATGCAACTCAGATGCCATCCGTGTTTCACGGATCATTTGGAAGAGATGCTTTGAAAATAATTTTTCAGCTGTGCAATGTCAGTGCAACACGGATGACACTCGGACAGAAAAAAACAGACACACGGACCCAACACGGATCTATCACGGACATCTTCCCAGAGGCATCACTGACCACCTTTTCACAGATTTAGAACTCTTTCACACGGGCGCATTACACGGGTGCCGTTCTGTGGGCATTCCACATCACGGATGCGGACCCATTCACTTGAATGGGTCCGCAAATCCGGAGATGCGGAATGGTGCGTAACGGAACCCTACGGAAGCACTACGGAGTGCTTCCGTGGGGTTTCGTCCCGTACTTACGTTCTGCAAAAAAATAGAACATGTCCTATCTTTTTGCGGAACGGCCGGATCGCGGACCCATTCAAGTGAATGGGTCCGCGATCCACTGCAGCTGCCCCACGGACTGTGCTCGTGCATTGCGGCCCGCAGCACGACCACGGGGCACGCACGCCCGTGTGAAAGAGGCCTTAAGCACGGGCGTGTGAATAAGGCATCAACATTTCAAAGCAGGTTACTGTGCACTCTCTGTGACATAGGTGACATACATGGGATTCTAAAACATATCTAGTGTGATACACAAATAGGACCGCCCTTACTAGATCTCGAAAAACATGCTCCACCCAGTCCTGAGTTAGTAACAGGCGCACAGATTTGTGATAGCCAACAGTTTTTTTGAGCTGCTCCTATGGTGGCTAATTGACTATTTGCATCAGATCACCAGTGTCCTGAATTTCGTGTGGCTTTTTTTGATGAGATGGGACCAAACCCCACCCTAGACAAGTTACGATCACTGGTGGCAGAGAACAAGAGACGGCCACAAGTACCCAGAAACTGGAGTAACAATCTACAGGTAAATCATCTGCTGAAAACTAGAAGAAGAAACACAATTGCTGTGCATATATACAATACAATATACGTATAATTCTATGTAAGGTTAGCCTATTATAAGGTAGTGATAGCTAACCCTCTTATTCACAGGAAAGTGTCACTACACATGCAGGCTCCTCTTCATGTATGTAATATGCTCCTACTAATCTGTGCACAGTGTGCATTGGTAGTCTGAGACTCTCCCCCCTGTTCTTGGATAGATCCGCACTGATGACATCAGTACTGTGTCCATCCTCTTTCACTGCACGTCCGACTACAGAAGGACACTGTAAATAGGGTAGTCTAAAGGTGGATTTAGACGCGTTCCTTCCCGACAGTCGGCTGCTCGTTCAGTGAAGGAGACTGCACATTTACAAGCAGCGATCTCCTTCACTGTATGAGGACGGGGGATCGCTATGGCATAGCATACAGAATCATGGCTTCTGAGCAGCGAATCGCTGTTTAGACCACACGATCTGCTGCCCAGAAGCCATGATCAGTGGTGCCTGCATGAACGACAGGATCACCCGATGAATGAGCATTTCGCTCGTTCATCGGGTGATCGGCAGCACATTTAGACAGCCAGATGATCAGGAACAACCACTCGCATGAACGGTCATTCTGGATAATCTGGAAGATTATTGGTGCGTCTAAATCCACCTTAAAGCTGACCATACTCACTCAATAGCCATTGGTCGAAAGTGTTTTTCTGGCCGGACGTGTCTGTGTATGCTATGGGGAGAGTGGAGAAGGCTGCTGCCAGATAGATCGTCCAGGAGAACAAAATGATTGGGCCAAAGTATTGACTTCTCCCGATCCTTGTATCACCTGACATCATCTCGTCGTGGGAGAGTGTCGGAAGCTCCTAATACACATTAGTGTGTCGGCTGAACCCACTGTTCTTGGCGGGTTCGGCTGACAAAGGTATAATGTGTAAGGCCAACTTAATGAGATTATCAGACTCTTTGTAACTTATGACCTATCCTCTGGATTGGTCATCAGCATCTGATCGGTGGGGGTCCGATACCCGGGACCCCTGTTGATCAGCTAATTGAGAATTGAGTGGGGCTGAGCTGTACCTAGGTCATGTGACTGATGGTTGTGACATCACTGGCCTAGGGTAAACAGCGAGAAGGCCTCAGCAGTCACAGGAGCATCAGGACCTTCTGAAACAGGTGATCGGCAGGGGTCCTGGGCGTCGAACCCCCACCGATCAGATGTTGATGACCTTTCCAGAGGACAGGTCATCAGTTATAAAGAGTTGGATAACCCCTTTAAGAATCTTGCAGCCATTTTACATACAAGAAGAGAAGACTTGAGAATGGAACGAACTGTGGGAGCAACTTTAAAAAGGAGGGGACCAGGTATGTTCTTTTAACCCTGATAAAAGAGATATAATAAAAAAAAGTTATCGTGATTTGTGATAAACTATAAAAACGTGATGTATGAGAATACATGATTAATACATGATAAATGGATCCACACATCTGAATACTAAACACTGTCCATTTCATTCAGCAGTTCAAGACATTGTGGGAGACGTTAGAAGATTGCTGGGACCCTGACTCTGAGGCTCGCCTGACTGCCCATTGTGCAGAGCAGAGACTGAGTAACCTTCTCCCTACAGCCTTCGGTTTGTTGCCAGAGAACTTTATTTGAAGTAGTGGAAACAGGGACGGACTGGGAATTTAAAGTGCCTCTGGAAAAAAACTAAAAATGTTGTAGACAGGCCCAGATTAACAGAAAGTGGGGCCAACGCAAGTAGGTGGGGTCAACTCAAGTATGTGGGGCCAGCAATAGAGGGACAGTATATTGTGCTACACTTTCAGATTTGGTTCTGTAGCAGAACCAAATACCAAAGTGCTGCACAATAACCGTACTGCCCCAGCAGAACCAAATGCCACAATGCAGGACAATATACTGCCCCAGCAGAACCAGATACTTCGGTGCGGCACAATATACTGTCCTAGCAGCACCAAATACCATCCCAGAAGCTGCTCTCTGTGGTGGCCAGTGCCATCTGCCACATTCTGTCCTCCTCCTCCATCTTCTCCAGTTGTGTCTAATTGACATATGGAGGAGGGGGCTGAGGAGGTGAGACGCGGGCCACAGCACAGAGCCAGTCCTACTGTCAGCATGCTGTCTGGTCATACAGGAGAATACAGCACCACATACCTCTTACATCCGGTGACATCTTCTCTGATGTAGATGTTCTCCTTCCTCATCGTCTTCATTTGGACTAAATCGCCATGATGACTTCATTCAGTGATATCTCCTCTGATGTAGACATTTTCTTTCCTCATCTTCTCCATTCGACCCAGATTGCCATGATAAATTCTTTCAAACGTATCTGATCTCTACAGAGTTTGCCACACAGACATCTTAGGATGGGTGCACATAACGTTTTGCCCTACGTTTAACAAATCCGTTTGTAAAAAAAAATGGGCTAAAAAAGCATAGTACGCTACACTTTTACACCCTGCAGGGTCCATTTAAAAAAATGCATACATTAACATATAATTTTAGTTTTTACAATGGAACCTTTTGGTGACTGATGGTACCTGTGAGAGGCATCCATTTAACATACAGTATACCTTTTTTTGTATACGATAAACATAAGACAAAAAAGTGATGTGAACCCCACATTAGATACCTCACCTTTTCCGTTACCCCCCCCCCCCCCCCCGACCCCAACACACACCTTTTCAACACAAACTCCCTATCCTTGTACCCCAAGTGTCATCCTGCTGCCACCCCCAGCACCCGGACTGTGCCCACTGTGCTCCCCCAAATGCTATACTGCAGAAAAAAAACGTGCACCCAGTAGCAGTAATGCCTCCAGTAATAATAATGTCCTCTAAAATGTGCCAGTAATAATACCCCTGTCGACAGGACTTTCTTTTCCTTCCTGCATAACAGAAACCAGACGGATCTGCTATGCTTGCCCATAGGCCTCTATTATGACGGATCAAAACAGAATGCCTAAAGGTTTCAGTTTTGAATTCCGTCTTACAAATTCGGTTGTAACCATGTTACAACGGAAAGCAATAATGGAACTTATAACGTTGATGTGAACCTGACATAAACTGTATAATTCTCTCATCTTTGGTTTCCCTGTGCAGCTGGTTACACTCTCATTTTACGGAAATGAATGAGAAGTACTCACCCAGGTTTCTCATATTACTGCTCTTCACAGGTTTAACAAATATGAAAATACTAATTATAAAAGGTATACTATAATAAAAGGTGTAAAACTGTGCATTTGAAGTATGAAAATACTTATTATTTCCTATTTACTGCTGGGTTGCCCCCACGGTTTACACTGCTGAGCAGCTTACAGTTGATGCTGCTTTGAAACTACAGGACCTGTTATGCTACAATCCAGATCACAGCATACAGTCATTACCAATGATAAAAAAAAGCTTTTCTGGGATGAATACATTTGTTGCAGTGGGTTTAAATCATACACACTTACCTCGCCAATTCCTTAAAGGGGTTATTCAACCCCTATAATGTCACCCCTAATGCCCGGGCCCCTCATATAGGTTATTTTTACCCCGCGTCGCTCCTTATACCTGCACAGCCACCGCTAGCATCACAGGTGGCGCTAAGGGATCTCGTCCCTGTCCAGGCCTACTACTGGCTACCTTCATTCGTCAGCAGATGTTTTGATAAGCGAGATGGGGAGATGCAGCGGCGGCCGTGTGGGCATAAGGAGCAACGTGGGTGCCAGGGTAAGTATAACCTATATGAGGGGCCCAGGCATTAGGGGGGGTTGGATAACTCCTTTACGTTGCCCGATGTTTGGGCCGTTTATCTAGAACGCTCATAAAAAAAACTATGTGTATAGCCCTATAGACTTCAAATGGTTGTAAAAAATGGCTGTGTGACGGCCATAATTTCTCCTATTCACATGAATGTAAACTTAGGAGATGTGGTGCCCCACACACTGCTATACAACATGCTCTTCAGGGTATCCAGTAGCGCCCCCAGTCGATCGTCAGATCTTTCCCCCATCGAGAATGTCTGGGGCTGGATGAGGCGACGGATCTCCCATGCACAGAAGCCGACAACCACCTTGGCTGAACTACTGGTCCGAGTTGAAAAAGTTTGGAATGACCACAGGAGGACATCCAGCATCTGTATGACCATTACCATGCCAGAGAGGCAGCTTGTATCACAGCAAGGGGAGATCCCACCCAGTATTAATATGACCCTCCTCATCACATAACCTGCTGCAGAACCCAAAATAAAGGGGGCACCATCTTAGTTGTGTGATCATGGACCAAGCACCACTAGCAGTTTATACTGCTACAATCTCAGCTCAATCGCATTAAAATTTTCAAGTGTTTTTTTTCATTTTCTGATAATGTATTAGAGCTGAAACTCTCCTGCAACACCTAGGATCACAGATAAATTAGATCCCAGTCAATCAACTTCTATGGGTGGGTTCACATCACGTTTTATGCCTCCGTTTAACGTATGCGTTTCAAAAGAAAGGAACAAAAACGCAGCACACCACAGTCAGGTAAAATTTACAATGGAACTCTATGGTGAACAGATGCCTCTGTATGGCATCAGTCTGAGGCATCCATTTGACGTATATGTTTTTTGTATATGTTAAAGGGGTTGTCCGGGTATTTTCACCCAGGCAGCCCCCCTGACAAGAGCTTAAGAGCAGTTCATGCTCCGATGCTCTCCTTTGCCCTGCGCTAAATCGTCCAGGGCAAAGGCATTTTGTGGAGTTCCGGTGACATGTAAAACGGTTAGGGCAGCGCTAAATCCCGCCCGTCAGAACCAGTGACGTCATCGAACACACTGCTGGGCGGAAGCTTCCGCCCGGCAGTGTGTTATAGTAAATAAAAGAGCCCTTGCCCTGCGCAGGGCAAGGGAGTGCATCAGAGCATGAACTGCTCCGATGCTCAAGTCAGGGGGGGCTGCCTGGGTAAAGTTATGGGTATGTCCGGGTTCAGCTCTGAACCCGGACAACCCCTTTGAAAGGATAGGAAAACCTAATGTGAACCCACACTTAGATGTCACAGGTACTGCAACCTTAGCATTTAAGTACTTAGATAGAGAGAAGGGGTTCCCTCTGTCACCCTATCACCACCTCCTGGGCTAATGAAGTCCCCAAGAACTGCCATCTTCATGCACCTATTAGGCCCTGCCAGAAAGTGCTAATATGATGTATGTCGGCGTTTTGCATACACTCTACATTAGATGATTGTATGGGACTAAAAAAAAAAGGTTCAAAAAAAGGTTAAAATGTTTAAAAATATAAAACAGGAATAAAACACACAAAAAAGTCTTTAATTAAAAATGCTTTATTATGTAAAAAAAATATAATTAAAAGATCCAGATTTTTGGTATTACCAAGGCAGTAAAAACACCTTCGGAATATTTGTACTACTCGTAAGAGGATTTTGATGAATAATATGAAAAACCTGTTAATGTGGCACGAGACAAACTAGTTACACGGCAGGAAAGTGGGCATTGTCCCTTTCTTACATCAGAGTTATCACCATCCCTGTACAAATCTGTTGGTAGCAAACCACCTACAAATGAAAAGTGCTGGCAGGACATATGGCGCCCCTGTATTTTGGGTCAGCAGTGTTTCAAGGGTGGGAAGCACTGAAGACATAAGGCATTGGTAAGTCTATATCTCTGGTCATCAAAACATCTGATAAACTGGCACCTCAGTGGTCTTAGCAAATAGGGCTACTTTCACACTTGAGTTTTGTGCGGATCCGTCATGGATAATACAACCATCTGCATCCGTTCAGAACGGATCTGTGGCGAAACCAACCTCGCCACTGGGTTTTGGAGGGGCCTGGCTACTAGCCTCTTGCCCCAGGATTATGGGCCCTCTCATCAGCCAGGCCTCATTTGTTCACAAAGGACTTGGACTAACTTGAACTCTCACCCCCACGAATTAGACCAGGGTTCAAGTTAGTCCATTACGTTTGGTAATTGTATTTTGTGGATTGCGTCTCAGACAATACTCATTGTGTTAGTTAATTGCGTCTCAGACAATGCTCATTGTATTTTGTTTATTGCGTTACAGACAGAGGGAAGGGGATTTTGTGTACAATTGCTGGGAAGGTTGAATACTGTAAATACCACCCTGTGGGTGGTAGAATTGTTGGAAGATGTGTATAAATCAATGCTTGTGTTAAAATAAAGGAAGTTCCTGTTTTAACCCTCAAGGTGAAGTGTCGTCTCATTCTTGGGGGAGGATTTATTGCATGCTGTCCCAGTTTGACTGCTAGGAGTGTAAACCTATTCGTATGGTTTCCTATTCAACTGCCTACAGCATTCATATGCTTGAGAGGATATATATGCTTCTTCGGTTCGGTGATTGTGGTGTCTGCCAGAGTGCTTGGAAACCTCAGGAAAACGCTAGGAGCATCCGTCAACGGAGGTACTCAGTCGGGGTGCGAGGTGATCCGTTACATTGGTGGCAAGCAGTGGGATGGCGTCCTAGTGCGAGGAGAAGCAGCTCAGAGACACCGGTAACGTGTGGAGTTACAAATTGAGGGCAAACGCTAGCACTCGTGCAGTGCCCCTGGGAGCAGAGGTATCCAGCGACTTGGAGCAGACAAGTATGGAAGGCTCTGAAGATGACTGGCTGGCCGAGGTGAGGCAGCGGGTGGCCCAGTATGGAGATAATGTGTCCATGGATATATGCCAGGCCATCTGGAACCAGGTCACAGCCAAGCGACACGCAAGGATGGAACGAGAATTCCGACTGGCGAAAGAGAGAGAAATTGCCCAGCAGAAGGAGTGTTACAGCAGCCGAGCAGAGGCTGCATCCGAGGAGGTAAGCCGTCTCCCCTTGAGGTGGCCAGAGGAACCCGAAGTAGGGGTCCTCATAGACTGGTCCTGTGAGGAACCACAACAGGCAGGTGGAGATGGGACCGAGGTCTCTCCACCGGGATGCTGGGCAGCTGGCCCAGACCCTCAGCAGCAGTCGGAGTTGCCAGGTGTGGACGCAGGTGGTCCTTACTCGCAAACGTTGAGGGACCTCACAGACTGGTCCTGGGAAGACCCACAGATGGCAGGTGGAGATGGGACCGAGATCTCTCTACCGGCCCTACAGGGATACTGGGCAGCCGGCCCAGATCTCCAACTCCAGATGGGGATAATACAGGGAGATAAGTGTGTCGTCCTTCCTTCCCAGCGGCAGAGTGCTTTACAGGGAGGGGAGACAGCCGGTTTCACTCCCCAGCGGCAGTGTGAACTACAGGGAGTGGAGACAGCCGGTCTCACTCCACAGCGGCAGTGTGCTTTACAGGGAGGGGAAACAGTCCCCTGGGAAGGTTGAATACTGTAAATACATGTGATTGGCTGTTTTTACAAAACCCTGTGGGTGGTAACATTGTTGGAAGATGTGTATAAATCAATGCTTGTGTTAAAATAAAGGAAGTTCCTGTTTTAACCCTCAAGGTGAAGTGTCGTCTCATTCTTGGGGGAGGATTTATTGCATGCTGTCCCAGTTTGACTGCTAGGAGTGTAAACCTATTCGTATGGTTTCCTATTCAACTGCCTACAGCATTCATATGCTTGAGAGGATATATATGCTTCTTCGGTTCGGTGATTGTGGTGTCTGCCAGAGTGCTTGGAAACCTCAGGAAAACGCTAGGAGCATCCGTCAACGGAGGTACTCAGTCGGGGTGCCAGGTGATCCGTTACAGGATCCGTTTGTATTATCTTTAACATAGCCAAGACGGATCCGTCTTGAACACCATTGAAAGTCAATAGAGGACGGATCCGTTTTCTATTGTGCCAGAGAAAACGGATCCGTCCCCATTGACTTACATTTGGCTCAGTTTGTAAGCAGCGTTTTTGGTGTCCGCCTCCAAAGCGGAATGGTGACGGAACGGAGGAAAACTGATGCATTCTGAGCGGATCCTTATCCATTCAGAATGCATTAGAATGCAAACTGATCCGTTTTGGACCGCTTGTAAGAGCCCTGAATGGATCTCACAAACGCAAAGCCAAAACGCCAGTGTGAAAGTAGCCTAAAAGAGGACCTGTCACCTCTCCTGAAGTGTCCGCCACACAAACTGGTAACACTCATTTGGACCTTTATTGCAGACATTTGCCAATGAATTCGGAATTCAAACAGTTACTAAATAGACATGTTAGGAGAGGTTACAGGTCCTCTTTAAATGGGTTTCCTTTAATTATTTAGTTATGCCATGTGGCGTGTATGACCTAACTTACCTGCTCCCCACCTCTCTGGTCCTGTGCCCTTGCCCCCATTTGTCCATCTTCCAGTCCCCAGTTCAATTCTGACTGGGGTATGGACATGGTCACCTGCACTGCTGCAGCCATGACCATGGATAGGCCACCACTGTCTGATCAGCAGGGTCCAACACCCTACATCCCACCGATCAGCTGTTCTGCAGTAGTTCTGGCACTGGGACTACACAGCTCTGTCCGTTGTGCACTGCACACAGCTGGTTACTGCAGTCCTGCACCCACTGAAGTGAATGGGAACAGCACTGCACCCACTGAAGTGAATGGAAACAGTACTGCACCCACTGAAGTGAATGGGAACAGCACTGCACCTACTGAAGTGAATGGGGACAGCACTGCACCCACTGAAGTGAATGGAAACAGTACTGCACCCTCTGAATTGAATGGGAACAGCACTGCACCTACTGAAGTGAATGGGGACAGCGCTGCACCCATTGAAGTGAATGGAAACAGCGCTGCACCCACTGAAGTGAATGGAAACAGCGCTGCACCCACTGAAGCGAATGGGAACAGCACTGCACCCACTGAAGTGAATGGGAACAGCAATGCACCCACTGAAGGGAATGGGAACAGCGCTGCACCTACTGAAGTGAATGGGGACAGCGCTGCACCCATTGAAGTGAATGGAAACAGCGCTGCACCCACTGAAGTGAATGGAAACAGCACTGCACCCACTGAAGTGAATGGGAACAGCGCTGCACCCACTGAAGTGAATAGGAACAGCAATGCACCCATTGAAGTGAATGGAAACAGCGCTGCACCCACTGAAGTGAATGGAAACAGCACTGCACCCACTGAAGAGAATGGGAACAGCGCTGCACCCACTGAAGTTATTGGGAATAGCTCTGCACCCACTGAAGTAAATGGGAACAGCGCTGCACCCACTGAAGTTATTGGGAATAGCTCTGCACCCACTGAAGTGAATGGGAACAGCGCTGCACCCACTGAAGTGAATGGGAACAGTACTGCACCCACTGAAGTGAATGGGAACAGCACTGCACCCACTGAAGTGAATGGGAACAGCGCTGCACAGCAGACAGAACTGGGTAGTTCTGGCGCCATCTTCCTGTGGTTAAGCTACTGCAGAATGACTGATCAGCGGAGTTGTGGGGTGTCGGATCCCTGCCGGATACTGATGGCCTGTACTATATCACTTCTAAGGGGATGGACAACCCCTTTAAAGAGCTTCTGTCATCAGGAACATGGTTACTAAACTGGATGGCTAATGTCAGCTGAAGCTAACAATGTTTGTCCCTGCTTTATATGTCACATATGGCCAACCTGCGTCTCTCCAGCTGTTGCAAATCTACAACTCCCAGCATGCCTACAGCTATCAGCCTACAGCAGGGTATGGTGGGAGTAGTAGTTTTACAACAGCTGTCCAGCCCTGTTATATTGTGAAAAATGAACTTTTATTTGATGCAAATGAGTCTCTAGGAGCAATGGGGGTGTTGCCTCTACTAATAGAGGCTCAGTTTTCCCATCGCGACGCCCCCATCATGCTGAGTGTTCACATCATCCTACCTGGCCCTGCCAATCATTCAATCAACATAAAGAGGGCGTGGCCAGAGGAGGGAGAACAGAGCCTCTAGGAGTAGGGGCAACACCCCTCCTAAGTGACATCCACAGAGCCCCCATAGCAGTGACATCCACAGAGACCCCATAGCAGTGACATCCACAGAGCCCCCATAGCAGTGACATCCACAGAGCCCCCATAGCAGTGACAGCCACAGAGCCCCCATAGCAGTGACATCCACAGAGCCCCCATAACAGTGACATCCACAGCGCCTGGTTGACAGCTATTCCCCCCGACTCCACCACATACCTGTGTGCTTGGCTTGGCCAAGGCTGTGTGCTTATTTCAATGAGTAAGGTTCAAAGGTCTCTAGGACCTAAGCGTGGCTTCTATCCACCTCTCTGACTGATATTTTGTAAAAATTATAAATCTTTATTAATTACTCTTTAAAATCTCTACGAACTCTTAACACAATTGAGAGGGAAAGGGGGAATGACCTGAGAAAATATCAGGCACCCGCCAGGATATAGTGTATCTGAAAGATTGATACAACTAATAAAAGATTGCACAGCCCTACCTCTCCAATTCTGAGGAATTTTAACTATTTTCTGTTAAGAGTTCGTAGAGATTTTAAAGACTAATTAATAAAGATTTATAATTTTTACAAAATATCAGTCAGAGAGGTGGATAGAAGCCACGCTTAGGTCCTAGAGACCTTTGAACCTTACTCTATATTATACACTCACCTAAAGAATTATTAGGAACACCATACTAATACGGTGTAGGACCCCTTTTTGCCTTCAGAACTGCCTTAATTCTACGTGGCATTGATTCCACAAGGTGCTAATAGCATTCTTTAGAAATGTTGGCCCATATTGATAGGATAGCATCTTGCAGTTGATGGAGATTTGAGGGATGCACATCCAGGGCACGAAGCTCCCGTTCCACCACATCCCAAAGATGCTCTATTGGGTTGAGATCTGGTGACTGTGGGGGCCATTTTAGTACAGTGAACTCATTGTCATGTTCAAGAAACCAATTTGAAATGATTCGAGCTTTGTGACATGGTGCATTATCCTGCTGGAAGTAGCCATCAGAGGATGGATACATGTTCTCATTCTGTTTACTCCAAATTCGGACTCTACCATTTGAATGTCTCAACAGAAATCGAGACTCATCAGACCAGGCAACATTTTTCCAGTCTTCAACAGTCCAATTTTGGTGAGTTTGTGCAAATTGTAGCCTCTTTTTCCTATTTGTAGTGGAGATGAGTGGTACCCGGTGGGGTCTTCTGTTGTTGTAGCCCATCTGCCTCAAGGTTGTGCGTGTTGTGGCTTCACAAATGCTTTGCTGCATACCTTGGTTGTAACGAGTGGTTATTTCAGTCAACGTTGCTCTTCTATCAGCTTGAATCAGTCGGCCCATTCTCCTCTGACCTCTAGCATCCACAAGGCATTTTCGCCCACAGGACTGGCGCATACTGGATGTTTTTCCCTTTTCACACCATTCTTTGTAAACCCTAGAAATGGTTGTGCGTGAAAATCCCAGTAACTGAGCAGATTGTGAAATACTCAGACCGGCCCGTCTGGCACCAACAACCATGCCACGCTCAAAATTGCTTAAATCACCTTTCTTTCCCATTCTGACATTCAGTTTGGAGTTCAGGAGATTGTCTTGACCAGGACCACCCCCCTAAATGCATTGAAGCAACTGCCATGTGATTGGTTGACTAGATAATTGCATTCATGAGAAATAGAACAGGTGTTCCTAATAATTCTTTAGGTGAGTGTATATAGCGTGGCCACCTCCTGAAGGACCTACAAGTTTGTTGGTTGGCTTATTTCAATGAGGAGACTTCTCAGCTTATCCACAGTGGGAAGAAAGGTTCAGACATGTTGATACCCAGCATGCCCAATCCTTCTTTCTCACAACGTCTGTCGTCAGAGGAGATTTGGGACATCCTCATACACGCTACATACTGGCTGGGCTCTGCACCAGATGTTCCCTAAAATGCAACAGAACAGCTGAGTGCAACTTCCATGGGAAGAAACCCATATGAGGAGCCTGGCACATGAACATGGTGAGCCTGGCACAGCTGGCACACACACAAAAAGCCTGGACAGCTGGAACACACAAACAAGCGTGGCACAGCTGGACACACACACATGAGGAGCCTGGCACAGCTGGCACACACACGAGAAGCCTGGCACAGCTGGACACGCACACACGCAGAGCCTGGCACACACATGAGGAGCCTGGCACAGCTGGCACACACGCACAAGGAGCCTAGCACAGCTGGCACACCCACATGAAGAGCCTGGCAAATCTGGCACGCGCACATGAGAAGCCTGGCACAGCTGGCATATGCACATGAGGGGCCTGGCACAGCGGGCACACACATATAAGGAGCCTGGCACAGCTGGCACATGCACATAAGGAGTCTGGCAAAGCTGGTACACACACACACGAGGAGTCTGGCACACACACACATGAGGAGCCTGGCACACATACATGGGAAGACTGGCACATGTACATGAGAAGCCTGGCACACACACACACACACGAGGAGCCTAGCACAGCTGGACACGCACACACACGAGGAGCCTGGCACACACACACACGAGGAGCCTGGCACACACAAAGCAGAGCCTGGCACACACACAAGGAGCCTGGTAGAGCTGGCCCACGCACAAGGAGCCTGTCACAGCTGGTACACACACAAGGAGCCTGGCACACACACACATGACGAGCCTGGCACACGTACATGAGGAGCCTGGCACAGCTGGCACACGTACATGAGGAGCCTGGCACACACACACATGATGAGCCTGGCACACATACATGAGGAGCCTGGCACAGCTGGCACACACACACACATGATGAGCCTGGCACACATACATGAGGAGCCTGGCACAGCTGGCACACGTACATGAGGAGCCTGGCACACACACACATGATGAGCCTGGCACACGTACATGAGGAGCCTGGCACAGCTGGCACACACACACATGATGAGCCTGGCACACATACATGAGGAGCCTGGCACAGCTGGCACACGCCCTCTCACAAGTAATTTCCCTTTAGCCTCAGGCTGATTTTCTATGTTTTTCTAGTGACATTTTTATTTTCCTAATGGAGGATATCATGACCACATAGCACAAGCTCTCTAATGGATTCTAATTAATGGTTTTTATGCTGCAGAAAAAGTGGAAAAACACAAAATCCAGAACGTGAACTGGCCCTGAAAGAAAAAGAAGCTATCTGTGTATTTTCCAGCTCTTCTGCTGTGTCATCCCCTCACCGCCCAGACTCGTCACTTCACGGAGTGGCGTCCTGAGTGACGAATGTCACGCGTTGCCAAGCAACCAAGAGGTTAACGGTCACCACACTGCAGTACTGATAACCTGGGTGTGTCCCGGTGTCGTGCGGACAGACTCTGCTGCTGGGCGGGGCTTCTCAGGGAGGGAACGAGACAAGGCAACCAATCAGAGAAAGAAATGCAAGGTGGGCGGGGCCAAAAGTAAAAAATAGTCCAAAGTCTCCCGGAAATAAAATACAGGACGAGCAGGAGGAGGGTTGTGCTGACAGGTATGTATCCCTGCGCTGCGCCTGGTATGGTGCCCGGTATGCACGGGGCTGTGCTGCCCGCTGGTCACATGACCGCCCCATAGACGCGTATAGATTATCTGCAGTACACTACTGCTGCTGCTCCCAGTGGGACAGTGGTAAAATACAGTGGAACCCCTTTGGAACGACCACCCAAATTGCATTGAAAAGTGGTCTGTATAGGATGGTCAGTAGGTGAGGTATGTGGTAGAACATGAAGGGGTTGGGATAGGTGATGTGGTGACCGCTGGGATGCCCAGTGATCAGGAGAATGGGGGTCCTCAGGTGCCCCTGAGGGTGGCAGTCTCATAGACGTGACTGGAGCAGTGGTCACGCGTGTGCACTGCCATTACATGTTCATGGGACAGTACGTGCCACCTGCGGTGTCCCCCAGCAAACTCTTATGGATAGGGCCCAAGCAGTGCCTTTAAAGGCCTATAAGAAGTTATCCTGCGGATAGGGGATAACTATTAGATTGGTGGGGGTCCTACCACTGGGATCCTCAATTGCCACCAGTAGCGCTCCTGCAATGCCAGTCCGGTATCTCACGGACCAACGTCTGCATGAGGCTTTACACTCACGTGATCTTCAGTAATATGACTTTGTGGATTGGAGGGAGCTGGCGCAGAAATTTGGCCGTGCACGTGAGGTCATTCTCTATGGAAATGCACTGAAGATGAGGGACCACCCAAATGTGGAAATGGTTACTGTCCCCTTTTTCAGTAACTTTTCTTAACATTTGATCAGCCATAAAGTTAAAGGGGTCTTTGCCCCCCAGTCTCCGTATCCAGGTGCAGAATGCAGAGGTGCTCTGTTCTTCCTGTAACCTCTCTCCATTCATTCTCTGCCTACATGCGGAGGCCTCGTGACCGGGTAGAAGAGGGGTCGGGGGAACCCCTGATGGAAATAGATGCACATACGACTTCTGGGACCTGCCACTATCAGACCTTTAAGGTGTATCCTGTGGATATGTAAGACATTTGTAAGGTGGGAATACTCCTTTAAAGGGTATTCTGGTTTCAGAAATCAAAGGTTATTTTAATTTTTTTGTATGATTAACGGTACATTTAGATGACCGTAATTCTGGGTGCGTATCTGTTCCGCAATTTTGCAGAATGGGTGCGGACCAATGGAGCCAAAAAAAGGTGTGCTGTCCGCATTTATAGTTCCTTTCCACGGCCCCACAAAAAATATAGAGCAATTCCAGACCAGAATAAGCATTTTCTATATAGCGCCGGCCATGTGCGGTCCGCTCACGTCCGGTATCTGTGTTTTGCAGATCCGCTGTTTGCAGACCGCAAAACACTTGCGGTTGTGTGAATGCGCCCTTAACATTATATAATTTTTTAGTACAACGTACGGTACTTTCTATATCAATTCCTTGTGATTTTCAGGATCTCTGTTTGCTGTCATTCAGTATGAACCTTTAGGGTATGTTCACACGGAGACTTTTGTAGGCAAAAAAAATAAAATTAGGATGCAAAATCTGCTTCAGGATTCTGTGCTTTTTTTTATGTTGTTTTTTTTTTTTTCATGATACGTCTTTTGATGCAGTTTTTCATCCTGCCCATTGTCGATAGGAATTCTGGATGCAGAATCTGCTTTAAAAATGGACGGGTTGATTATTTTTTTTCCGAACGGCATTTAAAAAAAAAATAAAGCTGCAAGCAGAAAAAAAGTGCGGTATGAATTTACGTACGGATTTCCCATTGAAATCAATGGAAAAGATCAGCATTTGTTTTTGCCACGGAATCCATGCCAAAAGAACTGTGTGTGAACATACCCTTAGGCCAGTTTCAGACAAGCGTGTTCTGACATCATCTGTAAGTATTCGTACGGACATAACGCTGTCACACAGAATTATGAATCCTAATGCTGTGCAGTCCGGTCACCGGAGCTGACGTCACAACGGGCATTCATGCCCCCACACGGAGCGTGCTTACTCCCATGGGATACGGTTCTGTCCTGGTCATGTAGTGGACACACAGGTGCACTGCTCTTTACAAGACACAGCTTAGGGCTCATGCACACAGCCGTTGCCCGTCCGTGGCCATATTGCAGCCCGCAAAAGGCGGGTCCGCAATACATGGGCACCGGCCGTGTGCACCCTGGATCACTTGAATGAGTCCGTAATCCGGCAAGGTTGGTGTGGAACCCCACAGAAGCACGTCTGAACCGCAAAAAACGCATTTTGGATGCGGACTGAAAATACGTCAGTGTGCATGAGGCCTTAGATTGATATCATACAACCCCTTTAACCCCTTAAGGACATAGGGCGTACATGTACGCCCTGTGTATTTCTGATCACTGCCGCCCGGCCGGCTGTGATCGGAACAAGGTGCCTGCTCAAATCATTGAGCAGGCACCTCGGCTAAATGCCCGGGGGGGTCCCGTGACCCCCCCATGTCGGCGATCGCAACAAACCGCAGGTCAATTCAGACCTGCGGTTTGCTGCGCTTTTTGCAGTTTCTGATCCCCGTGGTCCCTGACCGCAGGGATCAGAAACTTGAGTATGCCTAAACTAATATATGTTTCACCCCCTCTGCACCCCTGAATGATTTGATGGCAGCGGGAGGTGCAGGGGGTGGTGCGGCAGGCGGGATCGCAATCCCCCGCCCGCCTCCTCTTGAATAATCGTTGGTGTACAGTGGGTATACCAGGGTGTCAGCACATTGCTGACACTCTGGTATAAACGGCTGACATCTGTGATACGATGTCAGCCGTTTAACCCTTTCCATACCGTGGTCCGTACAGACCACTGTATGAAAAAGGTTAACAGCTCAGGGAGCTCCATCCCTCTCCCATCGGGGGGCTGCTGTGCCTTTGCAGCCCCCCGATGGAGAGGGAGAGAGCCCCCAGACAGCCCCCCTCCTTACCCTTCCCCGTCTGTGCAGTTCTGGCCACTACTGAGCAGACGGGGAAGGTTCCCATGGCAACAGGACGCCTTCTCAGGCATCCTGCTGTCCATGGTGCTGAACAGATCTGTTCTAAAGGCATAGATCTGTTCAGACAAAGTGTAAAATACAGTACAAAACACTATATAGTGTACTGTACTGTATTATACAGACATCAGACCCACTGGATCTTCAAGAACCAAGTGGGTCTGGGTAAAAAAAAAAGTGAAAAAAAAATAAAAATAAAAAAACACATTTATCATTGATTAAAAATGAAAAAAAATAAAATTCCCTACACATGTTTGGTATCGCCGCGTCCGTAACGACCTGATCTATAAAACGGTCATGTTACTTTACCCTAACGGTGAACGCCATAAAAAATAAAAAAACTATGATGAAATTGAAATTTTGCCCACCTTACTTCCCAAAAAAGGTAATAAAAGTGATCAAAAAAGTCGCATGTACGCCAAAATCGTGCCAATCAAACCGTCATCTCATCCCGCAAAAAAATCTTACCCTACCCAAGATAATCGCCAAAAAACTATGGCTCTTAGACTATTGAGACACTAAAACATTTTTTTTGTTTTAAAAATGGAATCATTGTGTAAAACTTACATAAATAAAAAAAATTGTATACATATTAGGTATCGCCGCGTCCCTGTCAACCTGCTATATAAAATTACCACATGATCTAACCTGTCAGATGAATGTTGTAAATAACAAAAAAAAAAAAACGGTGCCAAAAAAGCTATTTCTTGTTGTCTTGCCTCACAAAAAGTGTAATATAGAGCAACCAAAAATCATATGTACCCTAAACTAGTACCAACAAAACTGCCACCCTATCCCATAGTTTCTAAAATGGGGTCACTTTTTTGGAGTTTCTACTCTAGGGGTGCATCAGGGGGGCTTTAAATGGGACATGGTGTCAAAAAAACCAGTCCAGCAAAATCTGCCTTCCAAAAACCGTATAGCATTCCTTTCCTTCTGCGCCCTGCCGTGTGCCCGTACAGCAGTTTACGACCACATATGGGGTGTTTCTGTAAACTACAGAATCGGGGCCATAAATATTGAGTTTTGTTTGGCTGTTAACCCTTGCTTTGTAACTGGAAAAAAAATATTAAAATGGAAAATCTGCCAAAAAAGTGAAATTTTGAAATTGTATCTCTATTTTCCATTAAATCTTGTGCAACACCTAAAGGGTTAACAAAGTTTGTAAAATCAGTTTTGAATACCTTGAGGGGTGTAGTTTCTTAGATGGGGTCACTTTTATGGAGTTTCTACTCTAGGGGTGCATCAGGGGGCTTCAAATGGGACATGGTGTCAAAAAACCAGTCCAGCAAAATCAGCCCTCCAAAAACCAAACGGCGCACCTTTCACTCTACGCCCCGCTGTGTGGCCGTACAGTAGTTTACGGCCACATATGGGGTGTTTCTGTAAACAGCAGAGTCAGGGCAATAAAGATACAGTCTTGTTTGGCTGTTAACCCTTGCTTTGTTAGTGGAAAAAATGGGTTAAAATGGAAAATTAGGCAAAAAAATGAAATTCTCAAATTTCATCCCCATTTGCCAATAACTCTTGTGCAACACCTAAAGGGTTAACGAAGTTTGTAAAATCAGTTTTGAATACCTTTTGGGTGGTTTCTATTATGTAAGCCTCGCAAAGTGACTTCAGACCTGAACTGGTCCCTAAAAATTTAGTTTTTGTAAATTTCTGAAAAATTTCAAGATTTGCTTCTAAACTTCTAAGCCTTATAACATCCCCAAAAAATAAAATATTATTCCCCAAATAATTAAAACATGAAGTAGACATATGGGGAATGTAAAGTCATCACAATTTTTGGGGGTATTACTATGTATTACAGAAGTAGAGAAACTGAAACTTTGAAATTTGCAAATCTTTCCAAATTTTTGTTAAGTTAGGTATTTTATTGTGCAAAATTTTTTTTGGACTCCATTTTACCAGTGTCATGAAGTACAATATGTGACGAAAAAACTATCTCAGAACGGCCTGGATAAGTCAAAGCGTTTTAAAGTTATCAGCACTTAAAGTGACACTGGTCAGATTTGCAAAAAATGGCCTGGTCCTTAAGGTGAAATAAGGCTGTGTCCTTAAGGGGTTAAGAAGCAGATAATTTTTCTCCCTTGGATCTAAGGCTGCACTTTGCTGAGTGACTCACAGCGGTTTCTTGGGCTCTGAAGCCTCTGGTTAATAATCAGCCATCTAGCGGCATTGTAAGGGGCCCCACCCTATGCCTACACTCCCCATACAGGTCAAGGATGTTCTGCTCGGCGTGGTCTATGGACTATGATCGCCAAGGGCTCAGAAGTACTTAAAGGCCTCTTTCACACGAACGATACGGATTCGGTCCGGATGCGTTCAGTGACACTCGCACCATTTTGCAAGCAAGTTTAGGCTGCGTTCACATCAGCGTTCAGCCTTTCCGTTCTCCTGCTCCGTTATAGGAGCAGGAGAACGGAAAGGACGGATTTGGCACATACCTGAGCTGAACGGAGCCTACAGACCCCATAGACTGTAATAGGGTCCGTTATGTTTCCGCTCAGAAGATGATTTTGGAGCGGAGACAAAAGTCCTGCATGTACTACTTTTGTCTCCGCTCCAAAATCGTCTTCTGAGCGGAAACATAACGGACCCTATTACACTCTATGGGGTCTGTAGGCTCCGTTCGGCTCCTAAACAGAGCAGGAGAACGGAAAGGCTGAACGCTGATGTGAATGCAGCCTAATCCAGCGTTTTGGCTCTGCTCACATTATGTGCCCCCGTGACGGTGACATCCCCAGCGCGCCCTTTCCCCCCTGTTTTTATGGAAACTCTGAGTATGTCAGTGAGGTGAAGACTGAAGGATCTGTGAGTTTTTATTGGCTGGCAGGGGTCATGTGACTGTGTATATGTCTGGAAGTAAATGAAGGACCTGCGAGTTTCTATTGGCTACTTCAAGTCATGTGATGGTGCCATAATTTTGTGAACGTCTCAAGCACGGTACGTCCAAGAGATCTGAAACCCAAAACCTTCCCGACACCTGATGTACCTATTGGCCAGATTTGGTGCAGATCACATTATACGTTAGATTGAGGCCTCCAACAGATGCTATATAGCGGTGTCCAGCACCCATAGGGTACCATTGCAAATAAAAGATCGGTGTAGGTCGCTTGCTCTTGTTTTTCCATACACGGAATGCTCTATACGGAACTCGCTAAGAGCTCCTGTCAGCAGGATCAACTCTATTAAACCAGGCATTCTGCCTGGTGGGGTTGATCCTGCTGATCAAAACAACCCCTGTCTTGTGAAAATCAGTTGCAGCACTCCCGAGGAAAAAAGACCTTTTGGCAAGGGATGTGATGCACCAATGTCGCGCGACATTATTTGTAACGATAGTCTATGGTGTCGCACTGCGACATGCCAGTCGCAAAAAAAATCTATCCCGAGTGTGATTTTTGTGCGACACCATAGATGATCATTACAATGAATATCGCTCGACATTGGTGATTACATTTAGACCAATTTCTATGCTTAAAACAGGTGTAGAAAATGATGAATGAGACAGGCCTACAGTCTCGTCCCTTTCCACTCACACTTTTTAAGCCTGGCGTAAGCGGGGAAAAGTCGCAGATTGCAGCGCAACTAACCGTTACGCAGCTACTATAGACGGATTTCTGGATAATAAATGACCCCCTCTTTCTCTCGGGAACACCTCCAGCGAGTTTCTCACAGCAGATATCATTTTAATCAGCAGGATCAACCCTGCTGACAGGTGCTCTTTATTATCTCTTCTGTGTGCCTGATGTATTATACTATTTTGTGTAAGCAGATGTAGAATAGATAAAGCCCTGACTACACAGAATCCCCTGCTCCTCTTCCTGCAGGCTGTACATGTTATACTGCAGGTGTTTGTATTACGTGTTCAGCTGGAGGGCAGTGTAGATCGCACCGGCCACGTGCCATCCTCATCCTCACCTCTCCTGACAAAGCCAGGGATCCAGAAATGTTCTGCTCTCTTCACCAGATTCTCACCAGACCAGTTTAAAACTGGATTCACGCAACATTTTTTTTGCAGCATTTTTAACATGCTTTTAACCCCTTCCTGGACACAAGCTGCACCTGCTTGATCAGAGGCAGGTACCCGCCCTGGCAGTCAGTTACTGCTGTACCCACCTGCATCGCTTGAGGCACTTGCCTCTGATCAAGAAGTTGCAGCTTCTGCAACCGCTTGATCAGTGCGCCCGCCGTACATGTACGGCAAGTGTCAGGAAGGGGTTAAAGGGCATCTGTCAGCAGATTTGTACCCATGAAACTGTCTGACCTGTTACATGTGCGCTTAGCAGCTGAAGACATCTGTGTTGGTCCCATGTTCATATGTGCCTGCACTGCTGAGAAAAATGAGGTTTTAAAGGGCTTCTACCACCAGAAATACTGTTATGTAGCTGACTGGTATAGCGATGCGCTAATGTCAGCACTACATAACAGTATGTTTCTAACATTAGTCCCTGCAGCCGTTTTTGTAAAAAAATAATAATTATTATATGCTAATGAGCCTCTAGGTGCTATGTGGGCGTAAAATCAGCACCTAGAGGCTCCGTCTACTCGCCCTTTATCCCGCCCAGGTCCCCTGTTCCGCTCCTCTTGATTGATGTGACGGTTTGCAGCATCGCTGACGAAATCCCGCACCTGCGCCGTTCACTTCTGTATTAGGCGCAGTGAGTGAATGATGCGCTCCTGGTGCCGGATTCCTCACTGCGCCTGCGCCAAAGACAGAAGTGAACGGCGCAGACGCAGGATTTCGTCAATGCGGTGGACCGTGGCATCAATCAAGCGGGGCGGGCAGAACAGGGGACCTGGGCGGGATAAAGGGTGAGTGGACGGAGCCTCTAGTGGCTGATTTTCCGCCCACATAGCACCTAGAGGCTCATTAGCATATAATAAAAGTGCTTTTTTTTACAAAAACGGCTGCAGGGACAAATGTTAGAAACATACTGTTATGTAGTGCTGACATTAGCGCATCGCTATATCAGTCAGCTACATAACAGTATTTCTGGTGGTAGAAACCATTTAAATATGCAAATTAGCCTCTAGGAGCAACGGGGTGTTGCCATTACACCTAGCTGCTCTGCTCTCTCTGCAACTGAGGCAAAAATTTCAACGGCATCCCCCCCCCCCCCCCCCCCCCAATGCCAAATTCTTGACCTTACCCCTTCCCTCCAGCCCGAGGTATAACTTGACCAGCATGCACTTTCTATAATACTGGTGTCTTCTTATATGGCACAAGGGTCTTTGGGCCCCTCAGGCTCCTGGGCCCGGTAGCGACTGCTACCTCTGCACCCCCTATAGCTACGCCCCTGGCTTTTAAACTCTCTGCTTACAGTCAGTGAATTGAAACCGTTTCCATCATGATTGTGTGACAAGGAGCTTGGGCTGTTATGATGGTGAATGATCTGTGTACCTTGTGCCATCATCACACGACCAGGACAGATTTGTATCCTCTGACTGTCACTAAGAGAGTTTCAATTCATTGACCACTAGCCGAGCTTTTAAAAGCTGTGAGGAAATGATGGAAAATATGGAAGAAAATGGCATTTAAAAAAATAAATGATTCCTATCTGGAGATTGTCACCATTCACAGTCTCTGTCCCCAGTGAGGCCTACAATATAATTTCCCACAAATACACTTGATCTAAGAACCTGATGTCACTGGTCACCAGAGCTGAGCGGTGGGGGAGCTGGGAGTCGGCCCCCCACTGATCAGATACTGATGTCCTATCCTGAGGACAGCTCATCAATATCAAAATCTCAGACAAGCCCTTTAACACCCAGTTATCTTACTTGATGATTTGTCATTTCTTTGTACTTTGCCCTGAGAACATCCCATTTAGGGCTTTTCTACCGTAAATGTGTCTAGTTACATGCATAGTCACAGTTAATAGCCCAATTTAACCCCTCCCGTCCTGCAACGTACTATTAGGTCAAGCTGCAATGCAGTTAGAGCAAACTGCCAAAAGCAGCTGTGCCTGCCCCATCCCTTGTGGCTGCCATCTGATCCCGGATGCCTAACCCCCGGCAGTGCTGACCATGGCATCTGATTGTTTAGACAGGTCTGCTCCCAGTTCTACCGTACAGACCTAATAGGCTGCCTGTCAGTGTAACACTGCCAGGCACAGTACATTTCCGTACTGGAGTGGGGCCACATGGGGCGGAATTTTTGGTGTGGATTTGCCAGGTATTGCACCCAACGCATTGCTAAAAGTAAAACCTGCTAGATTTAACCACCTCAGCCCCTATAGCTTAAACACCCTTAATGACCAGGCCATTTTTTACACTTCTGACCTACCCTACTTTCACCGTTTATTGCTCGGTCATGCAACTTACCACCCAAATGAATTTTACCTCCTTTTCTTCTCACTAATAGAGCTTTCATTTGGTGGTATTTCATTGCTGCTGTCATTTTAACTTTTTTTGTTATTAATCGAAATTTAACGATTTTTTTTGCAAAAAAAACGACATCCATATATAAATTTTGCTCTAAATTTATTGTTATACATGTCTTTGATAAAAAAAAAAATGTTTGGGTAAAAAAAAAATGGTTTGGGTAAAAGTTATAGCGTTTACAAACTATGGTACAAAAATGTGAATTTCCGCTTTTTGAAGCAGCTCTGACTTTCTGAGCACCTGTCATGTTTCCTGAGGTTCTACAATGGCCAGACAGTACAAACACCCCACAAATGACCTCATTTCGGAAAGTAGACACCCTAAGGTATTCGCTGATGGGCATAGTGAGTTCATAGAACTTTTTATTTTTTGTCACAAGTTAGCGGAAAATGATGATTTTTTTTTTTTTTTTTACAAAGTCTCATATTCCACTAACTTGTGACAAAAAATAAAAAGTTCTATGAACTCACTATGCCCATCAGTGAATACCTTTGGGTGTCTTCTTTCCAAAATGGGGTCACTTGTGGGGTAGTTATACTGCCCTGGCATTCTAGGGGCCCAAATGTGTGGTAAGGAGTTTGAAATCAAATTCTGTAAAAAATG
Source organism: Bufo bufo (assembly GCF_905171765.1). Classification (NCBI taxonomy): domain Eukaryota; kingdom Metazoa; phylum Chordata; class Amphibia; order Anura; family Bufonidae; genus Bufo; species Bufo bufo. Next base: position 583,856,801 of record NC_053391.1, read on the forward strand.
GCCCGTGAAATCCGAAAGGTGCTCTTTGGAATGTGGGCCCCTTTGCCCACCTAGGCTGCAAAAAAGTGTCACATGTGGTATCTCCGTATTCAGGAGAAGTTGGGGAATGTGTTTTGGGGTGTCATTTTACATATACCCATGCTGGGTGAGATTAAATATCTTGGTCAAATGCCAACTTTGTATAAAAAAATGGGAAAAGTTGTCTTTTGCCAAGATATTTCTCTCACCCAGCATGGGTATATGTAAAATGACACCCCAAAACACATTCCCCAACGTCTCCTGAATACGGAGATACCGCATATGTGACACTTTTTTGCAGCCTAGGTGGGCAAAGGGGCCCACATTCCAAAGAGCACCTTTCGGATTTCACCGGTCATTTTTTACAGAATTTGATTTCAAACTCCTTACCACACATTTGGGCCCCTAGAATGCCAGGGCAGTATAACTACCCCACAAGTGACCCCATTTTGGAAAGAAGACACCCCAAGGTATTCGCTGATGGGCATAGTGAGTTCATGGAAGTTTTTATTTTTTGTCACAAGTTAGTGGAATATGAGACTTTGTAAGGAAAAAAAGAAATAAAAAAAATTCATCATTTTCCACTAACTTGTGACAAAAAATAAAAAATTCTAGGAACTCGCCATGCCCCTCACGGAATACCTTGGGGTGTCTTCTTTCCAAAATGGGGTCACTTGTGGGGTAGTTATACTGCCCTGGCATTCTAGGGGCCCAAATGTGTGGTAAGGAGTTTGAAATCAAATTCTGTAAAAAATGGCCAGTGAAATCCGAAAGGTGCTCTTTGGAATGTGGGCCACTTTGCCCACCTAGGCTGCAAAAAAGTGTCACACATGTGGTATCTCCGTATTCAGGAGAAGTTGGGGAATGTGTTTTGGGGTGTCATTTTACATATACCCATGCTGGGTAAGATAAATATCTTGGTCAAATGCCAACTTTGTATAAAGAAATTGGAAAAGTTGTCTTTTGCCAAGATATTTCTCTCACCTAGCATGGGTATATGTAAAATAACACCCCAAAACACATTCCCCAACTTCTCCTGAGTACGGAGATACCAGATGTGTGACACCTTTTTTGCAGCCTAGATGCGCAAAGGGGCCCACATTCCTTTTATGAGGGCATTTTTAGACATTTGGATCCCAGACTTCTTCTCACGCTTTAGGGCCCCTAAAATGCCAGGGCAGTATAAATACCCCACATGTGACCCCATTTTGGAAAGAAGACACCCCAAGGTATTCAATGAGGGGCATGGCGAGTTCATAGAATTTTTTTTTTTTTTTTGGCACAAGTTAGCGGAAATTGATTTTATTTATTTTTTTCTCACAAAGTCTCCCTTTCCGCTAACTTGGGACAAAAATTTCAATCTTTCATGGACTCAATATGCCCCTGGGGGTGTCTTCTTTCCGAAATGGGGTCACATGTGGGGTATTTATACTGCCCTGGCATTCTAGGGGCCCTAAAGCGTCAGAAGAAGTCTGGAATATAAATGTCTAAAAATTTTTACGCATTTGGATTCCGTGAGGGGTATGGTGAGTTCATGTGAGATTTTATTTTTTGACACAAGTTAGTGGAATATGAGACTTTGTAAGAAAAAAAAAATAAAATTCCGCTAACTTGGGCCAAAAAAATGTCTGAATGGAGCCTGACACGGGGGTGATCAATGACAGGGGGGTGATCAATGACAGGGGGGTGATCAGGGAGTCTATATGGGGTGATCACCCCCCGGTCATTGATCACCCCCCTATAAGGCTCCATTCAGATGTCCGTACGTGTTTTGCGGATCCGATCCATGTATCCGTGGATCCGTAAAAATCATACGGACATCTGAATGCAGCCTGACAGGGGGGGTGATCAATGACAGGGGGGTCATCAGGGAGTCTATATGGGGTGATCACCACAGTCATTGATCACGCCCCTGTAAGGTAGACGTCCGTATGCGTTTTGCGGATCCGATCCATCTATCAGTGGATCCGTAAAAATCATGCGGACATCTGAATGGAGCTTTACAGGGGGGTGATCAATGGCAGGGGGGTAATCAATGACAGGGGGGTGATCAGGGAGTCTATATGGGGTGATAACCACAGTCATTGATCATGCCCCTGTAAGGCTTCATTCAGACGTCCGTATGCGTTTTGCGGATCCGATCCATCTATCAGTGGATCCGTAAAACGGTGATCACCACAGTCATTGATCACGCCCCTGTAAGGCTCCATTCAGACGTTCGTATGCGTTTTGCGGATCCGATCCATCTATCAGTGGATCCATAAAAATCATGCGGACATCTGAATGGAGCTTTACAGGGGGGTGATCAATGGCAGGGGGGTAATCAATGACAGGGGGGTGATCAGGGAGTCTATATGGGGTGATCACCACAGTCATTGATCACGCCCCTGTAAGGCTCCATTCAGACGTCCGTATGCGTTTTGCGGATCCGATCCATCTATCAGTGGATCCGTAAAAATCATGCGGACATCTGAATGGAGCTTTACAGGGGGGTGATCAATGGCAGGGGGGTAATTAATGACAGGGGGGTGATCAGGGAGTCTATATGGGGTGATAAGGGGTTAATAAGTGACAGGGGGGGGAGGTGTAGTGTAGTGGTGCTTGGTGCAACATATCACTGAGCTACCTGTGTCCTCTGGTGGTCGATCCAAACAAAGGGGACCACCAGAGGACCAGGTAGCAGGTATATTAGACGCTGTTATCAAAACAGCGTCTAATATACCTGTTAGGGGTTAAAAAAATCACATCTCCAGCCTGCCAGCGAACGATCGCCGCTGGCAGGCTGGAGATCCACTCTCTTACCTTCCGATCCTGTGAACGCGCGCGCCTGTGTGCGCGCGTTCACAGGAAATCCCAGCTCACGCGAGATGACGCGTATATGCGTCGCTGAGCGCAGGGCTGCCGCCTTCGGAACGCGAATCTGCGTTAGGCGGTCCGGAGGCGGTTAAGGCTACTTTCACACTGGCGTGTTGGTTTCCGTTTATGAGATCCGTTTCAGGGCTCTCACAATCGGTCCAAAATGGATCAGTTTTGCCCTTAATGCATTCTGAATGGATAAGGATCCGCTCAGAATGCATCAGTTTGGCTCCGTTCTGTCTCCATTCCGCTTCGTTTTGGTGACCGTCTGATGAAAACTGAGCCAAACGGATCCGTCCTGACACACAATGTAAGTCAATGGGGACAGATCCGTTTTCGATTGTGTCAGTGAAAACCGATTCGTCTACAAACCGAATTCCAAAAAAGTTGGGACACTATACAAATCGTGAATAAAAACTGAATGCAATGATGTGGAGGTGCCAACTTCTAATATTTTATTCAGAATAGAACATAAATCGCGGAACAAAAGTTTAAACTGAGAAAATGTACCATTTTAAGGGAAAAATATGTTGAATCAGAATTTCATGGTGTCAACAAATCCCCAAAAAGTTGGGACAAGGCCATTTTCACCACTGTGTGGCATCTCCCCTTCTTCTTACAACACTCAACAGACGTCTGGGGACCGAGGAGACCAGTTTCTCAAGTTTAGAAATAGGAATGCTCTCCCATTCTTGTCTAATACAGGCCTCTAACTGTTCAATCGTCTTGGGCCTTCTTTGTTGCACCTTCCTCTTTATGATGCGCCAAATGTTCTCTATAGGTGAAAGATCTGGACTGCAGACTGGCCATTTCAGTACCCGGATCCTTCTCCTACGCAGCCATGATGTTGTGATTGATGCAGAATGTGGTCTGGCATTATCTTGTTGAAAAATGCAGGGTCTTCCCTGAAAGAGATGACGTCTGGATGAGAGCATATGTTGTTCTAGAACCTGAATATATTTTTCTGCATTGATGGTGCCTTTCCAGACATGCAAGCTGCCCATGCCACACGCACTCATGCAACCCCATACCATCAGAGATGCAGGCTTCTGAACTGAGCGTTGATAACAACTTGGGTTGTCCTTGTCCTCTTTGGTCCGGATGACATGGCGTCCCAGATTTCCAAAAATAACTTCGAATTGTGACTCGTCTGACCACAGAACAGTCTTCCATTTTGCCACACTCCATTTTAAATGATCCCTGGCCCAGTGAAAACGCCTGAGCTTGTGGATCTTGCTTAGAAATGGCTTCTTCTTTGCACTGTAGAGTTTCAGCTGGCAACGGTGGATGGCACGGTGGATTGTGTTCACTGACAATGGTTTCTGGAAGTATTCCTGAGCCCATTCTGTGATTTCCTTTACAGTAGCATTCCTGTCTGTGGTGCAGTGTCGTTTAAGGGCCCGGAGATCACGGGCATCCAGTATGGTTTTACGGCCTTGACCCTTACACACAGAGATTGTTCCAGATTCTCTGAATCTTCGGATGATGTTATGCACAGTTGATGATGATTTTTCGCTGGGTAACACCTTTCTGATATTGCTCCACTATCTTTCTGCGCAACATTGTGGGAATTGGTGATCCTCTACCCATCTTGGCTTCTGAGAGACACTGCCACTCTGAGAAGCTCTTTTTATACCTAATCATGTTGCCAATTGACCTAATTAGTGTTAATTGGTCTTCCAGCTCTTCGTTATGCTCAAATTTACTTTTTCCAGCCTCTCATTGCTACTTGTCCCAACTTTTTGGGGATTTGTTGACACCGTGAAATTTTGAATCAACGTATTTTTCCTTTAAAATGATACATTTACTCGGATTAAACGTTTGATCTGTCATCTACGTTCTATTACAAATAAAATATTGACATTTGCCATCTCCACATCATTGCATTCAGTTTTTATTCACAATTTGTTTAGTGTCCCAACTTTTTTGGAATCCGGTTTGTACATTGACTTACATTGTGTGTCAGGACGGATCCGTTTTCACTGACAAAATATGGCACGATAGAAAGTCCCTCATTGACTTTCAGTGGTGTTCAAGACGGATCCGTTTTAGCTATGTTAAAGATAATACAAACTGATCTGTTCTGAACGGATGCATGCGGTTGTATTATCTGAACGGATGCGTTTGTGCAGATCCATGATGGATCCGCACGAACGCGAGTGTGAAAGTAGCCTAAAATCCACACTACAGGTCAATTTATATTTTTCACAAGAAAAACCGCTCGTCCACTTTGCTGGCACTGTAAAATGCTGCAAATTTGCTGCACACAAATCCACATTGGGGAGATATATGAAGACTGGCACATCTATCCACTCTGGCGTGAGAGGCGCCTAATATTTTTTTTAAGAGGCAGAAGCCTCTGCTCTGCCGTCCGCCAGACACTGAAGTCTACGCCATCTCCAGGCTGGCATAGACTTCATCTATAACTTCCACAACTTTCTGGCAAATGTTCTAGTATAATGCGGTGGCCGGCACAAAGCCACACCCCCTTTTCTGAAGTGCCAGCAACCTCCAAAAGTCGCAAATGATGGTGCACACATGGCATACGCCATGATCTGCGACTTATTTATGTCACAATAGTGGCATAAAGAGCTGTTGTAGAAATATTAATAGTTGTAATCCGCTCTCCAATGTCTTTGTGTAAGGAAAGGCAAAAATCTCAACCGCAGTCAGAGGTAGACACAGGTGTTACCATCTTGCTTGAATTCTGAGCAACTCCTCTTCCCCCTGCCCAGCCTGTTTCTTTTATTTACTCACAAAAGGTGTAAAAGGGGCTGGCCCATAACAATGATGCAGGAAGTGATGACATACAGGAAGTGATGACATACAGGAAGTGATGACATACAGGAAGTCAAGACACCATCGTTTAGAATAACCTAGCCAGCTAACAAACACATGTATACTATAACCTACCATTACCACTGGAGTGAACTTTATCCAGCCTCGCTCAGTGATCAATGCCAGATAAAGTTACTATGATCCTCATGCATGTTTATTTACAGGACAACGTCATTATCTCCAGTGGCTGATCAGGCGCACTAGAGACAACAAACGCACGTTCCTTTCATATATTGTTCTCTTAACAAATGCATCCACGCCAAGCCAATAAATCCGCGTCTTGTGCGGGGGCCCTAGCCGACGTCCATACATCAGCCAACAAAACACTGCTCTGCTGAACACATCAGTCTCTCCGGCCCACAGCCCAGTGCTTAGCACATGGACCATTCGCCGACGGAGACCTCTGCGCCCAGCAGCTGTGACAGGACATACACGGGAAGATGGTTTACCCTGACACAGAGACATAATGACAATACACAATATATTAAATACACATCCTAATAAAATTTCCACAACAGAGCTTAGTAAATGTCTATCATTCGGTCTGCCCTGTGTGGATAGATATGTGCAGTATATTAAAGACCCAATAATAGGATCACAGGTTAAAATCCTGATTGGGGTCTGTTATTAATGAAATTTCCAGAAAAATTGAAGCAAAAAAAAAAAAGTCCTGTATTATGGGGATTTAAAAAAAAAAATCTACACGTAATTGGTGTTGCTGCATCTATAACAACCCGTATAGCAAAATCAACAAATTTATCCTACATGGTGGGAAATAAAAAATCGAAAATTACTGGTTCATAAAAAATGATCAAAAACTCGTATTTACCTCAAATTGACACTAATGACAAGTCAATGGGTTTTTGAATACAGAGACACATTTGCCATTAAGTTTTTTTTACTGTGTGGCATAAGTATTGTGCTATCTTTATTCTGCGTGTCAGTACAATTATGGCAAAATCTAATTTCAAGGGATTCTCCGGGAATTTTATAAAATGGCTGCCTGCAACCTGTCCTAGAATGTTAGCAGGACTTGTTGCCTCCACTTGCAGAGCTGCTTAGGAGGGTGAGGGGGTAGAGCCTCACTACACATTACACTGCTGTACAATAGATGATAATGATGTGATCCTGCCTATGATATGCCATCATGGCTGAGCAGCCTGACAGGAACGCTCACCAGTATATAGTGTAGGGCTGAAACGATCACTCGATTGAATCGAGTAATTAGACACAAAAATCCTCAATGCTAATTTTTAGCATCGAGGATTCGTTTGTGTCATGTGACCACGGAGCGGGAGTGAAGCGCTTGCTATTACTCACCTATCCGTGGTCACCCGCCAGCCCACACCGTGCTGCACTGTATCCTGACTCATCGTTAGGTCATAGTGCACGTAAGTGCGCACTATGACCCAACGCTGTGTGACGTCAGGACGAGAAGAAGATGGAAAAGCTGTGGAGCGGTGCCCCTACAGGAAAGGTAAGTACTGGAGCTGGGGACATGGCTAGGAGGGGCAGTTGGTGGCACTAGGGGGGAACCTAATGGCACTGAGGGGGCAGCTGATGAGTTTTTATAAAGAAAAACGTTCTTTTAATTAGTTTTTTGTTAGAGTACTCGATAGAATACTCGATTACAAAAATAGTCGATAGCTGCAGCCCTAATGTAGTGTATGCAAGTGTGGTAAGGCCCCTCACTCCCTAGGCATCTCTGCAAGTGGAGGCACCCAGTCCTGCTCACATTCTAAGACAGTTTGTTGGCGGACATTTTAAATTGTTCCTGCAGAACCCCTTTTACAGGGAACCTGTTACCATAGTGTTATGAGAGACCCGCTGATTTCAGCAGTCTGTCCCTGCTGTAATGGCAGTGGGTACTTTTTACAGTACTGACCTGCCGAAGCCCGCAGTGTGCGCCTGCGCTGTGAGGCGCTCTCTCCCTGCCCCCCGCTATTAGACCATGACTGGAATATGTCTTTCGTGTGCACGACAGGAAAGATGTCTTGTCATTCATCATTCACAGGTGGGGACAGCTAGCAGCATCGGACTCATCTCTTGTGGGTACTTGCTTAAAAATTTATATTATTGAAAACTCCCTTTACATCATTTTTTAAAATACAGTCAAGACCACTTGAAAAATTGCAAAAAATCATATTTAGCATGGCTGGATCTTAACAAGGTTCCAAGTAGAGCTTCAACATGCAACAAGAAGAAATGGGAGTGAGACAAAACATTTTTTGACCATTCAATTTAATGAAAACAACGAATAAACTGAAACAGGCTGTTTTTCAGCTGATCAAAAGTTTAGGACCACACCTCCAAATAACCCCTAAACCCCCCCAAAACAGAAATCCAACTTCCAAACATGAACTCAGTAATGAGTAGCTCCGCCGTTATTGTTTATCACTTCCAAAATTCGTTTCGGCATGCTTGATGCAAGCGTTTCCATGAGGTGAGTGGGAACATTTCTCCAAGTGGTGAAGACGGCCGCACGAAGGCCATCTACTGTCTGGAACTGTTGTCCATTTTTGTAAACTTCCCTTGCCATCCATCCCCAAAGGTTCTCAATTGGATTTAGATCAGGGGAACACGCAGGATGTGCCAAAAGAGTGATGCTATTCTCCTGGAAGAAGTCCCTTGTCCTGCGTGCATTGTGTACTGTAGCGTTGTCCTGTTGAAAAACCCAGTCGTTACCACACAGACGAGGGCCCTCAGTCATGAGGAATGCTCTCTGCAACATCTGGACATAGCCAGCGGCCGTTTGATGCCCCTGCACTTCCTGAAGCTCCATTGTTCCACTTAAGGAAAAAGCACCCCAGACCATTATGGCGCCCCCTCCACTGTGGCACGTAGAAAACCTATCAGGTGGGATCTGCTTGTCATGCCAGTAACGTTGGAAACCATCAGGACCATCAAGGTTACATTTTTTTTTCTCATCAGAGAATAAAACTTTCTTCCACCTTTGAATGTCCCATGTTTGGTGCTCTCTTGCAAAGTCCAAACGAGCAGTTCTGTGGCGTTCAAGGAGACGAGGTCTTTAAAGATGTTTTTTGTTTTTGAAGCCCTTCAGTCTCAGATGCCGTCTGATGGTTATGGGGCTGCAGTCAGCACCAGTAAGGGCCTTAATTTGGGTCGAGGATCGTCCAGTGTCTTGACGGACAGCCAATTGGATCCTCCGGCTCAGTGCTGATGAAATTTTTTTGGGTCTTCCACTTGACTTTTTTGTTCCATAACCCTCAGGATCATTTAAGAAATTCCAAATGACTGTCTTACTGCGTCCCACCTCAGCAGCGATGGCGCGCTGTGAGAGACCCTGCTTATGCAGTTCAACAACCCGACCACGTTAAAAAGTTTTTTTGCCTTTGCCATCACAACGTGTGACTACCTGACAGAAAATTACAATGAATCCACATCTTTGCACAGATTTGGCCTTTTAAAGGCATGTGGTCCTAAAATCAGCTGAAAAACAGCCTGTTTCAGTTTAATCGTTATTTTCAATTAATTGAATGTTCAAAAAATGTTTTGTCTCACTCCCATTTCTTCTTGTTGCATGTTGAAGCTCTACTTGGAACCTTGTTAAGATCCAGCCATGCTAAATATGATTTTTTGCCATTTTTCAAGTGGTCTTAAACTTTTGATCAGGACTGTATTTTACTACTTTTGCACCAAACAAAAACCTTTTCATGTGTGCATCACCATAATGTTTATTTTTCTGTTTGTTGGATGACCTGTAATTTATTGCCGTCACTTTCTGATACATATGTTTTGATCAGTGTTGGCCTGATGCACACGGCCGTTGTTTTGGTCCGCATCCGAGCCGCTGTTTTCGGCCCATTCACTTAAATGGGGGCCGCAAAAGATGCGGACAGCACTCCGTGTGCTGTCCGCATCCGTTGCTCCGTTCCGTGGCCCCGCTAAAAAAATATAACATGTCCTATTTTTGTCCGCGCTTTGCGGACAAGAATAAGCATTTATATTAAAGGCTGTCCGTGCCGTTCCGCAAATTGCGGAACGCGCACGGACGCCATCCATGTTTTGTGGATTCGCGATTTGCGGACCGCAAAACACACCACGGTCGTGTACATGAGGCTTTAAATTGTTTTTCCAAGAGATTTTTAACTGATGACCCCCGCTAATCAGATACAGATGACTAAATTTACGGCTCATGCACATGAACGTGCAGTATACTGGCACAGGCTGTGTGCACTCCTTATCATGGATGCAGACCCATTCACTTGAATGTGTCCGCAATTCCCAACTTCCAGTCTGCACCGGAAAAAAATAGGACATGTTCTATTTTATTGCGGTGCGGAGGCATAGACCGATATCCCACAGAAGCGCTCAGTAGTGCTTCCATGGGCTTCCGCTTCATGCCTCCTCTTTGTATCTTGTGGATTGCAGACCCATTCAAGTGCATTGGTCCCCATCCATGATACGGAGCGCACATGGCAGGTGCTCGTATATTGCAGACCCGCTGTTTGTGGGCCGCAATCCAGGCACTGGTCTCACACGTTTGTGCGCATGAGAACTAAGGCTGTGCTTTATTTCCCCGGTCTATAGGTGGCTGCAGCCCAGACACATTCAAGTGATGGTGAAGAATGGCACAGTCGCTTCTAATCTCATGAACCACTTTAGGCTACTTTCACACTGGCGTTTTGGCCTTCCATTTGTGACCTCCGTTCAGGGCTCTCACAAGCGGTCCAAAACGGATCAGTTTGGCACTAATGCATTCTGAATGGAAAAGGATCTGCTCAGAATGCATCAGTTTGCCTCCGTTCCGTCTCCATTCCGCTTTGGAGGCGGACACCAAAACGCTTCCTGTAGCATTTTGGTGTCCGTCTGATGAAACTGAGCCCTTCACAGCCTGTGCCCGTGCATTGCAGACCGCTATTTGCGATCAGTGTGCATGAGCCCTTAACAAACATGCAACATTTTGGCACAAAGTGCACCGACACAGACTGAAACAAAACTGACTTCAAATATTCCCCCTATATTCAGTGTCCTCAGGAATATTCTCATCTGGCTTCTAGCCTTTGTTTTCACCATTGTGATAACCTGATATTAATGTCACCATATCCTCTGTATCCTGCCGTGTGCAGCACCTCCCCAGTGATCAGATAAAAGTAAGGTATTTCCACTGTAACCTTCTAATTTGACAAAGGTTTTTGGTTTATTTGTAGAAAGAATCTTCAAACAAAACCATGTATCCCAATACTCCAGGTATGTAGCGTGTTCTCTATGTTTCTCTGTGTGTTGCGTGTTCTCTGCGCTTCCCTATCTGTAGCATGTTCTTTGCATTTTTCGATTTATAGCATGTTCTCTGTGTATAGCGTGTTCTCTGTATTTCCCCTGTCGCCTGTGGCGCTCACAATCTGAGTTCCCTATCTTTGGAGTGTGGGAGGAAACCGGGGTAAACCCACGCAAACATGGGGAGAACATACAAATTTGATGTAGATGTTGTCCCTGGTCGGATTCGAACCCAGATCCCCAGTGCTAACCACTGAGCTATCTTGATGCCCGATGGGCTAAGGAGAACCCCTGATCATCTGGTAGCTACACTGTAGCAACTAGCGTTACTGATGACATATTTCCTCATATTGAAGATAACCGCTACAAGCTGTTATCAATACAAAACAATATTTCATTAAATTTTAAGTTGCAACCTCCATATCCTTTTCTCTTAGATAGGTCTGTAAGCCCAGGAGCCTAACGGACTGCCTATGACGTATGTTTCCTTGAGTGGAAAAGCCATCCAAGGGATCTTTCTTCTGGGGATATTGTTGGCTGCTCTGTGCTTTAGTATATCCAAAAGGGCAGCAAAATTAATCAGTAAAGGAACGTGCCCCTCTGATTTTAGCACCCAAAATGGAGAGGGAGATGACTATACTAAAAGTTTCAGCCACCTACTCTCTAACAAGGGGTGAATGGTGGTGGATTTTACTTCAAGCCGTCTTGTTTTCTTCTTAACATTATATCTATCTATCTTGTGTGTGTGTGTGTGTGTGTGTGTGTGTGTGTGTGTGTGTGTGTGTATATATGTGTGTATATACACTGCTCAAAAAAATAAAGGGAACACTTAAACAACACAATGTAACTCCAAGTCAATCACACTTCTGTGAAATCAAACTGTCCACTTAGGAAGCAACACTGAGTGACAATCAATTTCACATGCTGTTGTGCAAATGGGATAGACAACAGGTGGAAATTATAGGCAATTAGCAAGACACCCCCAATGAGTGGTTCTGCAGGTGGTGACCACAGACCACTTCTCAGTTCCTATGCTTCCTGGCTGATGTTTTGGTCACTTTTTGAATGCTGGCGGTGCTTTCACTCTAGTGGTAGCATGAGACGGAGTCTACAACCCACACAAGTGGCTCAGGTAGTGCAGCTTATCCAGGATGGCACATCAATGCGAGCTGTGGCAAGAAGGTTTGCTGTGTCTGTCAGCGTAGTGTCCAGAGCATGGAGGCGCTACCAGGAGACAGGCCAGTACATCAGGAGACGTGGAGGAGGCCGTAGGAGGGCAACAACCCAGCAGCAGGACCGCTACCTCTGCCTTTGTGCAAGGAGGAACAGGAGGAGCACTGCCAGAGCCCTGCAAAATGACCTCCAGCAGGCCACAAATGTGCATGTGTCTGCTCAAACGGTCAGAAACAGACTCCATGAGGGTGATATGAGGGCCCGACGTCCACAGGTGGGGGTTGTGCTTACAGCCCAACACCGTGCAGGACGTTTGGCATTTGCCAGAGAACACCAAGATTGGCAAATTCGCCACTGGCGCCCTGTGCTCTTCACAGATGAAAGCAGGTTCACACTGAGCACATGTGACAGACGTGACAGAGTCTGGAGACGCCGTGGAGAACGTTCTGCTGCCTGCAACATCCTCCAGCATGACCGGTTTGGCATTGGGTCAGTAATGGTGTGGGGTGGCATTTCTTTGGAGGGCCGCACAGCCCTCCATGTGCTCGCCAGAGGTAGCCTGACTGCCATTAGGTACCGAGATGAGATCCTCAGACCCCTTGTGAGACCATATGCTGGTGCGGTTGGCCTTGGGTTCCTCCTAATGCAAGACAATGCTAGACCTCATGTGGCTGAAGTGTGTCAGCAGTTCCTGCAAGACGAAGGCATTGATGCTATGGACTGGCCCGCCCGTTTCCCAGACCTGAATCCAATTGAGCACATCTGGGACATCATGTCTCGCTCTATCCACCAACGTCACGTTGCACCACAGACTGTTCAGGAGTTGGCAGATGCTTTAGTCCAGGTCTGGGAGGAGATCCCTCAGGAGACCGTCCGCCACCTCATCAGGAGCATGCACAGGCGTTGTAGGGAGGTCATACAGGCAAGTGGAGGCCACACAACCTACTGAGCCTCATTTTTACTTGTTTTAAGGACATTACATCAAAGTTGCATCAGCCTGTAGTGTGTTTTTCCACTTTAATTTTGAGTGTGACTCCAAATCCAGACCTCCATGGGTTGAAAAATTTGATTTCCATTTTTAATTTTTGTGTGATTTTGTTGTCAGCACATTCAACTATGTAAAGAACAAAGTATTTCAGAAGAATATTTAATTAATTCAGATCTAGAATGTGTTATTTTTGTGTTCCCTTTATTTTTTTGAGCAGTGTGTGTGTGTATGTATGTGTGTGTGTGTATATATATATATATATATATATATATATATATATATATATATATATATACCGTATTTATCGGCGTATAACACGCACTGGCGTATAACACGCACCCTTCATTTTAAGGGAAATTTCAGGGAAAAAAATAAATTTCAAATTGTACTGCTATGGGGTGGGGGGATCTGTGGATGGAACTGTTATGGGGGGGATCTGTGGATGACACTGCTATATGTCATCCACAGATCCCCCTCATAACAGTGTCCATTTCAAATTGTACTGCTATGGGGTGGGGGGATCTGTGGATGGAACTGTTATGGGGGGGATCTGTGGATGACACTGCTATATGTCATCCACAGATCCCCCTCATAACAGTGTCCCCCAATACACCGGGCCCCGCCGCTCACCGAAGTATTTATAAACGTGAATCCTTATCCTGTTATTAGGCTGCCCTCTCCCATGTTCCCATGTCCCCCCTGTATCCCCACAGCACTTACGATTCACACGCTACCATAGCAGGCAGGGCGGACGGCACCAGTAACGTCACTCACTGACGTCGCGCGTCTGCTCCGCCTGCTTCATTCATAAAGGGGGCGGAGCAGGCGCTCGACGTCAGTGAGTGACGTTACTGCTGCCGTCCGCTCTGCCTGCTATTGAAGCTTAAGTAAGTGCTGTGGGGATACAGGGGGGACATGGGAACATGGGAGAGGGCAGCCTAATAACAGGATAAGGATTCAAGTTTATAAATACTTCGGTGAGCGGCGGGGCCCGGTGTAAGAGTACAGTGACTGCACCGGGCCCCGCCCCTAGTTACGGACTCCAGCCCCTCCTCTCTCCCGGCTCATACAGCGCAGTGAATATCGGCGTATAACACGCATACATGATTTGCCCCCTATTTTCAGGGGGAAAAAGTGCGTGTTATACGCCGATAAATACGGTATATTAAATTGATAAATTCCACGGCACATCCAAAAAAAATAATAGGTGAGTTTTTTTCACCAGAAATACAGCAACGTTTCAATCCACTCAGTGGGATCTTAAGAAAGATCCCACGGAGTGGATTGAAACGTTGCTGTATTTCTGGTGAATAAAACTTTTTTTTTTTTCTTTTTTTTTTTTCTTTCTTAATTTTATTTTTATTCTTAAACAGGGCAGCCCGGTTACCCACCAAATCCAGGATATCTACCACCCACTAATCCAGCTTACCCTCCATCTACACAGCCTGGATACCCCTCAGGACAACCAGTATATCCCCCAGGGAACCCTGCTTATCCTCCTGGTCAGCCTGGATATGCTGTCGGGCACCCAAGTTATCCTGGACAACCTGGTTATCCTGGACAACCTGGTTATCTCCCTCCACATTCTGGTCCTTGCCCACCAGTCATGCCAGGGTATCCAGGGAATCCTATGATGCCTGGTTATCCAATGGATAAAAAAATGAGAAAGAAGATGAAGAAGGCAAACAAAAAAGCACACAAGCAGCATGGCTATGGGAGGGTGAGTATCAGATAAATATATGTCAGAGCCTAGTGTATAGATGAAGAGCTCATTATGATGAATCGAATCCTACAAATTGATTAGTCTCATCAGCAGGACTTCTTCCCCTGTGACGGGCCTATGTCTGCTCCACGTGCCGCTAGATTGACATGGGCGGACATTTAGCCTGGCTCTGACAATTTACTGCCCACGCTGCTGCTCCGTTTGGCAGAGCAAGGCTTTAGATCTGTGACTGCAGAACAGATTTGCTTATCTCTATAATCAATATACATATATTGCAAATTGTCCAGCATAGTATATAGCTGGATAGTTAGAACATACACGTTATTTAGCATGTCTAGTTTAAATAAAAGGGATGTCTGCATAAAGCAGGACAGGACAGGTCCTCCAGAGAGAGGGAGACCCTTTTTGTAGCTGCTGTCCACTTTGGCCAAGAGATCAGGATCCTGAACAGAGCACCCCCCTTTATCAACTCAAGATGCCCTAACGGGTTGCATTAAAATAGGTTTTCTGAACTGCACAACCCCTTTAAACGTTGATTTTCAGATCAGTTGATTTTACACGGCCAATATTGGGCACAAACGATTATTGCCTCCACGGTATGGGGAAAACAATTATTATTCATTGTTTAAAGGGTCTTTAGTCTCCGTTCTGTGAGGTTTGCATTTAGCAGATGAATTGTATAGATTGGTACGTTTTCTACCCTGTAAAAAAAATGAACACCTGAGGTTATATTAAAGGGGTTGTGTCAACTACTTTTTACTTTCAAAAGTGTATTTTCATCAAGTACTCTAGCTCCCATTCCTCCTTGGATTTTTATTTTCAACTTTACCTAATTAGCAGTTTTCTCTTATCCCCCATGCTTGAATCCTAGTTCCTGTTCTGTCATGTGCCTGCTGCCCCATCATGCCTTAGCGCAGTGACGTGTGACACTAACAACACCCCTTGTTCTTGCCAATGACGCTTGTGCAGCCTACATTACAAGGCTCCAGTGTAACCTACTGCAACTGAATATCAAAATAGATTTGTTGGGTGGGATACATTTATATGAGTGGCTGAACCCCTTTAAATGGAATTTCTAGAGGTAAATAATGGCAGTCTTTACTTCTGCACAATGAAGCAACCACTTCTCCCTAAATGTTCTAGGCACAATGGTGTGTCTGTATGTGCCCCATTCACTTAAAGTGCCATGACTGCAACCACAAGGAGCCCCACTGATCTGATACTGATGACCTACTATCCTAAGGCTAGTACTACTGTATTGTTTCCATTGTATAGGTCATGGTGTGCAGTACCATATCCTAAGACTAGGTCACTAATAGTAAAGTCCCGGTAAACTCCTTTTAAAAAGTCAATGCAAGTCAAGGGGAGCAGTGCTGCAGTAACCCGGCATGGCCAATGTACAGAGCTGTGAATTTCCGGTGCCTCTATCCAGTGCACAGCAGCCTTTTGAACAGCTAATCGGCAGTGGGGCCATAAGTTGGACCCCCAACAATCTGATACACACAACCTCTCCTACGAATTGTCCTAGAAAACCCTTTTAAGTCGGAATGCTTTGTGGAATAACTGCTTGAATATTGGGAATAAAATTCATGTTTCCTTTGTGCTATATACTGTGGACAACGAAGACTAGACCAAGCCTGGGTAAATCTCTCCTAGCTTCACGCTGATGTGATCTGATGTATTGAGAGCAATGTGTTCTGTGCGCACTCCAGTGTCTTCTACTAAATAATGTATGAAAGGAGCATTTTGAGAGCTCAGATGTGAAGCGGCGATGCTGGAGATTAGGAAGCTGCTAATTGTCTGTACAAACCAGAAATCAGCAACTGAGACGGCATGTAACTGTATAGAAAACCGTAAATGTACCGTAATATAGCTGGTCATGATGCAGTGCTGTACGTGCAAGAGAGCAGACCACCCTATGCGTTACCAGGTTTGGCCACCCAGGGCAGAAGGGCTTGGTTTTCTTTTCTCATGCCATGACCTACATACAGTACTACCCGTGAACCAATTATCCAGTCCCTTGTTTTTGTAGCAATGTAGTTGCTCAGGAGAGGAGAACAAGATCTTGCCATCCAGTACGAGGGCCACATAGTCTTCAGTGGTATGTACATCCTCATGTAGCATACAGGGCCAGGCTTTACCACCATGCAAAGCAAGCAAATGCTTAGGGCCCCCTAGTAGCCACAAGCAGCTGGCTGAAAAAAAAAAAAAAAGGCTAAACCAGTGGCTACGTACCGCCTATGCAGCCAGTTCTGCTGGGCGGGGGCTGTAGAGCAGTAGCAGAAATGCCCATTGCTGAAGGGGGCAGAACTTAGCGGTATGAAGGGATGGAATAGTATAACGTGGGCCCCCAGCCGTAACTTTGCTTGGGTCCCCTGAAATGTCAAATTTGCCCTTGCACATATACAGGTTAAACTCGAAAAATTTGAATATCGTGCAAAGTTCATTTATTTCAGTAATGCAAATTAAAAGGTGAAACTAACATATGAGATAGACTCATTACATGCAAAGCGAGATATTTCAAGCCTTTATTTGTTATAATTTGGATGATTATGGCTTACAGCTTATGTAACCCCAAAGTCACAATCTCAGGTCCCCTTTGCTCAGGGGGTATGGATTAATAAGCTGACTAGAGGGTGACACTTTGAGCCTAGAATATTGAACGTTTTCACAAAATTCAAATTTTAAGCTGCATTACTGAAATAAATGGACTTTTGCACGATATTCTAATTTTTCGAGTTTCACCTGTACATCTTGCTTTCAGGATGACATATACTTTTATGTAGCATATTTCACCAGTTTTTTAATTTAAATCAAAAATTTTCATAAACCAGTTTTATCGACTCGCAAAGCCTCTTTTGCCAGCGAGACTAATTTGCCTATATGTCCTGGACACTCGCCACAATCATTTTCATAGGAAGCAAAATTTGGATGGTGGGAGGAACTCAGGCAAGCACAGGAAGAACATACAGATGTTTCTGTGGACAGAATTGAACTGAAGTGCCGACACAGAACGTGGAAGCACTGAGCCACCATACTTCCTATTAATGACCATGTTGGTAAGGCTGATTAGTCAGCCTGCATTTGTGGGAGGTGCGGAGGCTCTTCATATACGAGCCACAGCCTCACTCACAGGCGTGGATTCTCGGGAGCACCGCTGCCACTGGGTGTCATTAGCAAACTAGCTTCTCTGTTTCTTTGCAGCATGGAGCTTGTTATTTTGTTCTCTGCTACCGTAACATGCACGCCCATACTACGTAAGTAGGTTGGACCGGGGCCGTCTCTCCTGGCCGGTCGGAACCGACTTTGCTAGCGAACGGGAGGCTTTGCCTCAGAATCTGCTACCTCAGGTTTGCTCATTGGGGCTAAATACTTCTATTTCTTTTCAACTTTGTTTGTTGGTAATAGGAGTTAGTTCCTATAAATCTTACAAGTTTTACTTCGCTTTGTTCGTCTCGTATGAAAAGTTACTTCAGCCGGTTTGCTGTAACCCTAAGTTCACACTTGCGCGTTTTACAGCACGTTCGAACGCGCTGTAAAACGCATAACCGATGCAAACCAATGCTTCCCTATGGGACTGGTTCACATTTTCGCGTTTTACAGCGTGTTCGAACACGCTGAAAAACGCCTGACGCATAAACAAGTTCTTGAGCTTCTTTGGGGCGTTTTGTCGCGCATTTGCGGCCATAGGACACTGCTGT
Organism: Bufo bufo; assembly: GCF_905171765.1. Lineage (NCBI taxonomy): Eukaryota > Metazoa > Chordata > Amphibia > Anura > Bufonidae > Bufo > Bufo bufo. Next base: position 583,875,336 of record NC_053391.1, read on the forward strand.
CAATCACACAAACGCGCGTAATACGCGCGTTGACTATGGACAAAAACGCGCATATCAAATACGCTCATGTCTGAACCCAGTGTAAAGGAAGAGTTACCCGGGCTGCACGTGATGTCATGTTTGGAGATCGGACGCAGCTGTTATTGTTTAGGCCTCTTGCTGTAGCTGTTCCTTGCCACGTGTCTCCCCCTCCCCCCGCTACCACCATCTTTAGACTTCACGTATTTCACTGCTCCATGTACTTAAAAACCCTGCCGCACTTTCATGTTCTGCTGTTATACTGAGCGGCATTTACACTTTCGGCTTTTATTTTATGTCTTATGCTGCATCCGCACGTCCTTACTGTCCTGCACTTTCCTACTCTTGGTTCGTATTCACTCAGATTGGTCTCACATTCAAGCTGCGGTCACCTGTTGGCTGTTACATCTCATTCCGTACCCAGCCGACAGCCGGATCCATATTACACGCCTGTTAATACATGTTGTATACTCGGCTTACAGCCATAGCTGCTACTGTTACTCCGTTTTTATGCTCTGGACCAGGCATCCTCAAACTGCGGCCCTCCAGCTGTTGCAAAACTACAACTCCCAACATGCCCGAACAGCCTACAGATATCAGCCTACAGCAGGGCATTGTGGGAGTTGTAGTTTTACAACAGCTGGAGGGCCACAGTTTGAGGATGCCTGCTCTGGACGCACCACCCTGGTGTTCCCACTTTGCTCCACTCACAACCAGAGCTGCGTTCATGCGTCGACTGGTATACCATGTTTGCTCTGCTCACTGTGAGAGCTGTGTTTACACGTCCGCTGTCACAACATGTTCATACTAGGCTTGTTTTAGAGCTGCATTCACGTTCACTGTTACATCATGTTTATGCTCCACTCACATTTAGAGCTGCTATTCTTCCAGTTTCATTCTCGGCCACACCCAGAGGTGCATTCGCACTACGCTGTCAAATCATTTTTTGCACTTCACCCACGACCAGAGTTGCATTCATTTGTCTATCGGTATATCATGTTTGCTCTACTCGCACCCAGAGCTGCGTTCACACGTCCTATGCTACTACAGGTTCTTTCCAGGCCCATTTCAAGAACTGCATTCACGTCGCTGTTACATCTATGTTATGCTCCGTTCACAACCAGAGCTGCTGTTATACCAAATTTCATGCTCTGCTTATACCCAGAGTTGTGTTAACACTTCTACTGCTACACCAGGTCGTATACCCCACTCACCAAAGCCCCTTTCCATGTCTGCTGTCACATCAAGTTAATATTCCGTTCACATCCAAAGCTGCGTCCGCATGTCTGCTTTTACATCTTGTCCTATACTCCATTCACTACTAGAGCTGCGTTCACGTGTCTGCTTTCGCATCACGTCAATACTCTGCTCGCTTTCAGATTGCATTTATACGTCTGCTTTATACCATGCTTTTCATGCGCTACCCATACTCAGAGCTGCGCCCATACCATGTTTTTTAGGTACCACTCACATCCAAAGCTGCATTCACCCATTTGTTGTTACATCATGTGTTGTACTCTGCACCCACTCAAAGCTGCATTCTCCTGTTCATTGCTACGTCATGGTTTTACTCAATAATCTCTCTCCCGACAAACAGAACTGCATTCTTTTCAGGCTTAGTTTCCTTTCCTCGGTGGTCTGTTACATTCCATAGGCCTACTTTTCTGTTTAATCCTGGTTCATAATCACTCAGATTGGTCTTCTTTTACTTTTGGTTCGTATTCACTCAGATTGGTCACCTGCCCCAGTTCACAAAACAGCTCCTCAGCGGAGGTCAGTGGGCCAATAGGAGTGAGTTTCCTGCTATGTTTTCCTGCTATGTTCATTTGTTTGTCACGATAAGAGACTTCTCTTAGCGAACTTGCAATGCCTCAGGCTCTTGTTTTTCTCCCATCTCTGTTTCAATTTCATGTTTACATTTTATGGTTCGCGGTGGTTAGTGTTTTATGTACGCATGTGCTTCGGATTACTAATGTCTATATTTTCAACGCCTGTTGGCAGTTATGTTCCTTAGGCCACCTAGCCAATCCAATCATTCAAATCTCTGCATATCCCATCAGGTCCGGCTTACGTTTTCATTATTTTTTTTTTATAAATCATTTGTGGCTTTTCGCTTTATAGGACCTCACTTTCGCCCTACAGCATCATTGTCATGTCTTACGCAGATATTTCGTCTTGCTTTCACTCATGGGAGGGCATAGACAGAATCTTGTATATTATGGCTTTGTAGCTTCTTGCCGCACTAACCTCAGACTCCCTACAACCACGTTGAACCGGGTTTTGGACAAGGTCCAGCATTTCCTCACGGTAGAAGATTCAGATAGTAGGTCGGTCTTCACGTCTCAAGCGTTAAAACAATTCTCAGGGGCACACAATAGAACAACGCGCGGACCACGGCTAGCAGATAGCTTTTGTCTGGGGAACTATTCAAGGATTCTCTTCCTATCTACATGGTTCTTTTTGGCCCTCATTCCTGCATAGTCTAGACTCTAGGCAGTTAGGTTTCGGTCCCACAATCTCCTTAGGCTAGGGCATTGCCAGTACTCGCACTAGAACTAAAACTTTACAAGGTTCAGTTGGTTTTCATGATCCATTTCACAACGTATTCCCGGTCCTCCATTCCGCTTTGGGGCAGTATCCGCAATATTGAGCATCATGTCTCTGGCCTTGTCATCCACAAGATGGGTTGTAGGTCTCCTTCTGGTCTTGCCTGATACATTCTGAATTTTCGCTCTAGATCCCTGACGCTTTGCAGTTGGCTTGGGTATTAGATTGCACATGCCATTAGAGTTCCTTTTCTACCCTACTTGGCTTGGTTTTTGCCCACTTATAGGCCTACCCACGATCATGGCTTAGGGCACACAACAAGCCATTTAGTCAGGTTAGCTAAGACACGCCTAGCTGGGTTAGGTTGTTCCTGTTGTTTCTCTCCCTAGGGTTCTTCGGATATCTCTTGGCCGTAGCCATGACCACAAATGGCATATATGGAGTTTATATGCCGTAAGTAACTGATTACCAAGGGTCTGGCAGCTGGAGACCTCAAGGTGCTGAGAAACACGGATCTTTTTGTCCATAAATGGGGGTTAGCATCCCTATTCTCAGGATTGGTGGTGGTCCTCTTTATGGCATAGCAAAAATGGAAATACAAATACATAAAATTAGTTAATTAGGCATGAAATTTGTTTTATGACGCTAAAAAAACTGAAACCTTGTCTGTTACACATAAAACAGCGAGTAAAGTAAATGCAAAATACATGATGTTGCTTACGTGCTTTCGGGGATGTCAGTAGCCTCAGCAGGTTTGCACTGTGCAGAGTCCTCCCCTTAGTTGCTCCCTCCTCGGTGCTGTATACATCGTCACTGCTTGTAGTGCTGCCTGCATACAACAATAGTCACAGAGACTGAGCATGTGGGGAAGGGTGATGGATCACACATGCTCTGTAGACTGATTAGAAGAGCCAGCCCCCTGTACAGGTTGTCACTGACAATGTGATGTATATTGGGGGATCGGAATTCTGGAAATTAACAATGCGACTGACATGCAGCATGTCCTCACAACATGAGAGGGGTTGTCCAGTTACATGATACTGATGACCTGTCCTCAGGCTAGGTCGTCAGTATCCAATCAGTGGGGGTCCGACTTCCGGGATCCCCGCCAGTCAGCTGTTTGAAGAGGCCGCTTTGCTCGTTTTGTTTTCAGGGTTTACATGTGCACCAATTAGATAGCAGCGGTGTCAGTGTAACTACAGCTGTTCATCCCATTCATTTGATCGGGAGAAGAAGCTGTAATTACACTACAACTTGGATGTGACAAGAGCAATAGGGATGATCTAATTGCACTAAAAGCCTAATTTGCATATTAACAAAAAGTAGCATAACTCAGGAACGGAGTCTCAGATCAACAAAAGAAAAATGGATAACAGTTTGATAGGGGGGTCGCTGTTGGAGACTTCCTTTAAGTAATCTATTTTACATCCTACAATAATACTGCTCTGTATAATGTGTTATGTATGTAGATTGTAAGCCCTCGCGGGCAGGGCCCTCTCTCCTTCTGTACCAGTTTGTAACTCGTCTTGTTCATTCTTGGTGCAATTGTCTGTATTATGTATGTGCACCGCTTATCATATGTACAGCGCTATGGAATGAATGGCGCTTTAATAATAATAATGTTGACATTTCTCTTTCTGTCTTTTCTGCAGAGATCTTCATCCTCCTCTTCCTCTAGCAGTGACTAAAACATTCAAAATTATTGAAAAAATCCTCAGGGTTAATCCCCTGCACCAAAGTGTAGCATGCACAGATTTCACAGAAGACAAGCCTGCTGCAGACCCAAGTGTCTTATGTATGTTATTATCCTGGATGAATGTAATTATACCCGCAGCGTCTTGTGGTTATTACTCTGCTAGAGCGATGCCATACATTCCTGCTATGATAATATATATTATCATTGTAAACTGAAAAGGACTTGCTTCTAAAAATAAAGTTTTAATTTACTATACAATTAACCTTTTTATTATGGATTCGGAACGGATGGTGGCCTTTTTTTAAAAGTTGGATGCTGTTTTTTAATTGATTTTAGATGTATCTTGGGCTAAAATATTTGTAATAGGTTTTTAACCACGTCTCTATTTTTACACTGTTCCCCAGATGAAATAAAAAAAAAAATCCAAAAAAAAACTTCTGTAGCCCAGCAAAAAATAAATAAATGTTTAACAGTCATATATGCTAAATCACAAAAGCATGCCTGGTCATTAAAGAAGCTCCGTCATCAGGATCAGCCCTATTAAACCAGGCATACTGCATGGGAGGGTTGATACTGCAGAGTAAAAACATGCCTGGACATCGAAAAACCGTTTAGCTGTTCCAGAGAGACAGTTTTTTTTCTGTATGGAAATTGGGGCTTCACTGTGGGGCCTATCCCCTTGATGCAACTCAGCTGCTCAGTTTTCCACACCTTCCTTTTCCTTGACTGACAGGACCAGGCATCAGCATGCTCTCAAACCAAAGAGCGAAGAAGGACCAGCTGATAATGTGTTTTTTTTTATTTATTTTTTAAGATCGAAACACATAAGCCTCTAGGGTCCATTCACACGTCCGCAATTTCGTTCTGCATTTTGTGGAACGGAATTGCGGACCCATTCATTTCTATAGGGCAGCACGATGTGCTGCCCGGATCCGGAATTGCGGATCCGCACTTCCGGGTCCGCAATTCCATTCCCGAAAAAAATAGAACATGTCCTATTGCGGACAAGAATAGGCATTTTCTATTAAGTGCCGGCAAGGTGCGGTCCGCAAAGTGCGGAACGCACATCGACGATGTCCGTGTTTTGCGGATCCGCAAAACACACACGGACGTGTGAATGTACCCTTAGTGTTATTTACCCCTGGAGCTGGGTTACTTCTTTGTGCAGATGAGCATCCTTTCTTCCTGCCCCGAAGTAGCGTGTCAGTGGCGTGCACCTCAGTTTCAGTGCATGCGCAGCAAGCATCTCTTCTTCTAAGCTGATTTATGACCAAAGTAAAGGTCTGCTTTGATTTGGGCATAAATCAGAAGATTCTTCTGGAGAGGAGGAGGGGATGGAGACTGAGCCGTCAGCTTGATATGGGAGAAGGAAAATTTCCATAAAGAGGTAAATGATTTAAGTAATATTGAGGATAAAAGATTCGATTATGAATCATTTCACTTGGCCTTGGCAGTCATTAGATGACTAGGAAAAAGATCTGTATTTACCCTGCTCCCGTGTTTCATGCCCAAGGGTAAGTTCAATTGTCCTAGTCTAACATGCCAATGACGTGCCTCCAAAAATGCTGGCATCTTAGTCTCCTGCCTCCTTCTGATGGAAGGTGACACTGCTGGCATAGTAGACAGTACAGTTGCTGAAGTCACCATACAATACTCAAACCCTCTAATGCAAATATCCTGTTCAGGAGCAACATCATACATTTGTTGTCTCCTGCTGTCAGACTTATTCTGCAGTTTGCATGTATTCTCATACATTGCAGACTGCTAAGTCCTGTTCAGCGTAAAATCCATCAGAGGAGTTGTCTGTCTGCTCAGTCTATAATAATGATATTCCACAGCACTTTACAATCAGACAATACAAACAAAATCAGACATTACCATAGCCCCCCCCCCCTCTCTCCTTTCCCACAGCTCATATGATTTTACTCTGAATGGTACAGAGTTGCCTGCAGTGTATGTGAGAACATGCAGGGTGCAGAACAAAAATAGATTTTTATTTTATTTTATAGAATCCTATTTGAAAAAATATTTTTACACCCAAAATAGGTACAATGCAACAAGAAAGTCCTCAAAAGCGACCAAGGACACTAGCAATGTTAAAGTTGGCAAATTGGCCTAGGTTCAAAAAAGCTCACTGCAAGGCCATTCACAAACTGTAAGCTTGGCGAGTTCAGGTGGTCTAATTTGTTCCTCGTTGACAGATTTCAGGGCATCTGGTGGTAGTCTCTGCAGTTAGCTGATGCTGGCAGAGGGACTGCTGGATCACTGACAGAAGACTACCATTAAAATACAAAGTGATCAGTCTAGTATGTGAATATTCTTCCTCCCATTTCAGAGGCTGGGAGTGTTCAACTTGTATACTTTATTTACAGTGTAAATGGAACAGGCGTTTTTTGGTGACATTTGATCATAAGAAAGCAGTATATCCACATTCCAGGGTTTTGTTTCCCAGAAATGGCAGCTATGCGGATGAGCGGATAGCTATGCTTTATGGTAAATGAATAGTATGACTGGAAATGGAGGTCCTGTTACATTTTTGACCAAAAAGGTAAGGGGGTTACCTAAAAAAAAAAAGCTACATTTGTTCACTATTTAAAGGAAATGTCACTGGAATCTTTTCTGCCAGTTAAAACCAGCAACCGCAACACATGTTTTTAATTTCTGACTGCAGACTAGTACCTCAGAACCGAAGCCAAGTTCGGTTTCAAGTTTTAAAGTGGTTTTCCACTTTAAAAAATCAACTACTGAAGTTATTCAATGAAGTGAATAGCTTCGGCTAATCGGAGCCCATACATTCTAATACTGTACGGAGACGAATCTCCGTACAGTATTAGGGTCCATTCACACATCCGCAATTCCATTCCGCATTTTGCGGAACAGAATTGCGGACCTATACATTTCTATGGGCCCGCACGACGTGCGGCCCCGATTGGAATTGTGGACCCGCACTTCCGGGTCTGCAATTCCGATCCTGAAAAAAATAGAACATGTCCTATTCTTGTCCGCAGTAGCGGACAAGAATAGGCATATTCTCTTAGTTCCGGCAATGTGTGGTCCGCAAAATGCGGAACGCACATTGCCGCTGTCCTTGTTTTGCGGATTCGTGAATCCGCAAAACACACATGGATGTGTGAATGGACCCTTATTCTGAGGTTTTCAACGAAGCGACTTCGGATTATGCATCTGAAGCTCGCTTTGCTCAAATCTAATAGTGACATAGAAAATTTAAAATAACCACCAAAAATTCTTTAAAAACCTGATTAAAAGTATAGGTCATTTTCCCATGACACATTCCCTTTAAGGAGAGACATGATCAAATATATATATATATATATATATATATATATAACATAAAGAAAGTCATGTCAACATGGTGTTCCCTCTGAGCTAATCTGCAAGGAAAAAGTTCACTCCAACTGCAACAAGTTTTTTGACTGTAAGAGCAATGGAGTAATCTACTGGAGCCGGCTTTACCAGAAATCGCTGATCAGTTCAAGAGAGGTTCAGCTAGTGCCAGATTTTTTTATTATGCACAAGAGGACATGTCTATGTGGCGTAGCTGGAAAGCGCTAGTGTGAAACTAGCCTAAATGATTATACAAGAATTTACATTTGCTGATTGTGACTGTGATAAAGAGCATTTCTCGCACATTCCATTGGGGGACACAGACCATGGGTATAGCCTAGGTCAGTGGTGGCGAACCTATGGCATGGGTGCCAGAGGCGGCACTCGGAGCCCTCTCTGTGGGCACCCGCACCATGGAAAAAGTCTATGGTGTACCAATATGCCTTAGACTTTTCCTGCCATTCATCAGCGCAGGGCGCACTATAAACAGCACAGGCAGCGCACTGAATGTAGGCAGCTATTATAGCTAAATGATAAAGTACATGGAAGATATACTATATTGGTATTCATATTGAATAGAAGTGTTGACACTTTGCGACAAATAAGTAGGTTTTGGGTTACAGTTTGGGCACTCGGTCTGTAAAAGGTTCACCACCACTGGCCTAGGCCTTTACTAGGAGGAGACACTATGCAAATAAAAAAGAGCTCCTCCTCCCCAGGCTATACCCCCATGCTCCACCGGGAGGACCCCAGTCTTGCTTAGTGTCGGATAAGGAGGTGACATTTTAGACTCTACTCCCGTTTATTTTTTTCAGCAGAGGACGCAGGGTCGCAATTTTGCTTCCCTGGTCTCTCGGTGGAGCGAGCGTCGGGGTCGAACTGGCGTCCCCGGCTACCTCCCCCCTCCCCCAAGAAGTTAAGTGGAACCGGGCTCGACCTGCAGCTCCGGCGGCCTACCAGATCTGGGGTCACCTATCCTGCCCTCCTATCAGATCACTGCCACTCCTTGTGCCAGCTGACTGAGGAGGTGACCTCCGCTGGTGTGGAGCAGAGGGCAAAGACTGCAGGACGCAGATAAGTACACGGCACTCCTGCAGAGCTCTCTGTCTCCCAGTGTGACACTTAGGGCCGCTTAGTGACAGGATTCCTGTCTGGGGCAATCGCTCTTGCAGAAGTGGCAGCTTCCTCGGCTCTCCCACAGCGGTGCTCTATAGGAGCGGGCTCTCCTACCCTTCCGGCGGCCGCGACTCTATTATTTTTCATGCTTCCCGTGTGCGGGTTTCGCGCCTTCCTTGACGCGATTTGTGGGCGGAGCGCTATTTCTTCAGCTCCGGCGCTTCCGTCTCGGCGCTCTCCACACGCGGCTGCTCCCGGCTCCACATTTGTCGCAGTAGGATAGTGTTTGCTCGGCGTGCTGCAGGAACGATAGGAGACCCTGACCCCTTTCTTTGCAGGGATTGCTGCCATCATGCCGAAACCTGGGGCCCCCAAAAATCCAAGTCGGCTCCTCAGGCCCCACCATGTAAGGTCTGCTGTTTGCCACTATCGGTCACTGGATCCTGTGACTCTTGCCTTGCCTCTGGACAGGATCATCCCCCCCCCCTCCTCCTCCTCCTCTCACTCAGCCCAGTCCCCCCTCCCCCCCGTTGGAGCCCGCGGAACCCGCTTGGGCCTCTGCCATTTCTAGGGCGGCCGCTGATTTAGCCCAAGTCTCTCGGGCCGCCATGGCCTTCATGGAACGCATGGCGTCCACGGATCCTGTGGCTAACACCAATCCACTTCCCAAAAATCATCTTTAGCCAGAGGCAGATGGGGCTGTGTAATCAGTCTGCTGCCGGCAAAAAATTATTTAGTATGGGGACATACTGTGGAGGAGATTGCTGCGTGTAATAGCAGCAGTCTCCTCCACTGCCGAGCAGACTATTTCCAAGAAGGAGCGCTTCGCTCCTGACAATCACCTGGATGATCTTCTTCCAATATAGGTGTTAGCTAATTTCATTAAAACAAAAATGTATACAGATGGTTTGTTTAAAAGGGATTTACAAGACCTTTATATTGATGGCCTAGCAGTAGGATACATCATTAATAACAGATTAGCCACGTGATACAAGAGTTGTACAATGTTATGAATATGGGGGGAGCTCTATCAAGACCATCATGTGATACCTATCCTCTGCGTCAATGGAGGATGCATTTTGCTGCATTTGGGCCAGGACAGCTTGCCATCATTGATGGAACAATGAATTCTAAATTATACTAGCAAATTCTAAAGTTAAATATCAGGCCATCGTTCCATGAGCTGAATCTCAACAGAACGTGGAGCATGCAGCGAAATGAGTCTCAGACTAGTGCACAGTGGAGTAGATTAATCCTCCAGTGGGCCCCTGAGCCTTTAAAGAATAAAGTGAAATCTTTGGAATGGTTAAGTCAAAGTCTTGACCTTAGTCCAATAGAAATGTTGTGGAAGCACCTGAGATGAGCAGTTCTTGGGAGGCAACCCACCAACATAATACTGTTGAAGCTGTTTTGTATGGAGTATTGGGATACAATTCATCCAAGTCAATGTGCAGGAATAATCAAAAATTACTGGAAATTATACTGAAAGCAAAGGTTCATATACTTTTGCCACTCATCAATAAATAAATAATTAAGGCCTCTTTCACACGGGCGTGTGCGCCCCATTGCCGTATATCGGACCTCATTTGCAGATCCGCAATACACGGGTGCCGTTCAGTGGGCATGCCGCATCACGAATGTGGACCCATTCACTATGGAGTGCTTCCGTGGGGTTTCGTCCCGTACTTCCGTTCCGCAAAAAGATAGAACATGTCCTATCTTTTTGCGGAACGGCCAGATCGCGGACCCATTCAAGTGAATGGGTCCGCGATCCGTTGCGGCTGCCCCACGGATTGTGCTCGTGCATTGCGGCCTGCATTTTGTGGGCCACAGCACGACCACGGGGCGCACACGCCCGTGTGAAAGAGGTCTAAGTCTAATATATTTTGTTTAACTTTGTTATCTTCATCTACTTTTAGGACTTGTGTTCGGCAACCAAGTGTCCAAAAATTATGCCATAATGGGGTCAGAATGATACAACACACACATGCCAAGAGTCCCACCATACTTCCTGGGCCAGAGCACAGGAAAATTTAATTTAGGTGAAGGTGCGCAACTGCACCACATTTGCCGACTAATTAGGAAATTTTCTATATACTAGCAGTACCCTTGCTTGCCTGGCCAAGAGTCCCAGCATACCAGTTGGGCCACATTCCAGAAAAATTTAATTTAGGGGAAGGTGCAGAAGTGTGCTACATTTGCGGACTGACAAGTTAAACTTTCCATATAAAAGGGGTACTCTCAGTGGCGTACACACAATCCATGGGCCCCCTCCCCCCCAACCTGCCTTCACCCCCGCCGCGTGCGTGTGTATATATATTATATACTGTATATTGCGATATACAAGAGGATGATATACGGTATAACATCTTCTTGTATATAGTGATATAGTGGACCACGCTGATGATATAACCTGGGTATCTCTGGTATATTATTATATGTACAGCTGGTATAAGTTATACATCTTAATATACCAGAAGATGTATAACTTATACCAGCTCACATATAATAATATACAGAACATACCAAGGCCAGATAGTAACTCTTACCTGAGCTTGCTCTGGCTGAAAGCTGCTGAATCGACCTGCTGAAAGTCAGATTAGCCCTAAGACCCCCAGGTCCCCCAGTCAGCCCCCATCAAACCTCAGATCAGCCCAAAGATCCCCACTCAGCCCCATCAGACCTCAGATCAGCCCAAAGACTCCCACTCATCCCCCATCAGACCTCAGATCAGCCCAAAGACCCCCAGCCAGTCCCCATCAGACCTCAGATCAGCCCAAAGATCCCCACTCAGCCCCTATCAGACCTCAGATCAGCCCAAAGACCCCCCATGAGACCTCAGATCAGCCAAAAGAACCCCACTCAGTCGCCATCGGCTCACATTAATCAGCGGCGGCAGCCCAGAGTGATCCCCATTCCCCCAGGCACCAATACTTACCTGTTCTGCGCCGCGGGGCTACTCTTTCTCTTCTGGCCTCCGGCAGAAGTCGCGCTCCGCATCTCTGTCTGTCTTCCCAGCCGGCGCTGCACTGACAGCGTGCAGCGTCAGATCATAGTGCATGCACTACATCCTGACGCTGTACGCGCTCAGGACAGTGAAGCGGCGGCCGGGGAGAGTAAGTATATTAAAGGGGCGGGCACAAGGAGCACTGGGGGTGGGCATAAGGAGCCCAGAAAAATTAAATTTAGGTGAAGGTGCAGAAGTGCACCGCATTTACCACAACTAAGTGGTTAGGCAGAAACTGAACCACGCACAACTTGTCCAGGTGGAAGTTCAGCTTGCACATAAGCGAACTGCTGGTCGAGAATAGTTTCCTCATGGCCACACATTCTGTTATGGATGTCTCACGATAGAGCAGAGGACAAGGAGTAGGAGGAGTCTGAACAGGAGAAGAAGCAGCTGTTGATGACAAGGACACTGCACAGCTTGGGGATGCAGGTTGGCTGCCACAAAGAAGACCGGGAGAAGAAGGACAGACTTGTTCTGAATAAGAATGCTGGCCAGTTTTATTTTCCTAAAGGATCTGGTAAAGCAACCTCATCTGCTTAGTAAAAAAAGAAGGTGCCCTGCTAGGAGGGAGCAGTAAAGACAGAGAGGATGCCACTCAAAGGCTTCTCTGGGGCTACAAGGAGTAGGAGCAGAGGGAAAGCTGTGACCCCTGGCTTAACCCCTTAAGGACCGGGCTCATTTTCACCTTAAGGACCAGGCCATTTTTTGGAAATCTGACCAGTGTCACTTTAAGTGCTCATAACTTTAAAACGCTTTGACTTACCCAGGCCGTTCTGAGATTGTTTTTTCGTCACATATTGTACTTCATGTCACTGCTAAAATTGGGTCAAAAAATTTAATTTTTTTGCATAAAAAAATAAAATTTTTACCAAAAATTTTGAAAAATTAGCAAATTTCAAACTTTCAGTTTCTCTACTTCTGTAATACATAGTAATACCCCCAAAAATTATGATGATTTTACATTCCCCATATGTCTACTTCATGTTTGAATTGTTTTGGGAATGATATTTTATTTTTTGGGGATGTTACAAGGCTTAGAAGTTTAGAAGCAAATTTTGAAATTTTCAGAAATCTTCAAAATCCCACTTTTTATGGACCAGTTCAGGTTTGAAGTCACTTTGTGAGGCTTAGATAATAGAAACCTCCCAAAAATGACCCCATTCTAGAAACTACACCCCTCAAGGTATTCAAAACTGTTTTTTCAAACTTTATTAACCCTTTAGGTCTTCCACAAGAGTTAATGGCAGATGGAGAAACAATTTTGAAATTTCTATTTTTTGGAAAATTTTCCAATATAATCAATTTTCTCCAGGAGTAAAACAAGGGTTAACTGCCAAACAACACTCAAAATGGGTTGCCCTGATTCTGTAGTTTGCAAAAACACCCCATATGTGGTCGTAAACTACTGTTTGGCCGAACGGTAGCACATAGAAGGAGGGGAACACCATATGGGTTTTGGAAGGCAGATTTGGCAGGACTGGTTTTGTTTATACCATGTCCCATTTGAAGCCCCCTGTTGCACCCCTAGAATAGAAATTTCAAAAAAGTGACTCCATCTAAGAAAGTACACCCCTCAAGGTATTCAAAACTGGGTTTACAAACTTTGTTAACCCTTTAGGTGTTCCACAAGAGTTAATGGCAGATGGAGAAACAATTTTGAAATTTCTATTTTTTGGAAAAGTTTCCAATATAATACATTTTTTCCAGGAGTAAAACAAGGGTTAACTGCCAAACAACACTCAAAATGGGTTGCCCTGAATCTGTAGTTTGCAAAAACACCCCATATGTGGTCGTAAACTACTGTTTGGCCGAACGGTAGCACATAGAAGGAGGGGAACGCCATATGGGTTTTGGAAGGCAGATTTGGCAGGACTGGTTTTGTTTATACCATGTCCCATTTGAAGCCCCCTGTTGCACCCCTAGAATAGAAATTTCAAAAAAGTGACTCCATCTAAGAAAGTACACCCCTCAAGGTATTCAAAACTGGGTTTACAAACTTTGTTAACCCTTTAGGTGTTCCACAAGAGTTAATGGCAGATGGAGAAACAATTTTGAAATTTCTATTTTTTGGAAAAGTTTCCAATATAATCAATTTTTTCCAGGAGTAAAACAAGGGTTAACTGCCAAACAACACTCAAAATGGGTTGCCCTGATTCTGTAGTTTGCAAAAACACCCCATATGTGGTCGTAAACTACTGTTTGGCCGAACGGTAGCACATAGAAGGAGGGGAACGCCATATGGGTTTTGGAAGGCAGATTTGGCAGGACTGGTTTTGTTTATACCATGTCCCATTTGAAGCCCCCTGTTGCACCCCTAGAATAGAAATTTCAAAAAAGTGACTCCATCTAAGAAAGTACACCCCTCAAGGTATTCAAAACTGGGTTTACAAACTTTGTTAACCCTTTAGGTGTTCCACAAGAGTTAATGGCAGATGGAGAAACAATTTTGAAATTTCTATTTTTTGGAAAAGTTTCCAATATAATACATTTTTTCCAGGAGTAAAACAAGGGTTAACTGCCAAACAACACTCAAAATGGGTTGCCCTGATTCTGTAGTTTGCAAAAACACCCCATATGTGGTCGTAAACTACTGTTTGGCCGAACGGTAGCACATAGAAGGAGGGGAACGCCATATGGGTTTTGGAAGGCAGATTTGGCAGGACTGGTTTTGTTTATACCATGTCCCATTTGAAGCCCCCTGTTGCACCCCTAGAATAGAAATTTCAAAAAAGTGACTCCATCTAAGAAAGTACACCCCTCAAGGTATTCAAAACTGGGTTTACAAACTTTGTTAACCCTTTAGGTGTTCCACAAGAGTTAATGGCAGATGGAGAAACAATTTTGAAATTTCTATTTTTTGGAAAAGTTTCCAATATAATACATTTTTTCCAGGAGTAAAACAAGGGTTAACTGCCAAACAACACTCAAAATGGGTTGCCCTGATTCTGTAGTTTGCAAAAACACCCCATATGTGGTCGTAAACTACTGTTTGGCTAAACGGCAGGACATAGAAGAAGGGGAATGTCATATGGTTTTTGGAAGGCAGATTTTGCTGGACTGGTTTATTGACACCATGTACCCTTTCAAGCCCCCTGATGCACCCCTAGAGTAGAAACTCCATAAAAGTGACCCCATCTAGGAAACTACGGGATAAGGTGGTTGTTGTTTTGGGACTATTTTAGGGGTAAATTAGATTTTTGGTTGCTCTATATTACTCTTTTTGAGGCAATGTAACAAAAAAATTAAATTCTAAAATTGTTTCTACATTCGCTATTTAGTTTTGTGGAACACCTAAAGGGTTAACGTAGTTTGTAAAGTAACTTTTGAATACCTTGAGGGGTGTAGTTTCTTAGATGGGGTCACTTTTTTGGAGTTTCTAGTCTAGGCTACATCAGGGGGGGCTTCTAATGGGACATGGTGTCAAAAAAAAAACTGTCCATCAAAATCTGCCTTCCAGAAACCATATGGAGTTCCCTTCGTTCTATGCCCTGCCGTGCGGCTATATAGCCATTTACGACCACATATGGGGTGTTTCTGCAAACTACAGAATCAGGGCCATAAATATTGAGTTTTGTTTGGCTGTTAACCCTAGCTTTATTACCGGCAAAAAGGATTCAAATGGAAATTTTGCCCAAAAATGGGTGTTTTGGCACCGTTTTTATTTTATATTTTTAACACCGTTCATCCGAGGCGTTTGGGCAAAAGTTATTTTTATAGCGACGACTTTTACGCACGCGACGATGCCCAATATGTATGGCTCTCAGACTTTGGAGACACTAAGCAGGCATCCTAAAAACTGCGGCCCTCCAGATGTTGTAAAACTACAATTCCCACCATGCCCTGCTGATGGCTGTAGGTTGTCTGGGCATGCTGGGAGTTATAGTTTTACAACATCTGGAGGGCCGCAGTTTGAGGATGCCTGCACTAAAACTAATATTTTTTTGGGAAAAAAAAAATGTTTCCGTGTCTCCAAAGTCTGAGAGCCATAGTTTTTTATGTTCTCTAGTGGACTGTTGGGGATTATAAAAATTTAGTACTCCATGGAAGTGTGATACTCCCTGAAGCAATCGATAATGCAGAGGCCCGGATGATCGGGGCACGTGTCACACTGAGTGGTGGTGTCCTTCCGTATCCCCCTCTTGTGACACACTCTGCACTTTTTTTGGGTTCGTCCCTTCTTTCCAGTATGGGGGACCACACCTGGAAAGTGTTGGCCAGGGACGATCCGGGCGCCTCCAATTCCCGAGGTACTCCGGCCTGCTCTTTCCCGGTCCGAAAAGATCAGGGCCTTGAGGACTGCCTCATAGAATTGGAGGAATGTCCCTGTGCTGCCAGCGCTTCGGGATAGTACAAAAGAGTTGTACATGGCAACCTGTACCAAGTAGACCGCAACTTTTTTGTACCATGCCCGGGTTTTGCGCATGGCGTTATATGGCTTGAGGACTTGATCAGAGAGATCAACTCCTCCCATATACCGATTGTAGTCGACGATACAATCGGGCTTGAGGACCGTTGCCGCGGTACCTCGCACAGGGACTGGGGTGGTGCTGTTACTGTGGATTGTGGACAGCATAAGGACATCCCTCTTGTCCTTATACCTGACCAGCAACAGGTTTCCACTGGTAAGGGCACAGGTCTCACCCCTGGGGATAGGTACCTGGAGGGGGTAGGCAGGGAGGCCGCGTTGATTTTTCCGCACGGTCCCACAAGCGAACGTGGATCTGGCGGCAAGGGACCTGAACAAGGGGATACTGGTATAAAAGTTGTCCACGTACAAGTGGTAACCGTTATCCAGCAGTGGGTACATAAGGTCCCACACGAGTTTCCCGGTAACACCCAGAGTGGGGGGACATTCTGGGGGTTGAATACGGGAATCTCGCCCCTCGTACACACGAAATTTGTAAGTGTACCCTGAGGTACTCTCACAAATTTTGTATAGCTTCACGCCATACCTCGCCCGCTTTGTGGGAATGTATTGGCGGAAACTGAGTCTCCCCTTGAACGCAACGAGAGACTCATCAACCGCGACCTCCCTTCCAGGTACGTAGGCCTCCATGAATTTGGCCCCAAAGTGATCGATGACCGGCCGTATCTTATACAGCCGGTCATAGGCAGGATCACCTCGGGGTGGACATGCTGCATTATCGGAATAATGCAGACATTTCCGGACGGCCTCAAACCGGGAGCGTGTCATGACCATACTGTACAGTGGGGTCTGGTATAGGACGTCCCCACTCCAGTATTGCCTGACACTGGGTTTTTGGACTAGACCCATATGCAGCACGAGGCCCCAAAATGTCCTCATCTCGGCTGCACTGACCGGCGTCCAGCCACCGGGTCTAGCCAAAAATGAGCCTGGGTTTTGAGCGACGAACTGTTGGGCGTACAGATTCGTCTGCTCCACCATCAGATTCACCAGTGGGTTACTGAAAAAAAAACTAAAATAGTCAATTTCAGTAAACCCCACTGTGGGAATCTGGATTCCAGGATTGCCAGCAAAATCCGGAATCTCAGGCTCAAAGTCCACTGGGGGACACCAACTAAGTTCATCGGCAGGGGGCTCCGGTGGACTTATTATGTGGGCCGGGAAACCAGTACGAACCCCAGGGCGGCTCGTACTAGGGTGGGCCACAGGATCCCTAGCATGTGGGGCCCCTGGCTCCGCCTGGCGGCGTCTCCGCCGCCTCGGTGGCTCATCATCATCCGATGATGATGAGGAGGATGCGGATGACAAAAGGAACGTGGGGTCATCCTCATCCTCACTGGGGCTCTCAGAGTCGGAGGCAATCTGGGCGTATGCCTCCTCGGCCGAGAACATCCGGCGGGCCATGGGTGTGTGTGCGTGTATGTGTGCGTGTGTGGAAACCTTTATTATATGTGCGTGTGTGTGGGGGCAACGGGTGTTCACGTACTAAAAAAGGCAAAAAAAGAAAGGGCAAGTGTTAGGAAAAAAAAGTTCAAATTTGCTGATCAGCGGTACAACGCTGATCAGCGGTCGGTGGGCTGGTGCGGTGGTGGGGTGGGCGATGCGCTAACAGTGGACGGACGCTAAAAAGTGCCGGCCAGTCAGCGCACGCAGAAAAAAAAAAAATAAGTGGTGGTGAGGGGAAGGGGGGCTGGTGGGGGGTGGGGGGGCTGGTGGGGGAAGGGGGGCTGGTGGGGGGTGGGGGGCTGGTGGGGGTGGGGGGGGGGGTGCGGGGCTGGTGGGGGGGTCTGGGGTCTGATGGATCAAAAAAAGTTTTGAAATAAAAGAACTTTTTTTTTTTTTTCTAACTTTTCCCTTCTTTCCCTGCCTAACGGTGCCTCTCCCTCACTGACCCTAACCTACCTGGGTGGCGATGGGTGCAGGAGGGTGATGGATGGCGATTAGGGGGACGCAGGAGCTGGTGCCGAACGGTGCTGCACGGTCAGGGTGCTGGACAGGAAGAGGAGGGGAGAGAGGAGCGCAGGAAGTTTGAATCTCGCGCCTCTCTCCCCTGCTCCAATCAGCACCCTGGACAGCGGCGTTCAGCACCAGGGCCAGCAACGCCTCTCCAAATCCTCGGACTGCGATAGGTGGTGTATAATTACGCCACCGATCGCAGTCTTTTTCCGGTTCATCGGGTCACAGGACACCCGAATGGACCGGAAACGCAGAAAACCGCAGGTCTGAATTGACCTGCGGTTTTCTGCGATCGTCGATACGGGGGGGTCAAATGACCCCCCCCTGCATTGTTACGGGATGCCGGCTGAATGATTTCAGCCGGCATCCCGTTCCGATTAACCCCCGCGGCGCCGGAATGCCGATTTTAAGTCAGGACGTACCGGTACGTCCTGTGTCCTTAAGGACTCGGGAAATAGGGCGTACCGGTACGTCCTATGTCCTTAAGGGGTTAAAGGCACAGAAGTGACCTCCACGTCATCCTGCTGTGACTGAGAGAAGGAGTGAGCCATCCATTCCACAAGCTCATCCTCTTTCCCCTCAATCATAAAGCTACGCCTTTCTGAAGCCAGGGAAAACTGTGGCCTACTACTTCTGGCCGGATAGCTGGTGCTGCTATTACCCATATTCTGGCTCTATGAGGACAAGGCCTGGATCTTTCATTTTGAACCCTTCTGTATTCCAGACATTTTATTATGGAGGTCTAATGTAAACTCCCGATTTTCCTAAATGAAAAGTCACGGGTTTAGTACAATCACACAAATTATGGAGCGGTTATAGCAAAATTGCAAGCGTGTTTTCTTTAACTTAAAGACAGAGGTGCAATTAAATTTCCTTCCCCTTCTACAAACTCAGCAAATACTGCAATTGACAATTTACATTGGGAATAATGCAGTATTGGCATCAGTAAGATTTCTGCCTATTGTGTTATTTGTCTTTAAAAATTTTATTTGAAAAAACCTCTCTCTACTGTTAAAAACACATTGCAAACTTATAATACGATTATTTCTTCTCCCCTCCCCGCGACACCAATGTAATTATGCAGAAAAGGCTGGTGTAAGATTTGTCTACTGTGGAATTTACATTTAACCCCTGACCCATGACGTACCGGTACGTCATAACTTAAAAATTAGCTTGCGGCGCGGTGGGGGTTAATAGGAACAAGATGTCCGCTGAAATCATTCAGCGGGGGTCCTGTCACAACGCTGGGGGGGGGATCATGTGACCCCCCTCCCGTATCGGCGATCGCAGCAAACCGCAGGTCAATTCAGACCTGCGGTTTGCTGCGTTTCCGGTCCATTCGGGTCTCGATGAACCGGAAAAGGACGGTGATCAGTGGTGTGATTACACACCACCAATCACAGTCCGAGCATTTGGGGGCGGCGGTGCTGTCCTTGGTGCTGGCGGTGCTGTCCTTGGTGCTGATTGGTGCGGGGAGAGAGGCGGGAGATTCAAACTCCAGGCACTCCTCTCTCCCCTCCTCTTCCTGCTGCTGCTCCTGCACCGTCCTCACCAGCTCCTGTGACCCCCCCCCGTCGGCCATCACCCTCCAGGTAGGTTAGGGTCAGTGAGGGGGAGGCACGATTAGGTAGGGATAGAAGCAAGAGTTAGTTAGGGAAAAAAAAAAAAAAAAACTTTATCTGATTTATTGTTTCTGGTGGTTGGGGTCCACAGCACTTAGCTGTGAGACCCTAGACCCACCCAGGAGTGCTGCCACCTGCCCCCCACCACCACTTTTTTTTTTTTTTTGCGTGCGCTGACTGTGGCCGGCACTCTTAGTGTCCGGCCACTGTTAGCGCATCGCCCGCCCCACCGCTGATCAGCGTTGTACCGCTGATCAGCAAGTTTGAATTTTTTTTTTTTTCTAACACTTGTCCATTTTTTTTTTTACTTTAGCTTTTTAGTACGTGAACACCGGTGCCCCCACACACACGCACATACAATAAAGTTTTACACGCACGCACATATACACGCACACACACATACCCATGGCCCGCCGGACGTTCTCGGCCGAGGAGGCATACGCCCAGCTTGCCTCCAACTCCGAGAGCCCCAGTGAGGATGACCCCACGTTCCTCTTGTCATCTGCATCCTCCTCCTCATCATCTGATGACGATGAGCCCGCAAGGCGGCGGAGACGCCGCCAGGCGGAGCCAGGGGCCCCGCATACTAGGGACTGTCACGGCCTATGGTGTGTTTAGTGACACTTTCCTTCACTTGTGGTTGCCCGTGGCAACATGTGGTGTTCTGTGCATGTCGTGGCAGTGTTTCGGCCTTCTGGCTGATCCCCAGGACATGGTTGCCACGCATGCCATTGCCGGCAGTAACGGGTGGAGTGTGTGCTTGTTTGTGCTTTTCCCCTTTTAGTAGCTTTTATCCCTTGCCTGGTATTGGAAGGGTTAATTCCTTTCCTAGTGTGTGAACACTGGGTGTGTCTGTGTGTGGGTGTGGCTACTTGGGGCTATTTAGCTCCTGCTGGATGCCAGTAGCTGAGGGGTACTCCAGCCATGGTGTTTGCTGGAGGCATCCTCCTGGTATTATTCCATCTGTCCAGTGAGGGCCACCCTTGTGGTCATAAGTAATGTCTAGGCATAGATGTTCTGATGTTATGCTATGTCTTGTGGTGTCTTTATGTTTATTGCAGCTTATGGTCCTGAGTTCCTGTGTGATGTGTGGTGTGTGGTGTGTGCTGTGTCCGTTTATGTTGTTGTGGACTGCAGCACTTATGCATGGGTTCCAGGCTGTGTGTCTGTGGCAGGTAGGTGTGGTACTAGTTTGACTACCTGCCATTGCCATATGCTGTTTATGTTTCCTCTTTCCTGTGCAGCTTGGCCAGTGAGACTCCTGTTCATCCGTGCCTAGGAGGAACAGGTCGTCTTACCCTGCTCCTAGCACAGGGCTATCCTGAGGGCTAGTAGGGACCCTAGGTTCCGGAGTATGAGCCCTCCTAGCATCAGGGTCGGCTCATACAGTTAGGAGTCAGGGTCAGAATTAGGGACGCGTTAGGAGGTGACCTGCTCCCTGATCCTGTTGTCCTGGCCTAGCAGCTACCCTTATCTTTGACACCGCACGGCTAAGGGTTTCCCCCACTCTTAGCTGTGACAGGGACCCTGTGGCCCACACCAGTACGAGCCGCCCTGGGGCTCGTACTGGTTTCCCGGCCCACCAAATAAGCCCACCGGAGCCCCCTACCGGTGAACTTAGCTGGTGTCCCCCAGTGGATTTTGGGCCCGAGATTCCGGATTTTGTTGGCAATCCAGGAATCCAGATTCCCACTCCTGAAATGGACTTTTTTAGTTTTTTTTTTCAGTGACCCATTTGTGAATCTGATGGTGGAGCAGACGAAACTGGACGCCCGACAGTTCGTTGCTCAGCACCCGGGCTCCTTTTTGGCTAGACCCGGTGGCTGGACGACGGTCAGTGCAGCCGAGATGAGGACTTTTTGGGGCCTCGTGCTGCACATGGGTCTAGTGCAAAAACCCAGTGTCAGGCAATACTGGAGTGGGGACGTCCTCTACCAGACCCCACTCTACAGTATGGCCATGACACGCCCCCGGTTTGAGGCCATCCGGAAATGCCTGCATTATGCAGATAATGAAGCATGTCCCCCCCGAGGTGATCCTGCCTATGACCGTCTGTATAAGATACGGCCGGTCATCGATCACTTCGGGGCCAAATTTGCGCAGGCCTACGTACCTGGAAGGGAGGTCGCGGTTGATGAGTCTCTCGTTGCGTTCAAGGGGAGACTCAGTTTCCGCCAATACATTCCCACTAAGCGGGCGAGGTATGGCGTGAAAATGTACAAAATTTTTGAGAGTACCTTACAAGTTTTGTGTGTACGAGGGGCGAGATTCCCATATTGAACCCGCAGAATGTCCCCACACTCTGGGTGTTAGCGGGAAACTCGTGTGGAACCTTATGCACCCACTGCTAGATAAGGGTTACCACTTGTACGTGGATAACTTTTATGCTAGCATTCCCTTGTTCAGGTCCCTTGCCGCCAGATCCACGTCCGCTTGTGGGACCGTGCGGAAAAATCAGCGCAGCCTCCCTGCCCACCCCCTCCAGGTACCTATCCCCAGGGGTGATACCCGTGCCCTTACCAGTGGAAACCTGTTGCTGGTCAGGTATAAGGACAAGAGGGATGTCCTTATACTGTCTACAATCCACGGTAACAGCATCACCCCTGTCCCTGTGCGAGGTACCGCGGCAACGGTCCTCAAGCCCGATTGTATCATCGACTACAATCGGTATATGGGAGGAGTTGATCTCTCTGATCAAGTCCTCAAGCCATATAATGCCATGCGCATTATACCCGGGCATGGTACAAAAAAGTTGCGGTCTATTTGGTACAGGTTGCCTTGTACAACGCTTTTGTACTATCCCGAAGCGCTGGCAGCACAGGGACATTCCTCCAATTCTATGAGGCAGTCCTCAAGGACCTGATTTTTTCAGACCGGGAAAGAGCAGGCCTGGAGTACCTCGGGAATTGGAGGCGCCCGGATCGTCCCTGGCCAACATTTTCCAGGTGTGGTCCCCCATACTGGAAAGAAGGGACGAACCCAAAAAAGATGCAGAGTGTGTCACAGGAGGGGGATACGGAAGGACACCACCACTCAATGTGACACTCTGCATTATCGATTGCTTCAGGGAGTATCACACTTCCATGGAGTACTAAATTTTTATAATCCCCAACAGTCCCCTAGAGAACATAAAAAACTATGGCTCTCAGACTTTGGAGACACGGAAACAATTTTTTTCCCCAAAAAATATTAGTTTTAGTGCAGGCATCCTCAAACTGCGGCCCTCCAGATGTTGTAAAACTATAACTCCCAGCATGCCCAGACAACCTACAGCTATCAGCAGGGCATGGTGGGAATTGTAGTTTTACAACATCTGGAGGGCCGCAGTTTGAGGATGCCTGCTTAGTGTCTCCAAAGTCTGAGAGCCATACATATTGGGCATCGCCGCGTCAGTAAAAATCTTCTCTATGAAAATAACATTTAACCAAGGGTTAACAGCCAAACAAAACTAAATATTTATTGACCTTATTCTGTAGTTTTCAGAAACGCCCCATATGTGGTGGTAAATGGCTATATAGCCACACGGCAGGGCATAGAACGAAGGGAACGCCATATGGTTTCTGGAAGGCAGATTTTGATGGACTGGTTTATTTACACCATGTCCCATTAGAAGCCCCCCTAATGTAGCCTAGACTAGAAACTCCAAAAAAGTGACCCCATCTAAGAAACTACACCCCTCAAGGTATTCAAAAGTTACTTTACAAACTTTGTTAACCCTTTAGGTGTTCCATAAAACTTAATAGCGAATGTAGAAACAATTTTAGAATTTACATTTTTTGTTACCTTGCCTCAAAAAAGTGTAATATAGAGCAACCAAAAATCATATTTACCCTAAAATAGTCCCAAAACAACAACCACCTTATCCTGTAGTTTCCTAGATTGGGTCACTTTTATGGAGTTTCTACTCTAGGGGTGCAGCAGGGGGCTTGAAAGGGTGCATGGTGTAAATAAACCAGTACAGCAAAATCTGCCTTCCAAAAACCATATGGCGTTCCCCTTCTTCTATGTCCTGCCGTTTAGCCAAATAGTAGTTTACGACCACATATGGGGTGTTTCTGCAAACTACAGAATCAGGGCAACCCATATTGAGTGTTGTTTGGCTGTTAACCCATTTTTTTCAGTAATAAAGTAAGGGTTAAAATGGAAAATTTTCTAGAAAATTTTAATTCCAAAATTGTTTCTCCATCTGCCATTAACTCTTGTGGAACACCTAAAGGGTTAACAAAGTTTGTAAACCCAGTTTTGAATAGCTTGAGTGGTGTACTTTCTTAGATGAAGTCACTTTTTTGGAATTTCTATTCTAGGGGTGCAACGGGGGGCTTCAAATGGGACATGGTATAAACAAAACCAGTCCTGCAAAATCTGCCTTCCAAAACCCATATGGCGTTCCCCTCCTTCTATGTCCTCCCGTTTGGCCAAACAGTAGTTTAGGACCACATATGGGGTGTTTTTGCAAACTACAGAATCAGGGCAACCCATATTGAGTTTTATTTGGCATTTAACCCTTACTTTATTACTGGAAAAAATGGATTAAAATGGAAAATTTTCCAAAAAATAGAAATTCCAAAATTGTTTCTCCATCTGCCATTAACTCTTGTGGAACACCTAAAGTTTGTAAACCTAGTTTTGAATACCTTGGCAGTTAACCCTTTGTTCCTGGAAAAAATGAATTATATTGGAAAATGTTCCAAAAAATCGAAATTCTTATATTTTATGTCCATTTGCCAAAAAAGTCTTGTGGAAGACCTAAAGGGTTAACAAAGTTTGTAAAATCAGTTTTGAATACCTTGAGGGGTGTAGTTTCTAAAATGGGGTCATTTTTGGGTGGTTTCTATTACGTAAGCCTCACAAAGTGACTTCAGACCTGGACTGGTCCATAAAAAGTGGGATTTGGAAAATTTTTGAAAAATTTCAAAATTTGCTTCTAAACTTCTAAGCTATGTAACATCCCCAAAAAATAAAATGGCATTCCCAAAATTATACAAACAGGAAGTAGACATATGGGGAATGTAAAGTCATCACAATTTTTGGGGGTATTACTATGTATTACAGAAGTAGAGAAACTGAAACTTTGAAATTTGCAGATTTTTCCAAATTTTTGACCCAATTTTAGCAGTGTCATGAAGTACAATATGTGACGAAAAAACAATCTCAGAACGGCCTGGGTAAGTAAAGGCGTTTTAAAGTTATTCACACATAAAGTGACACTGGTCAGATTTGCAAAAAATGAAATAAGGGGTTAAAAGTTCAGTTTAAAAAAAAAAAAAAACAACACCAACAATATAATTATGCAGGAAAGGCGGTAACATTTCTGTCTATGGTTAATTTGAATTTAATTTCATTGTTATAAAAATGGCGTTATTGTTCTAAAATGCTTTTGCTTTACTGCAACCCCTTTAATATTACTGGACAAATATAACGTGCTGAAAAAATGTGCATTGCTCAGCAGCAGAATGCTATTGGGGTGCTGTGCTGGGAAATTTATGTAGAAACTTGAGGTTTTTTGGGGGGAAGCAGTCATTTTAGACGGTCTTAATAAGCCCTATACCTGGTGGTGGATCTGCCAGAGTTATGAAGAGGCGCAGGCCTTACCACAACCATAACTTTTTTATTTTTCTCTTCGCAAAGCCATATGAGGGCTTGTTTTTTGCGGGACAAGTTGTACTTGAAATTGCAAAAAAATAAAAAATAAAAGCAATTTTACCACAGCTTTACGTTTTTTTTATTTACGACAATCGATGTGCAATAAAACTGACAGGTCAGTATGAATCCAGTGATACCTTATATGTATATTTTTGATAATGATAAAAAAAAAATAAAAGTGGGAAAAAAAAAATCCGTTTTATTTTCTTATTGCCATATTTTGACCCCTATAACTTTTTTGTAATTATGTGTACGGAGCTGTATGGGGGCTCATTTTTTGTGGGGCAATCTGAACCTTTCATTGATACCATTCTGGTGTGTGTGTGACTTTTTTTTATTTCATTTTTTGTAGAAAATGAAGTGAACAAAAACAGCGAATCGGCCATTTGGACGCTTTTTTCAGTTTTGCCGTTTGCCATATGAGGAATATATTTTAATATTTTTATACACCCATGATGTTTTTTTTTTAATTATTTTTTAATTTTTTTTTGTTTTTAGTTTTATTTTGGGAAAAATAAGGTGATTAGAATTTTTTTTTTTAAACATATTTATTTTTTACACTTTTTTATAGTTCCCATAGGGAACTATAACATGCAATCATTAGATTGCTATTCGCACTAGCATTGGAGAAAATTGCTTGTTTCCTATGGAGCCCTATTACAGGCAAGGGCTCCATAGGAAATGCTATGCAGCAGCCTCCTGTCATTCACAAAGACAGGGGCTGCTGCATACACGCTCCGGCTCCTCCGATCGCCATGCGGGGGAGCCTGAGCATCACCGAAAGCGCGCGTTTCCGGTGTTTCACTCGCTCAGATGCCGTGGTCAGGATTGACCACGGCATCTGAGGGGTTAAATGTCCGCGATCGGCATTACTGCCGGTTGCGGACATGAGCCGCGGGTGTCTGCTAGAAGAAGCAGGCGGCTATGGCGCCCGCAGTGCTCAGGAGCAGGCGCCATCTTTAAAGACCCCACCAACGCCGTACATGTACGGCGCTGGGCGTTAAGAGGTTAATAAATTACCCCCTATGTCCCTGCCCATCTCTCCCTCAAACTGCTTTCCCTGATCAAAGTCCCCCAATTCGTTCTTTCTATTATTTCCCTACACTGTCCCTGTTAGGCCCCATTCACACGTCCGCAATTTCGTTACGCATTTTGCAGAACGGAATTGCGGACACATTCATTTCTATGGGGCCGCATTTCCGGGTCCGCATTTCCGTTCCCGAAAAAAATAGAACATGTCCTATTCTTGTCCGCAATTGCGGACAAGAATAGGCATATTCTATTAGTGCTGGCGATGTGCGGTCCGCAAAATGCTGAGCGCACATTGCAGGTGTCCGTGTTTTGTGGATCCGCAAAACACACTACAGACAAGTGTCTGGACCCTTACACTACAAGAGATGCTTGCTTGTGAATATACTGTCTAAGATTGTTTTCTGTCAGACCCTGCATTCACCCTCATTAACACCTGAACACAGAATGAAGTTCTGCTCACACATCTCCCTGCCTGCCGCCGCTCTGATTGGCTGATCAAGGCTGTCTGTCATCCTGGGATCCAGCCAGGGCAAGCCCCCCCCCCCCCCCCCCTCACTTCTTCCTATGGTCACGTGAGCATCCTTCTTGATCCTTCCTCGTGTTTTTGCCCACCAACATGTGTAGTAAAATGGCGCTGTGTGCCATTTTACTGAATTCATCAGACGCGAACCTGAAAAGCTTTGTGTCAATTTGATGGACAAACTTTTGTCATTTTTAATGAGCCTCAGCCTGGTTCATTACAAATTAATTTTCTCATCCTTAGATGACAGCTGTCTTCTCAGACTCCCCTGTAAGCATATGCTTAGAATCGCTGAGTGTGCATGTTTATCTCTAGGGAGGAGAGATATGCCGCTGCCAGACCCCTGTGGCAGCTAAAATTCGGCATGCCTGGAGGCAGCAGGTAATAGATCGCAATGGTGGTCATAAATCGGGTCTGTCTGGATCATACTGTTGTGTAATGGGTGTGTGAATGCAGCCCTCGAACTCTGAACCTGGAAAATATGAGATCACTAAAAAATAACAGATGTAGTCCTCCAAAGCAGTGAAAAACTCCTCAAACTGTCTTCAACCATCTGTCAAGCGTGGTGACTGATAATTGATTATAAAACAACATTTGGAATTGGTGATTTGTTTTTGGAGGCATCAAGTACAAACAAGCTGTAATACATCATACATTATAGGATTGGCTCAAATATAAAATTACATTTTACATCCAGATAATAATCATGTACTGTCTCGGGACAATGGACAGGCAGCCACGGAATACAGACCTCAACATCCCAAAATGGGACAGATGTCCCACAGCAACCAGTTACCATCCAGCTTTTATTTGTCAAGAGCAGAATATGAAATGAAAGCTATGCCAGGATTGCTTGCTATGGGCAGGTTTTCTGGGGAAAACTGAATATGTATTAAGCTTCTAGGGTAGGACCAGATGTGGTGGCCGGCTGAGACCAAAAGGCATGTGGCCATTCAAGCAGTAACTGTGTGCTATAATATTCAAAATTGACAATCACTTGCTAATACTAGAGCTTCACCATGACTTTGGCTGCAAATAGCACTGTGTGACCAAAGCTTGCTGTACAGCACTGCCTATATTGCAACTAATGTAAGTAAAGTTGGAGCTAGTTCTAGCAGTGATTGGCCGTAGATGGACAAAACTACTTCCGGGCCGGTGAAAACAAAAAGTTGTGTGGGAAAGATGGAATCGCACACAGGAGACTTTTTTTCCCCTCCCCCACGACAGCACCACAGAGAGAGAGGGATCACCCCCCAGGGACAGGAAACCTACAGAATAAAAAAGGTGAAGCCTCTCTACCCCTTCAGTGGTTTCCTGTCCCTGGAGTGGGAGACCTACAGTTTTTCTTTTTAGGTTCCTTACCATCAGTCTGTTATTCCTAGGGGGGCCCTGGAGGGCTGACGGTATACTGCCAGGTTCCATCGCGCTGCAGGGCAGGCTGACAGGACCCTAGGATGCGGAGGCACTCCAGGGGCCCTCCGTATCTTGTGGCAGGCATGTGGGTTACCTTTCTGGGAAAGCTCTGCCCCATGAAAGCTCCATCCAGGATTCGGAGCTGAGCACCGATCCAGACGCAGGACATGCGGACATCCTTGAGGCAAGGCTCTGCCGCGCTGTTTTCTGTGGAATGAAGTATGGTGTCTTCCGGGAGGCAGTGCGTGTGGTAACGCGCTTCCGGGTGCGTGGGAGGACGCCGATTTGGTCGATGGGCACGTGGACATCCGAGAGGCAGGGCTCTGTCACGTGGCCTTTCTGAGAGTTGGAGAGCAGCGTCTTCCGGAAGGGGGTGCGCGTGGTGACGCACTGCCGGGTGTGAGAAGGGACGCCGCATAAGCGCGGTATGTAAGGCAGCAAGCCGAACCAGTTCGCTGAGGCTACTACTGCTAGCGCTGGGGAAGAATGGTCTGTGCTTGGCTGATGTAAATGGACGTTCCTTTTCCTCTCTTTCTCTTCACCTGACCCTATCAGAAATACACAGATAGGGTATAAATGTTTAACTATTCGTTCTCCTCAGAGAGACTAGGCTCCTTGGTTCTTCTGTTCACCATGGAGGAAGAAAAAAACACAAGAATCTGCAGAGGTTTTAGACCTGAACGAATGACATCTAAGACCCAAGGCCCCGCAACTCTTTCCCAGGCTGAGAGGAAGAATTTTAGTCTTCTTCCCACTTTTGGTCTGGCGTCATTGTTGAGGTTGTTTTTTATTTGTAGAGGAAGAGTTCCCAAATAGGAACCCTCTCCCTCCCAAATTCTTGGCTTTGTATCTCTGATCCTTGTCCTGACTGCTCTTCTACCTGCGTAATTCCTATAGGGACGAAAGGACTGCCTGTAAATGTTTAACTATTCGTTCTCCTCAGAGACTAGGCTCCTTGGTTCTTCTGTTCACCATGGAGGAAGAAAAAAACACAAGAATCTGCAGAGGGAGAAATGGTGACTCCAGTCCTGGTAGTTGAGCAATCTTCCTTTGGGTAAGTGGCTCATATATGGTACTCCGTCTCATTATGGCCCTTTGTATTATCTTTTTTCCAGTCAAAACCTAAGAAGACGCTGGCAAAAAGAAAAAACAGAGAATGTGCATTGTGTAAGACAGCATTATCTTCTTCTTATGAGAAAAAATTATGCCAGGGATGTACTGACAAGACCATATCGGACGAGTCGCCTTCATTGTTAGAAAATATAAGATCCCTTATTAAGACGGGGGTTAAAAATTCCTTGAAGCCAAGGAAAAGGGCTAGGACATTGGAGAAGGATAAAAGTTCTCGATATAGCCTATCCCAGAATTACTCGTCTGACGAAAGTAATTCTCCCCAAGTCTGTTTCTTCTGATTCTTCTTCGGACGATGAAATTATGGAAAGTTCCTTTTCCCCCCCGGAGGATACAGATAGATTATTAAAGGTCATAAGATCTACCATGAACATTGAAGATGTTAAAGAGGACAAATCAGTAGCGGACTCTTTGTTTGAAGTTTTACAGGAGAGGAAAGGGCATTGTTTTCCAGTACACAATAATATCATGTCCTTGATTCAAAGGGAGTGGAAAAAGCCAGGTAGAAAGGTCTTTGTCACAAGGTCTTTTAAGCGCAAGTATCCTTTAGAGGAGGAAAATTCTTCCTATTGGGGGAAAGCCCCAAAAATTGATGTCACCATTTCTAAAGTATCGAAAAGATCATCTCTTCCTTTTGAGGATACTGGTGTGCTTAAAATACCCTTAGATAAAAAAGCTGAGTCTTTCCTTAGGGGAGCTTGGGAGGCCTCCACGTTATCTTTTCGCCCTGGCTATAGCGTCTACGGTTACGGCCAGAACATGCTCTTTGGTTGCAGCAACTGGAGGTTCAGTTAAAAGATAGATGCCCGAGGGAACAGATTGTATCTTCCTTACCCACATTACAAAAAGCAGCTGACGTTTTGACAGACGCTTCAGTCGATACGATCAAGCTCAGTGCTCAGTCGGCATCCCTAACCAACTCCGCACTTTGGCTTAAGAGTTGGAGTGGGGGGGATGTGGCCTCAAAGCAAAAATTATGTGGCATCCCCTGTCAGGGAGAGTTTTTATTCGGTCCTGTGCTAGATGACCTGTTAGAAAAAGCAGCTGATAAGAAAAGGAGATTTCCGGCCCCTAACCCTTCAGGAGTATTTGGTGCTAGGAACAGGCAGTCCTTTCGTCCCTATAGGAATTACGCAGGTAGAAGAGCAGTCAGGACAAGGATCAGAGATACAAAGCCAAGAATTTGGGAGGGAGAGGGTTCCTATTTGGGAACTCTTCCTCTACAAATAAAAAACAACCTCAACAATGACGCCAGACCAAAAGTGGGAAGAAGACTAAAATTCTTCCTCTCAGCCTGGGAAAGAGTTGCGGGGCCTTTGGTCTTAGATGTCATTCGTTCAGGTCTAAAACCAGAATTTCTCTCCTTGCCGCCGCAAAGATTCATCACTACAAAAAAACTTTTGTGTAAAAGGCTCTTTTCCCATAATAAAGGAATTATTAGACCTTATAGAGAAAGATGTCCTGATTCCTGTTCCGCTAGGAGAACAATCCGAAGGCTATTTCTCCCATCTCTTTCTAGTTCCAAAGCCGGACGGCTCTCACAGGACAATCATCAATCTGAGGGATTTGAACAAATTTCTTGTGTACAAAAAGTTAAAAATGGAAACAATGAGGAATACAGTCCAGCTTATTTTCCCTCATTGTTTCATGGCGGTAATAGGTTTAAAAGATGCCTATTTTCATGCACCTATTTCCTATGCACCAGGAATTTCAGAAATACCTCAGGGTGGCGATTCCGATGGAGGGTCACATTCAACAATATCAGTTCCAGGCATTGCCCTTTGGCCTGTCCATGGCCCCAAGGATATTCAGAAAGGTTGTAGCAGAGATGGTTTCTTTCATAAGACTCAAGAACATGTTGATAGTACCATACCTGGATGATTTTTTGATCATCGCAGATTCCCGGTTCAACTGCAAGAGGGCCGTTCAGATGGTGGTGCAGACTTTTCAAGAACTAGGATGGATAATAAACTGCAAAAAATCCAGGTTAAAATCGGTAAAGAAACAGAGGTTTCTAGGCCTAGTTCTGAATTCAGGAACACCGAAAGTATATCTTCCAGAAGGGAAGATTTCAAAAATGTGGGGTCAAATCAAGTCCCTTCCCTCTACCTCTTTGACTCTTCGGGAAGCAATGTCGCTTCTGGGGTCTCTGGTTTCTTGCATCCCTGCGGTGGAGTGGGCTCAACTTCATTCCCGTCAGTTGCAGTCAGAGATTTTAACAGCCTTCAAAAAATCCAAGGGGGCTTTAGATGTCAGAATAAAGATTTTAAATACGACATTAAAGAGTCTATTCTGGTGGCTGGACAAGGACAATCTAAGTCAGGGAGTTCAATGGTCCTATTGTCCTGACCACGGATGCAAGCCCTTGGGGGTGGGGAGCCCATATTCAAGGATACAGCTTTCAGGGTCTATGGTCCCCAATTTAGAAAATGTTCTCTTCCAATCGGAAAGAATTAGTGGCGGTAAAATTGGCCCTGAAAGCTTCTCAGTCCCTTCTAGGGTCAGGTCACATGAGGATTCTCTCAGACAATCAGGTGACCGTGGCATATTTGAATCATCAGGGGGGAACAAGAACGATAACCCTGGGGTGGCTTAAGAGTTGGAGTGGGGGGGGGATGTGGCCTCAAAGCAAAAATTATGTGGCATCCCCTGTCAGGGAGAGTTTTTGTTCGGTCCTGAGCTAGATGACCTGTTAGAAAAAGCAGCTGATAAGAAAAGGAGATTTTCGGCCCCTAACCCTTCAGGAGTATTTGGTGCTAGGAACAGGCAATCCTTTCGTCCCTATAGGAATTACTCAGGTAGAAGAGCAGTCAGGAACAAGGATCAGAGATACAAAGCCAAGAATTTGGGAGGGAGAGGGTTCCTATTTGGGAACTCTTCCTCTACGAATAAAAAACAACCTCAACAATGACGCCAGACCAAAAGTGGGAAGAAGACTAAAATTCTTCCTCCCAGCCTGGGAAAGAGTTGCGGGGCCTTGGGTCTTAGATGTCATTCGTTCAGGTCTAAAACCAGAATTTCTCTCCTTGCCGCCGCAAAGATTCGTCGCTACAAAAAACTTTTGTGTAAAAGGCTCTTTTCCCATAATAAAGGAATTATTAGACCTTATAGAGAAAGATGTCCTGATTCCTTTTCCGCTAGGAGAACAATCCGAAGGCTTAATTCTCCCATCTCTTTCTAGTTCCAAAGCCGGAGGGCTCTCAAAGGACAATCATCAATCTGAGGGATTTGAACAAATTTCTTGTGTACAAAAAGTTCAAAATGGAAACAATGAGGAATACAGTCCAGCTTCTTTTCCCTCATTGTTTCATGGCGGTAATAGATTTAAAAGATGCCTATTTTCATGCACCTATTTCCTATGCACCAGGAATTTCAGAAATACCTCAGGGTGGCGATTCCGATGGAGGGTCACATTCAACAATATCAGTTCCAGGCATTGCCCTTTGGCCTGTCCATGGCCCCAAGGATATTCAGAAAAGTTGTAGCAGAGATGGTTTCTTTCATAAGACTCAAGAACGTGTTGATAGTACCATACCTGGACGATTTTTTGATCATCGCAGATTCCCGGTTCAACTGCAAGAGGGCCGTTCAGATGGTGGTGCAGACCTTTCAAGAACTAGGATGGATAATAAACTGCAAAAAATCCAGGTTAAAACCGGTAAAGAAACAGAGGTTTCTTGGCCTAGTTCTGAATTCAGGAACACTGAAAGTATATCTTCCAGAAGGGAAGATTTCAAAAATGTGGGGTCAAATCAAGTCCCTTTCCTCCACCTCTTTGACTCTTCGGAAAGCAATGTCGCTTCTGGGGTCTCTGGTTTCTTGCATCCCTGCGGTGGAGTGGGCTCAATTTCATTCCTGTCAGTTGCAGTCAGAGATTTTAACAGCCTTCAAAAAATCCATGGGGGCTTTAGATGTCAGAATAAAGATTTTAAATACGACATTAAAGAGTCTATTCTGGTGGCTGGACAAGGACAATCTAAGTCAGGGAGTTCAATGGTCCTATTGTCCTGACCACGGATGCAAGCCCTTGGGGGTGGGGAGCCCATATTCAAGGATACAGCTTTCAGGGTCTATGGTCCCCAATTTAGAAAATGTTCTCTTCCAATCGGAAAGAATTAGTGGCGGTAAAACTGGCCCTGAAAGCTTCTCAGTCCCTTCTATGGTCAGGTCACATGAGGATTCTCTCAGACAATCAGGTGACCGTGGCATATTTGAATCATCAGGGGGGAACAAGAACGATAACCCTGGGGTGGGAAACAAGGAGATTGCTAGGAATATTAGAAAAACAGGTCAGTCATGTATCAGCTCTCCATATAAAAGGGAAGGAGAATGTTCAGGCAGACTTCCTAAGCAGGTACCCCCTGCCATGAACACAAAGTCTTGGGGCATGCCGGTTATAGATCTATTTGGTTCAAGCCAGAACAAGAAAGTAGACCAATTTTGCTCGCTAAATCCCAGGGAGTTCCCCTATCGGGTGGACGCCTTTCTTCTGAAGTGGGACTTCACTCTAGCCTATGCCTTTCCCCCCCTTCCAGTTGCTACCAGCAGTCCTCAAAAAGATGAGGAAGGACAAAGCAAGGGTTATCCTCATTGCCCCCTTTTGGCATGAGAGGGCATGGTTTACTCTCCTCCGGACCATGTCGATATCAGACCCCTGGATTCTACCAGAGATCCCGGATCTGCTGTCACAGGGTCCGGTTTTTCATCCAGCAGTAAGTGGTCTCCATCTGACTGCTTGGAATTTGAGAGAAACCTATTAATCAAGGAGGGGTTCTCTCAGGAACTCATTGCGACTTTGCTTAAAAGCAGAAAGCCTGTGACTATTTCAATCTATGCTAGAACTTGGAAGAAGTTTATAGATTTTGGTAATCTTAACCCAAAACATTTACCTTCATCGGTCCCTATTTCCCAAGTCCTGGAATTCTTACAGAAAGGTCTTTCATTAGGGTTGGCAAAGAATACTCTTAAGGTACAGGTTTCTGCCCTGTCGGTACTATTTGAACAAAGCTTTGCTGCAGATCCTTGGGTCATTAGGTTTTTTAAAGCGGTAGATAGGATGACTCTAGTGTGGTCCCCCCGTGGGATCTTAATCTTGTGCTTAAATCCTTAACCCAGACACCCTTTGAACCCATTGATTCTTCTAGCATAAAACATCTTAAAGGGTTTCTATCACTTCGTTTCACCTATTTAGCTTTCAGACACTAGCGATCAGCTAGTGTCTGCTTTATCTAACCATCCTAATATAAGAGCTTATTGTCCTGCCGTTTAGCTAAAAAAATAACTTATATAGATATGCAAATGAGCCTCTAGGTGCTATGGGGGCGTGATTAGCACCTAGAGGCTCTGTCTACCTTAACAAACTGCCGCCGCCCAGCGCGTCCCTCCAGCCCGCCCATCTCCTCCGGAATGCGATGCTCCTCGTATTCGGCGCATGCGCAGTGAATATCTGATCGCTTCCCTGCTCAGACATCTCCACTGCGCCTGCGCCGATGACGTCATAGTGCTCCGAGGAACAGGCGCAGTGGAGATGTCTGAGCAGGGAAGCGATCAGACATTCACTGCGCATGCGCAGAACAGAGACGCGCACGGAGAGGATCGCTTCAGCTGGAGATGGGCGGGCTGGAGGGACGCGCTGGGCGGCGGCAGTTTGTTAAGGTAGACGGAGCCTCTAGGTGCTAATGACGCCCCCATAGCACCTAGAGGCTCATTTGCATATCTATATAAGTTATTTTTTTAGCTAAACGGCAGGACAATAAGCTCTTATATTAGGATGGTTAGATAAAGCAGACACTAGCGGATCGCTAGTGTCTGAAAGCTAAATAGGTGAAACGAAGTGATAGAAACCCTTTAAAAATGGTTTTATTGGTAGCTCTCACCACTGCTAGAAGGATAAGCGAGTTGCAGGCTATTTTCATTAATCCTCCCTTCACTAGGGTTCTGGATGACAGCTTTATTTGTTCTTTTTTCGGGATCAAATAAAGGGAAGAAGGCTACCAAGAGTACCTTGTCTAGGTGGCTTAGACTAGGTATAATACAATCTTACTTGGAGGCTGGTCTGTCTCCTCCAGTCTCGGTGAAGGCTCACTCTACTCGCTCTATTTCCACTTCTTGGGCTGGGCTGAGAGGTCGGGGCTTCAATTGAGCAAATTTGTAAGGTGGCCACGTGGTCATCACTTTGTACCTTTTTCCGTCACTACCGTTTGGATCTGCACTCTTCCTCTGATCTTTCTTTTGGTAGGAAGGTTTTACAAGCGGTGGTCTATTCCTCTGTAATTCTCTCTGTGGTGCTGTCGTGGGAGGGGAAAAATAATGATTACACTTACTGGTAATCGGATTTTCCAGACCCCACGACTTCACCCTTCCTAATTCCTTCCCTGTCCCTGGTTTTGGGTTCTTCCTTCCTGAGCACAAAAAAAAATAAAAAAATAAAAAATTGTTATATTGTCTGTATGCTTGTTCAGAATTATTAATTTAGGTAGGAGTCCCTCTCTTGCTCTGAAATCCACTGAAGGGGTAGAGAGGCTCCACCTTTTTTATTCTGTAGGTTTCCTGTCCCTGGGGGTGGATCCCTCTCGCTCTGTGGTGCTGTCGTGTGGTCTGGAAAATCCGATTACCGGTAAGTGTAATCATCATTTTTATTTTATTTTTGACTGGCCACAGGTTCCAACCCGTTGGGTTTATCGGATCCTAGGCCAGACAACCCTTTTTAAATGGAACATGTCAACATAATGTTATTATGCAGCAGGTGTTTAGCGTTCCAAACCTACCTATATCAAAATTGTCAACTTAGTGCAGATGAGTCCAGGAGTTATCTACAGCAATTTTAAATGCATACACATTGAGCAGATGAAGGAAAGTACATGCTCAGAGCCAATTAAAGAGGACCTTTCACTAGTTTAAAAACTAAAAACGAACTATATCAGTGGGCAGAGCGGCGCCCAGGGGTTCCCCTGCACTTACTAGTATGTCTGGGCGCCGCTCCGTTCGCCCGGTATAGGCTCCGGTGTATGCAGCTCCCTCTGTTGTACTGGGCGGAGTTTTTGTATTAGGGTTGTTCCTTGCTGCAGCGCTGGCCAATCGTAGCGCACAGCTCATAGCCTGGGACTCCCAGGCTATGAGCTGTGCGCTACGATTGTCCAGCGCTGCAGCAAGGGACAACCCTAATACAAAAACTCCGCCCAGTACAACAGAGGGAGCTGCAGACACCGGAGCCTATACTGGGCGAACGGAGCGGCGCCCAGACATACTAGTAAGTGCAGGGGGACCCCTGGGCGCCGCTCTGCCCACTGATATAGTTAGTTTTTAAACTAGTGAAAGGTCCTCTTTAAGTTACACTACGGGAAAATGAAAAAAAGAACACCTGAAAAACTTAATGTGATTCAGCTGAGATTGGCAAAGTAAAAAAAAATGCTAGTGGTGCTGGTCAATGATCACACAACCAAGGTGGTACACCCTTTATTTTGTGTTCTGCAGCAGGGTATATGGTGAAGAGGGTCACATTAACCCCTTAAAGACCGGGCCTATTTTCATTTTTACATCTTCCCCCCCCCCCCCCCCCCACATTCCAATAGCCATAACATTTTTATTTTTCCTTATTCACATAACCATATGAGGGCTTATTTTTTGAGGGACAGGATGCATTATTTAATTTTGCCATTTAATTTAGGCCTCATGCACACAGCCGTTGTTTGGGTCCGCATCCGAGCTGCCATTTTGGCGGCTCGGATGCGGACTCATTCACTTCAATGGGGCCGCAAAAGATGCGGACAGCACTCCGTGTGCTGTCCACATCCGTTGCTCCGTTCCGCGGCCCCACAAAAAAACTATAACATGTCCTATTCTTGTCCGTGCTTTGCGGACAAGAATAGACATTTATATTGATGGCCGCCCATTCCGTTCCGCAAATTGCCGGAAAGATCGTGTGTATGAGGCCTAACCCACTCTTGTATTGGAAAACAGGAAAAAATTCTTAGTCGGGTAAAATAAAAAAAAATAAAACACAATTCTGTCAAGGTTTTTGACATCACGGTGTTCACTGTGCGCTAAAAATGACTGACGTCTTTTATTTTGTGGCTCAATATGATTACGGCGACACC
Source organism: Bufo bufo (assembly GCF_905171765.1). Classification (NCBI taxonomy): domain Eukaryota; kingdom Metazoa; phylum Chordata; class Amphibia; order Anura; family Bufonidae; genus Bufo; species Bufo bufo. Next base: position 583,912,907 of record NC_053391.1, read on the forward strand.
AAACTTGTATAGCTTTTGTTTTGTTTAATTGAAAATAAAAAAATAAAAACCTTTGAAAAAAGTCTAAATATTCTCTGCATCACCATATTCTGACAGTCATAACTCTTTTATATTTTGGTCTACAGAGCTGTATGAGGGCTTGTTTTTTGTGTAACGAACTGTAGTTTTTATTGGTACCATTGGTATGTACAGTCGTGGCCAAAAGTTTTGAGAATGACACAAATATTCGTTTTCACAAAGTTTGCTGCTAAACTGCTTTTAGATCTTTGTTTCAGTTGTTTCTGTGATGTAGTGAAATATAATTACACGCACTTCGTACGTTTCAAAGGCTTTTATCGACAATTACATGACATTTATGCAAAGAGTCAGTATTTGCAGTGTTGGCCCTTCTTTTTCAGGACCTCTGCAATTCGACTGGGCATGCTCTCAATCAACTTCTAGGCCAATTCCTGACTGATAGCAACCCATTCTTTCATAATCACTTCTTGGAGTTTGTCAGAATTAGTGGGTTTTTGTTTGTCCACCCGCCTCTTGAGGATTGACCACAAGTTCTCAATGGGATTAAGATCTGGGGAGTTTCTAGGCCATGGACCCAAAATGTCAACGTTTTAGTCCCCGAGCCACTTAGTTATCACTTTTCCCTTATGGCACGGTGCTCCATCGTGCTGGAAAATGCATTGTTCTTCACCAAACTGTTGTTGGATTGTTGGAAGAAGTTGCTGTTGGAGGGTGTTTTAGTACCATTCTTTTTTCATGGCTGTGTTTCTGGGCAAAATTGTGAGTGAGCCCATTCCCTTGAATGAGAAGCAACCCCACACATGAATGGTCTCAGGATGCTTTACTGTTGGCATGACACAGGACTGATGGTAGCGCTCACCTTTTCTTCTCCGGACAAGCCTTTTTCCAGATGCCCCAAACAATCGGAAAGAGGCTTCATCGGAGAATATGATTTTGCCCCAGTCCTCAGCAGTCCATTCACCATACTTTCTGCAGAAGATCAATCTGTCCCTGATGTTTATTTTTTTTGAGAGAAGTGGCTTCTTTGCTGCCCTTCTTGACACCAGGCCATCTTCCAAAAGTCTTCACCTCACTGTGCGTGCAGATGCGCTCACACCTGCCTGCTGCCATTCCTGAGCAAGCTCTGCACTGGTGGCACTCCGATCCCACAGCTGAATCCTCTTTAGGAGACGATCCTGGCGCTTGCTGGACTTTCTTGGACGCCCTGAAACCTTCTTAACAAGAATTGAACCTCTTTCCTTGAAGTTCTTGATGATCCTATAAATTGTTGATTGAGGTGCAATCTTAGTAGCCACAATATCCTTGCCTGTGAAGCCATTTTTATGCAACGCAATGATGGCTGCACGCGTTTCTTTGCAGGTCACCATGGTTAACAATGGAAGAACAATGATTTCAAGCATCACCCTCCTTTTAACATGTCAAGTCTGCCATTTTAACCGAATCAGCCTGACATAATGATCTCCAGCCTTGTGCTCGTCAACATTCTCACCTGAGTTAACAAGACGATTACTGAAATGATCTCAGCAGGTCCTTTAATGACAGCAATGAAATGCAGTGGAAAGGTTTTTTTTGGGATTAAGTTAATTTTCATGGCAAAGAAGGACTATGCAATTCTTCTGATCACTCTTCATAACATTCTGGAGTATATGCAAATTGCTATTATAAAAACTTAAGCAGCAACTTTTCCAATTTCCAATATTTATGTAATTCTCAAAACTTTTGGCCACGACTGTAGTATGTACCACTTTTTGATCACTGTTATTCAAGATTACAAAAAAATGACAAATTGCGCGTTTTTCATTTTTTGGACGCAGCGATACCTAATATGTTATATATATATATATATATATATATATATATATATATATATATATATATATAATTGGGAAAGGGGGTGATTTAATCTTTTAACATTTTGGTGTTTTTTTTTTTTTTTTTTACTTTTTACCTGGAATCTTTTGATCCTTTGTCCTATTCACCCTAAGTGCTCATGCACAGGACCATTGTTTTGGGGTCTGCAAATTATGGATCCACAAGACACAGATACTGGCCATGGGCGTTCAACATTTTTCGGAATGGAACGGCCAGCCCATAAGGGCTCTTTTGCACAAGCGGATCCCGTGCGTGGAATCCACTGCGTGAAAGAGAGCCAAGCCCCATTACGGACAGCAGAGACACGGAGCATTAACATGACTGATAATGCTCTTTTGCCTCTCTGTAACCTTTTTACTACAAAATCACAGTGACAACTTTATCTCACTGTGATTTTGTAGTAAAAAGATCACAGAGAGGCAAACAGCATTATCAATCATGTTACTGCTCCGTGTCTCTGCTGTCCGGAACGGGGCTTGGCTCTCTTTCACGCAGCAGATTACCCGCACGGCATTAGCTTTTGTGAAAGAGCCCTAAAATAACCGTCCTATACTTGTCTGTAATTCGACAATAATAGGACATATTCTTTTTTTTTGAGGAACAGACATGCGCACATACAAACACGGAACGCACACGGAGTCAATTTTTTTTTTTTTTTGTGGCCCCATTAAAGTGAATGATTCCGCATACGGGCCGGGAAAAAAAATACATTTGTGTGAATGAGCTCGAACAGGATTTTTACACTATCCCTGCTGCACTGTGCCTCGTGCGGGGGCTCAGATCATAAGGCAGAGGGAGCCGCATCCCTCTGCCTAAGGCCTCATGCACACGGCCATTGTGCGGCTGTTCCGTGCATTAGGGACCGCAATTTGCGGTCCCCAATGCATGGGCAACATCTGTGCGGCGGCCGGGACGGATCGAGACCCATTCAACTTGAATGGGTCCGTGATCCGTCCGCACTGCAAAAAAATAGAACATTCAAGTGAATGGGCTGTTTGTGGGCCGGGCAACGGCCGTGTGCATGAGGCCTAACTCCACCACAATCAGTGTTGATCGCGGTATCTGAAGCATGCCTCCCAAGTGTCCCTCTTTTGGAGGGACAGTCCCTTGTTTTGACCCATGTCCCTCTGTCCCCCTTTGATCCTTAAATGTCCCTCTTTTTGATCTGGGGAATTAATGCATAAATATGCATTAAAAAATTTACTAAATTGCTCCTTACTAAAGTGTCTGTATAGTTTCTATTTGTATATTAGACCATAAATTCATTATTTTGTACAATTTAGACCTTAAAATATCTATAATCTGATGATTTATCTGCTAATATTTAAATGGATATTGAAGCACAAGGACAACATTTTCCCAGGGGCTCCACATGTTGTAAAAAAAAAAAAAGGGACTTATACTCACCTAACCGATCCCCAGCTGCAATTATGCTTTGGGAGTTAGAGGCGTGTAAAAAAAACTGGCGTCATGCGTGCCGCCTGCACATATTGTCCCTCTTTCCAATTTTCAAAAGTTGGGGGGTATGCTGAAGGGTTAAATGGCGGAGTTCGGCTGGATCGTCGATCCCCGTCATTGCGGCCAGGTGCCAGCGGGCTCCATACAAATGCGGGTGCATAATCCCGTACAGAACCTGCTTTCATCACTGCACACTACTGTTTGCCATTGAGTTTTACACAGTAATAGTGGTCTCTTGATACCATACACCAATAGTGTTCTCTGTTAGGTCCCACACAGTAATTATGTCCCTTTTAGCCCTCACACAGTGACATTTGTGCTCCTCACAGAGCAATAATGCCTCTTTTGTGCCTTCGAAATAGAAAATGAGTACACTAAATGTAAATGAAAATAAAAGAAATAAAAAGATGCTTGGCTAAACCTCCAACCACTATAAGCATATTGTCTGGATCCTCTTCTGGCACTTGCTGGGCTGCTTAGAACAGGGCATCATTAGGGGGCGTGATTATGTCACTGCATGGTGCTGCCTGCCAAAGGCCCAGATTCCTGTAGCTTACTATGGGACAGCTAGTCGATGGTCTGCAGCTCCATCATAGCTTTCAACTGTTTCCATGTCCTGAGGATGCAGACACATTTGAAAGTAGTGCACCTTTCAGAGGCACTGGCTCCATGGTTCCCACAAGGGTAAGCAATGCTCTTGTCCACCAGACGCTGATACAGTTAAAACCTGTGGTAGAGCAGAGAGCCATATACTTCTACCATGCACAGTATTGTAGGCCTCAAGCAGTGGATGGTGCAGGAGGCACAAAGACATAATGCAAGCTGTACAGGGACTTGTTTGCTATGCTTTTTTGTTGATTATGGTTCATACAGTTTTTTTTTCTGGGGGGGAACAAAGGTGACAATTATGTGTGGGACATTTGGGGGTATTATTAATTAAAGAAGCACTGGGGGGCATTATAACTTTTTTAGGGCTGCACTCAGGGAGCATTATTATTAGAGATCAGCGAATCTCCACTTATGAAATTCGTTCACACTTCGTTTTTTTTGTAAACGGTGAATTGCGTTATGGATTCCGTGCCCACGGACCATAACGCAGATCTATGACGGAATGCCTTTAGAGGCATTCCGTTATTTATTCCGTCATAATAGAAGTCTACGGGCTGCAAAACGGATCCGTCCCGTTTCCGTTATGCAGGAGAGCCATCTCCTGATCCTGAGTCTTCTCCTGCATAACGGAAACGGGACGGATCCGTTTTGCAGCCCGTAGACTTCTATTATGACGGAATGAATAACAGAACGCCTCTAAAGGCATTCCGTCATAGAATTGTGTTATGGTCCGTGGTAACGGAATCCATAACGCAATTCACCTTTTACCAACAAACAAAGTGTGAACGAATTTCAAAATATGAAATTCGCTCATCTCTAATAATTATCTTCAACTGAGCGTTATTGCTGGGGAAAAGGGCAAATGAGAATATTAATGCTTTGTAAGGGCCAAACAGTGGGCATTAGTCCTTTGAGGGGGCACAAAGGGAGCACTGTGTAGGGCACTGAGAAAAATCACTATTGCTCTGTGGGATACAAATATTACATTTTACTTTGTGGTGCACTAGAACTATCTAAAGCACTGTATACAGTATGTGACATCATGCCACTGCCCTATTATGTTTGAGAGGTACTATCTGTCACTATTATTTTTAGGGTTTCTCTCTATATGGGACTATTTTGGGGGTGGGGTAATTATAGTTATGATGTTGTTTATGAAGAACATGATTTTGGGACACAAGGGCCATATTTACAACAAGGCATATGAGAGCATGTGCCTAGGGTCTCAAGAAGGACGGGGGGGGGCACTTCACAGAGAAAACTAAGGCCTCTTTCACACGAGCGAGTTTTCCGCGCAGGTGCAATGCGTGACGTGAACACATAGCACCCGCACTGAATCCTGACCCATTCATTTAAATGGGTCTGTGTACATGAGCGTTGTTTTTCACCATCACTTCTGCGTTGCGTGAGAATCACAGCATGTTCTACATTCTGCGTTTTTCACGCAGCCCTGGCCCCATAGAAGTGAATGGGGCTGCGTGAATAACGCATTGCATCCGCAAGCAAGTGCGGTTGCGATGCGTTTTTCACTGATGGTTGCTAAGAGATGTTGTTTGTAAACCTTCAGTTTTTTATCACTCGCGTGAAAAACGCATCAAAACGCATTGCACCCGCGTGGAAAAAACTGAACAACTGAACGCAATCGCAGACAAAACTGACTTAACTTGCTTGCAAAATAGTGCGAGTTTCACTGAACGCATCCGGACCTAATCCGCGACGCTCGTGTAAAAGGGGCCTAAGGGCTGTTTCAGCCCTAATCTGTGCGCGACATCCGCTCCGTGAATGACAGCCAAGACCCGATGCAGACTGCAGAGACACTGAGCATTAACATGACTGATAATGCTCCGTGCCTCTCTGTGATCTCTTTACGAAATCACAGTGCGTTGCGTGAAAAACGCAGAATATAGGACATGCTGCGATTTTCACGCAATGCACAAGTGATTCGTGAAAATCACCGCTCTTGTGCACAGCCCCATAGAAATGCATGGGTCCGGATTTAGTGCGGGTGCACCTCACGCATTGCACCCGCGCGGAAATCTCGCCCGTCTGAAAGAGGCCTAAAGGTAGCCATATAGCTAGCAAGAGTTGGACTCGTTCATATAAGAGATGTTTCATTTGTTTGCCAACTTGTGAACATGGACGCATTTTTATACAGACCACTCACAGATAATTTCTGCGTCCTGTATGTTTTTCTTGCAGACCCACTCAGATCTGGATGGTGCATGCTATGATTTTTTCAATCATAGCATGCACCATCCATTGATGGAGATACCTTCAGACTTGTGCATTAGGATTATATTTTACTGGCAGTGGTGTAAGGGTACATTTAGATTACATATTTTTAACACAGTCAAAATTGCATTAAAAAATGCATTTAAAACCGCATTTAGTGTTACCGGGTTTGTTGCAGTTTTGTGATGTTATTTGTCATGTAGTTTTTCCAGGTTAAAAATGTAACATCAATGTGTTTCATTTGTATAAGGCCGCATGCACACGACCATGGTGTGTTTTGCGGTCCGCAAATCGCGGATCCGCAAAACACGGATGGTGTCCCTGCAATTTGCGGAACGGCAAGGGACAGCCTTTACATATAACTGCCTATTAGAATAGGACATGTTATATTTTTTTGGTGGGGCCGCGGAACGGAGCAACGGATGCGGACAGCACACGGAGTGCTGTCCGCATCTTTTGCGGCCCCATTAAAGTGAATTAAAACAACGCCCGTGTGCATGAGGCCTAAACTGGACAGCCAATAATCACATCACATAACCACAGCAATCACAGTAAAACCAAGTGCGTTTTCCACAGTTTTTTCACAGCATGGTGAAAATCATTTTATGTAGCTACTAAAAAATACCCTGTAATGTACATTATATGTGTGTATTGGTAGCCTGTGACAGCATTCTGACACCTTGGAAGAGTCAGATACTTTGGGCAGGCTGTTATTGGGCCCAGACTGGTTACTGATGAAAGGAAAGGGTTCTTGCTGGAAATGGATGTCAAGTGTATTGCACAATATTTTGTGAACCATTGGTGGCATGGAAGGGTTAACTACCTGGTAACACAACAGAAGCGCCCACACTGCGATTATCACCACGCAATCAAGTCCATTTTTATCCAAAATAGATAGATAGAAGTGCAGGCAGACTTCATTGTCAGACACAGGACAGCCATCATAGAGAGTTAAAGGCAGCACTAGTGTTAGTTACGAGACGGTGTAGATTTCTGTGTGTACCTTGCTAGCAGTAGATGTGAGTGGCACTACCGATAAAGGTGCACCACCTCAGAGTCTAGGTCGGGCAGAGACCCAAATGAGCACTGCAGAGCAGTAGAGGCCCGAATTAGAGGAAGCAGGAAACAGCCTAGTCCCCATGTTTTGATTGCGGCCATAGCATGTAGAGATCACAGGGCTGTGGACAACACCAGTCAGGCTGCCACCAGGTGCACCCTGCTGAGGCGAATATGAGCAATAGCATGTACAGAACTTTGTGTAGTTCCTTGTGTAGCAAGGACAGGGATACCAAGACTATGAAGGTAGTTGAAGTGGTTGTGAGGACAGAAATATTGAAAACCAGAAAGTGCCTGTTAGAGACTGTCCTTACTGTGTAAACCCACGACATGTGCATGGAGATAGTGGTGCCAACTGCAGGTTAGCCATCTTCACCGCCGCCACCTTGAGGAGACTCCTGTCAAAGTGTGGATGCACCGCAAGCCAAGGGAGAGAGTACACTGTTGTCACTTAAAGAGACAGTACTACTGTTACTCCTGTTGCCACTGTTAAAGAGAATCTATGAGGGTATACTTGCCTAGTGTGAAACTGTAACCATTAAGCCTGTAGCCCCTTGTAAGACCCTGTAACAGTCATACATGTTACTCCATGTGAGAACAGTAAATATTCTTGTTGCAAGTTTTATACATATCCATCTGCATTTCTTCCACCATCATAGAGAGAGACACGCAAACCATTAAAAGGGGCAGGAAGATTATTTTTGAAAGACTGACCCCCTTATATAAAGTCAATCCCTTGCCCGGCCATGCCCATATTGCAGCCTACAAACACTACAATCCATTTGAATGGGTCCGCAAACAGGAAGCAGCGGTATGGACGGATGCATGGAACCCCACGGAATGCTTCCGAGGGGTTTCTCTCCGTGCCTCCGCACTGTAAAAAAATGCATGTTCTATGTTTTTGCAGTGTGGATGGATCACGGACCCATTCAAGTTGCATGGGTTTGCATCCGTCGACAGCAACCGCACAGATGGTGCCCGTGCATTGGGGACTGCAAACATGCCCATTGGGCCTTTTGGATGGCCAGACAGACCCCACTGAAATCAATGGGCCTGTTTTTAACGGCAGCATAGAGTGCGCATCTGCAGGCATTTCAGGGGTTAAAATAAAAGAAAATATTGGCTTCATCCAGTTGGACGCACCAGGACACTCACTCCTCACTGTAAACAGCAGCAGTACCTGATGCTCCCAGCGTGATGAGGATGATCACGTTGGAAGAGCAGGTCCTGCAGCATCCAGTGAGGAGCGAGTGTCCCTGCAAGAGCGTGTCAGCTGGGTAGACACTAAGTGGGGCATTAACCCTTTCATGATATGTGATGGACTAATATGTCAGGTCTTTAAACATGGCGCATGCTCCACTCCCACAGCAGACACCCACCTGCAATTTGCGGTAATGACATCATGACATTACATCCCATGATGTCATGATGCCGGGAGTGTCAGGTCCTAGAGCCTCCAGTATGGATCAAGTGTTCCTTTATGGCAAGTGGATGAGGTGAGAGTTTTTTTTTTAATCCCTGAAAAGCCCTAACATACCCATTTTTAATGGCCGTTAGACATGCACACTCCTGTCTAAACAACCGCTAAAAAGAGATCACAGAGAGGCACGGAGCATTATCAGTCATGTTAATGCTCCGTACCTCTGCAGTCTGCATCGGGTCTTGGCACTCTTTCATGGAGCGGCATCCGCTCGTGTGAACTCAGCCTAAGGCCCCTTTCACACAAGCGTGACGGATTAGGTCCGGATGCGTTCAGTGAACCTCGCACCATTTTGCAAGCAAGTTCGGTCAGTTTTGTCTACGATTGCGTTCAGTTGGTCAGTTTTTTCCACGCGGGTGCAATGCGTTTTGATGCGTTTTACACGCGTATTACACGCGCGTGATAAAAAAACGGAAGGTTTACAAACAACATCTCTTAGCAACCATCAGTGAAAAACGCATCGCACCCGCACTTGCTTGCGGATGCTGTGCGTTTTTCACGCAGCCCCATTCACTTCTATGGGGCCAGGGCTGCGTGAAAAACGCTGAATATAGAACATGCAGCGATTTTCACGCAACGCAGAAGAGATGCGTGAAAAACAACGCTCATGTACACAGACCCATTGAAATGAATGGGTCAGTATTCAGTGCGGGTGCAATGCTTTCACGTCACGCATTGCACCCGCGCGGAAAACTCACTCGTGTGAAAGGGGCCTAACACCAGACACTAGTGACCCTCACTGTCCCTAAGGGCTTATGCACATGACCGTTATTTTAGTCTGCATCCGATCCGTATTTTGTGCGGGTCGGATGCGGACCCATTCACTTCAATGGGTCTACAAAAGATACGGACAACACATGGTGTGCTATCTGCATCTGTTTGTCCGTTCCATTGCATCCACAAAAATATAGAACATGTCCTATTCTCGTCCACATTACAGACAAGGATAGGACTGTTCTACTATGGGCTGGACTTTCTGTTCTGCAAAATGGAAGGCACATATCCGTGTTTTGCAAGGCACATATCCGTGTTTTGCAAATCTGCAATTTATGGACCACAAAACAGGCAACGGTCATGTGCCCTAATGAAAACCTTAATCTGCAATATAAAGTCAGTATCACACAGTTAGGCCTCATTCCCATTTCTGTTTTTCACCATTGTGCGTTGTATACATTTTGCAATGACAGCAGATGCACCCCTTTATTTTAATGTCTGTTCACACATCAGTATTTTTTACTGACAGTGGGTGAGTAAAAAAAAAATCACAGAGACATGCACTACTTTGGTCCGTGATGTGGACCAAACACAACACGCCCATTATAGTCTATGGGTCTGTTAAAAACACGGACACAACATGGATGGTATCACCTGATAGGAGATGCTTTGGAAATTAATTTTCAGTTGTGCAGCGTCAATGGAATACAGATGACACACAAAGGGCAAAAAATGGTCCCTCGGACCAAACACGGATCCTTCATGGACATCTTCATGGATGAAACACGGACTGATTTTTTCTTAGATGTCATACGGACACAGAAATTTGGTCAGTGATTTTCATCAGTGATTGTGAGCCCAAACCAGGTGCGGGTAAAAAAGATAGAATTAGTATAGTATAGTAGCCACTTCTGGTTTTGGATCACAGCGCCCTCCTGAGACAAGAATACCTGAATACCAGTGACCAGACAAAGAAGAGACTCCCCACAGGGAAGCTAGGAACAAAATTGAGCACACGAAACCTGAAGTGGAACTAGAACATCCACTACAATAAGATTACATTACACTAGAAAGTCAGCGAAACTGGAGCAATAGCGTATTACAGCATTAGGGCTCGTTCATACAAACGTGTGAAGCCTGTGCTGTGGTCCGCAATGCACGGGCACCATCCGTGGGGCAGGCGCATGGGAATCGCAGACCCATTCACTTGAATGGGTCCGCGATCCTTCTGTTCCGCGAAAAGATAGAGCAAGTTCTATCTTTTTGCGGTGTGGAAGCACAGAACCCCAGATAGCACTCCGTAGTGCTTCCGTAGTGTTCGGTTCCGTTCTTTCGTTCCGCATCTCCAGATTTGCGGACCCATTGAAATGAATGGGTCCGCATCCGTGATGCCGAATGGCCAACGATGCCCATGTAATGCGGATCTGCAAATGCGGTCCGCAATACAGCAATGGGCAGCACACGTTCGTGTGAACGAGCCCTTAGACACACATATCATATGCTATCACCAGCAACAACCTACAACAAACCGGGATTTTAAGGGCTCGTGCACACAAACGTATTTTCTTTCCGTGTCGTTCCGTTTCTTTTTGCGGACGGTATGTGGAACTATTAATTTCAATGGGTCTGCAAAAAAAACGGAAGTTACTCCGTGTACATACACTGTTAGGGGCTAGCTGTTCTGTTCCGTAAAATATGGAATAAAATACATACGGTTGTGTGCATGAGCCCTTAGGGAGAGTTCTCATCAGTGCTATTTTTCCATTTTTCTGATACACCTGTTGCGTCTATGCCTGGTCGGCTGAATGCCTGTAGCATCTTTTCCTGGTCGGCTAACGCCTGTAGCGCCTATGCCTGTTCTACTGTACGCCTGTAGCGTCTTTGCCTGGTCGGCTGTACGCCTGTAGCGTCTTTGCCTGGTCGGCTGTATGCCTGTAGCGTCTATGCATGGTCGGCTGTATGCCTGTAGCGTCTATGCATGGTCGGCTGTACGCCTGTAGCGTCTATGCCTGGTTGGCTGGCTGCCTGTGAGTCTGTGCGTGGCTGCCTTTGAACCTCTGCCTGGCCATCTGCCTGCCTTCCTGGCTGACTGCCTTTAGTATATGCCTGAATGGCCTCATGTGCCTAGGTTGCAATTGCTTCTCTGTTTATGCTTGCTGGGATGACTGCTCCTGCAGCCTCGCATCGTAACTGTTTTCTGCTGCTGGGCTTATCTAGTATGTTTGATTGGCTGGCAGCTTCTACTGCGTGTCTGCATGGTTAACGGCTTCTGCGGACGTGTCTGCAGGGTTGACGGCTTCTGCGGCCGTGTCTGCAGGGTTGACGGCTTCTGCGGCCGTGTCTGCAGGGTTGTCGGCTTCTGCGGCCGTGTCTGCAGGGTTGTCGGCTTCTGCGGCCGTGTCTGCAGGGTTGTCGGCTTCTGCGCCCGTGTCTGCAGGGTTGTCGGCTTCTGCGGCCGTGTCTGCAGGGTTGTCGGCTTCTGCGGCCGTGTCTGCAGGGTTGTCGGCTTCTGCGGCCGTGTCTGCAGGGTTGTCGGCTTCTGCGGCCGTGTCTGCAGGGTTGTCGGCTTCTGCGGCCGTGTCTGCAGGGTTGTCGGCTTCTGCGGCCGTGTCGGCAATGGTGGTCTGCCTTGGGGGCAATGCAGGCAAGGTGAACTAGTTCTGTGACTAGTGGTACCACTGAGGAAGGGATTGGAATCATCCCGAAACGCGTCTGGGCTATCAGACACTCCGCTTATACCTCCACATAAAGGACTTATGCATGGCCATGCTATAAAGAGAAACCATTTACCTAAGAATTGCTACTTTATGACAAATTGAACAGCTCTAACCACCTGAGTGAGTACAGAGACCGGACGGAAGTCCCACTCGTATCATCGCGAGACCGGGCTGGACTGTCAGAACCTGCAAGCCGTGAAGACGCAGCGGTGTGCCTAGCAGATTTCTTACAGCGTCCAAAGCAAGTGATCTCTCTATATATAATATCACAGGAGGTAAGATCGTTCATTTCTTAGGAAGGACTATCCTCTAGATAGAGGTAAGACTTCAGCGGCTATCATAGACTGTTTGAAATCTTGAACAGCAGAATACAGCCAACGGATAATAGTGTTTGTTGCGGTCAAGTGCGCATACATAGTGACTTGGACGCTCTTGGTTGCTACAGGAAGGAACACAAGTATAATAGTGTGAGCAAATACGCAGCGCTCCATCAGGTGCCCTTTTTTATCTGCATATTTTATCACAGACTTTCACGTTTTCAAGCACTATTTTATATTATGGACATTATCATCTAATCACCATCCTGATATCAGGAATATTTTATCACCCCTTTTTTTCACTTATTGGTTGTATCACCTTTGTACTTGGACACCACTGGAGAACCGTTTATGCTTGAATAAGCCCCCTATATGCAAATGTGTTAATCTCATCAGTGCCTCACACACGGTCGACCTTTTAACCATATTGTGTTTTATCCATTGTGTTTTACTATTGTCTTATTATTTTTGAAGTGTAATTATTTGGCATTTTAACTATTAAATCTGAGTAGTGCCATAGAGCGAGTGCTCGCTTTCTTACTTTCTCACTACATTTATTATATTGAGGTAGGGCGTCCTCAATTATTAGTTTGTAGCACCGTACCACCCACTAACAGCAGTGAGCCACTCCATTCAATTAACCAACTTCTCTAAAATGTTTGTTAAATCTATTATGTTTACTTTATTAAAATACTTGATGAGAAACCCATAGGAGATTTCTTTTATAAATTTATGCTGGGTTTTAGTATAGTGTCCAGTATAAAAATTTCCTAAGTTTGGGGGTTCCTTATGCTTCCATCTGGGTATTCTTAGTTTAAGATTACCTTTCAAGCTCTTTTGATAAGCCCGGAGATTAGAATGAAAGAGTTTTGTCGCTGCCTGGATGTCAGGAGATGCCTTATACGTTACGTAAGGGTAACCTAGGATTTAAGTAAGTCCTCTGCGCTTTTGGCATAAAGTTAAGGTGGTCTCAAAGAGTTCACTAGCCAGATGGATTAGGACAGTTATTTCCCTGGCTTACATCTCTTATGGAAGTTTTCCTGAGAGCACATGCTACTCGTGCAGTCTCTACTGCTTGGGCTGAAAGGGCTAATGCTTCTACCGTCGCTATTGGCTTCAACTGAATCCTGTCTCTGATCTTCTATTTGGGAAAAAAGTCTAGAAGTGGTTACCCACCCTTAAGGAAGGGGTTTTTCTCTGTAATCTCTCTCTGTAGTGCTGTTGTGGGGGAAGGGAAAAATGATGATTACACTCACTGGTAATCGGATTTTCCAGACCACACGACAGCACCCTTACTTATTCCCTCCCTGGTGTTCGTAATTCTTGGTTAAGTTGCACAGAGTGTAAAAAAAAAAAAATATATATACAGTGGATATAAAAAGTCTACACACCCCTGTTAAAATGTCAGATTTCTGTGATGTAAAAAAAAATGAGACAAAGATAAATCATTTCAGAACTTTTTCCACCTTTAATGTGACCTATAAACTGTACAACTCAATTGAAAAACAAACTGAAATCTTTTAGGTAGAGGGAAGAAAAAATATATAAAAATAAAATAATATGGTTGCATAAGTGTGCACACCCTTAAACAAATTTATTTTCTTGAAGCACCTTTTGATTTTATTACAGCACTCAGTCCTTTTGGGTATGAGTCTATCAGCATGGCACATTTTGACTTGCCAAGATTTGCCCACTCTTCTATGCAAAAACACTCCAAATCTGTCAGATTGCGAGGGCATCTCCTGTGCACAGCCCTCTTCAGATCACCCCACAGATTTTCAATCGGATTCAGGTCTGGGCTCTGGCTGGGCCAGGGCCGGTTCTAGGTGAAATGGGGCCCTGGGGCGAAAAACAATAAGGGCCCCCCCTCCCCACGACACTTGCTGACTTTAACGTCCCCCCCATAACTACAGAAATACAGCGCCCCATACCTCTTACAACCAGTGACATCTCTTTTGATGTAAATGTTCTCTGTCCTCGTCTTCTCCCGTCAGACCAGACCACCATTTTGTCGCCATTTTCTGTCTCTGCAGTTTGACAACCCAAAAAAATCTTAGTTTACTACTTTTCCATCATCCTCCCATCTTCTGGACAAATCATCCTACTACCCCCAATACTGTGCCACTGTGCTCCCCAATACTATACTGCAGAAACAGATAATACTAGTACCACACAGAGCCCCCCATATAAAATACCCCTTCTTTGTGGCCTCAGTAGAAGCCCCCATAGTGCCCTATAATAATGTGCCAGTATCAAGTCCCTCTCTTCCACCCCCCATGTGCCAGTAACAAGTGCCTCTCTTCCACCCCCCATGTGCCAGTTTTAAGTGCCAAACCCCACCCCACCCCCATGTGCCAGTATCAAGTGCCTCCCCCTCCCCCGGTGAGGCACTAACAGATAGTCCGGTATAAAAAATAAAAAAGCACTTACCTCCATCACACAGCGATGCAATGCAGGCCTCTTCCGGCCTGTGTCCCATGCTGTACGGCACCGGCCTCTGATATGCTGCGGGCCTTGTGCCGGCAGCCTATCAGAGGAACAGGGAAGGGAGACGCCTCTCCCTCCCCTGCCCCACAGCACAGCCATCTGTATCGCTGTCCTGAGGATGGCAATACAGATGAATTCCACAATGGAAGCGTTTATCTCCCTGTGACCTACCGTTAGTTGCGGGCCGGTGCCGGGTGGTGGGCTTGGGGGCCT
This sequence comes from Bufo bufo, assembly GCF_905171765.1. NCBI lineage: Eukaryota > Metazoa > Chordata > Amphibia > Anura > Bufonidae > Bufo > Bufo bufo. The sequence goes on from NC_053391.1 coordinate 583,928,080, forward strand.
CTAAGGACTCGGGGGCCCGGAGGCAATTTCCCTGCTTGCCTATATGGAAGCCCTGACTGCATTTAATGACTGGTCTCAGCAGTGACATGTTACCAAGTGACACCCACAGCCGGGGCACCTTCTGCTACTGCAAGTGGCCTTACAGAGCTTCACTGTGAACTGGTCTCTGCATTGAACTGCTTCATAGCTACTGCCCTCTACACTGCTACAGCTGTCATTCAGCAGAGGGGAGGGTCTGAGAGCACTCCATAGTGAAGCTCCGCCTACTGTATGTGGGAGCAGAACCTGGCAGAATAAAAGTTCATATTCATAGTACTCTTGATAATAAAACCTCCACAAAAGATGTGCTGTCAGCAGTTTTGTATGGCCAAAACTGCTGACAGACTTAAAAAAAAGTGATCGCCACAGAATTTTTAATCTATACAGATTTAGGAAATTAGATTTGCCCAAAAAAAATATACTATTATATAATGTAAATAGAAAAATCTGGAATGAGAATAGTAGGTTTGTTTTAGAATTATAGGCTTGAAGTGTGATTTACTAGCAAGTTTAATTATTGCATTGTCATTAGGCATAAATGCACTGTTCTTAAAGAAGGTATCTAAATAATTCAATACGCACACATTACACTATTGAATGAACACCTTAACTCCTTAAGGACACAGCCTTATTTCACCTTAAAGGGAGTCTGTCACCTATTTTGACCATATAAAACCGTTAACATAGCAATGTGCAATAAAGTACCTTCATTCCAGCATGTGTCCTCTTTCTTTTATTCAACTTTTCATTCAGATGAAAAAGCGATTTTTTTTTATATGCAAATGAACTCTCAAGGTGCCCAGAGGGGCGTTATTACTCTGATCTAGTGCCCAGTAACGCCCCCCCTGCAGACTGGGCCATTCCAAAACTTGAATCTTCTTCTGGTGAAGGAATTCCTTTGTTGATTTGGATGTATGCTTTGGCTTGTTGTCAGGCTGAAAGATGAAGTTCCTCTTCATGTTCAGCTTTCTAGCAGAAGCCTGAAGGTTTTGTGCCAATATTGACTGGTATTTGGAACTGTTCATAATTCCCTCTAGCTTAACTAAGGCCCCAGTTCCAGCTGAAGAAAAACAGCCCCAAACCATGATGCTGCCACCACCATGTTTCACTGTGGGTATGGTGTTCTTTTGGTGATGTGCAGTGTTGTTTTCGTGCCAAACAAATCTTTTGGAATTATGGCCAAAAAGTTCAACCTTGGTTTGAAGGGACGTCCAGTTCTTGGTAATGTAACTGTTGTGCCATATTTTCTCCACTTGATGAGGACTTCACTGTGTTCCATGGTATATCTAATGCCTTGAAAATTCTTTTGTACCCTTCTCCTGACTGATACCTGTTAACAATGAGATCCCTCTGATGCTTTGGAAGCTCTCTGTGGACCATGGCTTTTGCTGTGGGATGCAACTAAGAAAATGTCAGGAAAGCCCAACTAGAGCAGCTGAACTTTTTTTGGGGTTAATCAGAGGCACTTTAAATGCGGCTCGCCGTGCTTTATGGATGAAGTCCTGGTTGGGTGATAGAATATACAAACAGAAGTTAGTATCTATTCCTGTTTCAGGAGAATATGTATTCGGGCCGGTTCTAGACAAAATACTAGAGAAAGTGGCTGATAGGAAAAGAGGTTTCCCCGAAGAAAGATATTATAGAAGTAACCAGTGCTTTCGGTCATATGGTGGACAAAATAAGGCTGGTAGAGGGAAAGGCAAGTCAGGCCATTGGGCTTATCCCAAGGGGCGTAAAGGAAGAGGCTTCCTTCTTAAGCCCCAATCTAAATCCGAAGACAAACAATGATGCCATTGTAGGGGGGAGACTGAAGGATTTCCTAGGTCCATGGGTGCTTATATAAAAAAATCCTTGGGCCTTGGATATCATTCGGCAAGGATACAAGATCGAGTTCACCTCCCTCCCCCCTCCAAGATTTTTCGTAACAAGGATGCCTTCCAGATCCTCCAACCTGAATGTTTTCCAGGGGGTCCAGGACCTGGTGAAAAAGGGAGCAGTAATCCCAGTTCCCGCTTCTCAAAGAGGTCGGGGGTACTATTCAACTCTATTTTTAGTAAAAAAGAAGGAAGGAGACTTTCGAACTATTCTAAACCTGAAACAACTGAACAAGTTTATTCTTGACAGGAAATTCAAAATGGAGTCTCTGAAATCAATAGTACCTCTGATAAAGCTAGGAGCATTTATGTGCTCGGTCGACCTGAAAGACGGTTACTTGCATGTTCCCATTCACCCAGATCACCAGAGTTTGCGATCTCAGACCCTTTCAATCAGATTCTCAATTTTCAATTCATAGCGCTACCCTTCGGGATTTCAGCTGCACCAAGGCTATTCACCAAACTGGTGATAGTAATTGTAGAGCTATCATTTCTAACTGGTGGTCACTATGGACCTATTTACGTTCTTGGATCAAGTACTGTTTTTTCTTTTAAAACTTCACTTTTATTCTGTTATTTTAATATACATTAACCTTTTAATCTTATTTAATCCTATTGCTATACTAAAGACATATTTTAAAACTCTCAGTGGTGCGGGCTTGCTCTAGATTCTTAGCTTTTAGTATTATATATTTTTTATAGTTATAATCATATATCCCAGTTGCTGCTACCTTCTTAATGTATGGGACTTTTTATTTGGATCCCTCCTATTCATATAACATGACTGTTGAGGGAGGGATAGGAGGGGGAAAATAGAGATTAGGAGATTGACCTGTTGGTTGGTACAATCTCTAGGAAGGCGATAGAGGGGGGGAGCGTCACGATCTATTGTTTAATATCGTGCCCCTAGTGTATTGGGATCTATGTTGAACTTATTCCCTAGTGGTGGCAGCTACTGCTTGTTCTGTTGATGCATTCCTCCTCTAACCTGCATCCATCTCTCTCCATAGCCTATGTTCCCCTTAAAGCCACTGCCTTCTATAATAATTATTATTGGCTGCTCATATGTTTGAGCCTAGTCCCTACAAGTTGTACAACCGTGAGTCACCAGCACATGACGGACTGGGGCCAATCAATAAACAGAGGGTGTGAACAAATGAAACAAACGGATATGATGTATCAGTAAATGATTGGAGTTTAAGAACATGTGACCCGAAACGAACCTTCAACGGATGGACTCCACCCCCAACACTCACACCTGCATCATCAATTCATAGCGCTACCCTTCGGGATTTCAGCTGCACCAAGGCTATTCACCAAACTGGTGATAGTAATTGTAGAGCTATCATTTCTAACTGGTGGTCACTATGGACCTATTTACGTTCTTGGATCAAGTACTGTTTTTTCTTTTAAAACTTCACTTTTATTCTGTTATTTTAATATACATTAACCTTTTTTCATCTTATTTAATCCTATTGCTATACTAAAGACATATTTTAAAACTCTCAGTGGTGCGGGCTTGCTCTAGATTCTTAGCTTTTAGTATTATATATTTTTTATAGTTATAATCATATATCCCAGTTGCTGCTACCTTCTTAATGTATGGGACTTTTTATTTGGATCCCTCCTATTCATATAACATGACTGTTGAGGGAGGGATAGGAGGGGGAAAATAGAGATTAGGAGATTGACCTGTTGGTTGGTACAATCTCTAGGAAGGCGATAGAGGGGGGGAGCGTCACGATCTATTGTTTAATATCGTGCCCCTAGTGTATTGGGATCTATGTTGAACTTATTCCCTAGTGGTGGCAGCTACTGCTTGTTCTGTTGATGCATTCCTCCTCTCACCTGCATCCATCTCTCTCCATAGCCTATGTTCCCCTTAAAGCCACTGCCTTCTATAATAATTATTATTGGCTGCTCATATGTTTGAGCCTAGTCCCTACAAGTTGTACAACCGTGAGTCACCAGCACATGACGGACTGGGGCCAATCAATAAACAGAGGGTGTGAACAAATGAAACAAACGGATATGATGTATCAGTAAATGATTGGAGTTTAAGAACATGTGACCCGAAACGAACCTTCAACGGATGGACTCCACCCCCAACACTCACACCTGCATCATCCCCTGAAGACGCTGGTTACACAGCGAAACATGTCGGGATGCAGGGTGTGTGAGTGTTAGGTTTTAGACAGTGCGATGTGGACTAAGCTCTAACACATGAGCAAACAAAGAAACAACCACAGTAGCAGCGAACCATAGGGACTAGGCTCAAACATATGAGCAGCCAATAATAATTACTATAGAAGGCAGTGGCTTTAAAGGGATTCTGTCACCTCGTATAACACAAATTCAGATTTTAAACCAGTCATGCTCCACAGCTTACCTTGAATCGGCTGTGCTGTTTTTTATTGTAATCCGTCCAGCAGTTTTGCAGAAAAACGACTTTTATAAAACCCTGAAGGTGCCCAGAGGGGCGTTATGTTCCCCTTTGTGTGCCCAGTAACGCCCCTCTTACAGTGCCCAAAACGCCTTCCTCCAGAATCCCTAACCTCCCACAGCGTCTCATCCCTCTCCTCCCCCTCCCTGACGGCCGAGCGAAGTCTTGCGCGAGCATCGGACGTCACTGGGCTCGGCGCATGCCCAGTGACGACGATGAAGCTCCTGCCCTCAGTCTCCAGCAAATCGCACTGGCGCAGCCCTCAGTGGGTACTGCGTCTGCGCGAGACTTCGCTCGGCCGTCAGGGATGGGGAGGAGAGGGATGAGACGCTGTGGGCGGTTAGGGATTCTGGAGGAAGGCGTTTTGGGCACTGTAAGAGGGGCGTTCAGACAAAAAGGGTTAAATATAGTGCCGTACCTGGACGATTTCTTAATTATAGCAGACTCAAGGGAGCTCCTACTGTCAGACATGGAAATATTTTTATCATGTCTGTCAGAGCTAGGATGGATTGTGAACAGACCCAAGTCTGAGTTAGTACCATCCACGAGGGTGAAGTTCCTAGGGGTTACGCTAGACTCCCTAACACAATCGACTTTCCTGCCACAGATCAAGATCCAGTCTCTGGTAAGCAAGGTGAGGCACTTTCAACACCGGAAAAAATGCTCAGTGAGAGAAGCGATGAGCCTTCTCGGCCTTCTAACCTCCTGTATGCCTTCAGTGGAGTGGGCGCAGGCTCACTGTCGTGTAATACAGAATTGGCTATTGTTCCAATGGAACAAGAAGAAGGGCTCTCTAGATTCCAAGCTTCGGATTCCAGGGTCAGTAAAGGTTTCTCTCTCATGGTGGACAAAGGAGAAGAATCTTTCCCAGGGGGTTCCACGGATCAAATCGCCATCAATAACAATCTTCACGGATGCCAGCAAATCTGGATGGGGAGTGAAAGTCGACAAAGCTTACTTCCAGGGAACTTGGAAGCATCACATATCTGTCCAATCCTCAAATTTCAGGGAACTGTACGCGGTAAAGAAAGCTCTACTTTCAGCCAGGCAGCCGATAAGAAGTCAGCATGTGAGGGTCCTATCGGACAACACGACTGTGGTCTCCTACTTGAAACACCAGGGAGGCACTCGATCAAGGAGACTCCAGAATGTCACAGAGGAAATTTTCTCCTTTGCAGAAAAAGAGCTAAAATCTATCTCAGCAATGCACCTGAAGGGGTCCCAAAATCTAGAAGCTGACTTTTTAAGCAGGCAAAAGATATATCACACAGAATGGGCTCTGAATCAAGAGGTCTTCAACATGCTAACCTAGAGTTGGGGACTTCCTACAATAGACCTTTTTGCAACAAAAAAGAATACGAAATTACAAACATTTTGTTCCCTTAAATGCGGGAGACCATTCTTGGAGAATAAATGCCTTCTCTCTGAAATGGTGTTGGGATCTAGCATACGCATTCCCTCCAATGCCTCTCATCCCGAGGGTCATTCAGAAGATTCTGGAAGGGAGAACCACAGTGATATTGATCACCCCGTTCTGGCCCAAGAGGAGTTGATTTGCTCCGCTCCTGAGACTGGCAATAGACGACCCTGTGAGGCTCCCACTCAGAGGGGACATCCTATACCAGGGTCCTTTACTACATCCTCATCCGGAATTCCTGAAACTCACAGCCTGGATCCTGAGGTCTCCATCTTAAAGTCTCAGGGCCTGTCGGACAAAGTCATAGCCACCTTGAGATATTCCAGGAAAAAGGTGACATCTGCGATATATTTGAAAATCTGGAAAAGGTTCTGCTCATGGTCAGGTGAAAAGAATCCAAACCTTGAAGGGCCTTAAATTCAAAAGATTCTGGAGTTTCTACAAAATGGGCTTGAACTAGGTCTCCCTCCATCTACCTTAAAAGTTCAGATTTCCGCATTAAGCGCCCTCTTTGATACCAACCTGGCAGACCATAGATGGATTAAACGGTTTATAAGAGCTGCCCGTAGACTTAGACCCACCTTAAGATCTCGCACCCCGACCTGGGACTTGAATCTGGTACTCAATAACCTTGTGTTCCCCGTTTGAGCCGTTGGAGAACTGTTCAATTAAGTTACTTTCATTTAAGACCACTTTCCTTATAGCAATTACCTCCACTAAAAGATTAGGAGAGATTCAGGCTCTCAATTCGTGAACCATACCTTTCCATCACTGAGGAAAAAATTGTGCTAAAATTAGACCCAGGTTTCCTGCCAAAGGTAGCCTCAGACAGCAACAGAGGCCAAGAGATCTTTCTTCCATCTTTCTTCAACAATCCTAAGGATCAGGAGGAAAAGAATATTCATTCCATTGATGTTAGACGTACAGTCCTTAGATATTTAGAGGCCACTAAAGATTTCAGGAAGTCTGACAGCCTGCTTGTCCAGTTTGCTGGGGAAAATAAGGGATCCAAGGTCTCAAAATCCTCCATTGCAAGATGGATAAAAGACACCATTACCCTATGCTATAGGAATCAAAATCTGGATCCTCCATCCAATATTCAGGCACATTCTACCAGAGCTGTATCCACTACTTTTGCTGAAAGAGCAGGGGCTTCCCTGGACGATATATGCAGGGCTGCCTCCTGGTCTAGCATTCACACATTTGTGAGACATTACCGCTTGGATTTATCTGGAACCTTTGGCCTCTCCTTTGGTCGGAAGTTTCTTCAGGCGGTTGTCCCCCCCCCCACCCCATAAGAAGTAATTTTATAACTCTCCTGTGTGGCCGTCATGGTGATGATATGGGAAAACAGGAATTAGACTTACCGGTAATTCAGTTTCCATGAAATCACCATGACGGCCCGTATATTCCCTCCCCTTTTTATGAAGTTTCACCTTTATTTCTCCTGGTATGAAGTAATACTGGGAAATACTAATACATTTCTGGCACTTGATATCTTTGGAACACTGAGGTGTGGTGGTGGGAGGGGGTAATTTAACCTCTTCTCTGTTTCCTGCCCCCACAGAGGTCATGGGTCAATCTCCTGTGTGGCCATCATGGTGATTTCATGGAAACTGAATTACCGGTAAGTCTAATTCAGGTTTTTTTGTTTTCTTCCCTCCACCTAAAAGATTTCAGTTTGTTTTTCATTTGAGTGGTACAGTTTATAGGTCACAATAAAGGTGGAAAAATTGGATAAACTAACCCAGGTCGGAGTCCTTCTCTTGCTCTGTAAACCACTGAGGTGGGAGAGAGGCTCCACCTTTTTATTTTGCAGGTTTCCTGTCCCTTGGGGCGGATCCTCTCTCTCTCTCTCTCTCTCTCTCTGTGGTGCTGTCGTGGGGTCTGGAAAATCTGATTACCAATGAGTGTAATCTTCATTTTGTCTTCTTTATTTTTTTGTTTTTATGATGGATCAGAAGCACGGAAAAATAACGGTGATGTGGACTCTCCCTAATAGGTATAAGATGATGAGGCAGCAGGAGAAATGCTTCTGTTCGTAAGGGTGCGGCCACACAGTCAGGTTTCTGCATGCGGTTTTGGAAGCCAAAACCAGGAGTGAATTGAAAAAATGAGGAGAGGAGTCATATCTTTTCTTATACACTTTCTCTCCTTTTATAATCCACTCCTGATTTTGCCTTTCAAAACTACATGCAGAAACCTAGCCATGTGGCCGTACCCTAAGGGTCTCCGCAGTGATAATTATAGTCCATTAAATCAGTCATGCATGCCATCTGTCCCCCCCCCCCCCCCCCCCCCCAGGTGCCCATCTTAAAAAAAAAATAAGTATACTGCGTGGTATGCAGCTTTTTTAAAGATGCCTCTGCATGGAATAATACAGTCTGAAGTTCTATTCCGGGAATCAGCAACCTCCAGCACTCCAACTGTTCTAAAACTACAACTCCCCAAATCCTCCTTTCACTTCTGTGGGAGTTAAAAGAACAGCCGAGTAAGGGCACACGACCGTTGTTGTTTTGCGGTCCATTTTTCACGGATCCATTGTTCCGTATCTGAGGTTTTTTTTTTCTCTGATTTAAGTCCTCTTCTGTTCCGTTATTCCACAAAACATATCCGTATGCGATCCGGTTTTTGCGGATCAGAAACGGAAACAGTAACTTATTAATCGCCAAACACATGAGCAATATGGGCTGGGCATAGCATTTCTACAGTATAGATCCGCAAAATACGGATGACATACGTGTGTGTTCCATATTTTCTGTGGACCCATTGACTTGAATGGGGCCTTGGACCGTGATTTACAGACAATAATATGACATGCACTACTTTTTTGCGGAACGGAAATACGGAAACGGAATGCACACGGAGTACCTTCTGTTGTTTTTGCGGACCCATTGAAGTGAATGGTTCTGCATATGGTCCGCAGAAAAGAACGGAAGCGGAAAGAAAATACGTTCGTGTGCATGAGCCGGAAGTGTCCATGCTGGCAATTGTAGCTTCACAGCAGCTGGAGTGCCGAAGGTTGATGAGCTGTACTCTATTCCATGTAGCTAACAAAATGGAACCCCTGCCAACTGGTGCCAAACAGCAGCCAAATGGTTTTGTGCTGGGACTATCAAGACACATTTTTATGCCAGTTTTTTTTGTGTAAAAATAGTCGCAAGACCCCTTTTTGAGACTTTTTAAACACTCATGTGACAATATTTTCTTGCACTGTTGTTTTTGCACCATGCTCACCACTTGGGAGGAGTGGGCATAGCGGGGCCGGGCCAGAGCTGGGATATTAACCCCAGCAAATTTGCTAACATTTACTCCTGAAAACAAGCGAAAATGTTAGTGTAAAGCCTCATGCACACGACCATTTTTCGGGTCCGCATCTGAGCTGCAGTTTTTGCGGCTCGGGTGCGGACTTATTCACTTCAATGGGGCCACAAAAGATGCGGACAGCACTCCCTGTGCTGTCCGCATCTGTTGCACCGTTCCGTGGCCCCGCAAAAAAAATATAGCATGTCCTATTCTTGTCTGTTTTGCGGACTAGAACAGGCATGTCTAGAATGGGCCGCCCGTTCCGTTTCGCAAATTGCGGAAGGCACACGGGTGGCTTCCGTTTTTTGTGGATCCGCGGTTTGCGGACCGCAAAAAACTGCACGGTCGTGTGCATGAGGCCTAAAACTATTCCAGTCATGGGTTGGAGTCATTTTTACTTCTAGCACATGGTTTCATCATTAATTAGGAGAATCCTCTTGCAGCACAGGGGGGGGACAAAGATCGGCGTAAAAATTTCTTTGTAAACACATGGCTGTACAAATCTGTGATCAGTTCTGGCAAAGTTCATGCTACAGGACAAGGCAGGTACTACTCTAAAATCATAATTAGGACTCATGCACACGAACATATTTTCTTTCCGTGTCCGTTCCGTTTTTTTTTGTGGACTGCATGCATAACCATTTATTTCAATGGGTCCGCAAAAAAAATTAAAGTTACTCCGTGTGCATTCTGTTTCCGTATGTCAGTTCCGCAAAAGAAATAGAACATAGGACTGTTCTATTAGGGGCTAGCTGTTCCGTTCCGCAAAATACGGAATACATGGACGTCATCTATATTTTTTGCGGATCCGTTTTTTGTGGACAGCAAAATACATATGGTTGTGTGCATGAGCCCGTAGGAAACAGTCGGAGTCAGATGCCTAAACAACGCATTTAAAGGGGGTTAATCACCCCTGGGGACCTTCTCTGCAGACCACACAGCGTGACCAGACCTGTGGGAATAATACTTACCTGATCCCCGCTGCTGGGTTTTGGCTCCATCGCTCCCTGTCAGCAGGCCCTCTTATGCCATGAGGCGAGATGAGTATCTCACCTCAGGCCGTGGCTAGACCTGCCTCTGAGGGAGGCGGCAGTTTATGGCAGGGCACTGGAGCCTATGGCACCCATTCCTGATGTTCATCTCCGTAGGCCTCAGGCCACTAGCCCTGAAACCTATGAGGCAGTAGAATGGCAAAGGAGGCTGCAATGACATCACCACAACCTCCTGCACCAGGTCACGGGTGGCTGCAGCTCACCCAGTGCATGTGAATACACCTTTACAACCCTGTTGCTCAGGCAAGATTGGAGCAGTTTTACAGAAGTTATCGACCACAGGCCGAGCGCTGAGCAGATGACATCGGACGGTTTAGACTCTTCCCCACTCTACTTTCATGGCAAATGGAGGAAATTAAGATTGAGAATGTTGAAATGTTTTAACTCTTAGTTGATGGTGATGTCAGATGTGCCTAATTTCATGAGTAAATTGGGTTAGATAGCCGTCGGCCGAACAATGGTGCAGATGATAGGAGCTGCTGCTTACAATAATTATGCTGCATAGAGTAAATTGAGCTGGCTTCTAGAAATAAACAAGCTCTCTTGATTAATACTGCATGTCTGCCACCTATCAAAACCAATTTCTGAAATCCAATGCGCCACACTCCCCATTTATCCTTACTGGAGACTGTGATACTTAATCCTTTCCCATTAGCTAAGCCATTAGCTACTGATCCTATTATGCTGAGTAGTGGTGAAGAAGAAGAAGACGGGAGGACAAATCTGAATTCAAAGCAAAGATACATTACAGTATTTTCTACAATAGAACATACTTATAGAGAACCCCCAGTGAAATAGATGGAAATGTAGACGCTTACAGACAAGTCCGTGAGTCACTTAGCTGGACCCTTTTGTGACTAGCATATAGTGCTCTATGATATATAAAATCTATATTGTGCTTCATTAGATTATTTGAAACATGCTTTATTATTATATACGAGCACTTTGCACTGGAGAGAGTGGGTAACTGACGGACAGGGGGTCAACTGACTTTATTCCGCTATCTGTGTACAGAGCAGAGGACATAAATGGAGCTGTGTACTGTCTCTGTACTATAATATTCAGCCCCCATCCCCCACCGATACAGAGATAGCTAAGTGCTCACTTAGCCACTTCCATATGTCTCTCAGCTGAAAGCTGGGACTTGGGACATCTACTGTAATGTGCAGCCCTTGGCTGACGTCAAGGGTCGCATCTGAGACCCTGATAATGTGCTAGGTTAACCACTGCTAGTAAACTGCACAAGTTGTACTGAAACTAGATGACTAATGATGGACAGAGACAGGTTTCTGCAGTCATCTCGCCTGGTCCTGTCCATTAAGAAGGAGAGGAAGCGGGGGGAGCAAGGGTGCACAGAGTGGCTTGGGCCCACCCTCGGTGCACTTAACAGCTTTTTTTCTCTAGACTTGAAGTAACAGATTACTAAGTGAAATCTATCATCACATTCAGCCGAGCAAGCCCTGCAAGGCAGTGTGTGTGGTTTATCAGTGAGTTTCCTGGTGACAGACACCCTTTGCCTACCTGTACACGATGTGGAATACGCAGGGGCGTAACTAACGTGGTTGCACCCTACCCTCCGGCGGGGGGAGAGGCCGGCTGCGCTCACATGTAACGGGGCCCGGCATTGTCACTGTACTTCACGCCGGGCCCCGTCAGAGCTATCAACTCACCTTCATCATATGAGCTCCAGGCCTCCAGCATCAGGCCCCGTCACTGCCCTACTAGAATTAGTTACAAATTAAATGGGTGGGCGGGGCTTGACTAACATCAGTTAGGCTCCTCCCGCCCATTTAATTTGTGATTAATTCTAGTAGGGCAGGTGAAGGTGAGTTGAGAGCTCTGACGGGGCCCGGCATGAAGTACAGGGACAATGCAGGGCTCCGTTACCATCGATCTAAAGTTTGCCCTGGGGCCCATAGAACTCTAGTTACGCCACTGGGAATACATGCATTTTTTCAGAGCTGATTCCTGTGCGAAAAAACGCTGCATATTACAGTACCAGCAAAGTGCATGAGATTACACAAATGTCATGTACACTTTGTGGATTTTTTCTGTGCGGAAATTGACCTGCACAGCATGTCAATTATGTTTGCAATTTTTTCAATGGAAGTGTGAGATCTGCAGCAAAACCACAACTAATCCGTACCAAAATTAGAAATTGCAGATTTTGGTGCAGCTATGGTGCAGAAACTTATATAAATCCACACAGAAATTAGTGCGGATCTTATGTGCATTCACCCGCTGTCACGAACCGTGGTTAGGTCGTGACTCTGTGTCTTCACATGCGGTTGCCTTTGGCAACGTGGTTTGCATGTGAGGCACTTTTCCTTGGATGTGGTGTTTCCCCATTTTGGTATGCACGGGGTTAAGGTGTGTCTGGTAGGTGTGACCTCAGGCCTCCTTATATGTTGGTGTGGTGGAGCCTGAAGGTCAGTTTGATTTTGGCTGTCAGCTTGGTGTGGAGCTCTGCTCCTGGGCTGTTTGTGATGATGTCTGTGTGAGTCACCCTTATTTATTATTCTTTTTCTTTCGCTTAAACCCCTCCGGGAAAGCCCGCCCCTTTCGGAGCCTCATACAACAATCAAACCTCCAAGCAAAACCCGCACCATAACTACATACACCAGGTGGGGGAATGACAGAAACACACCGGAGGGGACAACAGACAAAGCAAGAAATAATAAATAAGGGTGACTCACACAGACATAATCACAAACAGCCCAGGAGCAGAGCGCCACACCAAGCTGACAACCAAAATCAAACTGACCTTTAGGCTCCACCACACCAACATATAAGGAGGCCTGAAGTCACACCCACCACACCTACCAGACACACCTTAACCCTGTGCATACCAAAATGGGGAAACACCACATCCAAGGAAAAGTGCCTCACATGCAAACCACGCTGCCAAAGGCAACCGCATGTGAAGACACAGAGTCACGACCTAACCACGGGTCGTGACACCCGCACTCCTGCAAGTGGCTTTTAACTGCTGATCACAAATAAAAGAAACATATAAAGACCTATTTCCACAGGCCAAAGATCAATCAAACGATTGCACTTTCAAAAGCTCGTTGTCAATTATTGCCCTATGTAAACATACCCGGAGATCAGCTGATAAAATAGGAAATGTTCGTATTTCATTGATAGCCTCATTTATGTGGGCGCAGAAATCATATGTTATTGGCAGCACATCACCCCATGCCAAAGGGGTTTTCCAAGTGTTTCTTACTGATGACCTGTCCTCTGGATAGGTCATCAGTATCTGATTGGTGGGGTTCTGACACCCGCTATTCCGGTCGATCAGCTGTGACCTTCTCACTACTTACCTTGCACAGCACCACACATTGTATAGCAGCTGTGCTTGTTATTGCAGCTCAGCCCCATTCACTTCAATAGGACTAAGCGGGGCCTAGGCCATGTGACCAATAAATGTGACATCACATGGCCTAGGCAAAGCTGGAGAAGGCCGCGGCACTACTGTGAGCACCGCTGCCTTCTCAAACTGGTGATTGGCAGAGGTCTCGAATGTTGGACGCCAACTATTCCGATAATTATGACCTATCCAGAGGATATTAGTAAAAAACACTTGGAAAACCCCTTTAACATGGATATGCTGGCGACAATATGCAAACTGCATGTGCTCAAATAATTATTCATCACATACACTGCCAATGATTGCTCTATGTAAATAGAGCTAAACGGCGCAAATCAAATTGCTGTAAAACCGATTGTCACTAGTTACCAGCAAAAAATCTGTCCACGTAGATGGTGTACACTTGTTATACTGCTCTAATTTCGAAATCTGCAACCTGTGATTTCCACCTGCTGAACTTTGCACTTTAGTTATCTGGAAGTTGCTAAGGATTTGTCTACTTTTTACTTGTTTTCTGTCTTTGTTCTATGTGCTGTACCACCTGTGAGATTTGTGCCACCTGTGCTTAAAGGGGTTATGCTATTAATAAAACGTACCCCTATACACGGTACAAGAGATAAGTAATTGCTGGGAGTACGCAATCACGAGAATGGGGGTACGCAAGTGCCGCCGAACTGCCCCATGAGAATGGAGCGGTGGCGCACATGTTCGTCCTCTACATTCACTATCATGGGACTGCCACAAGCACTATATTTGGCAATCCCATATGCACACCACCGCTCCATTCTCATAGGGCAGTTGGTTGGCACTTGCGGACCCTCATTCTCGTGATTGTAGTCCCCCCTTCTTACTTTTTTTACACCCTGCCTAAAAAAAAAAAATCACATTAGTGTATTGTCAGCAGGTTTGGCCAACAGTGTAATGTGTGTTGGAAGTTCCCAACTAGTCCCCCGACAGATGATGTAGGATGAAGAGAAGGATCGGGAAAACTGAATATTTTCGTACAATCCTTTTTTTCTCCCGAACCAAATGTTCATGTGTATGAGGGAGTCAGAAGCAGCGGAGGACTGGCCAACCAGAGTACCAGAGGATCCTCTAATGGGCCCAGGTTCTCATACCATAGTGGGCCACAATGTCCAGGAAAAAAAAAAACATTTCGAATTGCCTTTGGAGTTAATTATTCACCACTAGGGTCTATATCTTTCATTTAAAATCTATTAGACTTTATTGATGATATGGGGTTTGGACCTCAAGAATAATTTCCTCTGGTGGGCCCAAAAAACCCAAGTTTGACCCTGGTTGGTAGAGATAGGTGTTGGCTGAATGATCCCAGGCCTAGTATAGTAAAGTTCCTATTGAGCCCTGCCACAAGCAGGGCTCAATAGGAACATGGCAATTTTTCCATAGACTGCAATGGTAATTTTTTCCCAGTTTACGGAATATTAAAGGGATTCTGTCACCAGGATTAACGATATGTAGATATTTATATGTGCCCATTAGTCTTCATGCAGTGTTTACAATGATCCCTCTGTTTATGCTCTGTGATCTTATAAAAAACGATCTTATTTGTATGTAAATCACCTCTGTCAGGAGCCCAAGTGGTTGTCCCACGATCTCCTGGAGCCCAGCACCACCCATCGATTGGGAGCCCAGCACCGCCTACTACTTAATCTATTCACTGCACTATCCTGACGTCATGTAATCTCTGCTCCGTAGTCTCGCACAGGCGCAGTGGACACTGTAGTCTGCGCCCGTTCGGACTACTGGCAGCGGCTTCAACTTGTCCACTGAGCATGCGCCGGCTCCCTGCGCACCCCGATCGGACCGGAAAATACTTTCTTTCTCTACGCAAGTCGGTCAAAATTGTCAAAGGAGCGATTGCTGCCAGAAGATTCCTCCGCCTAGGACCGACTTGCACAGAGAGAGTCTTTTCCGGTCCGATCGGGGTGCGCAGGGAGCCGGCGCATGCGCAGTGGACAAGTTGAAGCCGCTGCCAGTAGTCCGCACGGGCGCAGACTACAGTGTCCACTGCGCCTGTGCGAGACTACGGAGCAGAGATTACATGACGTCAGGATAGTGCAGTGAATAAATTAAGTAGTAGGCGGTGCTGGGCTCCCAATCGATGGGCAGTGCTGGGCTCCAGGAGATCGTGGGACAACCCCTTGGGCTCCTGACAGAGGTGATTTACATATGAATAAGATCGCTTTTTATAAGAATATAAGGCACACAGAGCATAAACAGAGGGATCATAGTAAACACTGCATGAAGACTAATGGGCACATATAAATATCTACATATCGTTAATCCTGGTGACAGAATCCATTTAAATGGGGCTATTAGAAAGTACTTGTCCCACAAAAAGCAAGCCCTCATAATGGCTTAAAGGTTTTGTTACCCTCTTTTCATCATAAACTATTTTCTTTTTTTCATCTTCCTTTTTACCTCCTTGCCATCCAAATGCCATAACTTTTTTATTTTTTCCGTTCAAATAGGGGTGTTCGTACGAATGTTCGTTCCTGATAATCATCCCGTAAGAAGGCACCTTAAAACAGAAGAATGCTATTAATCACTGATAACACCTCGCCCGTGTACAACTGAAGTCAGAAACAGCAGAATTTAAATGTAGAAATTATAATTGTTACTGAATCTATTCCCACAAAACTATATATGAAGCTGCTCTGCTTATCCTGCTCTATAACATGCTGCCTGCAGATTGCACTGCATTTCATGGTGAAAGGTTCTCTTTAATAGACGTTCATCAATAATTTATATGTATGCTACTCTGGTTTAGCAAACACCACAACATGCTCATCCCTGCTGCTCAACATAACAACAAAGATAATTTTGGAGGGGGGGATATGCGGCACTCAAAATGAAGGATATGACTTGCTTAGCTTTGCATTGCAGTTATTAGTGGCTTTTTACTGATTATCCAAGGACTTTCACTTCATACACCAGGTCCTGCTCCAGAAAAAAAAAGCTTTCTAGTTGTCTATCAACTAAGTATATCCAAATAGATCAGACAGAGGAAGCAGCATAAGCTCATATGGCACCAGCTGCCTCACCTCCAGCCTCACCTGCCTGCTTGGCACAAGATCCCTGACCTAGATCCTACTCTGGCTACAGAGAATCAAACACTGTCTTCAAAGAAGCTGTTCTGATCTATCCAGGTGCCATTCCTTTCAGAACTAGCCACCGCTGTGTTGCAAAAACAATGTCATGAACTAGGCCAGAGAATGGGAGACCTAGAAAGACAAGCACAATGTTAAATTCTTAACCTAACCTAACATACAGCGCTAAAGAAACATACAGGGTAATACAACACCACATACCTCTTACATCAAGTAATGTCTCCTCTGATGTTGACATTCTATTTCCTTATCTTCTCCATTCGGACCAGACCGCCATGATGATTTCTTTAAGCTATCTCTTGTCTCTGCAGAGTTTGACACACACACATCTTAGTTTCCTACTTTTCCATCATCCTAACACCCCCAATACTGTGCTCCCTAATACTATACTGAAGAAACAGATTATCCACACAGATAGTGTTCCCTAAAATAATTATTGGCACACAATGCCCTAAAAAATAACTGCGCCCAGCAAATATCATCCCTGATAGTAATAGTGCCGTAAACATAGTGTCCACCAAAAATAATTATTCTAAGCTGATACTGTGCCAGGTTGCTCCCACAGTAACGGTGCTCCCAAAAGTCCCACCAATAGAGAGAGAATTTTCTGCCAGAATGAACTTAGTGTTAACAATC
Organism: Bufo bufo; assembly: GCF_905171765.1. Lineage (NCBI taxonomy): Eukaryota > Metazoa > Chordata > Amphibia > Anura > Bufonidae > Bufo > Bufo bufo. The sequence goes on from NC_053391.1 coordinate 583,945,351, forward strand.
CACCCAATAGTAATAACGCCACCATCTTGCTCCAGAAGTAATAATGCCCCCATTGTGCCCATACTATTATTCATGTTCCCCATAGTCCCCAGTAGTAATAAAGCCCACCCTAATGCTCCCATTAGTAATAATTCCCCTTATAATGTGTCCCAGTAAAAAAACATACCCCCTTATGATGTGTGCCTTCAAAAATACCCCTTTATAATGTGCACCAGTACAAAAAATGCCCCCTTATAATGTGAGCCAGTACAAACAATACCTCCTTATAATGTGTGCCAGTACAAAAGATGTCCCCTTATAATGTGTGGCAGTATAATAAATACCCCATTATAATGTGTGCCAGTACAAAAATGCCCTTTAAGTCTCATTCACACGCCCGTGAAACACGGACCGTGTGATACTGGCCTGGATTTCTTCTGAGTGCAGGAGCGCACAGCGTCATTGGTTGTTATGACGCCATGCGCTTCCTGCTGCCGCCGCAGTACAGTAATACACTGGCAGCAGGAAGCGCACGGCGTCATAGCAGCCAATGACGCCGTGCGCTCCTGCACTCAGAAGAAATCCAGGCCGGTATAACACGGTCCGTGTTTCACGGACGTGTGCATGAGGCTTTAAAAAGTATGCCAGTACAAAAAATACCCCTTTTATAATGTGTGCCAGTGCTAAAAATTCCCCAGCAGATCCAATGTCCCCATAGTGCTCCCGTCACCAGTTATAATAATGCCCCCAATAGTGGTCCAAAGGCATGGTGCCAAATAAAAATAATAAACAGTATTACTTAACTCCATGTGGCTGTCAGTGATGCGGTGCAGCCCTCTTCCGGCCTATGCCCTGAGATGTATGCAGCCCGGCTCAGGCAGCGCGATGATGATGATGTCATTGTGCTGCCTATGACGGCTTCTGATAGGCTACAGGTACTAGGCCTGTAGTCTATCAGAGGGAACGGTGGAGAAGGGAGACATCTGAGGACAGCAACTCAGTTGAATACGGCCCTGCCGCATGAGACCATCGCCTCACCTGTGCTATCTCACTTCTTCAGATAGCACACAACAGACTGAGATAGGGGTGGACCTAAGTCCAACTTCCTGTCAGGATCACCCCACAGATCCATACAGAATTATACTTGGTACATTACAAAACATTGAATAACTTTACATAACAAGAACGTTTTTTCAAGTACCCTGTTCTGGGGTACTGCAAATGTTCCCTAACAAGAAAAATATAAATGCTCTGCAGAGCCTCGTGGTCATAGCATGAAGGTATCCTTAAGTAAGGGTGCTTGAAAATGCTGCAGCTGGTGAGAGGGAGAGCCAGACACAGCATGATATATGGCTGGCAACTATAGGTTGGCGATGCTTGCAGAGGTGGACTGAGATCTTAAAGAGGCCCTGCAAAAAATAATAAACATGGCTCCATGTTATAGGCGGGTCCAACTTAACAGAAGGTCAAATTGACAGAAAGTGGGGCAAACAAATGCAGGCTTGGCCCAAACAAGCAGGAGGGGCTACAAATAACACAATGCAGTGCAAAATACCGCCCAAGCAGAACTAAATGCTATAGTTTAGCCAAAAATACTGCCTCAGCAGAACCAAATACCACAGTGCAACACAATGTACTGCCCCAGCAGAAACAAATACCTCAATGCAGCACAAAATACTGCCCCAGCAGAACCAAAATACTACAGTGTAGCACAAAATACTGCACCAGCAGCACAAAATTCCTCCCCAAGAGCTGCCTCTCTGTGGTGGCCAGTGCCAGCTGCCACATTCTGTCCTCCTCCTCCAGTTGTGTCTAATTATGATATGGAGGAGGGGGCTAAGAAGGTGAGATTTGGGACTCAACACAGAGCAAACACTACCATCAGCATACTGTGCGGTCATACAGGAGACTTCAGCACCATATGTCTTTTATATCCAGTGACATCTTCTCTGATGTAGATGTTCTGTTTACTCATCTTTACAATTTGGACCAAACCGCCATGATGTCTTCTTTCAGCTACATCTGCAGAGTTTGTTACCTAGAAATCTTAGATTCCTCATTTTTCCATCATCCTCCCCACCTTCTCAACCCAAACTCCCATCCTGGTGCTCCAAGAACATCATCCTCTTGCCATCCCAACAATGTGACCCTGCGTTCCCCAATACAACCAAATACTATAGTACACTAAAAATAGTGCCTCCAGTACTAATAATGCACCTCCATTACAACCGTACTGCATCTAATATGGATCTAGATCTGTAATAGCATCCCCCATAATCCTACAGTCCTGTCTAGAGTTTTCTCTAGTTATATAAAATTTGATAAAAGAGAAATCTCTAGAACATTTCCAAGAGCAGACACCACAATATACAGTATTTGCTCACTTTTGCGCAGCTGTAGGGTCTGGATGTTTCCTGACTGACGACCACTTCTCTGAATAGCTAAAAATCCTTGAAAATAAATCACCCATGTAATAAATATAGGCGAACCTTCCTGTGACTACTGCCATTTGTTTCTTCAGGTGGTCCTGACATCAGTCCCCCACCAAAACACCTACATGGCCATCAAAATTATTAGCAAAAAAGGGGACAACAAAGCAACTTTAATGCAAGAGCGTTGGATACTTTCTGGTTGCCCAAGACTGCCCGTTTCTATGCCACATCTATGCTGCACATCAGTCTCAGGAGTGAGCCTATTTAATCACCGGGTATCTGTCTGGCGGCAGCGTGGAGGATTGAAACCATCTGTGTGGTTACTTGGACATCAAAAATGTGAGTAAATAACTGATCAGGAGACAGAAGGGCAAACACTGAAAAGAAAGTGACTAAAGGGTTGAAAATAGAAGGGGACATGAGAGATCAGATAGGGAGCAATGTGGAGGTAATTCAGGCTGCCATAAACAGCACCTCCACTCTGCTGGTGGTGAAAGACACTTTGGTGATAACATAATATTAGGGAATTACTATTCTCTTTTCTTCATGTGTTATCTTATTTCATTACAGAGATATAAAGCCAGAAAACATCTTCTGTATAGAGACATATCTGTATCGTAGACCTAGGGCTGGTCCAAGATGGCGTCACTTCCTCCAATAAGACTAATGGAGGGACAGGCACACATGTGTACATGGCCCCCGAGGTATTTGTTGAAAATAAGTATGATACAGCAGTTGACTGGTGGAGTCTGGGGATTGTAGTGTCTAGGTGGTGTGGGGTTTCGCTCTGGTAGACAGGTTTAGCGGACGCAGTATAGAGGCAACAACAAGTTCTTTGGATCAAAACAGTTCAGTGTTTTATTCACACTTTAGGCAAGTGACAAAACAAACAGTCATATTCAAAGAAAAAGTCACCTTACGGTGTTGATGGTAATTCACACCATGCGGCAATTCTGCCTCAAAGAGTCCTTGCTGACAGCAGCACCAACCTGTTTTCACGCCAAACAGGTAGCAAGCCTTCATCCAGACACCAGGCTCCCAGATCCCAACACAGAGACTCAGCTGCTGAGCCCAACTGCCTATTTAAGGACAGCCAGTTGCTGCCAAAACCCAGACCGGTATTTGACCTCACCTGGCTGTAAATCAGCCCAGCAGCACATACTGGGAGGAAAATACCTGTTTTCCAAGACCAAACCTCTCACTGTGTCACAGTGGTCATCAGAGCACTTACTTCCCGACAATCGGCTGCTCCATCTGCCCGTCTAAACCCGGCTTTAGACATCATTATCTCCTGAACATACACCCCCAGTGGTCTGTGCTTGACTCTATCAGACTCTATCAGGTAAGGTCAGGAAAAATAGCCGCATATTGTAGTCCTGGGGCTGATAACAGGGATCGGCCGTTATCCCTGAACTCACTGATTTATTGTAACATCTCTACACAGGCCTGTAAAGTACACACACATCACACACACATTAACATTACATAAATATAGATAGATGCAGGTATAGACACAGATATATCTTTAGATCAAAAGTCAGTACCTAACCTGCCTAGTATGAAAACATTTTTTTTTTTTATTATATATTTTTATGGCTAATATTTGTATGTCAGCTATTAATTTTATGAAAAACCTTTTTTTTTTCTTTTTGTGTTTTTATATTATGTTATATATGTGAATATGCAGATCTATCATACTGGCTGAGATGATCCCGAGGAAGGCAAAAGCCTCCTTGAGGAATGGGTCCCAGGTTCAAAGTCAATATCTATTTGTCCTGTCTGTGTCCATACTTGTGTTTATATATCTCTACTTGTATCTTTATGTCTATATATTTATGTCTATAGTTGTGCCTACACTATATTTGGGGTAAGGAAGGAATTCCTCCCTCAAAAAAGGACAATTGGCTCATTCCTCAAGGGGGTTTTAGCCTTCTTCTGAATCAACAGTCTATAAATATGTAAAATGTATGAAACTAAACCTATCATGCATATAAAATACAATACATAGTAATTAAAAAGATTTATAAAATAAAAATTTATATTACAATAAAATCTATAGAAATCAGGATAGATAATGGCTTTGAGCCTGGGATTTATTCTAATTGCCATATTTGTGGTCAGGAAGGAATTTTCCCCCTTACATGAGATTTATTGGCTTTTTTCTCTTAGGGGTTTTTGCCTTCCTCTGCATCAACTCAGCCTTAAAATTCTCCTTCATAGAAATCTCACCTCCTATAACTAGAAATAAAATAGTTTTTGCTCCATCCCTTGCATCTAGGGGTTTGTGTCTTTATTTCCATTGGAAGTCTGTGAAGTCTTCTGATAACTGTGGCGAATGTCCCCAATGTTGTCTTCTCCAAAAGTCAAGGAGATGTGCAGATTACTTGGAAAGTACCATATTTTTCGCTTTATAAGATGCACTTTTCCCCCCAATAATGGCAGTGCGTGTTTATAATGCGAATGGTGCAATCTTACATGGCTGACACATCGCAGGCCGCGTTGTACTGCGTAGGCATACCGGCCTGCGATGTACCAGTTACACGTGTTATACACAGGGCCGCTATCAGGGAGGTGCCTGATCACATGCTCCATCTTGGGGGGTGGGAGGAGGGGATGGAGGCCGCCAACTGCTGTTGCACTGGCGGCGGGGCACTCCATTACACCGGGCCCTACTCACAGCAGTGACGTGATGCTGCTGGCCTGCCTGCTGCTTTCATAGTGACTACTACAACAGGTGAATAGTTTAACAAAGCAGCGCCACTCCTTGAGGATGAACTGAATAGACTTTACATGTGAAGACCGCTGTGAGCGGGGCCCAGTGTAATTAGGTCACTGTTCACTGTAAGGGTCCATTCACACGTCCGGATCCGCAATACACCCGGCCGGCACCCCCATAGAACTGCCTATTCTTGTCCGCAATTGCGGACAAGAATAGAACATGTTCTATTTTTTCGGAAGCCGCGGTCCGGAAGATCAGGGCCGCGCTCTGGAAATGCAGATGCGGACAGCACACTGTGTGCTGTCCGCATCTCTTCCGGCCCCATAGAGAATGAATGGGTCCGGATTTGTTCCGCAACGTTGCGGAACGGATCTGGACCCATTCTACGGACGTGTGAATGAACCCTAACACACAGGTATATGAGGGGACACATTAATGACTGTAATACAGGAGGAAATGAGACAGTAATGACTGTGACACATACGGACATGAGGGGACCAGCATAAGGTGCCATATGTGTGTCATCCACAGTTCCCCCATAACAATGTGTCATCCACAGATCCCCCCATAACAGTGTGTCATCCATCAAAAGCACACCATTCTTTTCCTCCTCAAAAACCTAGGTGTGTCTTATCATCAGGGTCTTAAAGCGAAAAATGCGGTAATCTTATGGGATCCTGACTGTCCTATGTCCAGTGAAGTGCAAAGGGGGGGGGCTGTCCGCCCCAGGTGCCCACTGTCAGGTGGTGCAAGAGCCCAGAAGCAATGAGCACTTCCATCAATACAGATGATTTTTTTGTTACACCTTCCCTCTACATTTTATGCCATATTAAATGATGGCATTAGAAAGAACAACTTGTCCCACAAAAAAACAAGCCCTTATACAGCTATGTGAATGGAAAAATTAAAAATGTATGCCTCTATATTCCTGCCTGGTGCTGTCAATCAAAGAGGAGAGTGAGCAGCAGTTGCAGAGAGAGCAGAGCGTCCAAGTGTAATGGCAACGCCCCCTTTGCTCCTAGAAGCTCATTTGCCTATATTAAAACATAGTTTTTCTCAGCAATGCGGGCACATATGAACATGGGAGCAACATAGAAACATAGAAACATAGAATGTGTCCACTCTGCTGGTGGTGAAAGACACTTTGGTGATAACATAATATTAGGGAATTACTATTCTCTTTTCTTCATGTGTTATCTTATTTCATTACAGAGATATAAAGCCAGAAAACATCTTCTGTATAGAGACACATCTGTATCGTAGACCTAGGGCTGGTCCAAGATGGCGTAACTTCCTCCAATAAGACAGAGATGCCTTCAGAAAATGTTCTTTTATTACCACCTTTTCGTTGCTTTACCTTGCACCAAAATTATGCTACTTGTGATACACAAAAGTGTCTAAAACATATAATTATGGCAAATATGAGATTGTTAGTGCAAACTTAGCCAGAATTCTGACTCTTTTAGCTCTTTCAGTACAACTCCACATGTTCTTTCTAAACTTCTATTTTTTGACTGTAGATTTTTTTATTTTCTGGACATGATTATGGGGGAAGCCATCTTGTCTGAGCTGCTTCAGCATTTAGACTCATACTTTATGGCAGCCACACAGACCATATGAACCTGTAATTTGGAGGTTAGCAGTAACCATCACCTAGCCTGAATGGCGCTATTTCCATGTTAGTTTCAGTGTAAAAGTCCTATTAGACCAGCCAATTTTCAGGCCTATTATCGGGACCAAGTGTTCGTAGGAATGTTCGTTCCCGATAATTGGCCTGTATAATCAGGCCCCCGATCAGCAAGCAAATGCTCATTTGTCAGCTGATTTGCATCTTTCATCAGAATGAAAAATTCATAGTTCCTGGTAGCACACCTCTCTCTCTTTCATCGAGGATGTGTGGCTGAAGATCATTATAACTGAATGGAGGAAGAATGACAGCAGTGACAATCGTTCCTCCCCATTCACTATTACATAGGCTGATGCAAGCAAAAACTACCAATCAACGTGTTTTTCGTCAAAGAATGCTTGTCATGCCCAAACATTGGGCAGTGTAGTAGGGCCCTAATCCTTTGATGATAATGAGATGACTACAGAAAAGTGAGCAAGTGTCAGCCTATTGTGAGGCTCGGTGGCCAGAGTGAAAACTGCAGGATTTTAAGAATATTTTCTAATATAGTGACATGGGAAAGCAAAAGGAAAAAAAATCTACAAAAATGTGAAAAAAATAGGTTATTTGCTGTCGGTGCATTCCCTTTAACCCCATTAATACCAGTGATCTATATACTAAAGTGGCTGCTATCAATCACAGTTGCCCTTTCTGGGTGATCTCAGCTGTATTAGAAGTAATTAGACTTACTGTCAGATTCATCACATATTTCCAGAACACTGTTTGTAATAGATATGTTTTTTTTAATCTTTTTTTTTGTGTGGCGAGGCTGACCTACTTTGGAGGGATTAAACCATATCCCTGCAGAGCTAGACACTGCTGCTTCTCCGTCTTTTCTGAGCATCTTGCTCTACATTCTGCATACATTAAAATGTTTAAATATATCTGTCTATATATACAATGCTCTAGGTTGAAAAAACTGCCACTTTTAACTCTTCGGTATATAAGTGATAATTTTTGGTCACCTAATTGTAAATTAATTAACAGCAGCCTGAGAAATATCTGGACACAGTGTTCACAGCAGACTATGAGTCATTATGATAAAAATACCCTGTACCTGTAGTGCAGTCCTGCACTGTACAGCGTATGCGGATTGTATATTATACTATGTTTATAGCACGTGCCTTGTGCTCTCCTGACTCTCTGCACATAGGGATGTGGGACAGACAAAAAAGGTGTGTGGCCATAAGTCACTTCCTTCCACCTAATCCTTATACATAGGGGACAATCCGTTAGTGATCAGGACAGTGCATGGCCTCTCTGACTACCCTTCCCTGAGTAATGTTTCCTCTAAGGGCTCATGCACATGAGTGTGTGTGTCCCATGCTGCGGAGTGCACGCTGTTTGAGGATGAGGACCCATTCACTTGAATGGGTCCGATATCCGCAAGATACTTTTTCCTGCACTACAAAAATATTGGATTACACTTACCGGTAATCGATTTTCTTTGAGCCTATGACAGCACCCCTGGAGAGACCAGCTCCTCCTCCCCAGGACAGGAAACCAGAATCAGAACCACCTTTTAAAAGAGGGACCATCCGCTCTACCTCCAGTCCTTCTTCAAGAACTAAGAAACATAACATCTTAATAAACCTAAACATTATATATTTGCCTTTTTTTTTTTTTTTTTTTTGGGAAAGGAATTAATCGGGTGCTGTCATAGGCTCAAAGAAAACAGATAACCGGTAAGTGTAATCCAATATTTCTCTTTCGTCTATGACAGCACCCCTGGAGAATAGGCAAGATACTCTATCTAGAGTGGGACAACAGCATGAAGCACCTTCGGCCAAAGGTAAGGCCCTCATTAGAAGGTATCTGAAGTCTATAGTGCCTAAAAAAAAAGTATGTGGAGAGCTCCAGGTGGCCGCTCTACAAATCTGCTTTATGGAAGCTGAAGCTCTCTCTGGTCATGAAGTGGAGACCGATCTAGTAGAGTAAGCCCCAAATCTCGATCTCGAGGGCGGAATAACACCCCCCCCCCCTAGAAGAGTAAGCTAAGGAGATAGTCTGCCTAATCCACCTAGCAATAGTCTGAGAAGAAGCCGCAGTAGACCTGAGGGATGCGTACTATCATGTCCCTATCCATCCCAGCCACCAGAGGTTTCTGAGGGTAGCGGCCTAGCTAGAAGGGGAAGTTCTGCATCTTCAGTTCCAGGCCTTACCCTTTGGGCTCTCTCAAGCTCCGAGAGTCTTTACAAATATTATATCAGAAATGATGGCCCATGTGAGGGAGAAGGAGATCGTCATTGTACCCTACCTGGACGATTTCTACTAGTTGCCCGGTCAGGTCAGGTTCTTCAAGGACAGATTGCTTGGTTGAGGTAGGTTCTGGAGAAACTGGGATAGAAGATAAACCTAGAGAAGTCCAGATTATACCCAAGCCAGAGATGCCTGTTACCCCTTCACTGCCGGGGTCACATTGGGGTCATAATGCTGTCAGTGTTATCCAATACATTCCAGAACTGTAAGGGTAAGGGTACTTTCACACTAGCGTTAGAAGAATCCGGCAGGCAGTTCCGTTGATGGAACTGCCTGCCGAATCCGGAAATCCGTATGCAAACTGATCTTTTTTTTCCAGATCCATTAGTTTTATGCATTGCAATAATATGCAATTTTCTGAACACTTGTTTCCGGATCCGGCATTAATACATTTCAATGGATCCTGCAAGTGCGGTAGTGTTCCGGGATTTTTGCAAACCGTACAAGGGACGGAATGGAAGACATCCTGATGCATACTGAACGGATTGCTTTCCATTCAGAATGCATTAGGACAAAACTGATGCGTTTTTTTTCCGGTATTGAGACCCTTTACCGGATTTCAATACCGGAAAAGAATAACGCTAATGTGAAAGTACCCTTACCTAGCATCATAAATCAATATAATGGTATGTGACCCCGGTGGTATTCCTGGGGTCAGGCAAGTCCGCAGCGGAACACTCACTCGTCTGAAAGGGGCATAAGCCTTTGTTACTAGTGACCAAGAAAGTCAGGGATCTGGGAGCTGTTCCTCCAGCAAATTAACATTCCAGTATAGCGCCAAATAATTTGCCATAATTCATTTTATGGTAATATCCCTGGGATCTAGGGCAGAGAAGGAATTGTCTACAAACCTGGTAGTCTAGTGCAGTGAAGAGATTAATGCCTACGTTCCTGGTGGTCTAGAGGAGAGAGAGAATTAATTTAGCATATCTAGTTTCCAGAGAGTTAGGCCTCTTTCACACGGGCGTCATATTTTTGGCCCGGATAAGAGGCTGGTGCGTTGCGGGAAAATGTGCGATTTTTCCGCGCGAGTGCAAAACATTGTAATGCGTTTTGCACGCGCGTGAGAAAAATCGGCATGTTTGGTACCCAAACCCGAACTTCTTCACAGAAGTTCGGGTTTGGGATCGGGGTTGTGTAGATTGTATTATTTTCCCTTATAACATGGTTATAAGGGAAAATAACAGCATTCTGAATACAGAATGCATAGTACAATAGGGCTGGAGGGGTTAAAAAAATAAAAAAAAATTTAACTCACCTTAATCCACTTGCTCGCGCAGCCCGGCATCTCTTCTCTTCTTCGCTGATTGCAGGAAAAGGACCTGTGGTGACGTCACTCCGGTCATCACATGGTCCATCACATGATCTTTTACCATGGTGATGGATCATGTGATGGATCATGTGATGACCGGAGTGGCGTCACTACAGATCCTTTTCCTGCAATCAGCAAAGAAGGAGACAGAAGAGAAGCCGGGCTGCGCGAGCAAGTGGATTATGGTGAGTTACATTTTTTTTTTTTTTTTTTAACCCCTCCAGCACTATTGTACTATGCATTCTGTATTCAGAATGCTATTATTTTCCCTTATAACCATGTTATAAGGGAAAATAATAAAATTATCGGGTCCCCATCCCGATCGTCTCCTAGCAACCGGATGCTTGCGATTTTCACGCAGCCCCATTCACTTCTATGGGGCCTGCGTTGCGTGGAAATCGCACAATATAGAGCATGCTGCGATTTACACGCAACGCAGAAGTGAAGCGTGAAAATCAACGCTCATGTGCACAGCCCCATAGAAATGAATGGGTCCGGATTCAGTGCGGGTGCAATGCGTTCACCTCGCGCATTGCACCCGTGTGGAATACTCGCCCGTGTGAAAGGGGCCTTACTCACTTCTCCAGCATTGCCCCTGAAGCAGGAAGGCTAAGGCCGCTTTCACAAGGGCGTTCCGAATGCGTAGTGTGTGCATTGCGGGAAAACCGCATTTGTAGGCACGCAATTGCAGTCAGTTTTGACTGCGATTGTGTTCCGATATTGCACGCGCGTGATTGTGTTCCGTGTTTTGCACGCGCGTGATAAAAAACTGAATGTGGTACCCAGATCCGAACTTCTTCACTAAGGTTTGGGTTAGGTGTTCTATTCATTTTATTATTTTCCCTTATGACATGGTTATAAAGGAAAATAATAGCATTCTTAAAGGGAACCTTATCCGCCTCTTCCCTTTAATACAGAATGCTTACTAATATGTGGATTGAGGGGTTAAAAAAATAAATAAATTAACTTACCTCATCCAATTGATCGCTGGCATTGTCTTCTTGCTTCTTCTTTCAGGACCTTTGATGACGTAATCTTCTATCTTCATTCAGCAGGACCTGTGCTGACATCACCGCGCTCACCACGTGGTGAGCGCGCTTACGTCCTCAAAGGCAGGGCTGTGGAGTCGGAGTCGAGGAGTCGGAGGCAATTTTGGGTACCTGGAGTCGGCAAAAAATGAACCGACTCTGACTCCTACTAGATTTCAATTGGAATAAAATAAAAAAAGCATGTTTAAATGTCCCAATTCACAAAAAGTTATAATTAATTACAGTATTTTTCGCCCTATAAGACGCACCTGCCCATAAGACGCACCTAGGTTTTTGAGGAGGAAAATAAGAAAATAAATATTTTGAACCAAAAGGTGTGCTTTTGGTGGGTTTTGAACTAATGGTGGTCTGTGGATGACACTATTATGGGGGCATCTGTGGATGGCACTGTTATGGGGGCATCTGTGGATGGCACTGTTATGGGGGCATCTGTGGATGGCACTGTTATGGGGGCATCTGTGGGTGGCACTGTTATGGGGCATCTGTGGGTGGCACTGTTATGGGGGCACCTGTGGGTGGCACTGTTATGGGGGCATCTGTGGGTGGCACTGTTATGGGGGCATCTGTGGGTGGCACTGTTATGGGGACATCTGTGGATGGCACTGTTATGGGGGCATATGTGGATGGCACTGTTATGGGGGATCATTGTGGGGGCATCTGTGGATTGCACTGTTATGGGGGCATCTGTGGATGACACATATATAGCATCTTATCTTATGTGTCATCCACAGATCCCCTCCATAACAGTGTCCCTGTGTAGTGAATGGGGGCCGGCATCTGTTTCTGTAATGGCAGCGGGGGCCTGGTGCCTGCTTCATTCATAAAGTGGGCAGAGCAGTCGCGTGACGTAGTGAGCTACGCTATGAGCGCCCACCCGGCCTCCTGACTGCCAAGAAGTTAGTAGTAAGTAGTACAGCGCTAGATTTAAGATGATTGGAATACTTTAACAATACCCACAAGTTAGATATGATTACCGTATACTACAGTGAGCGGGGCCCGGTGTAGTAGAATACAGTGACTGCACCGGGCCCCGCTGCCATTACAGAAACAGATGCCGGCCCCCAGCCCCTCCTCCCTCTCAGCCTATTCACCGGACGGTCGCAGCATTCACCCCCCATAAGACGCACTGCTATTTTTCCCCCTCTTTTGCGAAAAATACGGTACTTCTCTACTGTAAGAATAAAGGCCAATGCATGCAGTGTGTCACGTTACCGCAAAACGAACACGTTAAGTGACCATGAAGAAGCATGCTTTTCATATGCTTCACTATATGGCACGCAACGCACAGTTAAGGAGCGGCAATACTTATACTTTCCAATGTGTTGTGTTCCGCTGTTACAGGGAACGCAACGCCCATGGTTAACCTAGCCTCTCACTGATAACTGATTAAGTAAATATGTTTTTTGCAGGACTAGACACTTGTATAACTGAAGGGAATGGATGGTCAATAGTTCAAGACTGAATCTGTAAACCATTTGAAAAACTGCTGTCATTCAGCTAAGGCTATAAAAACTTGTAAACTCAGATTTTTAGCTTAAACTTTAAACATGACTATGGGATTCTACTAGGGAAATCATGTTTTACAATAAATGCCCCTTCCCCTGCCCTATCTTCAGCAGAAGATCAGCACAGAAAGGAGAAGGCAGCGGCTTCCTAGCCAGTAGCTCTGTGGTAATGACATGTACAGTCAGGTCCATAAATATTGGGACAGCGACACAATTCTAACATTTATGTCTCTATACACCACCACAATGGATTTGAAATGAAACAAACAAGATGTGCTTTACCTGCAGACTGTCAGCTTTAATTTGAGGATATTTACATCACAATCAGGTGAACGGTGTAGGAATTACCACAGTTTGCATATGTGCCTCCCACTGGTTGAGGGACCAAAAGTAATGGGACAATTGGCTTCTCACCTGTTCCATGGCCAGGTGTGTGTTATTACATTATCCCAATTACAATTAGCAGATAAAAGGTCCAGAGTTCATTTCAAGTGTGCTATTTGCATTTGAAATCTGTTGCTGTCAACTCTCAAGATGAGATCCAAAGAGCTGTCACTATCAGTGAAGCAAGCCATCATTAGGCTGAAAAAACACAACAAACCCATCAGAGAGATAGCAAAAACATTAGGCCTGGCCAAAACAACTGTTTGGAACATTCTTAAAAAGGAGGAACGCAACAGTCAGCTCAGCAACACCAAAAGACCCGGAAGACCACGGAAAACAACTCTGGTGGATGACCGAAGAATTATTTCCCTGGTGAAGAAAACACCCTTCACAACAGTTGGCCAGATCAAGAACACTCTCCAGGAGGTAGGTGTATGTGTGTCAAAGTCAACAATCAGGAGAAGACTTCACCAGAGTGAATACAGAGGGTTCACCACAAGATGTAAACCATTGGTGAGCCTCAAAAACAGGAAGGCCAGATTAGTTTGCCAAACGACATCTAGAAAAGCCTTCACAGTTCTGGAACAACATCCTATGGACAGATGAGACCAAGATAAACTTGTACAAGAGTGATGGGAAGAGAAGAGTATGGAGAAGGAAAGGAACTGCTCATGATCCTAAGCATACCACCTCATCAGTGAAGCATGGTGGTGGTAGTGTCATGGTGTGGGCATGTATGGCTGCCAATGGAACTGCTTCTCTTGTATTTATTGATGATGTGACTGCTGACAAAAGCAGCAGGATGAATCCTGAAGAGTTTCTTGCAATATTATCTGCTCATATTCAGCCAAATGCATCAGATCTCATTGGACGGCGCTTCACAGTGCAGATGGACAATGACCCAAAGCATACTGCAAAAGCAACCAAAGAGTTTTTTAAGGGAAAGAAGTGGAATGTTATGCAAGGGCCAAGTCAATCACCTGACCTGAATCCGATCGAGCATGCATTTCACTTGCTGAAGACAAAATGGCCCAAGAACAAGCAGGAACTGAAGACAGTTGCAGCAGAGGCCTGGCAGAGCATCACCAGGGATAAAACCAAGCGTCTGGTGATGTCTGTGCGTTCCAGACTTCAGGCTGTAATTGACTGCAAAGGATTTGCAACCAAGTATTAAAAAGTGAAAGTTTGAGTTATTATTATTATGTCCCATTACTTTTGGTCCCTTAACAAGTGGGAGGCACATATGCAAACTGTTGTAATTCTTACACCGTTCACCTGATTTGGATGTAAATACCCATAAATTAAAGCTGACAGTCTGCAGTTAAAGCACATCTTGTTTGTTTCATTTCAAATCCATTGTGGTGGTGTATAGAGACAAAAATGTTAGAATTGTGTCGCTGTCCCAATATTTATGGACCTGACTGTATGTTGTCCTTCTTTCCTTCAAGGAATGTATAAAATACATTTGCATATTAAATACAGAGGAGTGGGAGTCGGGGAGTCGGAGTCGGAAGTACCAAAAACTGAGGAGTCGGAGTCGGACCATTTATCTACCTACTCCACAGCCCTGCTCAAAGTTCCTTTTGCAGGTCCTGAAAGAAGAAGAAAGAAGACGATGCCGGCTACGTGAACAAGTGGATGGGGTGAGTTAATTTTTATTAATTTTTTTAACCCCTCAAGCAACATTTTAGTAAGCATTCTGTATTAAGAATGCTATTATTTTCCTTTATAACCAGGTTATAAAGGAAAATAATACAGTAAATTAACTTTTATCAATTTACTAACACCATCTCCTAGCAACCATGTGTGAAAATCGCACCGTATCCGCCCTTGCTTGCGGATGCTATGCAATTTTCACACATCTCCATTCATTTCTATGTGGCCTGCGTTGTGTGAAAAGCGCAGAATAAAGAACATGCTGCGATTTTCACGCAACGCACAAGTGATGCGTGAAAATCACTGCTCATCTGCACAGCCCCATTAAAGTGAATGGGTCCAGATTCAGTGCACAGAATTCTCGCCCGTGTGAAAGGGGCCTAAGACAAGAATGGACAGACATACCCAAGGCGCACAGACAGCTCCTCATTAGGGATGAGCGACCTTGTGATTTCAAGTTCGGCGTACAAGGTTTGGCTTATCTAAGAATTCTGTTATGGATTCCGCTACCACGGGTCATCACTTATGGTCCGTGGTAGCAGGATCCGTAACGGAATTTTTAGATAACCTGAACCTTGCACGCCGAACTTGAAAACACAAGTTTGCTCATCCCTACTCCCCATGCCTCCTCTCTCCCAGACTACTCCCACGGTCCCCTCTCACTCACACCGACTGCTCCTCATGAACCCCTGTGCTACACAGACTCTGTGGTTCCTCCCCTTCTCTACACACAGCCTAATTTGCCATTCCACACAGACTGCTCCCTGTACCCCTGCTCTCACACTGTCTCCATCTGTTGCAGGAATCTGAACACTTTAGGCCCCTTTCACACGGGCGAGTATTCCGCAAGGATGCGATGCGTGAGTTGAACGCATTGCACCCGCACTGAATCCTGACACATTCATTTCTATGGGGCTGTGCACACGAGCAGTGATTTTCACGCATCACTTGTGCGTTGCGTGAAAATCTCAGCATGCTCCTCTTTGTGCGTTTTTTACGTAACACAGGCCCCATAGAAATGAATGGGGTTGCGTGAAAATCGCAAGCATCCGCAAGCAAGTGCGGATGCTGTGCGATTTTCACGCACGGTTGCTAGGTGACGATCGGGATGGGGACCCGATCATTATTATTTCCCCTTATAACATGGTTATAAGGGAAAATAATAGCATTCTGAATACAGAATGCTAAGTAAAATAGGGCTGGAGGGGTTAAAAAAAGATATATTTCTTTTTAATGACGTCACTTAATGACATCAAATTTTGATGACGTCACTACGCTCATCACATGATCCATCACCATGGTGATGGATCATGTGATGGACCATGTGATGAACGCAGTGACGTCATCAGAGGTCCTATTGCTCACAGTTAAAGACAGAAGAGATGCCGGCTGCGCGAACAAGTGGATTAAGGTGAGTTAAAAAATGTATTTTCTTTTTTTAACCCCTCCAGCCCTATTGTACTATGCATTCTGTATTCAGAATGCTATTATTTTCCCTTATAACCATGTTATAAGGGGAAATAATACAATCTACACTACAACTAACCCAAACCTGAACTTCTGTGAAGAAGTTCGGGTCTGGGTACTACAGGCGGTTTTTTTATTACGCGCGTGCAAAACACATTGCACTCGCGCGATAAAAACTGAACATCGCAACGCAATCGCAGTCAAAACTGACTGCAATTGCGTTCCTACTCGCGCTGGTTTGCAGCAATGCACCGGGACGCATCCGGACCTAATCCGGAAAGGCCCGTGGGAAAGAGGCCTTAGCCCTGTTTCCCCTCAGCACAGATCACAGAGATGTAAAGAGAGGGCCATGCAGCTGTAACTGTACAACTACATGATTCTATGATCAGGCAGAACAATGCAAAAGAGCACTGCACAATCATTAAGGGAGAGCTCAGAAAGTCTGCTCGGCATCAGACTTTGCCTGAGCCATACAGCTTAAGTCGTCATAGACATGGCCATAGACATTTTTGCATTCCGCAAAACATTGATACCAGTCGTGTGCGTTCTGCATTTTGTGGAACGGTATGCCATGCCCTCTTTAGCTCTGCTTATTTTTGTCTGCAAAACGGACAAGAATGGGACATTTTATTGAGGCAGCAGAACAGACATATGGATTCGAAATGCGCACGTTGTGCTGTCTGCATCTTTTGTGGCCACATTGAAATTAATGGGTCTGCATCCAATCTGCAAAAAATGCGGATCGGATGCGGACGAAAACCACGGTCATCCGCATGAGCCCTAAAGGGAATACTGTCCCTAAGCCGTGTTTACATGCTTGGCTGGTATCAGTGGTCACATTCTGCATTACATGATGTGCTCCTAGTTTTATTACAAGGACATCTGCATGGAGTTTATAGGTTTCTTCTGATATCTAAATGGGTTTCTCAAGTAATCGCTCCTATACTCCAAATGTATACTAAATTGCACTGCTTTCTATGAAATTGCCCCTGTTGTGTATATTTTAGTGTGTGTACGCCTACAGGTATGTTGTGAGCCCGACTGGTCACAGGCACTGATAAATACGATGACAGTCTTTGTTCAGCACTAAAAAATGATTTTATGTCATATAAGCAAGAAAACACAGTATATACAGGATATTAAAATCTATTTGCAGCAACAATTTATATAGCTTTACTGCAGCCAAAGCAAAAACTGTCAAATCAGCAGTTTGCTCCAGGTGTGACATTTTTCTTTTCTGCTAATTTGCCAAAACTGCACTAAAGCCCATTTATTTCCCACTGTATTTTTGATTTTGTCTTGTTAGATTTTTTTTTCTTCAAATACACAAACTGTGAGAAGGGAACTGGAGTCTAGATTCACATGGCAGAATCTCCAAAAGTAAAATCAGTGGAAGTTCATTAGAATTATCAGCTGAAAATGGTTGCTTTTGAAATTTTTATAAGCGTTTTTAAGTGAGGTTTTTTGACTTCCCCATTGACTTCTATGGAAAACCGCTATCAAATCTGCTTCAGAGAAACAGTGGCTAAACAGCAATCTTGGCATGGCACCCATCGCGTGACTGGAGGATGCACTTTCAGTACATCAAAGCATAGTGAAAGTGAATGGAGTCTCATTTCTGCAACCACAACACTACAGTCACAAGAAATCTAGGGGTGCCTTCTAGGGATCGACCGATATCGGATTTACCGGTTATCGGACGATATTTGTGATTTTCTAAGTTATCGGTATCGGCATCTAACCTTGCCGATAATACGTCCAGCGCGAGCCCCCAATCTGTCTCGAAGTCTCACGGCTCCACGCGGCAAAACAAGGTGTGCGCACGAATCGTGGGACTTCTGGAGAAGAGCTGAAGTCCCGGCCCTGAAGTAGTGCTGTCTGGAGGAGTGGCTACAGTGCTGTGTGCCGTCCAAGTCTGCTCTGCCGATTATATGCCAGCCCAGTTGGACTGCTTGGTTTGCCAAATTGCCACCTTTTCTTCTGGTCTACTAAAAAGGTAATTTTATTTTCTTTCATCTAATACTATGTTGTTTATTGGAGTAGTTACTCACTCAGTCACTGAGGTAGGGGAGGCGTGGTGGTGGTGGAAATTGGCATTTGGCACTAGTATAGTATAAATGTAAATGATAAATTAATAAAGCAACTATACAAAATGATAATAAGCAAGCAGGCCATGGTAGTCAGTGAGGGGGGGGGGGAGGTGTGGTGGTGCTGCTGGATATGGCACTATATATTATTATAAAGCTCTGGGTGTAATTGTTTGCATTAGATTATAAAACATGTTAATTTAACAGCAGATTTGTGCATCCATGCTGCAAGCCTCCGGATCCCTGCTCAGGAGAGGGAGGTGGGAAGTTTCCGATTGAGCCTTGAGGCCATCAAGTCTACGTCGAGGCGACCCCAACGCAGCCAGATCGCCTCGAACACCTCCGGGTGCAGGGACTACTCGCCCGGAACTATCGTTGTCCTGCTGAGGAAGTCCGCAGTCCAGTTCTCCACACCCGGGGTGTAGATTGCTGAAATTGCCGGTACACGGGTCTCCGCCCACCGTAGGATCTGGGCAGATTCCTGCATCACCGCAAGCTGCGCGTTCCTCCTTGGTGGTTGAATTCCAGAGTATGTAATTGCTACATATAACTTGAAAAAGGAATGGTCTCGGATTCAAATGGAGATCCTCTTAAAACTTCTTCTTTATTGATACATACAAGTTACAGCAGACACAGCCACTTGGTACACAGGACAAATCGTTGACGCGTTTCGGGTACTAGACCCTTAGTCTTAGTGTTTTGCTATATGTAATGGCTACACCAGGATCCTCGTACAGTAGGAGCCGGTATGCCCCGCCACGCAAAACTAAGGGGGAGGCTTGAGGATATCCAGTAGAAGCCATGGTACCATACTGCCCCAGGGAAGGGCGTTGAACAGGAACAACCGCCAAGCCAGCGTCAGGGTAGAACCCCTACTTGATGAGGGCTGCCCCACTGCAGCGACCGCGACGCTAGGACTAGAGCAGTGGTGGCGAACCTATGGCACGGGTGCCAGAGGCGGCACTCAGAGCCCTCCTTGTAGGCACCCACACCCTGGAAAAAGTGTATGGTGTGCCAGTATGCCTTAGACTTATCCTGCCATTTATCAGCGCAGGGTGCACTATGAACAGCCTAGGCAGTGCACTGAATGTAGGCAGGCTATTATACTACATGGAAGATATACTGGACTGTAGTATTCAGGTTATTATACTACATGGAGGATATACTATACCCAACTGTAGTATTCAGGTTAAATTGCCATGTTGGCACTTTGCAATAAATAGGTGTGTTTTGGGTTGCAGTTTTGGCACTCGGTCTATAAAAGGTTCGCCATCACTGGACTAGAGTAATATCTGCATCTGCGGAGGAGAACACTCCTGTAGCTAAACCAGAGTGCCAGCATAACCACTTCCACATCAGGAATGGTGGACAGAGAATATAGAGTCAGTGCAACACTCGACTCCTGGAACGTAATCACAATATTATGTGCCATGGTGTACGCACTACATATTGTTGAGGACACATACTGGAACAGCGGATGACCATGGAGATGGGGGACACTAGGATACATAAGTGTTGCTGTGTAACACCCTGAGAGGATAGAGGTTGTCATATTCATGCCCCAACCAGCACCGAAGAAAGAGATACAACGTGGAAACAGCCACAGTATCCACTGGCGGCACCCATATACCACTAGATGAAGAGTATGGATACTCGCTACGCCCCACTTGTAGAAGATGGTAAGGCATCTAGAGCCGTGGCGTAGTTGAAGTGCAGCATCCAAGATGTGTACTCATTTCCCACGTTAGCGGATCACTAGTGGAAGGGGGCAATGTAACCGGAAGCATAGTGATGGCCATGCGACTGATGAAAAGGCACCCAGTGTTAGGGCAATACTGCGCTGAAGGAAGGGGTAGCCCGACAGTCAGAACTGAGTCCAACGGTAGTGTAAATATCCCACCAATGGAAAGGGGTAATGCACTCTGCCTACAGCAGGAACTGAGTCCAATGGTAGAGAGAATACGCCGCATACAGAAGGGGTAAGGCAAATGGAGAGTCCTATACCCGGTGGGAGTGCCATTACTCCACCTACGTAAGGTGGTAATGCATACGGTAAACACTGAAACCGTTGATAATGCCATAACGCCACCTATGAAAGAGGCTAATGCATACGGTAAGTACTGTCCCCAGTGGAAAGCAATTCCGCTGGAGGGAGGTAATGTCTAAGGGAAGTACTGCATCCAGTAGTAGTGCAAATACTCCACCTAAGGAAGGGGGGAATGCATACGACAAGTACTGCTGTCTATCTTGGACGCAACCTTGGAGGATCGCACCGGACGAGACCGAACCACTGATCCCCCCCCAGACCGAACCTCTCCCGGGAGGGAGGGTGCGTCTGAGCGTGACCCTAGGGAGGAAGGGTGGGGGTGCGGAGGTGACTGAGGAGGAAGTATCCTGCTCTGGCCCGCTAGGTGCAATTCTACCTCTCAAGAACTCGCCCATGGCAGTTGGATACTGCGCCGGTGGGATTTATCAACCAAACTACTTGGGGGTGGAATGGGTACTTCTAGAGGTTCACTCATCGGATTGCACAGGCAGTGCTACATCAACCAAACGACCCCAGAGGGTGGATTGGGAACTTTCAGAGGTACTCCATTGGGTTGCACAGGCAGTGCTTTATCAACCAAACGACCTCGGAGGTGGATTGGGAAGGTCCGGAGATCCACCATTGGATTGCGCAGGCGGTGCTTATCAAACAAACGACCCAGGAGGGTGATTGGGAAGACCCGGAGATCCACCATTGGATTGCGCAGGCAACGATTTATCAACCAAACCGACCCCGGAGGGTGATTGGGAAGGTCCGGATGTCCACCATTGGATTGCGCAGGTGGTGCTTATCAACCAAACGACCCCGGAGGGTGATTGGGAAGGTCTGGATGTCCCCCATTAGATTGCGCAGGCAGCGCTTTATCGACCAACGACCCCGGAGGGTGATTGGGAAGGTCCAAATGTCTACCATTGGATTGCGCAGGTAGGTCTCTATCAACCTAACGACCCAGAGGGTGACTGGGAAGGTCTGGATGTCCACCCTTGGATTGCGCAGGTAGCGTTTTATTAATCAAATGACCCCGGAGGGTGATTGGGAAGGTCCGGATGTACACAATTGGATTGCGCAGGTGGTGCTTATCAACCAAACGACCCCGGAGGGTGATTGGGAGAGTATGGATGTCCACCATTGGATTGCGCAGGCAGTGCTTGGCAACCAAACGGCCCCAGAGGGTGAATGGAAAGGTCCAGAAATCTATCATTGGATTGCGCATGCAGCGCTTTATCAACCAAACCGACCCCAGAGGGTGATTGGAAAGGTCCAGATGTTCACCATTGGATTTCAACCAAACGACCCAGAAGAGTAAGTTTGGAAAACTGAAGGGTTCTCCTCTGTCCGTGATAGGACACGGGCCCAGTCTGACACAGACAGGGCGGTCCTGCAGTGATGAGGACTGAGGGGGGAGGACCCGAATGGACTTTATTTTTATTTTTATAAAAAACTCGGATGCCCACCTCAATTGGGCAAGAGGCAGAGGAGATAAATTCCTCAACATTAAAGCCCTGCAGATAGAAACCCATATAATCCTGTGCCAGCCTCAAGAGATGGCTGACCAGGAAAGGTTAACTGCCTGAGGACCGAGGGCGGGCTCTGTGAGCTAATGGGGGAGGGGAAGGCAAGGCGGAAAGAATTCGCGCCAGACCGCCCCCCTTCCCGGGGATGAAGTTGCGGGCTAGTAGGCCGCAAGCCGGGGACTAAAGTTATGGGACACGGCCGACTGAATGTACTGCCGGAGCACCGAGGGCTGCGGGGACACAACACTGCATGACCGGGGCCGGCCGAGAGGGCAGCGCGCTTACCAGACATCAGCGCATTACTGTATGTGAATTCGCGCCAGACCGCAGAGAAATGGGCCCGCTTGCGCACACAGGCCGGGGGAGAATGTCGCGCGGCCGGAGTCAAGGTGGGGCGTAATTTTTTCGGTGCCCAGACCCAGTGCTGGCATTAGCCTCCTGGAGTGGCGCTTCCAGGGGTGGATTATCGCTGGGGAGCGGAAAGCATTGCGCAGGCACTCCTCCGCTCCCCTCTCTGCATCCGGACCAAAGCGGTGCGCACGGTCGCCCGCTGTGTTTAATAGTGCCTGCGGGGGACATGGCCATTAACCCCCTATGTGCCCGTGTACCGTCGGCACAGCGGGTGAGGGAAGGGAATGCTGTCTACCTTGGAAGCTGGGCTAGTGATAAATGAAGCCCGTGTCTGGCCAAGGAGGGAGGGGGAAGAGGGAGCTGGTAATGAAGCCCATCTGCTTGACCAAATAGGAAGGGAGGGAGGGACAGGGGTTAACATACTCAGCTAGTCCCGTGTACTCACCTTATTTTCCTCCTCTTCACTTCACCCTCCCTAAGTGGGCCCATAAGGTCACCTTCTCCAGCAGGGTCACCTCCTCAGCAGCTGCCACCGGAGTGGCAGGAGTCTGGCATGGCGGGAGGGTCTTCTCTATGTCGGATCTAGGTGACCCCTTGGCTGGCGGGATGCAGGGGAGCTGGGCTGCCCTGGTCCACCTTGTCTTCTGGTGGGGGGAGGAGGCAGTGTGGCGGATTGGCACTGGCGTGCTCCCCCGGGAGAACAGGGAGGCTGGGCAACCACTGTTTCCCACCTAAAAGAAGAGAGAAAAAATTAACTAAAATTAAAAAAAATTCAGGAGCTACCCTGCAGAGCAGGGAGGTCTTGCCTCCTATTGACACTAGAAAAAACTGAAGCTCTCTCTCTCTCTCCAGGCTAGAGGGAGTATAGCTGCCAGGGGGGAGCTCTTTATCTAGTGTCAACGCCTCCTAGAGGACATAGCTATACCCACGGTTCCTGTGTCCCCCAATGAATATGGGCGAGAAATCAGTTCCATTCATTTGAATGGTGCAGCTTGCACGTGGATTTCTGCAGGCCCCATGGAACTGATTTTCAATTGCAGAAAATTCTGCATAAAGATCCGCAGAGTGTGAAGGCACCCTAACCCTGACGGATTTCTTGTGACTGTACTGAATCAATGGGATGTGGCATAGTGAAGGTTCAGTCACACGATGGGTGTTACAGCCAACATTGCTGTATAGCGCCAGCCTCACATACCACTTCTAGAGCATTTTCCAAATCAGCGTCTGGAAAAAAACAACAACAAAAAGAAAACACATTGTTGAGCACACGGTGGAGTTTTTCTTTTTACACTGAAGTCAATGGGAAGCTGTTGATGATGGTGTTTTAAATGTGGAATCAGAGGAAGTTTGGCAGATTTTGCCCATGTGGAAATAACCTAAAAGAAAAAGAGGTTTTTCTTTTGCCTTTCTCTGGTCCAGTTTTCAGCAAACAAAAAGACAAAAAAAAAGAGAACAGCTGTGTAAACGTACCTTACATGGCAGCTGCCTAATGTAACTGCATTACACCTTCATTGTGTATTTTAGACATTGTTCACACCCATTAAAGGGGTTTTTCTCCATATTACAATGTTACAGAATCTGCCCTGATATCGGAAGCCCTGTCTCCTTATTTCAGTACTGTCTCTTCACTAATTCTATACATGGCTGCTGATGGAGAGGTATGTGACCATCGGTGGCCTCCAATGAATAACATTGTGCATGCATAGCATAGCAGTGAATGGTAGGTATGCAAACAGCAAGTTACTCTGTTTGCGTAACTCTCCAGTTACACAAACAGCATAGCCTGCTGTGCTGATTGTGTAGCTCCCATTTACTGCTATGGTAGTTACAAAAGCAGCGGGCCAGCACCTACTGTGGGTCATTCTCATCTTGGCCATGAAAGACTAAAATGTGTCAACCCCTTTAATTTTGCAGTCTCAAGAGCCATTTTTGATATAGAAGGCTGAAGGACAACAAGAAAGCGGTCATTCAGATGAACAATTTCACCATCTGTTCTACAGTCAGACAGAACCCACACTGACAGTCCGTGCAGAGAGAATGGCAGCGTGTGCCATGCCATCCAGCACCAATGTTTCGGCAAGACTTATTCATTCAAATGAACAGGTCTGCGACAACAATGGACCACAGACAGAAGACATCCGTGCTTACTAGCCGGAACATGGACGAGTTTCACATTGCTCATCTTCAAGAGCCCAAACTTGACAGACCCTATTAAAAGTCCCTCACTGTCAGTGTCAGTTCACACTTAGCGACCAAGGCATAACCGTGATGCGCCTGAAGACTGCGCAAATATGTCGCCATGCAGCAAATTAACGTGATTTTCAAACTTTATGGACTTAAACAACCGGTTTTAACACTGTGCCGATTTGCTGTAAGGTCACATGCTGCACTGTTATTGACGGTATTGTGGCTGCTACATGTGAATGCAGATTGTAGAGACACAGCTGTCATGGCAGGGGATGTAGAATCACTGTGTCAGCCAACCGGTTTGACTTTGAGCTAAACCTAAGGGTGTTATCCTGGCATGGTATTCACCCTTTAACCCCTATACAGGGATCTGGACTTCGGTGCAGGGAACGGACCAGACAGCTACCTCTTGGAATAGTCCTGATGTGATAGACAGACAATTAGGGCACACACGCTGGCCCATTAAGAGCATCCACCCTACAGCCACTTAAGGAGCAACCGGGCTGACAAGCAGGCAGAAGTCTGCAAAGGGACACAGAGCAGGCCCAATGGCTGAGCCTGTCCGGAGGATGGCAACAGGAGCTGAGTCTGATCTGCCAGGCAAGGACAGCGACAGCTCCCAGCCACCATTGTAGAAACATCCTGTTAACATCCAAGTGTCAATTTATTCATATATTTCCAGACAAACTAACAAAGTAAAGTGGTCTTAAGAGGCAGAGTAATTCTCAGGAGCCCAAATGCTGTTGCACATTTCTATCCGAGGGAGGAAATCCTGCACATGTGATCTGTTGCTAACAGCAATCCCCAGCAAAAAAGCATACAATGGAGGATGCCTGCAACAGACAATATGTACCACAAGAACATCCTACACAGGATAACCAAATGTGCGGATGTTATTAATTATATAAATAAAAACAATACAAAAAAGGGTGCACTACAATGGTAAATTCAATTGACAATGTATGGCTAAACACTCAATCTTATATTAAAAATGAGACTTTTGCCAATATATTCTTATATCAAGAACATACCGTAGCCCGCGCACCTCGTCAAGGTCTCTCATGATGGCACGGGACTTAACGCTAACCTACCTGCGCCGTATGGGCAATTACAGGGGCCGTATGGCGAATTACAGGAGCATAAGGTCCGACACACAGCAAACAACTCCCAATTACCTCCAGCGTGAAATCACACATACAATGGGAGGAGGGAGGAGAAGGAGAGTCATATGACGCAGGCTACACAGGTGCACCTAAATGATACTGAACCTGGAGTTGCAGCACCTCCAGGTACACATATACAAACAAACTAACAAAGTAAAGTGGTCTTAAGAGGCAGAGAAATGCTCAGGACCCCAAATGCTGTTGCGCATTTCTAGCTGGGGGAGCAAATCCTGGAGGTTGCATATCATTAAGGCTGCATCACATGACTCAGTGATAGGTGGGACTCACAGCCTCCTCCCATTGTATGTGTGATTACACGCTGGAGGTAACCTGGGACTCATATTCTCCTTCCTCCTCCCATTGTATGTGTGATTTCACGCTGGAGGTAACTGGGAGTTGTTTGCTATGTGTCGGACCTTATGCTCCTGTAATTGCCCATACGGCCCCTGTAATTGCACATAGGTAGGTTAGCGTTAGGTCCCGTGCCATCATGAGAGACCTTGACGAGGTGCATGGGCTCCGATATGTTCTTGATATAAGTATATATTGGCGAAAGTCTCATATATTTCCAGAGAAAAGATGTTTTCAATTTATTTATTTTTGGTCGTAACAGTCAACCAACTAGTCCTTAGGATGTTATCCAGGTGGTCCCCTGGTTTTCACCCTTTTAAGGGGTTCTCCGATAATTAAGAAAATGAAAATACTTAATTACTTTATTATAAATATATTCCCAAATACCTTTCATTAGTTATAATGGCTCGTTTTGTCAGTGGAGCAATCATTAGAAGAAATAAAATGGCCACCGTGCTATTAGCACACACAGAACCTGTCCTAATCACACAGCAGGACAAGTTACTTCACAACTCCAAGGTAAAGAGCTGCCTCATCCTCCTCTCTGCTCTGCTTGTCAGGGATTATGATCCTGAATACAGTTTAATAAAATATTCAGCTGAATCTCTGTGGGAATGGAGTAGATGCTGCTCTGAAGTAACTTGTCCTCCTGTGTGATTAGGACAGGTTTTGTGTGTACTGATAGGACGGCGGCCATTTATTTCCCCTAAGGATTGCTCTCTAGACAAAATGAACCATTATAGTTAATGAATGTTTTTTGGGAATATATTTATAATAAAGTAATATTTAAGTATTTTCATTTTCTTAACTCCCGGAGAACCCCTTTAACCACCTCCGGACCGCTGTACGCACAGACGCGTCCTGGAGGTGGTTGATTCATTCCTCCTGGACGCATATACGCGTCCTCTCGCGAGACGCGAGATTTCCTGTGAACGCGCGCACACAGGCGCGCGCGCTCACAGGAACGGAAGGTAAGAGAGTTGATCTCCAGCCTGCCAGCGGCGATCGTTCGCTGGCAGGCTGGAGATGTGTTTTTTTTAACCCCTAACAGGTATATTAGACGCTGTTTTGATAACAGCGTCTAATATACCTGCTACCTGGTCCTCTGGTGGTCCCATTTGTTTGGATCGACCACCAGAGGACACAGGTAGCTCAGTAAAGTCCCACCAAGCACCACTACACTACACTACACCCCCCCCCCCGTCACTTATTAACCCCTTATTAGCCCCTGATCACCCCTGATCACCCCATATAGACTCCCTGATCACCCCCCTGTCATTGATTACCCCCCTGTCATTGATCAACCCCCTGTAAAGCTCCATTCAGATGTCCGCATGATTTTTACGGATCCACTGATAGATGGATCGGATCCGCAAAACGCATCCGGACGTCTGAATGAAGCCTTACAGGGGCATGATCAATGACTGTGGTTATCACCCCATATAGACTCCCTGATCACCCCCCTGTCATTGATCACCCCCCTGTCATTGATTACCCCCCTGTAAAGCTCCATTCAGACGTCCGCATGATTTTTACGGATCCACTGATAGATGGATCGGATCCGCAAAACGCATCCGGACGTCTGAATGAAGCCTTACAGGGGCATGATCAATGACTGTGGTGATCACCCCATATAGACTCCCTGATCACCCCCCTGTAAAGCTCCATTCAGATGTCCGCATGATTTTTACGGATCCACTGATAGATGGATCGGATCCGCAAAACGCATCCGGACGTCTGAATGAAGCCTTACAGGGGCATGATCAATGACTGTGGTTATCACCCCATATAGACTCCCTGATCACCCCCCTGTCATTGATCACCCCCCTGTCATTGATTACCCCCCTGTAAAGCTCCATTCAGACGTCCGCATGATTTTTACGGATCCACTGATAGATGGATCGGATCCGCAAAACGCATCCGGACGTCTGAATGAAGCCTTACAGGGGCATGATCAATGACTGTGGTGATCACCCCATATAGACTCCCTGATCACCCCCCTGTCATTGATTACCCCCCTGTCATTGATCACCCCCCTGTAAAGCTCCATTCAGATGTCCGCATGATTTTTACGGATCCACTGATAGATGGATCGGATCCGCAAAACGCATCCGGACGTCTGAATGAAGCCTTACAGGGGCATGATCAATGACTGTGGTGATCACCCCATATAGACTCCCTGATCACCCCCCTGTCATTGATTACCCCCCTGTCATTGATCACCCCCCTGTAAAGCTCCATTCAGACGTCCGCATGATTTTTACGGATCCACTGATAGATGGATCGGATCCGCAAAACGCATCCGGACGTCTGAATGAAGCCTTACACGGGCGTGATCAATGACTGTGGTTATCACCCCATATAGACTCCCTGATCACCCCCCTGTCATTGATCACCACCCCTGTCATTGATCACCCCCCCTGTCATTGATCACCCCCCCTGTCATTGATCACCCCCCCTGTCATTGATCACCCCCCTGTCATTGATCACGCCCGTGTAAGGCTCCATTCAGACATTTTTTTGGCCCAAGTTAGCGGAATTATTATTTTTTTTTCTTACAAAGTCTCATATTCCACTAACTTGTGACAAAAAATAAAATTTGACATGAACTCACCATACCCCTCACGGAATCCAAATGCGTAAAATTTTTTAGACATTTATATTCCAGACTTCTTCTCACGCTTTAGGGCCCCTAGAATGCCAGGGCAGTATAAATACCCCACATGTGACCCCATTTCGGAAAGAAGACACCCCCAGGTATTCAGTGAGGGGCATATTGAGTCCATGAAAGATTGAAATTTTTGTCCCAAGTTAGCGGAACGGGAGACTTTGTGAGAAAAAAATAAAAAATATCAATTTCCGCTAACTTGTGCCAAAAAAAAAAAATTTCTATGAACTCGCCATGCCCCTCATTGAATACCTTGGGGTGTCTTCTTTCCAAAATGGGGTCACATGTGGGGTATTTATACTGCCCTGGCATTCTAGGGGCCCCAAAGCGTGAGAAGAAGTCTGGTATCCAAATGTCTAAAAATGCCCTCCTAAAAGGAATTTGGGCCCCTTTGCGCATCTAGGCTGCAAAAAAGTGTCACACATCTGGTATCGCCGTACTCAGGAGAAGTTGGGGAATGTGTTTTGGGGTGTCATTTTACATATACCCATGCTGGGTGAGATAAATATCTTGGTCAAATGCCAACTTTGTATAAAAAAATGGGAAAAGTTGTCTTTTGCCAAGATATTTCTCTCACCCAGCATGGGTATATGTAAAAAGACACCCCAAAACACATTCCCCAACTTCTCCCGAGTACGGAGATACCAGATGTGTGACACTTTTTTGCAGCCTAGGTGGGCAAAGGGGCCCATATTCCAAAGAGCACCTTTCTGATTTCACTGGTCATTTACCTACTTACCACACATTAGGGCCCCTGGAAAATGCCAGGGCAGTATAACTACCCCACAAGTGACCCCATTTTGGAAAGAAGACACCCCAAGGTATTCCGTGAGGGGCATGGCGAGTTCCTAGAATTTTTTATTTTTTGTCACAAGTTAGTGGAAAATGATGATTTTTTTTTTTTTTTTTTTTTCATACAAAGTCTCATATTCCACTAACTTGTGACAAAAAATAAAAACTTCCATGAACTCACTATGCCCATCAGCGAATACCTTGGGGTCTATTCTTTCCAAAATGGGGTCACTTGTGGGGTAGGTATAATGCCCTGGTATTTTAGGGGCCCAAATGTGTGGTAAGGAGTTTGAAATCAAATTCTGTAAAAAATGACGAGTGAAATCCGAAAGGTGCTCTTTGGAATATGGGCCCCTTTGCCCACCTAGGCTGCAAAAAAGTGTCACACATCTGGTATCTCCGTACTCAGGAGAAGGTGGGGAATGTGTTTTGGGGTGTCATTTTACATATACCCATGCTGGGTGAGAGAAATATCTTGGTCAAATGCCAACTTTGTATAAAAAAATGGGAAAAGTTGTCTTTTGCCAAGATATTTCTCTCACCCAGCATGGGTATATGTAAAAAGACACCCCAAAACACATTCCCCAACTTCTCCCGAGTACGGAGATACCAGATGTGTGACACTTTTTTGCAGCCTAGGTGGGCAAAGGGGCCCATATTCCAAAGAGCACCTTTCGGATTTCACTGGTCATTTACCTACTTACCACACATTAGGGCCCCTGGAAAATGCCAGGGCAGTATAACTACCCCACAAGTGACCCCATTTTGGAAAGAAGACACCCCAAGGTATTCCGTGAGGGGCATGGCGAGTTCCTAGAATTTTTTATTTTTTGTCACAAGTTAGTGGAAAATGATGATTTTTTTTTTTTTTTTTGTTTTTTCATACAAAGTCTCATATTCCACTAACTTGTGACAAAAAATAAAAACTTCCATGAACTCACTATGCCCATCAGCGAATACCTTGGGGTCTCTTCTTTCCAAAATGGGGTCACTTGTGGGGTAGTTATACTGCCCTGGCATTCTAGGGGCCCAAATGTGTGGTAAGGAGTTTGAAATCAAATTCTGTAAAAAATGACGAGTGAAATCCGAAAGGTGCTCTTTGGAATATGGGCCCCTTTGCCCACCTAGGCTGCAAAAAAGTGTCACACATCTGGTATCTCCGTATTCAGGAGAAGTTGGGGAATGTGTTTTGGGGTGTCATTTTACATATACCCATGCTGGGTGAGAGAAATATCTTGGCAAAAGACAACTTTTCCCATTTTTTTATACAAAGTTGGCATTTGACCAAGATATTTATCTCACCCAGCATGGGTATATGTAAAATGACACCCCAAAACACATTCCCCAACTTCTACTGAATACGGAGATACCAGATGTGTGACACTTTTTTGCAGCCTAGGTGGGCAAAGGGGCCCATATTCCAAAGAGCACCTTTCGGATTTCACTGGTCAGTTTTTACAGAATTTGATTTCAAACTCCTTACCACACATTTGGGCCCCTAGAATGCCAGGGCAGTATAACTACCCCACAAGTGACCCCATTTTGGAAAGAAGAGACCCCAAGGTATTTCGTGATGGGCATAGTGAGTTCATGGAAGTTTTTATTTTTTGTCACAAGTTAGTGGAATATGAGACTTTGTAAGAAAAAAAAAATAAAAATAAAAAATCATCATTTTCCGCTAACTTGTGACAAAAAATAAAAAGTTCTATGAACTCACTATGCCCATCAGCGAATACCTTAGGGTGTGTACTTTCCGAAATGGGGTCATTTGTGGGGTGTTTGTACTGTCTGGGCATTGTAGAACCTCAGGAAACATGACAGGTGCTCAGAAAGTCAGAGCTGCTTCAAAAAGCGGAAATTCACATTTTTGTACCATAGTTTGTAAACGCTATAACTTTTACCCAAACCATTTTTTTTTTACCCAAACATTTTTTTTTTATCAAAGACATGTAGAACAATAAATTTAGAGCAAAATTTATATATGGATGTCATTTTTTTTGCAAAATTTTACAACTGAAAGTGAAAAATGTCATTTTTTTGCAAAAAAATCGTTAAATTTCGATTAATAACAAAAAAAGTAAAAATGTCAGCAGCAATGAAATACCACCAAATGAAAGCTCTATTAGTGAGAAGAAAAGGAGGTAAAATTCATTTGGGTGGTAAGTTGCATGACCGAGCAATAAATGGTGAAAGTAGTGTAGGTCAGAAGTGTAAAAAGTGGCCTGGTCTTTCAGGGTGTTTAAGCACTGGGGGCTGAGGTGGTTAACCCCTACACAGGGATATGCCCTTCACTTTCAGAGGAGCCACAAGGTCACTAAATCTTAGTCCCAGTGTGGTTGGCTGCTGACTCACTGGGGTCAGAGACACCGGTGCCTAGCACTGAGAGATCAAGCAATACAAATAGTCAGGAAACAGGCAGAGATCAGGTCAGGCAGAGTACATGGTAATCAGTGAAACAGAGATATTTACCATATCAGAAGTGTCAGGAGAACATGGCAGTGCTGCTCTATTCAAAGTCTATGGGACTGTTGCAGACAGCGAGGACAGTACTTAGCTGTTCGCATCAGCCACATACAGTTAATGGAGCGGCAGGACACATACTCAGACAATTTATACAAACTTAACTTAAATTTTTCGAAGCCCTGCCACTGTGTGAAAACTCATTTGCACAAAAAATATCATATGTGCGCAGGGAATGCATAGGGTGGGCTCAGGAGTTGAGGCTGCTCCATATATAGCTGTCACACCTGTCACAGGTCTGAGTGATCTGACAGCCTCTTTTGGTTTCACTTTGTCTGTGTGTTGCTGGTATGTCGACGCCTCCTGTTCAGGTGTGGATCATGTGACCTTTACCTATCCCTATTTAGTCTGACTTTACCCATCACTCCTTGCTCTGGATAGCTTAATTTGCTTTTGGAAGAGCTGGAATGTGGTTCTTGTTGAAGTCCTGTTCATCCATCATACCCAGAAGTTAAGTGTTCCGCTTGTTGTGTTTTGTATCCCCCCCCCCCCAGGTTTTTTACTAGGCCTCAGCGAGACACTTGTTCCTTCACCAGGGAAGGAACGGGTTGTCTCTGCCATGTCATTACCTTAAGGGCGTCCGAGGGTCACCAGGGTTTTTTAGGTTCCTGTGTATGGGCATCTCTACCATCGA
This sequence comes from Bufo bufo, assembly GCF_905171765.1. Lineage (NCBI taxonomy): Eukaryota > Metazoa > Chordata > Amphibia > Anura > Bufonidae > Bufo > Bufo bufo. The sequence continues at coordinate 583,978,093 of NC_053391.1, forward strand.
GAGATGCCCATACAGATAGGAGTTAGGGCCAGGAGCAGGGTTTTATAGGTGGTGACCCTTTTCCTTCCCTAGCGGTGAGGCTTAGTGTCTTTCCACTTCCTTCTTGTTGTCTTTTGGTGTTCTCCCCTACTACATCTGTGACATTATCCAGAGCCAATACCGCCATTTTTGTTCTGATCTGTGCAGCTATGGATACTATGTCTGCACTGGTCGAACAGCTGCTGAATCTGACTTTGGAAGTAGCAGACCTCCGCACGACGGTCTTGCAGATTCAGAGTCCACAGGCTGCTGGTTCCGGTAGTGGGTCCCAGGCCTGCCCTGAACCGAAGGTGGCTCTCCCGGACAGATTTTCCGGGGGCAGTGACAATTTCCTCTGGTTCAGGGAGTCATGTAAATTATACTTTAGGCTGCGTCCATACTCTTCTGGGGATGAGTGTCAACGTGTGGGTATGATTATTTCATTGCTTAACCCCTTAGGGACACAGCCTTATTTCACCTCAAGGACCAGGCCATTTTTTGCAAATCTGACCAGTGTCACTTTAAGTGGTGATAACATTAAAACGCTTTGACTTATCCAGGCCATTCTGAGATTGTTTTTTCGTCACATATTGTACTTCATGACACTGGTAAAATGAAGTAAAAAAAAAATCATTTTTATTTATAAAAAAATACAAAATTTACCAAAAATTTGTAAAAAATGGCAAATTTCCAAGTTTCAATTTCTCTACTTCTATAATACATAGTAATACCTACAAAAATAGTTATTACTTTACATTTCCCATATGTCTACTTCATGTTTGGATCAATTTGGGAATGATATTTTATTTTTGGGGGATGTTACAAGGCTTAGGGCTCTTTCACACCTGCGTTATTGTCTTCCGGCATAGAGTTCCGTCGTCGGGGCTCTATGCCGGAAGAATCCTGATCAGGATTATCCTAATGCATTCTGAATGGAGAGAAATCCGTTCAGGATGCATCAGGATGTCTTCAGTTCCGGTACGGAACGTTTGTTGGCCGGAGAAAATACCGCAGCATGCTGCGCTTTTTGCTCCGGCCAAAAATCCGGAACACTTGCCGCAAGGCCGGATCCGGAATTAATGCCCATTGGAAAGCATTGATCCGGATCCGGCCTTAAGCTAAACGTCGTTTCGGCGCATTGCCGGAGCCGACATTTAGCTTTTTCTGAATGGTTACCATGGCTGCCGGGACGCTAAAGTCCTGGCAGCCATGGTAAGTGTAGTGGGGAGCGGGGGAGCAGTGTACTTACCGTCCGTGCGGCTCCCCGGGCGCTCCAGAGTGACGTCAGGGCGCCCCATGCGCATGGATGACGTGATCCATGCGCATGGGGCGCCCTGACGTCACTCTGGAGCGCCCGGGGAGCCGCACGGACTGTAAGTATACCGCTCCCCCGCTCCTACTATGGCAACCAGGAATTTAATAGCGTCCTGGGTGCCATAGTAACACTGAAAGCATTTGGAAGACGGCTCCGTCTTCAAATGCTTTCAGTACACTTGCGTTTTTCCGGATCCGGCAGGCACCTCCGGCAACGGAAGTGCATGCCGGATCCCAACAACGCAAGTGTGAAAGAGGCCTTAGAAGTTTAGAAGCAAATCTTGAAATTTTTCTGAAATTATCAAAAACCCACTTTTTAGGGACCAGTTCAGGTCTGAAGTCACTTTGTGAGGCTTACATAATAGAAGCCACCCAAAAATGACCCCATTCTAGAAACTACACCCCTCAAGGTATTCAAAACTGATTTTTTACAAACGTCGTTAACCCTTTAGGTGTTCCACAAGAGTTAATGGCAAATGGTGATAAAATTTCAGAATTTAGATTTTTTGGGCAAATTTTCCATTTTAATCCATTTTTTCCAGTAACAAAGCAAGGGTTACCAGCCAAACAAAATGCTATATTTATTGCCCCGATTCTGTAGTTTGCATAAACACCCCATATGTGGCCGTAAACAACTGTACGGGCACACAGTAGGGCGTAGAGGGAAAGGTGCGCCGTATGGTTTTTGGAAGGCAGATTTTGCCGGACTGGTTTTTTTGACACTATGTCCCATTTGAAACCCCCCTGATGAACCCCTAGAGTAGAAACTCCATAAAAGTGACCCCATCTAAGAAATTACACCCCTCAAGGTATTCAAAACAGATTTTACAAACTTTGTTAACCCTTTAGGTGTTCCACAAGATTTAATGGAAAATAGAGATACAATTTAAAAATTTAACTTTTTTGGCAGATTTTCCATTTTAATAATTTTTTTCCAGTTACAAAGCAAGGGTTAACAGCCAAACAAAACTCAATATTTATGGTCGTAAACCGCTGTACGGGCACACTGCAGGGTGCAGAAGGAAAGCAATGCCATACGGTTTTGGAAGGCAGAATTTGCTGGACCATTTTTTTTTTACACCATGTCCCATTTGAAGCCCCCCTGATGCACCCCTAGAGTAGAAACTCCAAAAAAGTTACCCCATTTTAGAAACTACGGGATAGGGTGCCAGTATTGTTGGTACTAGTTTAGGGTACATATGATTTTTGGTTGCTCTATATTACACTTTTTGTGAGGCAAGGTAACAAGAAGTAGCTGTTTTGGCACCGTTTTTATTTTTTATTTACAACATTCATCTGATAGGTTAGCTCATGTGATATTTTTATAGACCAGGTTGTCACGGATGCGGCGATACTTAATATGTATACTATTTTTTTTATTTATGTAAGTTTTACACAATGATTTAATTTTTTAAACAAAAAAAATCATGTTTTAGTGTCTCCATAGTCTGAGAGCCATAGTTTTTTCAGTTTTTGGGCAAATATCTTGGGTAGGGTATGATTTTTGCGGGATGAGATGACGGTTTGAATGGCACTATTTTGGGGTGCGTATGACTTTTTGATCGCTTGCTATTACACTTTTTGTTAATTTATAACACCTGAAGGGTTAGATCATGTAATATTTTTATAGAGCAGGTTGTCACGGACGCGGCGATACCTAATATGTATACTATTTTTTTATTTATGTAAGTTTTACACAATGATTTCATTTTTGAAACAAAAAAATCATGTTTTAGTGTCTCCATATTCTGAGAGCCATAGTTTTTTCAGTTTTTGGGCGATTATCTTAGGTAGGGTCTCATTTTTTGCGGGATGAGGTGACGGTTTGATTGGTACTATTTTGGCGTACATACGCCTTTTTTGATCACTTTTATTACCTTTTTTTGGGAAGTAAGGTGGGCAAAATTTCAATTTCATCATAGTTTTTTATTTTTATGGCGTTCACCGTTCGGGTAAAGTAACATGACCGTTTTATAGATCAGGTCGTTACGGACGCAGTGATATCAAACATGTAGGGAATTTTATTTTTTTCATTTTTAATCAGTGATAAATGTGTTTTTTGATTTTTACTTTTTTTTTTACCCAGACCCACTTGGTTCTTGAAGATCCAGTGGGTCTACAGTCTGTATAATACAGTACAGTACACTATATAGTGTACTGTACTGTATTTTCACTTTACAAAGTCTGATTAGACTTCTGCCTTTAGCAGAAGTCTAATCAGCACCATGGACAGCCTCTGATCAGTACCATGGACAGCCGGACGCCTGTGAAGGCGTCTGGTTGCCATGGAACCAATCACTCGCTGCCACAGCAGAGCAGTGGGTGATGGGGAGGGAGGGGGGCCCCCTCCCTCTCCCATCGGGGGCTGAAAAGGCACAGCAGCCCCCGATGGGAGAGAGCTCCCTCCCTTAACCTTTTCCATACAGCAGTCCCTACGGACCGCGGCATGGAAGGGGTTAAACACATGGCATCTGTGCGAGCACAGATGTCATGCGTTTTGAGCAGAGTGTCAGCAATGTGCTGACACTCTGCAAACCGCTCGGCCATCCTGAGAGAGGGGGCGGGCGGATAATCGCATGCCTGCCCGCCCCACGCAAGCACCGCCGCCCTCCCCGCACCGCCCGCCGGCAGATAACAAAGAGGGCAGCAGGGGGGGGGGGTTAAACATTAAAATTAAGCTTATTTGAAGTTCACATGACAGACCGTGGGGATCAGAAACTTCCGAAACCGCAGGTCTGAATTGACCTGCGGTTTGCTGCGATCACCGACATGGGGGGGTCACAGGACCCCCCGCCTTATCTAGCCAAGGTGCCTGCTCAATGATTTGAGCAGGCAACGGTGATCGGAACCATACATGACGTACCGGTACGTCATGTGTCCTTAAGTACCAGGACAACATGACGTACCGGTAAGTCATGTGTCCTGAAGAGGTTAAAGAGGACCTTTCACTAGAATAGAAAATCTAAACTAAGTATACAGACATGGAGAGCGGCGCCCAGGGATCTCCCTGCACTTACTATTATCCCTGAGTGCCGCTCCGTTCTCCCGGAATAGCCTCCGGTATCTTCATATGTTCGGCTCCACCCAGTTGAGCCTGCCGGCGTCTACTTCTCCCATGCTGTAGCGCTGGCCAATCGCAGCGCTCAGCTCATAGCCTGAGAGTTTTTTTTTCCTCTCAGGCTATGAGCTGAACGCTGCGATTGGACAGCGCTACAGCCTGGGAGAAAGAGACGCCAGCAGGCTCAACTGGGTGGAGCCGAACATATGAAGATACCGGAGGCTATACCAGGAGAACGGAGCGGCGCCCAGGTATAACAGTAAGTGCAGGGAGATCCCTAGGCGCCGCTCTCCATGTCTGTATACTTAGTTTAGATTTTCTACAGTTGTGGCCAAAGGTTTTGAGAATGATACAAATATTAGTTTTCACTAAGTTTGCTGCCAAACTGCTTTTAGATCTTTGTTTCAGTTGTTTCTGTGAAATATAATTACACACACTTCATACGTTTCAAAGGCTTTTATCGACAATTACATGACATTTATGCAAAGAATCAGTATTTGCAGTGTTGGCCCTTCTTTTTCAGGACCTCTGCAATTCGACTGGGCATGCTCTCAATCAACTTCTGGGCCAATTCCTGACTGATAGCAACCCATTCTTTCATAATCACTTCTTGGAGTTTGTCAGAATTAGTGGGTTTTTGTTTGTCCACCTGCATCTTGAGGATTGACCACAAGTTCTCAATGGGATTAAGATCTGGGGAGTTTCCAGGCCATGGACCCAAAATGTCAACGTTTTGGTCCCCGAGCCACTTAGTTATCACTTTTGCCTTATGGCACGGTGCTCCATCGTGCTGGAAAATGCATTGCTCTTCACCAAACTGTTGTTGGATTGTTGGAAGAAGTTGCTGTTGGAGGGTGTTTTGGTACCATTCTTTATTCATGGCTGTGTTTTTGGGCAAAATTGTGAGTGAGTCCACTCCCTTGGATGAGAAGCAACCCCACACATGAATGGACTCAGGATGCTTTACTGTTGGCATGACACAGGACTGATGGTAGCGCTCACCTTTTCTTCTCCGGACAAGCCTTTTTCCACATTCCCCAAACAATCGGAAAGAGGCTTAATCAGAGAATATGACTTTGCCCCAGTCCTCAGCAGTCCATTCACCAAACTTTCTGCAGAAGATCAATCTGTCCCTGATGTTTTTTTTTTGAGAGAAGTGGCTTCTTTGCTGCCCTTCTTGACACCAGGCCATCTTCCAAAAGTCTTCGCCTCACTGTGCGTGCAGATGCGCTCACACCTGCCTGCTGCCATTCCTGACCAAGCTCTGCACTGGTGGCACTCTGATCCCACAGCTGAATCCTCTTTTGGAGACGATCCTGGCGCTTGCTGGACTTTCTTGGACGCCCTGAAGCCTTCTTAACAATTGAACCTCTTTCCTTGAAGTTCTTGATGATCCTATAAATTGTTCATTGAGGTGCAATCTTAGTAGCCACAATATCCTTGCCTGTGAAGCCATTTTTATGCAACGCAATGATGGCTGCACGCGTTTCTTTGCAGGTCACCATGGTTAACAATGGAAGAACAATGATTTCAAGCATCACCCTCCTTTTAACATGTCAAGTCTGCCATTTTAACCCAATCAGCCTGACATAATGATCTCCAGCCTTGTGCTCGTTAACATTCTCACCTGAGTTAACAAGGCGATTACTGAAATGATCTCAGCAGGTCCTTTAATGACAGCAATGAAATGCAGTGGAAAGTTTTTTTGGGGATTAAGTTAATTTTCATGGCAAAGAAGGACTATGCAATTCATCTGATCACTCTTCATAACATTCTGGAGTATATGCAAATTGCTATTATAAAAACTTAAGCAGCAACTTTTCCAATTTCCAATATTTATGTAATTCTCAAAACCTTTGGCCACGACTGTATTCTAGTGAAAGGTCCTCTTTAAAGAGGACGTCCAATCTTGGGCTTTTTCTCTGCCGACCAGATCACCGTCCCTCCGGTCGGTAGATGAATTCTTTAGAGCCTTGGGTCTTATCTACGATGACCCGGATCGGATCTCTTAGGCCGAGACCAAGCTACGGGGTTTGCAGCAGGGAGAACGTTTGCGGAGACCTATTTCTCTGAATTTAGAAGATGGGCTACCGATACAGAGTGGAACGATCCTGCTCTCTGTAGCCAATTCTGTCAGGGTCTCTCTGAGAGACTGTAGGAAGAGTTGGCTTTTCATGAAAATCCTGAGTCATTGGAAGCAGCTATGTCCCTTGCTGTACGTCTGGATAGATGCCTTAAGGAGAGATCAAGGGGTCCTAACCTTCAGGACGTACTGTCCAATAAGGGTACTGCTTCCTTTGACACTTATGGTGGAGAGACACTGGTGGTTGCGCCTTGCGAGGAGCCTATGCAGTTAGTAGGAGCTACTCCTGGAACTATTGGCAAAAGTTTTGGTCATGTGAAAGGAGTCTGCTTTTTTTGTGGCAAGAAGGAACATTTTGTGAATATTTGTCCGTACTTGCGGCATCAAGGTGTAAACAAAAGGGAAAAAATGTTTACTCCCCAAATTACTATTGGTGGTGTGGGTGAGGAGCAAGAAAACCTACTTTTGTTTTTTACTGGTAGTACCCGTTTTCTCCTGTCTGCCGAGGTGGCGCTAGAGTCCAAAACTTTGAAAATCGAAGCATTTATCAACAGTGGGGCAGGAGTTAACTTGATTGATGGACAGTTTGTACACATTCACGGGTTGACTACTAATGCATAAGAGAAAAGTATTTCCGTCTTTGCAATTGCACCTCTCACCCAAAAATGCCTGTCGCAGGTAGTGAATGACATTCATTTAAGAGTGGGTTATTTGCATCAGGAATCTATCTCCTGTTATGTGTGGGAGGGTCTGCCTGCTCCGTTGCTGTTGGGTTTACCATGGTTAAGCAAACATAACCCTAACATCGACTGGCAAGCAAGAGACAGATTCTCGATTGGAGTGATTTTTGCATGGACAACTTGTCTTAATGCATTGTTCTCTATGGTTACCACAAAAATTGTACCCTCGTTCATTTCTGAATTTTCTGATGTGTTGAGAGTGGTAATCAGGAGTTGCCTCTGCATCGGGAGTATGACTGTTCCGTCAATCTTATTCCCGGAGCTAAATTGCCCAAATCTCGGTTGTATAATCTTTCGGAACCCGAAAGAAAGGCCATGCAAGAGTATATTAACGAGAGTTTGGCAAAGGGACATATACTCCCATCGAAGTCCCCAGTGGCTGCTGGATTTTTCTTTGTAAAGAAAAAGGATGGTACCCTGAGACCATGTCTGGACTTCCGTGAGCTCAATCGTATTACTGTCTGTGATCTTTACCCCCTTCCTTTGATTCCGGATTTTAGTCAGATTGTCGGTGCCAAGGTGTTCTCTAAACTGGATCTGAGGGGGGCATATAATCTGTTAAGGATCAAGGAGGGGGATGAGTGGAAGACCGCATTTAATAGCCCTGAGGGTCATTTTGAAAACCTGGTCATGCCTTTTGGGTTAACCAATGCTCCTGCGGTTTTTCAACACTTTGTCAATTACATCTTTCATCATCTGGTGGGGAGGTTTGTTGTTGTATACCTTGATGACATACTAATTTATTCGCCTAATATGGAGACTCATCAGGATCATGTGAGACAGGTGTTACAGATCCTAAGAGAGAATAAGTTGTATGCTAAGATGGAAAAGTGTGTATTTGCTGTACAGGAAGTGAAATTTCTGGGTTACCTGCTCTCATCCTTAGGTTTTCGTACGGATCCCGAGAAGGTCAGTGCCATGTTGGACTGGGATCGACCCGAAAATCTGAAAGCGCTTATGCGGTTTTTAGGGTTTACCAACTACTACCGTAAATTTATCTTGAACTATTCTTCGGTGGTTAAACCTTTAACAGACATGACTAAGAAGGGTGCTGATATTTCTATCTGGTCTGATGCGGCATTACAGGCCTTTTCTGCTATGAAAGAATGTTTTGCTTCGGCCCCTATTCTGGTGCAACCCGGACGTGTCTCAGCCATTTATTGTTGAGGTTGACGAGTCCGAGGTAGGAGCAATCTTGTCGCAAGGTCCTTTACCCAGTAAATGGCGCCCAACTTGACTGCTGAAAGGAATTATGATGTGGGGAATAGGGAATTGCTGGCCATTAAGTTGGCGTTCGAGGAATGGCGGCATTGGTTGGAAGGAGCAATTCATCCTATTACGGTAATTACGGATCACAAGAATCTGGCCTACCTGGAGTCGGCTAAGCGACTGAACCCAAGGCAGGCCAGATGGTCGTTTTTCCCTAGATTTAACTTAGTCACTTACCGCCCTGGGGTTAAGAACGTCAAGGCGGATGCTTTGTCGCATAGCTTTCCTGGGAGGGGGAGTGCGAGTCTAATGACCCTAGTCCCATTTTATCTGAAGACTCTTGTCCTCCGGGGAAATTGTTTGTTCCATCCCAATTGCGTCACAAAGTGTTCGAGGAACATCACTGTACGGTGCTTGCTGGGCACCCTGGGAGCAGATCGACTGTCAATCTCATCTCTCGCAGATTCTGGTGGGACTATGTGTCAGCCTGTGGTACCTGTGCACGTGCTAAGGTGACACATACTCGGCCTTCCGGATCTCTGCTTCAACTGCCCATCCCGTCCAGACCTTGGACCCATTTGTCCATGGATTTTATCACGGATTTACTAAATTCTTCGGGAAAAAACTTGATTCTGGTGGTTGTCGATCATTTTAGTAAAATGGCACACTTTATTGCATTACCTAGTCTACCCAATGCTAAAACTCTTGCACAGGTGTTTGTCGACAACATCGTGAAACTACATGGTATTGCCTCTGATGTGGTGTCCGATAGAGGAACTCAGTTTGTTTCCAAATTCTGGAAAGCGTTCTGTACTCGTCTGGGTGTACAATTGTCCTTCTCTTCGGCTTTTCATCCTCAGTTGAACGGAAAGACGGAGCGCACTAATCAGAATCTGGAGACTTACTTGAAATGTTTTGTTTCAGAGAATCAGGAAGAGTGGTCTTTATTTTTGTTGTTAGCTGAGTTTGCTATAAATAACCGTAGACAGGAATCCATTGATTAGTCGCTGTTTTTTGGGGCATATGGGTTCCATCCAGTTTGGTACATTTTCTGGTGCTCAAAATTCCAGAATTCCTGAGGAGGAACGATTTTCCTCTTCTTTGTCTTCTATTAGGCGGAAAATCCAAAATAACCTGAAAAAGATGGGCAACAGGTATAAGCGTGCGGCTCACAGGAGACGTATGAGTGGTCCAGACCTGAGAGTGGGTGATTCTGTGTGGTTGTCTACAAGAAACATTAAACTTAAGGTACCTTCTTGGAAGTTGGGCCCAAGATTTATTGGTCCATATAAGATCACTGCCATTGTTAACCCTGTAGCCTTCCGTCTTAAACTTCCTCAGGCATTGAAAATCCATAATGTATTTCATAAATCGTTGTTAAAGAAATGTATTGAACCTATTGAGTCGTCCTCTTTACCTCTCGCTCCTGTCATGGTGGACGGCAATTTAGAATTTCAGATCAGCAGGATTGTGGACTCCTGAGTTCTCCGGATATCCCTCCAGTATCTCGTTCATTGGAGAGGGTACGGACCAGAGGAGAGGATGTGGGTTCCAGCGACCGATATTAATCGTAACCGATGTTAGTCATCTGGTGAGAGCATTCCACATAACTCATCCTGATAAGGTCGGTCCTGGGTGCCCGGAGGTCACCCGTAGAAGGGGGGGGGGGGAGGGGTACTGTCACAGGTCTTAACCTCTTAAGGACATAGGGCGTACAGGTACGCCCTTGTGCCCTGGTACTTAAGGACACAGGGCGTACATGTACGCCCTGTGTATTTTCGATCACTGCCGTGCGGCTGGCAGTGATCGGAACCCGGTGCCTGCTCAAATCATTGAGCAGGCACCTAGGCTAAATGCGCGGGGGGGTCCCGTGACCCCCCCCATGTCGGCGATCGCGGCAAACCGCAGGTCAATTCAGACCTGCGGTTTGCTGCGATTTCTGAAGTTTCTGGTCCCCGCAGTCCCTGACCACGGGGATCAGAAACTTTATATGCCAAAAAAAAAGTTTTATTCACCCCCCCCTGCACCCCCGAATGATTTTTATGGTGGCGGGAGGTGCAGGGGGAGGGTTGCGGGCGGTGCGGGATCGCGATCCCCCGCCCGCCTCCCCTTGTATAATCGTTGGTGTCTAGTGGGGATACCAGGGTGCCAGCACATTGCTGGCACCCTGGTATAAACGGCTGACATCTGCGATGCGATGTCAGCCGTTTAACCCTTTCCATACAGCGGTCCGTACGGACCGCTGTATGGAAAAGGTTAACAGCGCAGGGAGCTCCCTCCCTCTCCCATCGGGGGGCTGCTGTGCCGTTGCAGCCCCCCGATGGGGAGGGAGAGAGCCCCCAGAGAGCCCCCCGAGAGATCCCCTCCTTACCCTTCCCCGTCTGCGAAGTTCTGAGCAGTACTGAGCAGACGGGGAAGGTTCCCATGGCAACAGGACGCCTCTCAGGCGTCCTGCTGTCCATGGTGCTGAACAGATCTGTGCTGAAAGGCATAGATCTGTTCAGTGTAAGTAAAATACAGTACAGAACAATATATATTGTACTGTACTGTATTATACAGACATCAGACCCATTGGATCTTCAAGAACCAAGTGGGTCTGGGTCAAAAAAAAGTGAATAAAAGTGAAAAAAAAGTAAAAATCAAAAAACACATTTATCACTGATAAAAAATGAAAAAAATAAAATTCCCTACACATGTTTGGTATCGCCGCGTCCGTAACGACCTGATCTATAAAACGGTCATGTTACTTTACCCGAATGGTGAACACCATAAAAATAAAAAATAAAAAACTATGATGAAATTGAAATTTTGCCCACCTTACTTCCCAAAAAAGGTAATAAAAGTGATCAAAAAAGTCGCATGTACGCCAAAATTGTAACAATCAAACCGTCATCTCATCCCGCAAAAATCATACCCTACCCAAGATAATCGCCCAAAAACTGAAAAAACTATGGCTCTTAGACTATGGAAACACTAAAACATGATTTTTTTTGTTTCAAAAATGAAATCATTGTGTAAAACTTACATAAATAAAAAAAAAGTATACATATTAGGTATCGCCGCGTCCGTATCGCCCGGCTCTATAAAAATATCACATGATCTAACCCCTCAGATGACCACCGTAAAAAAATAAAAATAAAAACGGTGTAAAAAAAGCCATTTTTTGTCATCTTGTGTCACAAAAAGTGTAATAGCAAGCAATCAAAAAGTCATATGCACCCCAAAATAGATGCCAATCAAACCGTCATCTCATCCCGCAAAAAATGAGACCCTACTTAAGATAATCGCCCAAAAACTGAAAAAACTATGGCTCTTAGACTATGGAGACACTAAAACATTTTTTTGGTTTTAAAAATGAAATCATTGTGTAAAACTTACATAAATAAAAAAAATTGTATACATATTAGGTATCGCCGCGTCCGTGACAACCTGCTCTATAAAATTACCACATGATCTAACCTGTCAGATGAATGTTGTAAATAACAAAAAAAAAAACGGTGCCAAAAAAGCTATTTCTTGTTACCTTGCCGCACAAAAAGTGTAATATAGAGCAACCAAAAATCATATGTACCCTAAACTAGTACCAACAAAACTGCCACCCTATCCCGTAGTTTCTAAAATGGGGTCACTTTTTTGGAGTTTCTACTCTAGGGGTGCATCAGGGGGGCTTCAAATGGGACATGGTGTCAAAAAAACCAGTCCAGCAAAATATGCCTTCCAAAAACCATATGGTGTTCCTTTCCTTCTGCGCCCTGCCGTGTGCCCGTACAGCTGTTTACGACCACATATGGGGTGTTTCTGTAAACTACAGAATTAGGGCCATAAATAATGAGTTTTGTTTGGCTGTTAACCCTTGCTTTGTAACTGGAAAAAAAATATTAAAATGGAAAATCTGCCAAAAAAGTGAAATTTTGAAATTGTATCTCTATTTTCCATTAAATCTTGTGCAACACCTAAAGGGTTAACAAAGTTTGTAAAATCAGTTTTGAATACCTTGAGGGGTGTAGTTTCTTAGATGGGGTCACTTTTATGGAGTTTATAATCTAGGGGTGCATCAGGGGGGCTTCAAATGGGACATGGTGCCAAAAAAACAGTCCAGCAAAATCAGCCCTCCAAAAACCAAACGGCGCACCTTTCACTCTACGCCCCGCTGTGTGCCCGTACAGTAGTTTACGCCCACATATGGGGTGTTTCTGTAAACAGCAGAGTCAGGGCAATAAAGATACAGTCTTGTTTGGCTGTTAACCCTTGCTTTGTTAGTGGAAAAAATGGGTTAAAATGGAAAATTAGGCAAAAAAATGAAATTCTCAAATTTCATCGCCATTTGCCAATAACTCTTGTGCAACACCTAAAGGGTTAACGACGTATGTAAAATCAGTTTTGAATACCTTGAGGGGTGTAGTTTCTTAGATGGGGTCACTTTTAGGGAGTTTCTCCTCTAGGGGTGCATCAGGGGGCTTCAAATGGGACATGGTGTAAATAAACCAGTCCATAAAAATCAGCCTTCCAAAAACCAAACGGCGCACCTTTCACTCTACGCCCCGCTGTGTGGCCGTACAGTAGTTTACGGCCACATATTGGGTGTTTCTGTAAATGGCAGAGTCAGGGCAATAAAGATCCAGTCTTGTTTGGCTGTTAACCCTTGGTTTGTTAGTGGAAAAAATGGGTTAAAATGAAAAATTAGACAAAAAAATGAAATTCTCAAATTTCCTCCCTATTTGCCAATAACTCTTGTGCAACACCTAAAGGGTTAACAACGTATGCAAAATCAGTTTTGAATACCTTGAGGGGTGTAGTTTCTTAGATGGGGTCATTTTTGGGTGGTTTCTATAATGTAAGCCTCGCAAAGTGACTTGAGACCTGAACTGGTCCCTAGAAATTGAGTTTTTGTAAATTTCGGAAAAATTTCAAGATTTGCTTCTAAACTTCTAAGCCTTATAACATCCCCAAAAAATAAAATATCATTCCCAAAACAATTCAAACATGAAGTAGACATATGGGGAATGTAAAGTCATCACAATTTTTGGGAGTATTACTATGTATTACAGAAGTAGAGAAACTGAAACTTTGAAATTTGCAAATTTTTTTCAAATTTTTGTTAAATTAGGTATTTTTTGGTGCAAAAAAAATTTTTTTTTTTACTCCATTTTACCAGTGTCATGAAGTACAATATGTGACGAAAAAACAATCTCAGAACGGCCTGGATAAGTCAAACCGTTTTAAAGTTATCAGCACTTAAAGGGACTCTGGTCAGATTTTCAAAAAATGGCCTGGTCCTAAGGTGTAAAAAGGCTGTGTCCTCAAGGGGTTAAAAGGTCTGAAAGATTATCTGCACATTAGTGATCTGACAGCCTCTTTTGGTTTCACTTTGTCTGGGTGTTGCTGGTATGTCCACACCTGTTCAGGTGTGGATCATGTGACCTTTACCTATCCCTATTTAGTCTGACTTTACCCATTAATCTTTGCTCTGGATAGCTTTATTTCGTTTTGGAAGAGCTGGAGTGTGGTTCTTGTTGAAGTCCTATTCATCCATCATCTTTAGAAGTTGTGTTCCACTTGTTGCGTTTTGTATTCCCCCCCCCCCCCCCCCCGGTTGTTTACCAGGCCTCAGCGAGATCCTGGTTCCTTCACCAGGGAAGGAACGGGTTGTCTCTGCCCTGTCATTACCTTTAGGGCATCCGAGGGTCACCAGGGTTTCTAGGTTCCTGTGTATGGGCATCTCTACCATCGAGAGATTCCCTATACGGATAGGAGTTAGGGCCAGGAGCAGGGTTTTATAGGTGGTGATTCTTTTCCTTCCCTAGCGGTGAGGCCTAGTGTCTTTCCCCTTCCTTCTTGTTGTCTTTTGGTGTTCTCCCCTACTACATCCATGACAATAGCGGGTGTCGCCACCTGGTGGCAGGGATCAGAGATAAGCGAGAGATGTCATCCAGAAATAGGCTCTGGAACTACACAGCTTCAACCACTGCGTAGTGGACAGAGCTGTGCGGTCCCAGTGCTTAAGATACTCCCAAACTGGGGGTTTGGGGTGTCAGACCAACACCAGTCTGATACTGATGGCCTATCCTTGGGATAGGTCATTAATTGTTAAATGCCTTTAAAGCTGCAGTACTGTATGTTCACACCTGATTTTGGCTTTCCATTCAGGTGTTCAATCTAGATGTCAAGCATAGCGCAGTATGGAGTACCGTCAACAGGGTCCATTGGGCATGGTTTGGATCTGTGAAATGATAACATCTGCCCACTATTATAAATGGAAGACATGCTGCTGATGTCAACAAAGCCAATCTCTGGGTTTCTCACATCTTGCTGAATGTTAGTCCGTGTACACGTGACAGCCATATTGATGTCTCCAATGTAACTTAAAGGGGTTGTCCCATGAAAAACATTCTACAGTTTTCAAACCAGCATCTGGATCTTAATTCTTTGATGATTGCACATAATTAAAACATTTGCTATAGCCACTGAGTTATTCAATAAAATCTCTGTATAGCGCCACCTGCTGGTTGTGTTTTTTTCTTATTTCTTTGTCCTGATCACTGAGACGGCCGCACTTACTCAGTTTCATCCCTCAACTGCCTCCCGAATTGTGATAGAGAAAGCATGGACGCGCCCCCCTAAGCTGCAGCAGAAAGGACACTTCCCTTGAGCTGTCAGCTTAATATAAATCTAGCAATGACTGCAGAGATCTCTGGATCCATGTGAGGCACAGGGCTGGCTCTAGCTTTGTTAGAAAGAGATTTTTACTTTTTACATTAGTCATGGGATAACCCCTACAATAGTCTGTAAGGTTGAAGGTTCATCCAGTTCAGTCTGTCATCCAGAGGAAGGCAAAATACCCTCATGAGGTAGAAGCCAATTTTCCTTATTTTAGGGTAAAAAGATCCTTCCCGACTCCAATCAGAATAACTCTCTGGATCAACCCATCTCTAGTAGCTATAGCCTGCAATATTACAAACCGGATTCCAAAAAAGTTGGGACACTATACAAATCGTGAATAAAAAACTGAATGCAATGATGTGGAGGTGCCAACTTCTAATATTTTATTCAGAATAGAACATAAATCACGGAACAAAAGTTGAAACTGAGAAAATGTACCATTTTAAGGGAAAAATATGTTGAATCAGAATTTCATGGTGTCAACAAATCCCCAAAAAGTTGGGACAAGGCCATTTTCACCACTGTGTGGCATCTCCCCTTCTTCTTACAACACTCAACAGACGTCTGGGGACTGAGGAGACCAGTTTCTCAAGTTTAGAAATAGGAATGCTCTCCCATTCTTGTCTAATACAGGCCTCTAACTGTTCAATCGTCTTGGGCCTTCTTTGTTGCACCTTCCTCTTTATGATGCGCCAAATGTTCTCTATAGGTGAAAGATCTGGACTGCAGACTGGCCATTTCAGTACCCGGATCCTTCTCCTACGCAGCCATAATGTTGTGATTGATGCAGAATGTGGTCTGGCATTATCTTGTTGAAAAATGCAGGGTCTTCCCTGAAAGAGATGACGTCTGGATGGGAGCATATGTTGTTCTAGAACCTGAATATATTTTTCTGCATTGATGGTGCCTTTCCAGACATGCAAGCTGCCCATGCCACACGCACTCATGCAACCCCATACCATCAGAGATGCAGGCTTCTGAACTGAGCGTTGATAACAACTTGGGTTGTCCTTGTCCTCTTTGGTCCGGATGACATGGCGTCCCAGATTTCCAAAAAGAACTTCGAATCGTGACTCGTCTGACCACAGAACAGTCTTCCATTTTGCCACACTCCATTTTAAATGATCCCTGGCCCAGTGAAAACGCCAGAGCTTGTGGATCTTGCTTAGAAATGGCTTCTTCTTTGCACTGTAGAGTTTCAGCTGGCAAGGTGGATTGTGTTCACTGACAATGGTTTCTGGAAGTATTCCTGAGCCCATTCTGTGATTTCCTTTACAGTAGCATTCCTGTTTGTGGTGCAGTGTCGTTTAAGGGCCCAGAGATCACGGGCATCCAGTATGGTTTTACGGCCTTGACCCTTACGCACAGAGATTGTTCCAGATTCTCTGAATCTTCGGATGATGTTATGCACAGTTGATGATGATAGATGCAAAGTCTTTGCAATTTTTTACTGGGTAACACCTTTCTGATATTGCTCCACTATCTTTCTGCGCAACATTGTGGGAATTGGTGATCCTCTACCCATCTTGGCTTCTGAGAGACACTGCCACTCTGAGAAACTCTTTTTATACCCAATCATGTTGCCAATTGACCTAATTAGTGTTAATTGGTCTTCCAGCTCTTCGTTATGCTCAAATTTACTTTTTCCAGCCTCTCATTGCTACTTGTCCCAACACTTTTGGGATTTGTTGACACCGTGAAAATTGGAATCAACGTATTTTTCCTTTAAAATGATACATTTACTCGGATAAAACGTTTGATCTGTCATCTACGTTCTATTACAAATAAAATATTGACATTTGCCATCTCCACATCATTGCATTCAGTTTTTATTCACAATTTGTTTAGTGTCCCAACTTTTCTGGAATCCGGTTTGTATTACACTCCAGACATACATCCAGGCCCCTCTTGAACTCTTTTAGTGAACTCACCATCACCACCTCCTCAGGCATAGAGTTCCATAGTCTCACTGCTCTTACCGTAAAGAATCCTCTTCTATGATTGTGTACAAACCTTCTTTCCTCCAGACGCAGAGAGTGTCCCCTCGTGACAGTCTCAGTCCTGGGGATAAATAGATGATGGGAGAGATCTCTGTACTGACCCCTGATATAGTTGTACATAGTAATTAGATCTCCCCTCAGTCGTCTTTTTTTCTAAAGTGAATAACCCTAATGTTGATAATCTTTCAGGGTACTGTAGTTTCCCCATTCCAGTTATTACTTTAGTTGCCCTCCTCTGGACCCTCTCCAGCTCTGCTATGTATGCCTTGTTCACAGGAGCCCAGAACTGTACACAGTACTCCATGTGTGGTCTGACTAGTGACCATGTTCTTATGACGGGCATCTATGCCTCTTTTGATGCAACCGATTATCTTATTGGCCTTGACAGCAGCTGCCTGACACTGGTTTTTGCAGCTTAGTTTGCTGTTTATTAAAATTCCTAGATCCTTTTCCATATCAGTGTTACCCAGTGTTTCACCATTTAGTATGTACGGGTGACTTGCATTATTCCTTCCTATGTGCATACCCTTACATTTGTCAGTGTTAAACCTCATCTGCCACTTATCTGCCCAAGCCTCCAATCTATCCAGATCCATCTGTAGCAGTATACTGTCCTCTTCCATGTTAATTACTTTACACAGTTTAGTGTCACCTGCAAAAAAGATTTTTTTACTGCGAAAGCCTTCTACAAGTTCATTAAAAAGGTTTTCCAGGTCTTTAATACTTATGACCTATCCTCTGGACAGGTCATCAGTATCTAATTGGTGGGGTCCAACATCTGGGACCCCCGCCAATCAGCTGTTTGAGAAGGCAGTGGCGCACTGTGAGCGCCCTGGCCTCCTCGCAGCTCACCAAGAACAGTGCTGTACATTGTATAGCGGATGTGCTTGGTATCGCAGCTCAGACCCCATTCACTTCTATGTGGCTGAGTTGTGCCTAGGCCATGTGAACGATGAACATGATGACAGGACTTTACATAAAGGCAGACCCTTCCCCCTCTCCGGTTTTGACGATCCTTTCTAAACAGACTGTAACCCTGTACATTTACCGCCCAGTCATAGCTATCATCCAGCCATGTCTCAGTTATTCCCACTATGTCATAGTCCTCCTCACACATCACTAATTCCAGTTCATCAGTTTAATTAGTCAGACTTCTGGGATTAGTATACATAAAAATTAAAGGGGTTGTCTCACTTCAGTTAGGCTACTTTCACACTAGCGTTTTAGTTTTCCGGTTTTGAGATCAGTCATAGGGGCTCAATACCGAGAAAAACGCTTTCGTTTTGTCCCTATTCATTGTCAATGGGTACAAAACTGAACTAACCGAAACGGAGTGCACCAGAATGTATTCTGTTCCATTTAGTTGCGTTCCCATACCGGAGAACAAACCGCAACATGTTGTAGTTTGCTTTCCATGTTGTAGTTTGCTTGCGGAGCAAGACGGATCCTACATGACCCCCAATGCAAGTCAATAGGGACGGATCCGTTTTCTCCGACATAATCTGCCACAATAGAAAACGGATCCGTCCTCCATTGACTTTCAGTCGAGTTCATGACGGATCCGTCTTGGCTATGTTAAACATAATACAACCGGATCCATTCATAATGGATGCAGATGGTTGTAATATCAGTAACGGAAGCGTTTTTGCTGAACCCTGCTGGATCCAGCAAAAACTAGTGTGAAAGTAGCCTAAGTGGCATTTATCATATAGAGAAAGTTAATACAAGTCATTAATGTACTATGATTGTCCATATTGCTTCCTTTGCTGGCTGTATTCATTTTTCCATCACATTACACACTGCTTGTTTCCATGGTTACAGACCACTCTGCAATCCAGCAGTGGTGGTCGTGCTTGCACACTATAGAAAAAGTGTCAGCCTCTCTGGTGGCCGGAACCGTGGGAGCCTAAATAGGCTTTTACTTTTTCCTATAGTGTGCAAGCACGAACACCTCTGATGTATTACAGGGTGGTCTGTAACCATGGAAACGAGCAGTGTATAATGTGATGGAAACATGAATCCAGCCAGCACAGGAAGCAATATGGATAATAATATATTAGTAAGTGGCTTGTATTAACTTTCTCTACGTGATAAATGCCACTTACTGAAGTGAGACAACCCCTTTAAATCTAATGGGGTCCGCATGCTACGGTTTTTGTCCGGCCGATTCTCCGCTTGCTTGCCGGGTAGCCTAAGAGGTTTATATACACTGAACAAAAATATAAACGCAACACTTTCGGTTTTGCTCCTATTTTGCATGAGCTGAACTTAAAGATCTGGAACAGTTTCTACATTCACAAAAGACCCATTACTCTCAAATATTGTTCACAAATCTGTGTTAGTGAGCACTTCTCCTTTGCCGAGATAATCCATCCCACCTCACAGGTGTGGCATATCAAGGTGCTGATTAGACAGCATGAATAATCGCACAGGTGTGCCTTAGACTGCCCACAATAAAAGTCCACTCTGAAATGTGCACAGTTTTGCCTTGCTGGGGGGGAATCAGAAAACCAACCATTCAGTATCTGCTGTGGCCACCATTTGCCTCACGCATTGCAACAAATCTCTGCCCCTTAAAGTTGATCAGGTTGTTGATTGTGGTCTGTGGAATGTTGGTCCACTCCTCTTCAATAGCTGTGCAAAGTTGCAGAATATTGGCAGGAACTGGAACACGCTGTCGTATACGCCGATCCAGAGCATCCCAAACATGCTCAATGGGTGACATGTCCGGTGAGTATGCTGGCCATGCAAGAACTGGGATGTTTTCAGCTTCCAGGAATTGTGCACAGATCCTTGCAATATGGGGCGTGCATTATCATGCTGCAACATGAGGTGATGGTCGTGGATGAATGGCACAACAACGGGCCTCAGGATCCCATCACGGTATCTCTGTGCATTCAAAATGCCATCAATAAAATGCACCTGTGTTCGTTGTTTATAACATGCACCTGCCCACACCATAATCCCACCGCCACCATGGGCCACTTGATCCACAACGTTGACGTCAGCAAACCGCTCACCCACATGACGCCACACACGCTGTCTGCCATCTGCCCTGAACAGTGAAAACCCGGTACTATCCGTGAACAGAACGCCTCTCCAACGTGCCAGACGCCATCGAATGTAAGCACTCAAGTCGGTTACGACGACAAACTGCAGCCAGGTCCAGACCCCGATGAGGACGACGAGCATGCAGATGAGCTTCCCTGAGACGGTTTCTGACAGTTTGTGCAGAAATTATTTGGTTATGCAAACCGACTGTTGCTGCCGCTGTCCGGGTGGCTGGTCTCAGACGATCATGGAGGTGAACATGCTGGATGTGGAGGTCCTGGACTGGTGTGGTGACACGTGGTCTGCGGTTGTGAGGCCGGTTGGATGTACTGCCAAATTCTCTTAAACACCTTTGGAGACGGCTTATGGTAGGGAAATAAAACATTCATTGCACGGGCAACAGCTCTGGCAGACATTCCTGACGTCAGCATGCCAATTGCACGCTTCCTCAAACATTAGCGACATCTGTGGCATTGTGCTGTGTGATCAAACTGCACATTTCAGAGTGGCCTTCTATTGTGGGCAGTCTAAGGCACATCTGTGCAATATTCATGCTGTCTAATCAGCACCTTGATATGCCACACCTGTGAGGTGGGATGGATTATCTCGGCAAAGGAGAAGTGCTCATTAACACAGATTTAGACAGATTTGTGAACAATATTTGAAAGTAATGGGTCTTTTGTGTATGTAGAAAATGTTTCAGATCTTTGAGTTCAGCTCATGCAAAATGTGAGCAAAACCAAAAGTGTTGCGTTTATATTTTTGCTCCAGATCTTAATAAGGTAATTTAAAGTCTAACCTATCCCCCCCCCCCAATGCCCAGGCCCCTAGTAGGGAGGACCGTCCCCATCGCTACCTGCTATTGGCTGCACCCCCACATTGACGGATGTTTTGACCCACGTGACAGGGAGATGCAGGGATCCAGAACGACGCAGGTGTATTGGGGGGGGGGGGGGGGAATATTTTAGACTTTGGACAACCCCCTTTAATAAGAGACGACTGGAGGACATAAAATGGCATCTATTGATGGCCACCACAGAGGGACACATTTTTCGGTCAATATATCGTGCAGCATCGTGGTATATGGTTATAATGGGACTGTATTTTTTGCCATGGTATTGCTGGCCACGCCTACTTGTATTGCCTCACCTACAACGTGATGCCATATTTACGTTTTTTTCCAGGACCACTTTGAGCTCCCACTCTGCCCCTGGTGCAGCCTGTCCCTACAGTACAGCCAGTTCTTGAGCCACTAACGCTCTAATCTCCCGCTACCCTTCTGGCGAGGCTCGCGGTACCGGTAGTATTTCCGAGAGTCCTACGTCTGAGGTCCTTGTCCTGAAATGTAGTATTTTCTGAAACTCTACCTGTACATAGAAGTCACCAGTGCAGGAATAATAGGTCACTGCTGAACCACAATACGTAATTGTGCAGCATATGACATATTCTAGGTCTACATTTAGCCCCCATTTGTCACACTCATGCAGCTCTCCTCTGTCATGGCTGCCTGGAAAGTCCAGTCAGATAACACAAGAGCCGCTTCCTCTTCCTAACGTGGGACAGAACTGACAGGCAAATGACTGAGCAGAAGCCACACGTGCGTCCTCCCACAGCTGAGCTACTGCGTCTCCGTCAGCCATCTTGGAACGTTCCCTGACACGCCTCCTCGGACGCCGGAAGTGCCCCGGCAGCCATTTTGTCTCCCTCTCATCGTTGCCCAGGCACAGCCATCTTAGACAATCATTGAATGAAAACAAAATCACAACTGCTGAATAACGCGTTAAAACCGCTAAATAATCCTATCTACGCGCCGCCGCGATAGAAAAATAACCGCCGTTTTCCTCGTCGGCAGCGTATAACGGTTAATCAGAAAAGCGCGTCATTTCTTGGCGCCATGTTAGTACTCGCCGAAAAGGGGGTGTACCAGCATGGCGCCCGCGGGCCCTCCCCTCGCATCGCGGTAAGAGGAGACGTGGGTAACCGGCATGTTCCACCGCACACAAGGGACGACGCTGCGCCACTTCCCTCAGAAGCCGCGAGCCCTTCGGAGTCGAGACTTCGCTCCTTTACTCTGGTCTACGCCCCCTGGAGGCCATTTCTGACAGGCGCTCCCTTCCCGGCTTCCGGTGAGGGCGGGTTGATAGCTGCCCGCGCCTCCTCTCCACCTCCCAGACCAGCAGAGGCAGCAGCAGAAGCCGCAGCTCCCGCCAGCCCCTCCCGCCGTCGCCATTCCTCGCCCGCCCGGCTCTCTCCTTCCCTCCCTCCCCGGGGCCCCTCGCCTCCGGATCGCTCCTTCCTCCCCATTCCTCCCTTGTTTTTCCTCCCCCTCTCTTCCCTTCCCCGGTCTCTCCGCACATCCCGTCCTCTCGGCGGTCACCTCTTGTCCCGTGTAACTCGGAAGGTAAGTCCCGGAGGCCGCGCTCGGGCTTTGTTATTGAGCTGTGGCTGACTAGGCCGAGACTTATTGTAGTGACTGCTCCATGTGAGGCGCTGAGTATGGCCGCCTCCTGTTAACCCCCTCTCCACCGCCAGTGACCATGTGACCGGCCTGCACCTCCATATGGCGGGTGATGCCCCCCCCCCCCCCCCCCCCATGACTGTGTATCTCTGAGACCTGGGGACTCCTGCTGGGTAATGTCGCAGCTGCCTGTCCTGTGGCGCTCCTGTGTGAGGAGAAACTACTGTGCCTCAGGGCTGGAGATCTAGGTGATGTATACAGGCTGGCGGGGCTGGGGAATGTGCCCTTTGCACATTCTTATATCAGGGGTGAGACAACCTTACTGATTGCCCCCAGTCTTGCTGGGTTGCTTGTGCCCACATGTGAGGTGTTAGTGCCACACAACTTTGCCACCCAGTCTGGGGGGGGGGGGTACTAATTGCCATATGCCTGTCAGTTTTTGCAGGGCCAGGCCATTTGGGCATACAGAGGTCCCCACTGGGCGTCTACCTGATGTTCTGCCCTATGGTGAGCCATTAGAAAGTGCTGATAAATGGTGCGACTTCTGGGCCCCAGCCCTTCTGTCGAGGGCCTCTTAATGCCAGTAAGCGGCCTAATTGCATTAGGGAATCTTTATCTGCGCAGCATATGGCGATACAATCAATGAGCCCTCCTCGTCACCCGGGCTCCTCTCTTGGAGCCAGAATGGAGGTCAGTGGGGTGACTTTTGGGTTGACCTCTGAGTTTGGAGACCCTTGTACCGGCCATGGCGTGCTGTGGTGAGCAGGTCACAAGGACTGGTTAGCCTGCAGGCGCTCTGGCCCGGCTCCAGCTTTCTCATGCTATATCTGGACCTAGTTCCAGGCAGAATGTATAGTGATTGATGGCTGGCACGCACCAGGGCATGAAAGGGGTTTGTGCCGCTTTGTCATCGGATAGGATTCCACCTGCCTTGTCTTAGGCTGAGGTTTAGGGTGGGCTGGAGGGCAGCAGGTGGCTGTAATATGACCGGGGTCTCTGATGGGACGCATTGTCTGTGTGGAATGTGATGCTATAAGTGACCCCGGCCAGCTGCCATGAATGGTGACACTGGGACCTGCACGGAGAGTCCACTGCTCAGTGTCCTGTCCACAATAGACATCTTCATTGGTGGCTGTGTATGGTTCCACTTGTGCACCACTAGAAGATACTTTGTTGCTGATGAAGATCTCCGTCCGCTCCTCTAACCTTGGGCGGGTCGTCTCTGTTCACATCTGCGTTAGTTGCTCCCTCGCAGATTTCATCCCTCTTGACAAGAAAGCTAGCACTTCATACAGCCCTTGACACTTCAGGGGTACGTAACCGAGTCTGGGGGTCCGTCGGGTGTTGCTGGGATCCAGTTTTGACAGATCTGATAAAGCTTTGCCATTGTAAACATAAGACACAACGTAGAGGGGAGCAGAGCCTTAAAGGGGTTGTCCACTCCTTTTTATGTTGATGGCTTATTCTCAGGATACGCCATTAATATCTGCTCGGTAGGGGTCCAACGCCCTGCACCCCACCCATCTGCAATTTCGGAGAAGCTCTGGTGCCAGAATGACACGGCTCCATCCATTGTGCAGTGGCCGGAGCTGGTTACTGCAGCGCTGCTCCCACCGGACGGTATGGGAGCATTAAGTGTCATGGAAAGATTTGCATGTCTTCCATGTTCTGGTTCACAATTGGGAAAGTGACCTAAATGCACATAGATCTGACATGGGAACAGGTATGCACCCTGGAAGAATCTTGTAGAAGTTTGGTCAGATACCTTTTGTCGTTTGTAAGTATGAATGAAACCTAAACCGTTTCCATATAATGTGGTTTTCTGTCATAACCAAAAGCATTCCAACAGGGGGCATTTTTTGCATGCTGCCTGGTAGGGTTGTTCCTGCTGATTGAAGGTGTTGCCCACATGGCATGGACCTGTCAGTTGTACACATTCATTAGACTCTGTACAGTATGGTCTTCATTAGCTTAGTCCCCTGCACGGTACTAGACCCGCGCTGTGCGCCCGTACCCGAAGAGGATTCCTGTCTCTTGAAAATTGGGGTCTGCAATCCTGAGACAATTTAATCTTTATGCAAATGAGGGATTCAGTGCGCCATGTTAATCCCCTGCCACTTCCAGCTCCGCCACGCTGCCCCTCCCTACTGGTGCCATTCACTAGGCTGCAGTGATGACATGGCCTCGTGCCGTTATACCCCTGAGGCCAGTGACTGGCTGCAGCAGTAATCATATGGGTGGTGGATAACCGGGGGCCTATGGCTTATTTCTTCATATCAAACTGTTCAGTTATCTCAGAAATCCCTTCATAAGCCAAAATTAGGATTAGCTCTAAAGAGTAAATCTTCACATGCAGTTTTTTTTTCTAAAATCTGTGACCCAATTATGTATGGCCCAGATTTACAGTGTGAGAATTCTGACACATTAGATGTCTGTAAGCCACACTTGCCAGTCTTAATGGTATGAGCTGACCCCCATGTCATGTGTATAATGGGGGGGGGAGAAGAATTGTGCAGTTTGATTGTATGCTTGGGAGATGGGTCGTTGCCAGAAGAGGTTAAAAAAAAAAAATCACGACTCCTCGCCCTTCAAACCCCCTCCTCCATGCTACCCGCTAGGCACACAGGAAATGGCTTGGGCTGCCAGTCACTGGTCAGTAGTTATCCGGCCATTAGTAAGAGGTCTGAGAAGAACCTGCTGTTTATGCACTCCTCTAATGGTCTACAGTGGCTCCAAAGATTGAGCTTTACAGTAATCCGTACACTGGGGCTCTGCCAGTATGGCCCCCAGGACAGGACAGACCTTGGCTGGCTGCTGCGTATTTGTATTGAGCTCATAGTATGTTGTCTGTCAGGGTTACAGTTATGGATCATCTAGCCCCCAATATCAGATTGGCGGGGGTCTGACCTCTGGCTCCTGTGTTGATCAGCCTTTTGAAGCGGTGCAGGTTTGGTGGTTCACCTGCACAGTCTACATGTAGGGAAGTTACAACAGTTTGGGTACTGGGTGCAGGTAAACGATGAAGAGGATGCAGTGCTGGCATGGATGCCGTGACCCCTCAGACAGCTGATTGGTGCCAGTTAGACCCCCGCCAATCTGATATTGATGACCTATCTTGGGGGCGGAGTAGGTCGCCCATATCTGTAGCCTTTTAATCACTTTGTATTAAGCAAACCCTTCTACGTAAGCTCAGCCCTTGTACACTTGGGGGAGGTTTTCGTGCTCGGATAAGTGGCATAGTCAGTGCTAAGTGATATTTTAGGAATCTATTAGGGCCGTGTGGCTTTTGTCATCCAGTGTGACGTGTGAAGCCTGGCAGTGTATGGTCTTGTGTTCTGGTCGGCCATCATGACATACAGTAGTCACCATGCAGCCATCGGCACAAAGCTTCATCTTTAATCAGATTTCATAGAGCTTTTTGTTCATTTACTGTACGGCTGTGCTGCAGAGAACAAAGCCGCCCCTGTTCTCCATAGTCAGCAGCATTTTAAGAGAATTTAATCTGCTACTTCATAGTCTGAACATTGTGACCCGAGAACTTGGGTAGATCCGGCATTCTTATGCTTTCATAAGCCTCATTCATTATTTATCAGCGTGAGCGGTCTGCTGATGGAAAGAAGCCTCGCTCCCTCGTATCCCAGTCTGGGGCTGGTACACGGCAGCCATTCCTAAAGTAACGGGCTGTAACCTATAACTGACAGACCACAGGCCAGTACCTGGTTGTCAGAGGAGGTGAATCTGGAGAATCATCTCCTCTGTGTGGCACCTCAGAGACCCATAGGTCGCTGTTTACATTGGTACATTCACTGCACAGAAACTATTTTTGGTGTCTGCTAAAAGACAAGCTCCCCCCTGTTGGGCGCTTGCTGGCACCTTTTTACACTTGCTGATTATTGAACAGTTTCTGCAAACTCTTATCCCCTGATTATCTGTGTAGAAGGGCTTTTATATGTGAATTCTGTCCTGAGTGATGCACCTACAAGACGTGCCGTGATGCTTTTCTGCTGCGCCCACTTATGTTGGTCTCTGTCGTGTGTGAATTTCCCCTATGTACATCCTGCGCGGTGCCAAACCACTAAAGACAGGCTACAGGTCTGATGGAGCATGCCCTCACATCCATGATTGAGAGAATTGCAAATTTCTGGATACTTCAGGAAGTGCTCCATGAAAATGTCCAGAAACAGTGCTTTAATTTCAGTTTTGATATATTAGTATTGAGATTGTTACAGGGTGTTCTCATCTTATAAGGCGGTGGTGACTGATCTGCCATCAGTTTACACTCAATGGGCTCGATGTTGGTCCAAGAGATCGGACCCGTGATCCTAAGAATAATGCCTCCATGGTCCTGGTGATGGCGCTGCATGACCACTTCTTTCTCCCCCCATGCATGATGGTGCTTCTGTGTGTGCAGAGAGCTGCAGCCTCCCTTCACCTCAAGGCGGCCGGCCACACTGAAGTTAAAAAATAAATACTGTGGACCCCCACTGATCCTGGTATATCTTAGCAATAAAATGAGTACCCCTTTTTAGCGGGGTATTCCTATCTGGGACACTGATGTCATATCACTAGGATATGTGAGCAATGTCTGATGGGTGCAGGTCCCGCCTCTGAGACCCGCTCCTATTTGACGTTGATGGCATACCGTAGGGATGTGCAATACCAATGATTACCTTTTTTTTTTATCTGTAAAAATAGGAATGGAGCAGATTTACCTTTAAAAACTTTTTACATTTACCTTTATTCTTATTCGTCCACACCCCCCAAGGAGACTTCAACATGTTATGGTTAGATTGGCTTACTGTCTGTGGGGCCGTAATAGTAAGCCGTGGCAGGCTTCCATGAAAGCCATACTGCTCCCGTGGCATGGCCTCTTGCTTAAATGGCTGCCCTCATATATTGTAAATGAGCTTTTAGGAGCAGTACAACCTGATCTATGGTGGCCTTGTATTGGTTAAATTTAAATGCTGCTTGCCCTGACCATCACAATACATGTCTTCCCCTTGAGTTAGGGATCACTTAGACGACTATGTGTTTTGTTGTCTGCAAATTGCGGATCTGCAGGAGACAGATGCCGGCCTGTGTGCGTTCTGCAATTTGCGGACCGCACACAGCTGTCACACTCATAGAAAATGTCTACAAGAATAGGACATAATCTATTTTTTTTTTTTTTTTTTTTTGTGGGGCTGGGGAATGGAACAACCGATGCGGACAGCACACACGGGTGCGGAACAAAACATACGGCCATCTGAATGAGCCTTATGAGGGAGCTCATCCCAGATGAGACCTCTTATGGCGGTGACATCCAATACAGACTTTCAGACCATTGATCCTTCAGAGATTTTTGACAATTTCCTGTAACCAGCTGAGGGTCTCTTGGGTCTTCATCGTGGAATTTGTCATTTCCACAGAAAAGGTAGCTCTGTGTGCTGCACTTAATGTAATTAATTTAAAATAAAAATTCCTGCCATTTTTGACTGGATCAAGGTTCCAAGTGCGACATCTAATGAAGCAGGATACCGGACCTGCAGATGGCGGGAAAGATGGTGGTTTAGTGTGTGGTAAAAAAAAAAACCGTGTGTGTGCTTTCACATGGCAGGGTGTGGTCTGTGAAATGTTACCTGTATGGACCGATGGTACCCTATACTACATAGTACTCACAGCATTGTTTGAGCATGGGACAATAGACCAGTGTCCGGCTGGAACTCGAGGCATCCTAAATCACGAATGCAGTGAGTTTGGGGCCGATGAACAGCGATCAGTCTGGGAAACCAGGCCGCCACACAGACCGGACATGGCTGTGTGAAAGCAGCTTTAGCCATTCATTCGCTGGTTGTGTGGGAAACTGAGTGTTTATGAAGCAATCGAATATTGAATCCTATTCATATGCAGCTGTATCTTCAGCGCTCCCTACTATACACAGCCACAACTTTAAGTGTGTGTTTTTGTTTTTTTTAAATCTTTTCTTCCTTTCCAGTTGTCATCTCCTGTGACCAAAGACTGCATTGTTCATCGTCTGGCTGTTGCCCTGATATACCAGGCCTCATCTCATCATGGACACTGGTGTTATTGAAGGAGGCCTGAACGTCACCCTCACAATCAGACTGCTGATGCATGGCAAGGTATATACATTATTTTGAAGATGGTTGGGGATGTATTGGGTGTTTTAACCAATGTAGTTTTTAGTACATGCCTGTGTAACCTGTAAATGGTTATTTCAAAGGAAGCTGTCCTGACCGGTGGTCTTACTGCCTCAGGTCCCTTTCCTGATACCTGCTGTGGCTTAGATGGGGGTTGTCAAACTAAGTACCCCCTCCCTCTTGTGAAGTCCATATGTCTCTCTTAGGCCATATGGACAGCCACCATTTAATTACAACTGACAGGGCTTTTTTTGTGCTGCAACAGATTGCAATCACTATTTACCCAGGCATCAGATTCCATCTTCATTGATGGCTAGACTGAGAACACTCAATTTCCTTTTTACTTATTGTTTTGTGTACTCTACACATTACTGCAATGCCACAATCTACAGTCACTTAAGTGTGGTTGATTCATTACAGTATTTCCTGTTTATAGGAGGATGTCAGACCGCTGGGGCCCCCACATTCAGGAAAACCAGGGGCCTGTGTTCCCGTACTTGAATTGGAGCAGCATGTATGATAGTCTCTCCCCACGGGAACACAGATCAGCGATCTTGAAGTGTGGGAGGCCCAAGTCATCCTGTGGATGAGTTTTGTACAACCCCTTTAAGGTGTCTTCATCTTTACTTCAGTGTTCCAAAACGTAGTTTAACAGCAAAGTATTGTGTAGACGACTCAGGTATAGTTTATTTAAGGCTACTTTCACACTAGTGTTTTTCTGGATCCGGTAGAGTTCAGCAAAAACGCTTCCATTACTGATAATGCAACCATCTGCATCTCTTATGAATGGATCCGGTTGTATTATCTGTAACATAGCAAAGATCGGATCCGTCATGAACTCCATTGAAAGTCATTGGGGGATGGACACGTTTTCAATTGTCTGACAAAACTGATCAGTCTCCATTGACTTGCATTGTGGGTCATGACTGATCCGTCTTGCTCCGCATCCCAGGATAGAAAGCATGCTGCGGTTTGCTCTCTGGTATGAGAACGGAATGCATTTTGGAGCATTCCGTTCTGTTAAGTTATGTTTTGTCCCCATTTACAATGAATGGGGACAAAACAGAAGCGTTTTTCGGTATTGAGACCCTGACTGATTTCAATACAGGAAAATAACGCTAGTGTGAAAGTAGCCTTAGCATTAGTTTTCAGTTTGACAAAGTCCTGGGTTAGACACATAGAGGATACCACAGACACCATTGGTTTGCTGTCATGGTGTTTTTGCTTGTGAAGAATAAAGCTCCATGCAGCATTATTCGTTCAGTAAAATCTGACAATTCTAATGCACTTGAACACAGCCTAAAAGAAAAATGGTGCTGGTTAGGGCCAAACTGGACAAACTTTGTTCTTGGAGCCTTAAATGACCAGCTTTAGTGCTGCATCCACCTGACTTGAGGAGGACCAATGGCAATATTTGGTCATGTCCCTCTTGTGTGGGCTGTTCATCAGGAACAAAAATACTCATTGCCCTGTCTAAGCATGCCACCCGACACCTGCGCAATCGCTCAACTGTTGGGTGATGGCTTTTCATGTGGCCTAAAAAATGTTGATGGCACATTGCACTGTGTAAATGTGGCATGTGCCACCAACAGTATATATACTGAATGGGTCCAAATGATCATCGAAAGTCCATCTCTCATTCACTTTGCATTGGGCAGCAGGAAAAACAATTGGCAATTCACTTGTATATCGTTGATGGGTGCTCGTTCTGGGATAAAATTGCCCTGTGCAAAAGGAGGTAATAGTTAGTGGGCACTTCCCCTGAGCTTTCATCTGGTGCTGAATGCAGTGGGATATCAAGCAGAACTTGGGTGCAAGAACTGTATATATGCAACTAGTCTTGACAAACCCAAATTCAGAATTTCCTTAAATGTATATATGGCATCAACTTGGATTTCCTTGTCTTTCAGGAAGTTGGTAGCATCATTGGAAAGAAAGGAGAGTCTGTTAAAAAGATGCGTGAAGAGGTAAGTTTGTCCTAATCGTAAGATGTGGTATTGCCACAAGTGTCACCATCTGAAGCCATGTCCTGTGGTTCACAAGTTGGAATGTGACAAAGCAGTGTGATGGGGGCAGGGATTTTGCCACTCATGTGCAGGAACACTACATTCAGCCGTCTCTCAACTTTAAACGGTTAAGGGCTGGGAGAAATGAACTGGCTACATGGCAAATGTTGACACTTTGTAATAGTGCTCTTTAAACCATCCTTCTCATATTTCTATAGCAAGTATATGACTTGTAGTGTATTCACACAGCCATGTCTGTTTTGCAGACCGCAAAACAGACACCAGCTGTGTGCACCCCACATCTCGGTGTGGACCCATTGACTTCCCGTGTGCTTTCAGGTCCATACAGCCGTGCTGCAGGAGATAGGACATGTCCTGTCTTTGGCGCATGTGGATCGTGGACTCCCTTTTTAAGTTAATGGGTCCGCACACTGGTGGGGGGTGAACACTGCCATTGTTCTTGTTTTACAGATCCCTAGTTTCCGGTCTGCAAATGTTCCGGTCTTGTTAATGCACCCTTAGATATTTGCATCCTGCCCTCTCCTGCTCCTCACCAATCGGCATTCTGTGTCCAGGTAGCTTGCCAAGGTCAAGGTGCTGGTAGTTGCAGTCAGTGATGCTGTAGGCTTGTAGCATCTGAGGATAGCGGGCACGAGCACTGACCAGTCTCCTCCTGAGCTTCATGCCTGGGAAACTTGGACGCTCCCATGGCTCTCAATCCATTTTGGTGATATTGGCACAGGATCAGGGTGTTTGTTGCGTGCCACCTTCTCCAGATTTGAATCCAAGCCAGCTGCGTAAGAGGTGCATGTGCTCTCTATTCCCTACATATCGGGAACCCGAGCAATCCACATCCAGCTTGCGCAGCTTTTTGGTAGTTAAGTTTGGAGGTTTTTTATTTTTGTGTGTTTCAGCGATGCACCAGGTTATTGCAGATGGTGATACATGTATAACTTCATCTTGTAAATACCACTTAAATTTGACAGTATATTTGGTCACCTTAATCCCTGTGGTCCTACATGGTGAGATAGCTGAATTGAGCAGCTATGGATGAATGTTATTTTTTTTGTGACTGAACACGTTGTCAAATGATGTGTAAAAGGGTTTAGTGCTGCCAGACCCACTGATTGCAGTCTGGAAGACAAACGCACTTTTTGGAGACTTTATCTTTCCTTGTTAAAATGTTTCATCTAGTTTGAAACGGCGTTCTGAATCCTTTCATGTACTATTTGCACACCCCCCCCCCCCCCCACAATCACATTCTGTTTGCTCAGTGCTGAGTTTATTTAGCGTTGCTCTCAAGTCTTTATTTCTTACTTTACAGAGTGGGGCACGGATAAACATCTCAGAAGGCAATTGCCCTGAACGTATTATCACATTAGCGGGCCCAACAAATGCCATTTTCAAAGCATTTTCAATGATTATTGATAAACTGGAAGAGGTAAGAGGACTGAGAACTAGATCTTCTGCTAGGAGATGCTGGAAAATTTTTATATATTTTTTTTTTTTTGTTCTAGGAGACTAATTTTCATTAACTATTTTGCTTAGGATATCAGCAGCTCCATGACCAACAGTACAGCATCCAGCAAACCACCAGTTACTCTGCGTCTGGTAGTTCCTGCAAGCCAATGTGGATCCCTAATTGGAAAAGGAGGCTGTAAAATAAAGGAAATCAGAGAGGTCAGTTTTGTATCGCTTCATGGGAACACTGTGCCCATTTGCCCCCCGCATAGTATCGAACACATTCCCCTGTCTTACAACTAAATATTAAAGTGGGTCTGTCAGATGACTATGCTACCCCTAAAGAGCTGTGGGAGTGCTCCCTTCATAAACGGGGGAATGACAACTAGCGGTCCACTGTATTTTACATCTCCAGTTAGTGCAAACTATGCCTTCTCACATAGGGTAGCTTATTCAGCTAACAGATCTGCTGTAAATGTAACAAATCCCTTTATGTTAAGTTCTGTGTGTTTTTGTCTTTTACAGAGCACCGGGGCTCAGGTACAAGTTGCAGGAGATATGCTGCCTAATTCCACAGAGCGTGCTATCACTATTGCTGGTATTCCGCAGTCCATCATAGAGTGCGTCAAGCAGATCTGTGTGGTAATGCTAGAGGTGAGTATTCTGTGGATGCTCTGACTTTGCAAACATGAGTATCATGCAATTTAGGGCTTGGGGGAGGTTTCTCAAACCTCAATCAGTGCGTGGGCCCATGTTTCCAAAGAGATTTTGCAACTTTTTAGTGGTTATGTGCCCCTCGCCACTTTGAAAATATACTGGCCCAGGGCATTTTATTATACCTGAAAACTACGCTAGCTGCCAAGAATTCAGTTGTAGTGCGTGCACATAGTATGTGACGCATCCGATTCCATGACTGGAAGATTGACTGGCGTACAAAACGCTGATCTTAATAAGGGCTCATTCAGACGGCCGTATGCTGCCTGCAAAAATGCGGCTCTGTTTTTTTTATTTTATTTTTGCGTACAGTTCAGCATGTCTGCAAAAAAAAATTGCATTCCATTTTTTTGCTGACCCATAGACTTCAATGGGGCCATGTCCTGATTTTCACTGACAGTATAGGACATGTTTCATTTGTTTTGCTGAGCCGTGCAAAGGAAGAAAAGGTCCCATAGAAATGAATGGGACAGCATCTGATCCGCAAAAAAAACATCCGCATTTTTGCGGACAGCATACGGCTGTCTGAATGAGCCCTAAATGTCTCCTTTACTCTCCAGTCTCCATCCTTAACCTCTAGTATCCCAGCACCGTACATGTACGGCAGAAGGATGGAATTTAAATATTGTGCCCACTTGGTGCCATAATAGCTGTGTCTCTGCTGTTTCAAACAGCAGAGGCTCGGGGTTAATGTCTGTGACCAGAGAGAATGCAGATTGCAGAGATTAAACCCTTTTTAGATGTCGTGGTCAAATGTGTTGATGGCATCTAAATGCTGGAAAGCCCAGAAGTGTGCACTTCCAGGCCTACTCCCCCAATCACTGCAGTTACTTTGCTCTAATGCACTGGGTCTCTGACGAGACCAGCATTTCAGAGCTCCTGTTCCCCTAGAGGCCTGCAGGTGGCAGGGCACTATAGGATAACAGCAAACAAGGCTTACATTGTAGCTTTGAACTACAATGTAAGCTAAGAGCGATCTGAAGACCAGATTGCATATTCTAGCCACGTCCCAAAGTGCCTGAACAATTAAAATATAAAAATATTTATCCCATATTGGGGGGTGCTGATTCATCATTTTTTGTTCCCATTGCTTCACTTTACAAAAAAAACACTCCAAAATAGTATCTCTTAAAAACTAGAGGTCGTCCTTAAAAAATTGAGACACCCCTCCCCAGCTCTGTAGACAGCTATAAAAAAAAAAGTAATAAGTTTCTTAGTTTTAAAACTATATAAAAATGGTGTCCTTGTAATTGTGCTGACCAAGAGAACGAAAGTAACAGGTCTGTTTTACTGCCTAGGGAATGCCATAGAGATAAAACTGGTGGAATTGCGTGTTTTTTTTTTTTTTTTTTTTTGTCCTCAACAGAGATTTTGATTCAAAGTAAATATGTTTGTTTTTTTTTTTTTTTTTTTTTTTAGTCTCCTCCCAAGGGGGTTACCATCCCATACCGGCCCAAGCCCTCCAGTTCTCCTGTGATATTTGCCGGTGGTCAGGTAAGTCCTTGCAAGTTTATTTCTGCTTTCAACATATATGGTGTGCTTGTTATGTCCCACTATCGGGCTTTGCACATGATCTGTGACAAATGCTTGCCTGTGAATCCTACATTGGTGACTAGAAATAACTTTCCAATTCATACACTCCCCAGAGGAGCTTGCCTGTGGCACAGATTATATGTTGGGGTTTGATTATTGAAACTGTTGCAGAACAAAGTGCATTGTGGTGCTCTTCCAGATTGGCTGTGTGCTGCTATTTGGAACCTCCAAATGGTGCTATATTTTCCACTAGTAGCAATGGTGCTCCACAATACAAGAGTTATTATGGATTATAGGAAACTGTGTATTGTGGATTCATTCCATATGGTCATGACCAATGGGCGTAAGAGTTGTCCAGAATTGGGAAGACATGACTGTTTTATTCATAAAACGGCTCCGTTGAAGTAAATGGGCTGAGTTCTAATACTCCTCACAACATGTAGATGGGTGCAATGCTGTTTATAAAAAAAAAGCAGCCATCTTTTTCTAGTCCTGGACAGCCCCTCTAAAATACACTGCCCCATAGATGTAACACAAGGCTTCTCTGCACTGTCTCCCCACTCGTTCTCCCCCAGGCCTGCAATGCTCCACTGACCTCCCTTGCGGCAAATATCCGACTTCACATTGCTGCGGCCAATCGCTGGCCCCCGGATGTTTACAGCAAGGGAAGCCCAGTGCAACATTGTGGCTGGGAAAGCGGGTAATCAAGCTTTCCTTTACAGGTCCAGCCAACTAGCGGGTTTGCCAAAAACCCACCATTCTGCCACAACCCCTCAAAGTTTTCAATAAGCTGCTGAGTGCTGACCTGGCTCTACAGTTTGTTTAAACTGATCTATCCTCTGGATAGATCATCAGCATCTGATCGGCGTGGGTCAGACACCCGGGACCCCCGCTGTTCAGTTGTTTGCCGCAGGCCCAGTGACGTCACGACTAGTATCAATGGCCTGGGCGCGGCTAAGCTCTGTTCGTTGATACTAGTCGTGATGTCACTGGGCCTGCAGTAAAGAGCGAGAAGGCCGGAGCGCTGCTGCCTTCTCAAACAGCTGATCGGCGGGGGTCCCGGGTGTTGGACCCCCGCCGATCAGATGGTCTATCCAGAGGATAGATCATCAGTTTTTAAACAAACTGCAGAACCCCTTTTAACATTATGTATGTAAAGTTCTACACAAACTACACAAATGATAAGATCTAAACCTAAGGAACCAAGAAGCATGTTTAACTTGTCTACAAAGAAACCATTACTGGGGTGCAGATTCTCACTGTTTAAAGGGTGGATACACATGGTTACATCTGTTGAAGATGCAGCCTGAGCCATGCACCACCATGAAAATCTGTCATTTGAAGAAAAGCAATTCTAAGGCAGACACAAAACCTTCATTGGGCTGGTTATTTTGGAAACGCCTTAACTGTAAAAGTTCTTGAGCATACCCAGTTCCTGTGGTCTATGCATAAACCTTTGGCTTCCAAAAATCTACCTACTTTACGGGATTTAAGCTGTTAGGCAGTCAGTGTATGTAAAGATTCTGCGCGTGCCGAGCTGATGCCTCACCTTTTTGGACAAAGTGTAAGTGTCTCTGATAGAAGTGCCTGCCTGAAAGTCTTCATTTTCAGTTTGTGGCTTTCCCCACAATCTGGGTTGTAACCATGGATCCAAAATGACTTCTTAGTGTATTACATCTGAAGTTGAGCAAGTTAGTGATTATGAGAAACCTAGTTGATGGCAAGTGGTTTATTAATCCGAAATGCCACGTATACTGCAAGCTGTAAAAATGTCCACATACACCATACTGCTACCTTGAGGCACTTGCATTGCATTTTGGCAGGATCAGTACTTGTCATTTAGTGATCTCTTAAGAGAATAAACACTCTTCTTTTCCTCCTGCTACTATTCAGGTCCCATGCAGCTCATGTTGCACCCTGTGTATAAATGTTTAGTATTTTTGGCAGTAGTGAAGCAACAGTAATGGCCCTTTTTACTATAGGTCTGCTCTTGATTGGACCTTAAGCCAACCCAATCATTATGATTTTGATTCAGTACTGTAATCTGTTAGTGGAATAACTTTCTTTTATTTTACAGAGATCATAGTTATAATTTGGTATATTTGTAATGATGGAATGTACTTGGGGCATGGGCAGTGCCTGCAGTTCACTGTACGTTCAGTGACATGTTTTAGTGTGAGTGAAATGGGTGGAAGGAAGAGTAAAACTGTAGCCTCATTTTGGATCCATGACCCAACTTGCTCCTCATGTTTTCGGTGTAGTGGTTGGGTTATCATGTCTGAGGACTGAGGCTGTGACTTTTATCAGAGATGACTGAACACCATTTTCGCTTTGTTCAACAGGTGTCGCGCCAGGCCGGAGGGCATGCATGTGAGACTGACCTGTGGGAGGGGCGGAGGTCCCACACAGGGGGAGTCTCCCTAGATGCTGTGGATCTCCACGGGGTAGGTCCTGATATTTTATCACTTTATATCTACCCCTTTCTTCATGTCACTTTTTTTTTTTCTCCCCCTTAAGCCCTTTTAATATAGATTGAAAACGTATTTGCTGCAGCGCGCTAAATATGGGCAGCTGAAATAAAAAATCTGTTCTGGGCCTTGGCCTTTATCTCAGATCATGTGCAGTCTTCTGATATTGTTGCTAAATAAAGACTATGCTATAGGTGACTGACTGACTATTTGTTCTAACTCCCTCATTAAGGGCTCATTCAGATGACCGTAGTGTTTGCAGACCGAACATGGCCGGTCGTCTGAATTCCTGTTGTCCACGATTGCAGACAAGAATAGGACATTTCTCTTTTTTGCGGGGCCGCGGAACAGAACTACTTATGTGGACAGAGCGCGTTGTGCTGTCCGACTCTTTAGCGGCCCCTTTGAAATGAATGGGTCTGCACCTGTTATGCAAAATTGCAGATGCAGACTTACTCATAAGGTTTCCTGAATGAGCCCTACTGTGCAGGTTATTTCAGTAGAGGGGCTGCTGGACACATCTGATTTATTTGTTCCTCTCTACATTTGTCTGTTAATCTGTCTTTGGATCCAAAGTCTTTATAAACCTGCTTTTGACAGAACGGCTGCAGATCTTTTAAAGGGGTTGTCCATTACTACATAATTTCTAACAGGCGCTGGCAGTCTGCCTCCCCTACCAAAGGGATAATCATGCGGTCCAGAGTTTTTCTTCTTTCTAACGTGGGCATGGTCGCCTAATCCTCTTCAGCGGTGTCTTGTCCACTAGAGCTGCGTCGCCAATGAAGTCAGTGGTTGGCTGAAGAGGGTCTGCACCATGCCTGGGAGGAAGAAAACAAACCCTGGAACAGAAGGTGGAGGGCCAGAGCAGCGGCGTGGGGGGGGGTTGGGGGGGGCAGTTAAGTACGATCCTTTGGGTAGGGGAGGCAGACTTCTGGCACCTGTTTAAAGGGCTTCTGTCACCCCACTAAAGTGATTTTATTTTATTTTTTTTGGGCTAGTTAAATTTAGTTATATAGCGATATATGAAAATATAATTGTGTTCCTTACTTTGATCCAGCAGTTTATTCAAAAAACGAAGTTTTATCATATGCAAATTCGGTCTCTACCAGCAAGTAGGGCGGCTACTTGCTGGTAGCTGCTGCAGAAATCCGCCCCCTCTTGTTGTTTGACAGGGCCAGCCGGGATCTCCTCCTCCAGCCAGCCCTGTCGGCGTTTCAAAAATCGCGCGCCTGTGTTGAATCGGCGCAGGCGCTCTGAGATGAGGAGGCTCGTCTCCTCAGAACTCCCTCAGTGCGCCTGCGCCGATGACGTCTTCTATTTCGGTGATGTCATCGGCGCAGGCGCACTGAAGGGGTTCTGAGGAGACGAG
The DNA here is from genome assembly GCF_905171765.1 of Bufo bufo. Classification (NCBI taxonomy): domain Eukaryota; kingdom Metazoa; phylum Chordata; class Amphibia; order Anura; family Bufonidae; genus Bufo; species Bufo bufo. Next base: position 584,016,372 of record NC_053391.1, read on the forward strand.
CCTCCTCATCTCAGAGCGCCTGCGCCGATTCAACACAGGCGCGCGATTTTTGAAACGCCGACAGGGCTGGCTGGAGGAGGAGATCCCGGCTGGCCCTGTCAAACAAGAGGGGGCGGATTTCTGCAGCAGCTACCAGCAAGTAGCCGCCCTACTTGCTGGTAGAGACCGAATTTGCATATGATAAAACTTCGTTTTTTGAATAAACTGCTGGATCAAAGTAAGGAACACAATTATATTTTCATATATCGCTATATAACTAAATTTAACTAGCCCCAAAAAAAAAATCACTTTAGTGGGGTGACAGAAGCCCTTTAAATACTTTGCTTCAAAGTCTTCATTATAGTTTTATGCAGCTGTTAATGAAGATGTGACTGCTCCGTTTCGCCTTTCCACCACCCTATACTCTGTGGATCCGTACCCTGCGTGCTGGAAACGTTAACCAGAGCCAATGAAACCCGACAGTGCAGAGTGCTGAGACGTGCTGCTGCACAATCGTATTTTGAGCCAGTGCTTTAGGTTCCCTTTTAAGACCATGCATCTTTGTGAAATGGCGTAGGCACCACTGTACCTTGTATTTTCTGACCGCCGGTTGGGAAAAAATCATGTGTCCAGCTCAAATGCAGAGCAAGTGTCAATTTTTGATTGCACAATTAATTCATTTGGTTTGGATGTCTTGTGTCTAAGCGAACTGTTCTAGCTCTGTCTGTCGGGTCTTATCCCAGTTTTGGCCTCCAGCTGTTGTCTTGCCTGGCTGTCACTTGCATTCACACTTTCAGTTTTCTGGCTGTCACAGGGGTTTAATAGGACTACTTTTAATCCTTTTTATAGGCCTACACCATTCAAGGACAGTATGCCATTCCTCAGCCTGATGTAAGTGTGCTTTTGCTTTTTCTCTTACTTTGGTTGTAGTTGACTGTTTCACACTAAACTGTCTTCCTGTTTGCTCTCTCCTGCTATGCTCATGGTGTGCCCCAGCCATATGCTTCTGCTCAGGACAGTTTTGCACTGTTCTCTAATGTTGTGTCTTTTATAACTAATACTTCTGCTAAGTCTGTTTTTTACCTGTCTCACCTGGAATCCATGCTGTGCACATTGTTCACATTACCAGCTATCTAATTCATTTGCCTTGCACCTATGTAGAACGGCTTTATTTTTTCTTCTTCAGCTGACCAAGTTACACCAACTGGCAATGCAGCAGTCTCACTTCCCTATGTCCCATAGTGGCAACACCGGATTCAGTGGTAAGGAATCTACGCTTGCCCCCTTTTTTCAGTTTAGATGGCCACATAGCTCACTGCCTGCTTTGTAACATACTACAAGTCAAAAAATAAAAACCCTCTTTGAAAACTCCCTCTTTTCCAGTGCCATGGTCCTGCTGGACTGGAAGTGGTGGGGAACTGTTCTTGGGCACAAGACCACTGCAGTCACTCAGTGGCCTAAGCGATCATGTGGCAAAGAGCAAATCATTGCTGAGTTTCAGCAGTGACATGCTGTTCTTGCATGTGTGACCACTGAGGCAATGATCTTGTGACAAAACTGGTTCTTGTCACTTGTGGTTTGGCAGGAACTGTGGCTCTGGAACTGCAGTGGTCTTGAATGGTAAGTGAGGGTTTTTATTTTTGAAGACACTGCTGCCTGTCTGTCTTTTTAATTAGGCAGGACAATCACTTTTTTACGGCCTCTTTCACACGAGCGTGTCCGGATGCGTTGCGGCAAAACCGCGCGAGTAGGTACGCAATTGCAGTCAGTTTTGATTGCTTTCCGTTCAGTTTTTATCGCGCGAGTGCAATGCGTTTTGCACGTGCGTGATAAAAATCTGAATGTGGTACCCAGACCTGAACTTCTTCACAAGTTCAGGTTTGGGTTCAAGGTTGTTTAGATTGTATTTCCCCTGGGCTGGAGGGGTTAAAAAAAATAATTTAACTCGCCTTAATCCACTTGTTCGCGCAGCCGGCATCTCTTCTGTCTTCATCTGTGAGGAATAGGACCTTTGACGTCACTGCGTTCATCACATGATCCATCACCATGGTGATGGATCATGTGATGAGCGTAGTGACGTCATCAAAGGTCCTATTCCTCTCAGATGAAGACAGAAGAGATGCCGGCTGCGCGAACAAGTGGATTAAGGTGAGTTAAAAAATTTGTTTTAACCCCTACAGCCCTATTTTACTTAGCATTCTGTATTCAGAATGCTATTTTCCCTTATAACAGTGTTATAAGGGGAAATAATAATCGCGTCCCCATCCTGATCGTCTCCTAGCAACCGTGCGTGAAAAACATACAAAATAGAGCTTGCTGCGATTTTCACGCAACGCACAAGTGATGCGTGAAAATCACCGCTCATGTGCACAGCCCCATAGAAATTAATGGGTCCGGATTCAGTGCAATGCGTTCCACTCATGCATTGCACCCGCGCTGAAAACTCGCCATTGTGAAAGGGGCCTAAATGTTTCCATGGAATTGTGTACAATTTCACCCCCCTTTCCTAGAGTGCAAGAACTGCCACAGATGCTGGACTGCAGGGTGGTCATAAAAAAAAAATTAATCCAACCAGTAAGAGGCAATATGGACAATCGCAATACATTAGTAAATGCTCAACCATGATAAATGCCACTTGCTAAAGTGAGAGAACCCTTTTTATAGGGTTTTTTTTGGGGACTCAGCGGGTACTGAAAACCTGCCTTAATTGCACATCACACTTGGAGGAACTTCTTAATATACTTAACACTCTGAAGTTGTGTTGAGTGGCCTCCAAGGAAACCAGTTTCGTGACGCTTTTCTGAAAAATCCAGCTTCCTCTGACATTGCGTAGTTTACCAAGTTTTGTGGCCTGGACTATGGCCCAGACTTCACTTCCACTGTGGTTAGTGACAGAAATATTCATCTCCCAGGAGCAGTTGCAGGCTTCTGCATAAATCACTGAGAGGAATTGCTCTGCCCTTGTCCACATTGGAAGTGACGTCCTGTCCATGGCCCAGGCCAGAAACCTTGTAATAAACGTGATTTGAGGAAGCAGTATTTTCAGAAGGGGGGGGGGGGGGGGGGGGGAGCTGATCCGCGCAGCTTCAGAAATAAGTATTTTACCAATCGGTTTGTTTTAAGGTGGCTTTGCAGGATCACGAGAACCCAGTAGAACCCTTTAACACCCCTGGAAACTAAATAGCTGGGAGTTGGAGGCTTGTACTGGTGACTTATGTGCTACTGGTTTTTGCTTTCCTGCAGACTGGTCTTTAATCCACTGCAGTCTTCACACTTTACTGGTAATATCTGCTCTTTTAGACAGTTCTCCAGCGTTCTGGCCCAAATGCATGAGGAAGTTGCTAAAATGGTTGAGAAGGCTTTTAAGAGTATTATGTGCAGGGTGTGAACAGAGCAGGAAGCCTGTGAGGTGAAGCTTCAGCTAATGGCTACAGAGCAGTAAGTGATGTCAGGCACGTCATTTTGGCTGTCTCTTATAGAGCCCTATAGTATTCGTAAAACATGGGTAACGGGGATAGTAAAACTGTACCTACTGCAGTCTTGTCTGGGTAAGTAATTCTAACTGAATTACTTTAGTGATAACACTTCTGGATGCCTTTTGCAGTACTATTCAACACTGCTACACAACAAACTACTCTAGACACATTTTATATGCAAACATTTGTGTGGGGGGGGGGGGGGGGGGGAATCGGCTTTTGAACAAACTAACAATTTTTTTTATTTATTCTAGGAGGTATTGATGCTTCAGCTCAGACAACCTCTCATGAACTCACCATTCCAAACGATGTACGTACTAAAGCTCCGAGATGGACTGTCATGTTTGCATAGATAAAAAAAAAAAACACTGGCTGCTTAAGGGTACTTTCACACTAGCGTTTTTTCTTTTCTGGCATAGAGTTCCGTCCTAGGGGCTCTATACCGGAAAATAACTGATCAGTTTTATCCCCATGCATTCTGAATCCGTTCAGGATGTCTTCAGTTCAGTCTTTTTGACTGTTCACGACTGAGATACCGCAGCATGCTATGGTTTTATCTCCGGCCAAAAATCCGGAACACATTTTTTCCATAGGAATGTATTAGTGCCGGATCAGGCATTCAAAATACTACAATGCCGGATCCATCCTTCCAGTCTGCGCATGCGCCGACTGAAAAAAATAAATGCCAACTTTCCGGATGACACTAATGTATGGAAGTACCTGGCAGAGACTTGATAAGTTGCTGTACTGGAAAAAGGAAGTGTAATTTATAGACATATTCAAGTGAAAAAAAATTATATCTCACCTAAAGAATTATTAGGAACACTTGTTCTATTTCTCATTAATGCAATTATCTAGTGAAACCAATCACATGGCAGTTGCTTCAATGCATTTAGGAGTGTGGTCCTGGTCAAGACAATCTCCTGAACTCCAAACTGAATGTCAGAATGGGAAAGAAAGGTGATTTAAGCAATTTTGAGCGTGGCATGGTTGTTGGTGCCAGACGGGCCGGTCTGAGTATTTCACAATCTGCTCAGTTACTGGGATTTTCACGCACAACCATTTCTAGGGTTTACAAAGAATGGTGTGAAAAGGGAAAAACATCCAGTATGCGGCCATCCTGTGGGCAAAAATGCCTTGTGGATGCTAGAGGTCAGAGGAGAATGGGCCGACTGATTCAAGCTGATAGAAGAGCAACGTTGACTGAAATAACCACTCGTTACAACCGAGGTATGCAGCAAAGCATTTGTGAAGCCACAACACGCACAACCTTGAGGCGGATGGGCTACAACAGCAGAAGACCCCACCGGGTACCACTCATCTCCACTACAAATAGGAAAAAGAGGCTACAATTTGCACGAGCTCACCAAAATTGGACTGTTGAAGACTGGAAAAATGTTGCCTGGTCGAGTCTAGATTTCTGTTGAGACATTCAAATGGTAGAGTCCGAATTTGGCGTAAACAGAATGAGAACATGTATCCATCCTCTGATGGCTACTTCCAGCAGGATAATGCACCATGTCACAAAGCTTGAATCATTTCAAATTGCTTTCTTGAACATGACAATGAGTTCACTGTACTAAAATGGCCCCCACAGTCACCAGATCTCAACCCAATAGAGCATCTTTGGGATGTGGTGGAACGGGAGCTTCGTGCCCTGGATGTGCATCCCTCAAATCTCCATCAACTGCAAGATGCTATCCTATCAATATGGGCCAACATTTCTAAAGAATGCTATCAGCACCTTGTTGAATCAATGCCACGTAGAATTAAGGCAGTTCTGAAGGCAAAAGGGGGTCCAACACCGTATTAGTATGGTGTTCCTAATAATTCTTTAGGTGTGTGTGTGTATTTTTTTTTTATTTAATTTTTTGCCAGGTTTAGTTCAACTTTACCTGTATACTACAATGTGCGTGCTGAAGCTTTTTCTAGTGTTTTGTAAAGTTGGAGTAGTACCACACACAGCGTTTAGTCCAATGCCACCTGTTTAAAGAAAAGCAGAACTAGTACAAAGGGGTCACAGTGCAGCAACCAGTTCTGGTTTCTTACATAAAACTACTCCACACACATCCACCCCATGTATGGTCTGGTGCAGAGCTACATTCAGACGAATGGGGCCATTTTGCACTACCAGTCATGGATCTCTGTACCCTAAGTGATGCTTTGTCAGAAAAGCTAAAGAGGGTTCTCAAAGATCCTAGTAGTCAAACCCCTTCCATTCAGACATTGTATGTCTTAGCAAGATGCCGTCAATACCTGATGGAAAAGCACTTCTACTGAACACCACTTGTACCTTTTGGCTATTCTAGTGATTAAATAGATTTCTGCTTGGGGTTAACAGTACAGCTTTGTGTTTTTCAGCTGATCGGCTGCATCATTGGACGTCAGGGAGCGAAAATAAATGAGATCCGCCAGATGTCTGGAGCACAGATTAAGATCGCCAACCCCGTTGAAGGTTCCACTGATCGTCAGGTTACAATTACTGGATCAACAGCCAGCATTAGTTTGGCCCAATACCTTATCAATGTCAGGTAAGACATTTTGGAGACTTTATTTTATTTTTTTCAGTACTGCAGTGAGTCTTAAATGAATTGGTTGGTTAATAATACTAGCTGCACATGTAGTAGTAACGGCACATGCATGCAGCTAGTAATAAGTATTAAATCGCCACTGATGTCCCATAGTTGAATATGAATAATTCATGTTTACATGCAGTTCTGCTGCGCTGCATGCCTGTGCTGCACTGGGAACATGGCCGCTGTCCAGTTTCCTCCTTTCACTTTACACTGGGGACAGACTGCACATGCACTAGTTCCCTTGTCAGTCTCCAGTATAAGTGAATAGAGGCCTCTGATGGAGGATTCCATGCATCAGCGATCACATTTCCAGCGCAGCACTGGTACGCAGGTCAGTGGACCTGCCTGTAAGCATGAGTTATTCATATTTAACTATAGGACATTAATTGTGGTAGTTTAATAATGCTTATTACTAGCTGCATGTACATGCTGTTGCTAGCACATTGGCCAACCCCTTTAAAAACAAGGCCCGGAAACCTTAGATGTTTTCCTGGGCACTCATATCTTGCCTATACAGATTGCACAGGTTTTGTCTTTACATTTTGTTACTCACCTGGGTCCAATAAGTTGTGAAGAGTGCTGCACCTTTACAATGGACATGTAAGCTGCTGATTGTATAAAATATTACCTTCTGAAAGGGATTTATGCTCGAGGTTACCTTTCAGAATGCTGCCCTGGGACAATCAGTTGATACATTCTAAGCGAACAGCTGTTTTGCCTTGGGGAAACCACAGTAGAAACAAGGTGGTCATTCGGTTGAATGGCACTTTATAATGGAAAAACAGCTCAAGACTGCCAGAGCAGGAGCCACTTGTACAGTCCAGCCGTTTTAATGTCCAGATACCCTCATGGGGCATATGGACAGGGGGTGGTCTTGGGTTATGGTCCCATGTAGCATAAATGCAGTGCTTTTGTGTGGCAAATCCACTAGATGTATGAGATTTTAAGTAATCTGATCCACACACTGCAGAATTTTAAATTTTCAGCATTACAATTAATGCTGACAATATCTACTACAGCGGATTTTTACCCATTGAAGTGCCTGCATCTGCATGGAGATGCAGAAATTTCTCAACAGAAATTTTGCACCAAATGTGGCCGTACGACACCTAACAGCTGCTTGATTAAAGTTTATTTTAAAGATCTTAGAGGACCTTCACGGTTTTGTTTTATTCTAAATAAATACCTTTACTTGCGGGCAACCCCTCCCTGCTGATGCTTTCACCCTGCCTATATTTTTTATTTATTTTTTATAGCTCCTGCGCCATGCTGTGCCCCCCTGTCCCCCTGTAGTTTTCCTGCTCAGTATGTGAAGGCCTCATGCACACGACTGTTTGGTCCGCATCCGAAACTTAGTTTTTGCGGCTTGGATGCAGACCCATTCACTTCAATAGGGCTGCAAAAGATGCGAACAGCACTTCATGTGCTGTCCGCATCCGTTGCTCCGTTTCGTGGTCTGCAAAAAAAAATAACCTGTCCTATTGTCCGTTTTGCGGACACGAATAGGCAGTTATATCCATGGCTGATATAATTGCAGAACGGATGTCTTCTGTGTTTTGCAGACCGCAAAACACACTGGTTGTGTGCATGAGGCCTAATACTGAGCTTCGGTACAGGGAGGAGACGCCAGGATTTCTATAGTCATCTTTTTCCTGGCTATGCTGCGATCCAATCACATCAGAGAGGGTCACAGCCAGGGAGGTGTTTTTTTATTTTTTATTTTTTTTTATTTCTCCTTGGCTGTGACGTTCTCCGCTGTGATTGGATCGCGGCACAGCCAGGGAGAAGGAGATGCCCATTGAGAAGCCCTGGCGTCTCCTCCCTGTACCGAAGCTCAGTATTAACAGGCAGGGTGGCAGCATCAGTAAAGGTATTTATCTAGAATAAGACAGAACCGTGAAAGGTCCTCTTTCCCGGCTATGAACACCTTCGGAGGCAATTTTATTTTGATTGAATGTTACTCATTTTTGGCTTAAAGGGGTTATCCCATCTTAGACAATGGGGGCATATCACTATTATATGCCCCCATTGTCTGATGGGTGCGGGTCCCAACTCTGGGACCCGCACCTACAAGGAGAAAGTTCAGGAGGGCGCACTGCGCATGCGCAGCCACCCTCCAATAATTTCTATGGAGCCGTCAAATAGCAGAGCGCTGGCTCGGCTATTTCAGTCGGCCCCATAGAAATGAATGGGAGCTGTGGCCGCGCATGCGCTCCTATTCACTTCAATGGGAGAGCTGGGGAGCTGCGCCTGGTGGTGGACGGACCCTGGGAAACCCAGGGTCCTCCAGCCACAACTCTCCCCAGCTCCGTTCTCCTTGTAGTTGTGGGTCTCTCCTCTGACAATTGGGGCATATCCTAGTGATATGCCCCCATTGTTTACGATGGGAAAACCCCTTTAATCATTTTTTCAATTGGCCCCATTAAAAACACTGACTCCACATTTTTAATAGACCAATTTAAAAAAAAAAAAAATGCTAAAAAGTACAATGCAATCATAAAAAAAATGAACATAGCCTTTAAGCTTAACTAAAAGGGATATTCCTGTGGATAGGTGATTTGTTATAATTGGAATACCCCTTTAAATGTAGACTTGCAGCATTGTGGCCCTTTAGACTAGGCAAGTATAGTAAACCCCCTCCTGACTACAGAGTGTACCTTACCTTTGTAATATACTTTATTAAATCCTATTCTAAATGTCATGAAATGAATTTGTAATATACCGATACATTTTTTTAAAATATATATTTTATTATTTTTCTTTCCCCTTACAAAAAAGGCACCTGAAGTTCAGGTCTCTATAGCGCTTTGGCATCCGTACTCCTATACAGCACTAACATGTAAGCGGTGTACGGATTCCACTGTGGGGCTGCGGTGAGCAATGTGCAGCCAGGAGTACACAACACTGCCCCTGCCTGTGCCAGCTCTGCTAAAGCCTGGCATGGCACACCACTGCTAATGCAGGCTATAGTTGTGTGGGTACAGGTAGAAGTGATGTGCTAGGCAGAGCTCCTGCCTGTGCTTGCTCTGCAGTTGACTAGTTATTGGTATCGTTTACATACAAGTATACTAGTGCCACTGCTACCTGGTGTTAAAATGCCCTCGGTTGTGTCTCATTTTTAAGTGCACCTCTCATACAGTTCCACCATGGGCAACAGACTGATGGCTGGTTGACTAAACTTTTGTTCTTACTATGCATTTTCTATTGGCATGGTGGTAAAAATATATCTGAAGTAACACTGCACAAACGTCTCATAGCTCTGTCTAGAGCAGGGTGTGAAGGGCTGGCTATGACATAGGGATTTTCTTTGGCATTTCTTGTCATGCTCTGCCCTCTCAGGCCCTGCACTAAATAGAACAATGTGTATTATGCCTGGAGTGTTCCTTCAAATTTAGTCTTTAATTGCTTTGTTTAGAAACTGAGCAAAAATATCTAAGTTGTGTAACATCTGGGTTTAGCTTTCTCTCAGCCTCCATTGTTGTCCTCCTGTACTCCTTCGTTTGTTCCTGTTTTCCCACCCACCCGTTTAGTTTTGTTCCCTTTTTTTCTTTTTTTCCTCTGTTTCAGTCTAGAAACTGCTAAACCCTCCTCTTCCCAGAGCGTCACGACCCCTGACCTTCTCAGCATCTCTCAGTCCTCCACCCCTTCTTCCTCTTCCAACGCTGCCCCCTCTCTGGTGAACGCTTCCACGGCCGGGGGTGGCGAACCCTCCTCAGCCTCCACATCCTCTTCCTCCTCCTCGGACACACCTTCCAGCCTCCCTAATCCCTCGACTGTCCCTTGTGTCTCCAATCTGCTTGACATGAAACCTGTCCCGCTCCTGGCTCTAAATGTCGTGTCCACAGCCTCCTCTACCTCATCCTCCTCTGCTGCTCCTGCCTCTGCCGCCCAGCAATACTCTAAAGTGAAATCGGACAAGCAGCGCTTCTCTCCCTACTGAGTAGCCTGTGGTTACTTCTCTATGTAACAATTTAATGGACTGTCTTTATCATGTTGGACCTGCTGTAAATCCCCATAATGCTGCAAATTGAAGGTATTCTGTCATCTGTGACGTCACTGTACAACCAAGCATACTGCCATATGCTGGCCTGATTTTCTTACCTGATTCCAGCTGTGCCATTCCTGGGGCCATCGTGACCTTCTTGCATATCGCTTTTTTTTTAAATATGCAGGTGCTGCCTCCAGTATAGTGAGGGTGGTACCATTGCACTCATTGCACAGAAGCTCCATTGACGGCCAGCCCCTTCCTCGGCCTTTGACGGGACTAGGCGATAGGTACGTAATTTCTCCTGGTCCTGTCTGTTTGGGGGAGGAGTTCGGCTGTGAATGGAGCAGAGCTTGTGTGCTGTGACGGTAATGACACTGTCCTGGTTACACTATAGGTGTCATTTGTGTATTTCAAAAAAGCAGATTTTTATCTGCAAGGGAGTCAGACTTGACTGGCACTATGCTTGGTTGCAGAGTGATGCCACCGACAGCCTCCCTTTAAGCAATCTAAATGATTTTGGGTTCTAATGATTACTGATTTGAAGGGTAGTTTGCTGCCTCTTTGTGCATCTTTTACCTTACCAATAGTGTTAGCTGTCTTTATAGCTTTGATCAGCCTTCACTGTATTTCAATAAAACAGCTAATAGTTTGTTGGCAAACCCTCGTATGCGTTATTTATGAGCAGTCTGTGTTGTACACTATACATTGTACCTTTTTTTTTTTTTATGTAGTTGCTATACATTGCCTGAAAGCATTTCTTGAAATGTTTTTTTTTTTTTTTTTTTTTTTTTTTTTTTTTTCCCTTTTACATCTGGCTATAGAAATCAGTCACATTTCCCTATTCTGATTCTATTCATAAAATGTTTTATACAAGAGGTTATTTGAAGGGATTGTCTGGTTTTCTGATATTGATGACCTGTCCTCAGGATGGGTCATCAATATCAGATTGGCTGGGTGTCAGTCCCCCACGATCAGCTGTTTGAAGGGGCCACATTGCCCTTGAGTGCTGCAGCCTCTTCAATGTTTACCTGTGAGCTGTTGACATTGTCACCATTTTAGGGTTTGCCACAATGTGACCATCACCAGTGAGGACCCAGCAGCTGACCCCCACTCATCAGATGCTTTTCTCCTCTAAGACCAGTTTCCCGCAATCAATATTTTGGTCAGTATTTTCAATCGGTATTGTAAACCGAAACCAGAAGTGGGACCTACAGGGAATGTATACTGGAAAGCTATGTACTTCTGTGTTTTGGACTCACTCCTGGTTTTCCCTTACAAATACTAATGCAAAATACTGCTGTGTGGCTTTAGCTGTTATATGGACAGCTGCTGAAATCCTATATTTCTCATCTGTGATCCTTGTGCATGTGGACAGCACACTGACCCATTCATTTAAGGAGCCTTGCACATGTTTGTTTTTTATTTAATTTTTTATTTTTTTGGGGGGGGGGCGGGAGAGAATCCGTTTTCTGTTCTGCAAATTATAGAACATGTCTTATTCTGGTCAGGTTTAAAGAATAGCTTTGGGAGTGAGAAAAATAGTGCACGCTGAAGTATCGTAGTTTGGTGCACAAACAACGGATCCACAAAATACAGACCAGGTCATGTGCATGATGCCTATGGAAAAAAGGGATGGAAAGTCACAAACACCTTGGCAGGATTTATACTCTGAGTGATCCACACTTGCCTGGTATAAAGGGGCTCTATACTAGGTTTGGTTACAAAAATTTAAATCCGGAAGTTGGCATTCTCACAGGAATGTGGACTACCCGATCGTCCATGTTAATTTCGCTTTAAAGCTTCTACTGAAGCAGTAAAGGCCTATTCACATCTTAAATATTTATACTAATATCTACAGGGTATACCGTAAATGTGGGTTCTACCCCTCGAGCTCACTGCAGTACCCCGATCCATGTCTTGCCAGGTGAGGTGTTCAGTCAATGGCTCTCCATTCTTTTCTAGCAAAGTTGGCTGAGCAAGCATGCTTACCTGTTCTCAGTCACCCCCACAGAAGTGACACTATAGTGCCTTGCACTTGTGCGGTCACCTCTCCATTCTTCAGTCTGAGACAGCCAGTGGCCACCTCCCCAGGCAGCATGTGGGTCGAGTGACACTATAGTGCCTACAGAAGCCAACTGAGTAAGCTGTGCACAAGCATGGCCACCTCAATTCATTCTCCTTCTTGGATGCATTGGCTACCTCACCAGGTGATGAGCAGATCATGGGACCCCTGTGGGTATGCCTTGCGTGTCTAAGATGGAATACCTGTCGTGTAGTGGCTGAGTTCTGTGCAGGTGCTGTACACTGTCTGCAATAGGTCTATTGGCGCAGGGGCTTCAGGTAGTTTTGGAAATGTATATGTTGAACTTGTGCTTATTGGTTTTACACTAAATCTATTTTATTTATTTTTTCTCTTGTTTAGGCTGTCTTCAGAAGCTGGCGGCATGGGAAGCAGTTAAACATCTTCCAACATCTCTTCTCCCTGTTTAGATCATGTCAGTCTGCATAGTTCTACAAAGTGTTTTTTTTTTTTTTCTTTTTTTTTTTTTTCTTCCATGTTTTAACTAGTTTGCAAATTTTCAGTTTCATTGTGCTTTTCCTTATCCACTCGTCCATAATTTTTTTTCATTTTTTTTTTTTTTTTTTATGACTGCATTTTAACTCAGTTTTTGTTTCTCCTTTTCCTGCCATTAAAAACCTGCTGATACAGATTTTAGTTTTATAAAAGTTTGTCCTGTTACCTATATATATATATTATTATTTTTTTTTTTATTTAAGTCACAATGTAAAGAGTGGGGTATTAAAGGCATTTCAATTTAGTTCTGTAATGTCAGGAATTTTTCAAAAAACAAATAAAGATGGACTGAAATTGTGCGCATTATTTTTTTTATATATAAATGTATATATTTATTTATTTTTCCTCTCCCCTAACTGCTCCTGACTTATTTTGTTGGAACATGTATTGTGGTGCAATTGGTAGTGCAACAAATGTTCATACCATACAATAGAAATGTAAGTAAATGCAGAGCTTCTGACCTTACCCTTTAACTCTTAAAGGGAACCTGTCACCAGTTTTATGATGTCCTAACTAAGGGCAACATAAATAAGTGACTGATTCTCTTAGCAAAATGTTGGGTCACTTTCTTTAATTGACCCAGTCAATCTTCCAACATCTTGAATTAAAAAGCTCCAGCTCATAAGGATGAGTCCTGAATATTCATGAGCTCCTGACTCTCCCTGCCCACCTGCTGCTGATTGACAGTTATTTTCCATATGACTCAGCAGGTGGGCAGGGGAGTGGCTATAGCTCTGAATTAAATATACGCTGGACTCAAATCAGCTCATTAGCATGCGGCATCTTTGTGTGTATATTATGAGAACCATCTGTCACACCAGTAAGTGAATACATCTAAGGCACTTTTTAGTAGTTAATGATTGTATATAATTAGTTAGATTATAATCAAATATCCATATGACAGGTTCCCTTTAAGGACCTTGGTAGTTTTTTCTTTTTTTTTATTTCCTTTCCGGTCTACCAAGAGCCAAACAATTAACATGACCAAGGACCATGTAATTGACCATATCTTGTATTGAACAGAAAAGTGCAATTCTGACATAGGTGCTTTTATGGCGTTAACTGTGTTAAAAATGACATGACCTTATTCTACATGCTGCCATAAAGGAGAAATACTTTTTTTTTTTTTTTTACTGGCATTCTACAGAAAGTACTACCCCAGTGCCTGAATATGAAGCTTGCTGAAATGTACACGTTTTCTCATTGCAAATCTGACATGCATTAGTGTGGTGTGGGAAAACTGGATTACAAGTCTTGTGGATCTGTAGACACGGTCAAGATGATGACAGCCTAGCTTGTAGCACTATGTAGGAGTGAGGAGGGATTTGTTTAGCTACTTGGTATTTATATAATTGTCCCTATTACAGCTTCACATAATGTGTTTTCTGGGGACCTGGAGGACATAAGTCTCTCAGGTTACTCAGCTTTTCCCTTCCTCTGGGGGGGGGGGGGGGGGATTTACCAGTTCATAAACCTGCTGATCTAGCAGTCTGGGGAAGCTGGGTAACAATGTAAGGAGACAAATTGGTTTTGTAAAATGCACTCCATGCTGTCCTGATACATTACATGAATCGGTCATATGGTACCAGGCAACAGCACCTTGTCACCAATGCCCCTCTACATCATTGCTACCTAGCTTTTCCTGAGCGACAAGTTGGTCTGTCTGTATAAAGGGGTTTATCACCACATAGCTAGGCAAATTTGGAGTTCAGAAATATGGGGAAGCGGAGTAACAGCCTCTGCAGAGTTATAATGGAGGCCACACTTGATACATATGTTCTGTATATATAAATATAATTGGGAGAACTGTGAGCATATACTGTATATGTAGTTTGGTATAGCATAGATTGTAGTTTTATATGTCAAATTGGTATAGGGGTCTAAAGTTTTTATTAACCACCTGCCATCTGGGCCATTTGCCCCCTTCCTGACCAGGCCAAATTTTGCAAAACTGACATATCTCACTTTATGTGGTAATAACTTTGGAACGCCTTTATTTATCCAAGTCATTCAGAGATTGTTTTCTCGTGACACATTGTACTTCATGATAGTCATAAATTTGAGTCAAAATATTTCACCTTTTATTTATGAAAAAATCCCAAATCTACCCAAAAATTTGAAAAATTCGCAATTTTCTAAATTTCAATTTCTCTGCTTTTAAAACAGTGATACCTCATAAAATATTTATTTAACATTCCCCATATGTCTACTTTATGTTGGCATCATTTTGGAAATGTCATTTTATTTTTTAGGACGTTAGAAGTTTAGAAGCAATTCTTCAAATTTTTAAGAAAATTGCCAAAACCCACTTTTTAAGGACCAGTTCAGGTCTGAAGTCACTTTGTGGGGCCTACATAGTGGATACCCCCATAAATGACCCCATTGTAGAAACTACACCCCTCAAGGTATTCAAAACCGATTTTACAAGCTTTGTTAACCCTTTAGGTGTTCCACAAGAATTAAAGGAAAATGGAGATCAAATTTTAAAATTTCACTTTTTTGGCAGATTTTTCCATTTTAATCAATTTTTTTCTTTAACACATCGATGGTTAACAGCCAAACAAAACAATATTTATTACCCAGATTTTGTGGTTTACAGAAACACCCCACATGTGGTCATAAACTGCTGTATGGGCACACGGCAGGGCGCAGAAGAAAAGGAACTCCACATGGTTTTTAGATGCCATGTCCCATTTGAAGCCCCCTGATGCACCCTTACAGTAGAAACTCCCAAGAAGTGACCCCATTTTGGAAACTAGGGGATAAGGTGCCAGTTTTATTAGTACTATTGAGCAAGGTGACCAAAAAATTGGTTGTTTTAGCACAGTTTCTATTTTTTACAGCGTTCACCTGAGGGGTTCAGTCAAGTGACATTTTTATAGAGCAGATTGTTACGGACGTGGCGATTACCTAATATGTATACTTTTTCTCATTTATTAAAGTTTTACACAAATAGCATTTTTGAAACCAAAAAAATGATGTTTTAGTGTCTCCATGTTCTAAGAGCTATAGTTTTTTTATTTGAGAGATTTTCTTATGTAGGGGCTCATTTTTTGCGGGATGAGGTGACGGTTTTATAGGTACTATTTTGTGGGACATATGCGTTTTTGATCACTTGGTGTTGCACCTTTTGTGATGCAAGGTGACAAAAATTGCTTGTTTTGACTTTTTTTTTTTACGGTGTTCACCTGAGGGGTTAGGTCATGTGATATTTTTATAGAGCTGGTTTTTACGGACGCGGCAATACCTAATATGTATACTTTTTTTAAAAAAATTTCTATTTAACTTTTTTTTTTCATTCCTTACTTGGACTTTTTTTTTACATGTGAAACTTTTTTTTATTTTATTTTCAACCTTTTATTTTTATTTTTTTTATCTTATTATTTTTATCTTTTTTATTTTACACTTTTCATCCCCCATAAGGTCATACAAGACCTCTGGGGGACATTTGCTTCCCTTTTTTTTATTTATTTTTTTTTCTCCCCACTGTTGATTTCTCCTGTAACTGGGGCTGACATAGTAGCCCCAGTTACAGGACAAATACACCCCTAGAGAGGCTGTACAGCCTCAGAGCAGGGCTGATCGAGGTCTCTGAGAGACCTCACACAGCTCCGGTCACATGACCGCCGGGTCCTGAACAGGAAGCGCACAGCGCTTCCTTCTATGCAGACACAGCGCTCGGTGAGCGCTGTGTCTGCAGCGATCTAGAAGGCAGGGACACCTGGGCACTGTCCCTGCCTTGTCTTAGGGTTGCCCTGCTGTCACTGACAGCGGGCAACCCGATCAGCAGCTGCACGATTAGCGTGCAGCTGCACTTTCTGAACGGACGTCCACCCATAGGACGTTTATATCCTATGGGCGGACGTAAAGCGGTTAAACATGCTTACAGTAACTTATTTTACATAGATTTTCTCGCCCTTATTCATTGGGGGACACAGAAACTGTGGGTATAGCTATGTCCTCTAGGAGGTGTTGACACTAGATAAAGCTGTTAGCTCCTCCCCTGGCAGCTATACCCCCTCCAGCCTGGAGAGAGCTTCAGTTTTTTCTAGTGTCAATAGGAGGCAAGACCTCTCCTGAAGATTTTTTTTTATTTGTTTATTTTTTTCCTTTTTCATATGGGAAAACAGTGGTCGCCTCGCCTCCCTGTTCTCCTGTGAAATTCTCCCGCCTAGCTGTTACCCTCCCCCAGAGCCAGCTGAGCACCACCCCTGCTCTCATTTAACCCTTTCTGGCCAGCTACTTCATACTGCTGGCTCTGGATCTTACAGAAAAATCGGCTGTGCACCGCTGGTGTTCAGACCGCTCCTTTCTCTGCCCGACCCGCTCTAACGCCCCAGTGAGTCTGGCCGGTCTGTGAATGGCTGGCGCAGCATAGAGGATTTAACCCCCTTCCTGCCTTTGGGGGAGGGGGGGCACGGCACGCTCTGAAAAGCCGTGCAGCGGCTTGCGTGCGCCACAGCCTTCGTCCCCATTCAACTGCTGAGACTGCCTTAAGGGGAACTCGCATAGTTCCCTTCATTACCATTCTTGGGCCGGCACCTATCTGGGGCTCTTTCCTGGGTACACTGTACACGAGTGGAGGATTTAACCCCTTCCTGCCTCTTGTCATTGAGGCCTTCTTCCTAGTTTTGAATAATAAAGGAAATGTGCGTCCATACGGGTCCCCCTCCTCAGCCGCAGGGCCACCCTGGTCCCGTGCCCTGTCTCTGGTAGAGTGGGAACTTTGCATAGTTCCCAATTGCCCTCCGGGGCCGTTTGGTTGATAATTCTCCACCTGTGCAATCCAGTGACGGACCACTGCAGGATCCCAACTCGACCTCCGGGGCCGTTTGGTTGATGATTCTCCACCTGCGCAATCCAGTGACGGACCACTGCAGGATCCCAATCTGTCCTCCGGGGCCGTTTGGTTGTTAATTCTCCACCTGTTCAATACAGCGGAGAACCTCTGGAATTCCCAATCCACCCTCCGGGGTCATTTGGTTGATAATTCTCCACCTTCATAAATCACGTGGAGGACAGCTGAAGTATTCCAAACCCACCCTCCGGGTCGTTTGGTTGATAGTTCTCCACCTGCGCAATTCAGTGAAGGATCTCCGCAGGTTCCCAATCCGTCCTCCGGGGCCGTTTGGTTGATAATTCTCCACCAGCGTATTTAATAAGGGACTGCTGACATTCCCAGTCCACCCTCCTGGGTCGTTTGGTTGATAATTCCCCACCTGCGCAACTCCAGTGGAGGACATCTGGAACTTCCCAATCCACCCTCCTGGATCGTTTGGTTGATGATTCTCAAGCGGCGCAATATTATACAGGACCTCTGTTCCCATTCCACTCCCTGGGGAGTTTGGTTGCTAAGCCTCCACCTACGCAGTCCGCATCTGCCAGGGGCGAGGTTTTGAGGGGCAGACCTGCGCGCTGGAGGTCCACAGCAGGTCATCTTCTCGAATATCTCCACACCCCCTCCCTTCCTCTCCGGGTCACGCTCTGGTGCACCCTCTCTCACAGGAGCTGGTCGCCCGTGGGGGGGAATCACTGATTCAGGCCTTGGCTTGAATCCGAAGCAATCTCCTGATTGCGTCTACGGTGGCCAGCAGCACTTGTCGTAGGCATTACCCCCTTCTTAGGCGGAGTAATTGCACTACTTTGGAATACAGTACTGAACTTATACATTGTTCCCTGTCATAGGTGGACTAAGTGAGGTAACACTGATTTCAGTGCCGGACATATACATTCCCCCTTCTGTAGGTGGCGGAATTGCTTCTCCGCTGGGTTCAGTACCTGCTGTATTTCATTAGCTCATTCCACGAGTGGCGGGTTGACATTATCACCGGTTACAATGTGTACTGTGCGCTTTACCCCCTTAGTTAGGTGCTAATTGCACTTTTACAGGGTACAGGAATTGCCATATGCACTAGTTCTCGCCGTGGGCATTAACCCCCCCTTATTAGGTGGGGTATTTTCTTTACCACTGGCTTCAGTACCCCGTACGCATTCCACCTTACATAGGTAGGGTAATTGCACCACCATTGGATACGGTCCAAATGTCGCGCTATCCTTCCATAGGCGGAGTGTTGCACATCACTGTGCTTCCTGCCTGCCTTACCCCCTTTCGCAAGTGATCCATTAGCGGGGGAATAACTGAATATCTTCAAATACGGCAATTCAACAGTCGGTACTCGTCGGTGCCCGGTACTTTTACTCTGGTGCTATATGAGGCCGCCAGTGGATACGGTGGCTATTCTCATTGTGTTCTTTGGTGCTGGTTTTGGCCATGATTATAACTCCTCTGTCTTCTCAGGGGGTTTACTAGCAACACTTGTGTCCTAGAGACTCCCATCTCCATGGGTCTTCATTGTTCCAGTTGGTCATGATATTGTCCGCATTAGTAGTAGTGCGTACACCATTGCACATATATGTTGTGTACGTTCCAGCGAGTCGAGTGCTCACTGACTGTATTCTCTATCCACCACTCCTCCTTCTCGCTCTACTTCAACTGGGGCATTATGGTACGTGGCTTCTACGGATAGTCTCAGGCCTCCCTCTGTTTTTTGCGCTGACAGGGCGAGCACTGGCTATTACTGTGGGTGCGGTATTGCATATTACTACATACTTGAGTTCTGTCTGTTCAGTTTTTTGTCAGTGATGGACTCTTCTGCATCTGAAATCCTTGGCTACTTCTGTATAGCGCCAGTCTGTCTGGAAATGGGCTTGGACCTAGCCTATTCTTCCCCTGTCCCTTTCCTCCTCTGGATTATGATTCATAGACACCCCGCATGCCTTGGTAGTTCCTATGTTACTACCTTCCCTCATCTGCATCTGCACGGGGTATTCTTTTGGTGGCCTTCCATTCCAGGCACGCTCCGGTTCCGACTGGTGGGCTGTGGCGCCCTCCACATCCCTCCTTCTATGGGGACTCCTTCCATTGGTCTGGGTGTACTAACGGTATCCACATGAAATCTCTCCACCTTCTCTCCCAAGCAGGAGTTCTGAAGACATACGACATGGATGCCCTGACATCTCCTTGGCGGGAGTTCTCCCTCCTTATTTGTTTCTTCTCTCCTACCCAGGGTTCTGCGGAGGATTAGATGGAGGGAATTCCGACAAATTCTAGTCGCTCCGGATTGGCCCCGTCGCAAGGGTACGCCGATCTCGTTCTCCTTCTGGAGATGTCCCTTGTCATTGCCACTTAGGGACGACCTTCTTTTAGGTTCCGGTCTTACATCGGCAGTTAGGGTCTTGGTTGACGGCGTTGCTTCCCCTGGCGCCCATGGTAACCTTCCTTCAGAAGTTCAAACAAGTATGTTCACAAATGTATTTTATCTAGGTGTCAGGATTTTTTCTAAATTTTGTTTCACTTTTTCCTTATCTGTTTTTGTATTTTAGCCTACCCAGAGTGCCTGCTTATCTTCTTTGAGAAAAAAAGGGTGCTGACTGAGTTTCTTGCCTTTTCTCTACTTCCACTATCTCTAATAACTTGCAGTGTTTAACCTGGTCCACCACTTCTAATATGTTTGGGCAAAGCGGGCCAAGTCATTTACCAAATAGACGTCTCTTGGCGGCCAAAATTAATAGGTGATTTATTTCTGGTAAATGACACTCTATCCATTGCCTGAAAGAGTATCATCTCTGGTGTCACTGGATTAATTTCCCAGTTTTTGATTGAGGAAAGTATTAAGTTGGGTCCAGAAACTTCTGGAAGCCTGACATGCCCATAATCCGTGGTGTAAGTCAGTATCCTCTAAGCTACATTTGGGTTAACTTATTTTGGTCTGCCTGCCTACTTTTTCGGAAACCATAAATCGCCCCGTGTATGATACTGAATTGAGTTTCCCTCCATATTTCACTTATGGTCACCTTACAATTTTTTTTTCCCATCCCCTCAGGATTATATCTTTAGTATTTTTGTTTGGGAAGTCAATTTTCCATCTTTTAAATACCTTGAAGTCATCTGTCTTCATAATTCGTTCCCTGATATTGGCATCTATGCCTGATGAGCTTGGTTTACCTTGGAGAGGTGACAACAATGTATCAAATTAATTTGTCTTCAATTCAATGCTAGACACTGGGGCAAAAGGTGGGTGGAACGAAAGAAAAAGATTGGGCGAAACAGAAGATCGATAGCCTGCCGTCCGAGCCTCGTATTCACGAAGGCAGGAGACCGGACGCAAGGCAGGCCTAGCAGGGAAGCTGGGATAAAAAACCAAACAAGACGCAGTTTTGGTGCGTGTAGAAATCGTGAAGGTCACCCCTTCCAGCGTAAAGGATCTGGCCGAAAAATCCAAGGCTTGTACGTCGGAAACCCGTTTACAGGACACCAGACAGAAAAGGGAAACCAGCTTCGCCGACAGCTGGCGCAAGGATAGGTCCGCGTTAGCTGGCCAGGAAGAAAAAAGGGACAGCACGCAAGAAACATCCCAGGTAGCCGAGTAAGGAGGCCGTGCCAGGCGAGAACCCTTAAGAAGACAGCGTACCAAACGGTGTTGGCCCGCCAGACAACCCCCAAACCCGGGGTGAGCCGAAGAGATGGCCTATTTATAGATAATGGTGCGATAGGCCCGACCGGCCTCGAATAAGGAAGTCCAAAACTGAAGGATGGCTGTTACAGGGGCCGAAACGGGATCCAGGTCCCGTCCCATGCAAAAACTAGCCCAAACCTTCCATGCGGACCTATATGCACGTCTGGTGCCGGGGGCCTATGTGCTCGCCAATAGGCGTCGAGTCGAGAGCGGAAGGCCCTGGAGTTCCCGGGGTTCCCCGAGATCCTCCATGCCAACAGAGGGAGAGAGCCCTCCAGAAGAAGAGGGTGAGATTGGCCGAGAGGCCCCAACAAGAGGTCCGGAAGAGCCGGTAGCAGAATGGGGATGTCGGTCGACAACTCTACGAGCTGTGGAAACCACGCTTGGGACCCCCAGAACGGGGTCAGAAGGACTAACTCTGCCTCCTGGCGTCTGACCTGGAGGAGGACTCTGGGAATGAGGGCAAAGGGGGGAAACGCGTAGAGGAGCGCGGTGGACCAGTCCTGGAGTAGAGCGTCTACCGCCTCCGCCGCGGGATCCAGGCGCCAGCTGTAAAGCCGTGGCAGCTGGGCGTTGAGCCGGGAAGCAAAGAGGTCTACGGTAAAGGGACCCCAAAGCGACGAGATCACGGAGAAAACCTCCACTTTCAATTTCCAGTCGCTGTCTGACCAGTGGCGAGAACTCCAGTCCGCCTGGACATTGTGGAGGCCCGGGATGTAGTGCGCTTGGACGAACAGATTCCTAGAGAAACAGTACTCCCAGAAATCCTTCACCAGCCGAGCCAGTAAAGCGGAACGCGTGCCACCAAGGTGATTGATGTAGCGCACGGCAGACACATTGTCCATGCGGAGTCGAATGCAAGCGTTCACCGTGTTGTTCGAGAAACTCCGAATTGCAAACGACCCCGCAAAAAGTTCTAGGGCATTGATATAGATGTCCGACTCCTCCACTGACCACAGGCCTCCTGTGGACACCCCGTTGCAGTGGGCACCCCAACCGACAAGGCTGGCATCGGAGTCTACCGTAAGATCCGGTTGGGAACCGAAAATGGCTCTGCCGTTCCAGGCCGACAGATTGTGTATCCACCACCATAACTCGTCCTGTGTCTCCGCATCTAGAGACACCATGTCCGAGTATGAGGCCCCTCTGCGAAGGTGGGCTATCTTTAGGCGCTGGAGAGCCCGAAAATGAAGGGGGGCAGGGAAAACCGCCTAAATGGAGGACGCCAGGAGACCGATAATGCGGGCCAGATGGCGAAGCGACAGCTGGGGACGTGCAAGCCCGACGTAACTCTCTGCGAATTGAGCGAACCTTCGTCAACGGGAGACTGAGGGATTCCTCTTCCGAGTCCACTAGGAAACCGAGAAACTCCATCCGTCTGGACGGGGTCAGACACGATTTCTCCAAATTGAGAAGGAACCCCAGTCGGGAAAGGAGATCTATTGTCCATTGGGTGTGCGACAGAAGAATCTCCGGACTCTGGGCTATCAGCAGAAAATCATCCAGGTAAATGATTAACCGGACACCTCTCTTTCGCAGCCAGGACACCACCGGACGCATAAGCCTGGTGAAGCACCAAGGAGCCGAGGAGAGGCCAAAAGGAAGGCAGGTGAAACGCCAGATCTTGTTGCCGCAGAGGAATCTGAGAAGGTCTTTTGAGACTTCCGCCACCAGAACCGTCAAGTAAGCGTCCTGGAGGTCCAATTTGGTCATCCAGTCCCCGGGCAGGAGCAGATCCCGCAGGAGGTGAATGCCCTCCATTTTGAAATAGCGATAACGTACCAGGGTATTAAAAGCGCGAAGGTTGATCACTGGTCGCATTTGACTGCCCTTCTTCTCCACCAAGAAAATATTGCTCAAAACCCCTCCTGCGGGGGTAGAAGCACGTTCTATCGCTCCTTTAAGGAGCAGAGTTGAGAGCTCCTCTACGACCAAAACTCGGTCGGACGCCGATAGGATGATTGAATGGGGGGGGGTGAGATACAGTCCGGGGTGTCTACTAGTTCTATCTGGAAGCCTCCGACCGTGGAAAGGACCCACCTGTCCGAGGTGATGGTCTGCCAAACATGGTCTTCCGCGGGCTGGGAAGAAGGGGGATTGATGCCGCTTCTCCTGAAAGGACGACCCTTGGAAGCCAGCAGACTGGGTGAAGGAGCCTCATCCCGGGTTACGGGACTGATTGGAGGACCGGCCGGACAGGCGGCCCCTGATACTGCCGGCCCTGTTAGAGACCCGGCCCGTCAAAACCATCCGCATGGAGGATTGGGCCTTGTCTAGGGCCGTAAAGGCCCCCACAAAGCGACCCAACTCCTTAATAAAGGAGTCCCCGAACAGGAGCCCCTGGGCGTCTTTGCCGGGTTCGGTAAGGGCGAGGTTAGCCAATTTTGGCTCAATTTAAAATAAGATGGCTTTACGCCGTTTGATAGATAGGGAAGTGTTGACGCTTCCCGCGATGCAAATCGCGCTCTGTATCCAACCTCTGAGTTCCTCAGGGTCTACTTGCTTGTCCTCTGCTCTGGCAGACTCAGCCAGATCAAATATCTTGGCCAGTGGACCGAAGACGTCTAAGAGCTTGTCTTGACAAGCTTTTAAAGCGGAATCCAGCCCTTTACGGGGGTTCCATCCTAATTTAGTAAGATATTGAATCATTTTTGGATCCACTGTAGGGGTATCACAAACTTTATTGGGTATTAACGGTCTGGGACATTCTGCCTTTAACTTGTTCCGGGCCGCTTTGCTAAGCGGACGGCGGACCCAGTTTTCCAGATATTTAGACACATGGTCTACCGGCAGCCATTTGGCCGACCTGGGATGGTGCAAGGCATCAGGGTCAAATAACGGACCCCCAAAGGGTGGGATCAGAAGTGGCGGGGGGATCAGAAGTGGTGCCCGAAGGGGGA
This sequence comes from Bufo bufo, assembly GCF_905171765.1. Lineage (NCBI taxonomy): Eukaryota > Metazoa > Chordata > Amphibia > Anura > Bufonidae > Bufo > Bufo bufo. The sequence goes on from NC_053391.1 coordinate 584,040,382, forward strand.
GCCCTGGAAGCCGCAGACATAGAGGGACCCGGTTCCCCCATCTCTATATCGTCCTGGCAATCATGATCGGACTCATCCTCAGCCTCCTCTCCTGACCCAATTTCTGAGTCTGAGTCGCTCTCAGGGTGTGCTCTAGCACATTTCCACACCCTCGCCCCTTCTGCCTGGCGAGGTAAGGCTCTTTTGCGTGAATGTAACACGCTATTCATAGGATGAGAAATATCACCAGTCACAAAAGTTCTGGAGGCCTGAGCGTCATGATGGGGCTTGTCCTTGGCAGGGGGCTCGGGTCGTATTGGGTCTATTAGGAGAGCATTGCTCTGGGCGCCAGTGGAATGCGCTAACAGAGCTTGTGACAGGGATTGGGACATAGTCGCAGAGACCGAGCCCATGGCTGAAGCAATGGCTTCAGCTACAGATTTTTGAAGCGCCAATGCGTCATTGGGCCTAATGGCAGAGGGTACAGGAGAAATATAGAGTGGCCCCTGTACTATGAGGGGGTCAGATTCACCAGAGGGGTGAGAGGGGGCAGTGGAGTTAGGCATTATTAATAATGCACGGGAGGGAGCAAGGGCAGACCAGTGGAGGTGGCAAAAACAAACAGGGGAAAGACTGTAGGCCACGGTACCAGGGAGCAGGGTGTCCGAGCACGGCAGCAGGCACGAATGGCGTGTACTTGGGTAAAATGTCCGCCAAGTCACGCGAGATCAGAGGCGAGGGCGGGAGGGAGCAAGGAGCTCCCGCCCCTAAAGTCTCGCGAGAGCTCCGGCGCAATGGCCGGAGCAGGAAAGAACGGGGAGACGCCGAGAACAGGACGCGCGGACCGCAGGGAGGAAGGCAGAGCGCCGCAAAGATCACCGCCGGCGATAAGAAAGGTCAGAGCCAGGCGGAGGGGTAGGGGAAAAAGGGAAACATCTAGTAACTAAACAACCCCTACAACCCACAGTGTAAGGCCTCCTGTACACGACCGTTTTTTTTTCCTGTTTACTGGCCGTTTTTTTTTTTGCGTTCCGTATACGGTCCGTATACGGAACCATTCATTTCAATGGTTCCGCAAAAAAAACTGAATGTACTCCGTATGCATTCCGTTTCCGTATTTCCGTTTTTACATTCCGTTTAAAGATAAAACATGTCCTATTATTGCCCGCAAATCACGTTCCGTGGCTCAATTTAAGTCAATGGGTCCGCAAAAAAAACGGAACACATACGGAAATGCATCCGTATGTCTTCCGTTTCCGTTCCGTTTTTTGCTGAACCATCTATTGAAAATGTTATGCCCAGCCCAATTTTATCTATGTAATTACTGTATACTGTATATGCCATACGGAAAAACGGAACGGAAAAACGGAACAGAAACGGAAACACAACGAAAACGGAACAACGGATCCATGAAAAACGGACCGCAAAACACTGAAAAAGCCATACGGTCGTGTGCAGGAGGCCTAAGAGAAAAACAGAAGTACTTATCCTCTTCCTGAGCAGCAAAGAAAGAGGAGGGTCGGATGGTGACAAGGACTATTATACATGCTGCAGGGGGAGTGGCCTGTTACCTAGGTCACTTCTTGTTTTTTCCTCTTCCTGTTTCATTGCTGCTAATGTTGAGTAAAGAAAGAGTTAAAGCAATATGAGCCTCCGTGTCCGAGATAAAATTAGAATTTTTTGAAAAGGTTCAATATTCTAGGCTCAAAATGTCACACTCTAGTCAGCTAATTAATCCATACCCCCTGAGCAAAGGATACCCCAAAATTGTGACTTTGGGGTTTCATAAGCTGTAAGCCATAATCATCCAAATTATAACAAAAAAAAGCTTGAAATATCTCGCTTTGCATGTAATGTGTCTATCTCATATGTTAGATTAACCTTTTAAGTTGCATTACTGAAATAAATGAACTTTGCACAATATTCAAATTTTTCGAGTTTCACCTGTATATGGTCTCAGGCAACCTGCCAATATGAATACCTAGGTATTTTATAGACGTCTTATGTAACTGATATTTCATCCCTTTCCATATATTATGCTGCAATGTAGGAGATAAATCTAATAGCTCGCATTTGTTTTGATTTACTTTAAATCCTGCCAATTTCCCAAAATGTGAGAGCAGAACAAAGACGTGTGTTAGGTCTTTATGAAAGTGTGTCAGGAAGAACAAGATATCATCCGCGAATAACGCGTGTTTGACTTCCTCCTTTCTAATCTGCATACCTCAAATTTTTTCTGACAATGGGATGCTCCTAGATAATGGTTCCAAGGCTAAATTAAATAATAATGGTGATAGTTGGCACCCTTGTCTAGTGCCATTTTGCAAAGAAAAAGGCGGGGTCAGAAAACCTGGTGTATATATCCTGGCAATATGGATTATCATATAATGTATTTAGATATGTTCGAAATGCTCCCTTGAAACCCATTATATCTAGAACCTCATATAACCAGCTCCACTTAATAATGTTGTCAAAAGCCTTTTCTGCATCAATCGTTAATATGGGTGGTTCACGACATGATGAAGGACCATCATGACTTTTCGTATATTATATGCTGCTGCTCTCCCCTGTACAAAACCCACCTGGTGGCTTGAGATTAGTCTTGGCAATATTATGGCCAATCTATCTGCTAATATTTTAGATTGGATCTTAGTATCTACGTTAATAAGAGATATTGGTCTGTATTTCCTGGCTTAGGGAGGACCTTTATATATGCTGTGTTTGAGTGTTTAGACATCCCTAGTCCCTCCATGTACCGCCCGTACAACTGTTTTAGTAAAGGCGAAATTTGTTCATTAAAGGGGTTTTCTCATCTCAGACAATGGGGACCCGCATGCGCAGCCGCCCTCCATTCATTTCTATGGGGCCGCCGAAAATAGTCGAGCGTTGGCCTGTGTATCCGTCTGGGCCAGGTGCCTTGCCTAATGCCAAGTTCTTTATGGCTGTTTGACCTTCTTCAGTAGTTATGGGTACATTTAAGGCTTGTTGTTCATCTTCAGACAATGTGGGCAGAGGTAGGGTGTGTAGCCATGTCCTGGCATCCTTTATTGGCTCTGTATCGTCAGAATATAACGGTTTATAATATTCCAGTAGTATATCATTTATTTTCCTTGGGTCGTGGTGCACTATCCCGTCCTTTGATTTGAGGCTCAATATTGGTGTGGAAGTGTAAGAACCATGTGCTAATCTAGATAACAATTTACCAGCTTTATTGCCATTTCTGTATAACTGGGCCTCTCTCTGAGAACGATAAAGAGTCTCCTCTTTCTGTAACCAGATTTCTTATTGGGATTTGGCCTCTTGCCATGTCTTTTTATTTGAGGGTGTTGGAGTGGAGGTAAAATCCATATAGGATTGTCTCAGTGCTTGACTGAATTTGGCGAGTTGTGTGGATGTCTGCTTTTTCCTATGTGCCATATAGGAGAGTATTTTTCCTCTAATTACGGCCTTCCCTGATTCCCGCACTAGCTGAGGGCCTGTGGTTTCAGCAAGGTTTTCCCGCCACCAGTCTTTAAGTTTTGAGCAGAATGCTTCGTCATCCAATAGTTGGGATGGGAATAGTCTGCTTCCCTGGGTTTATGATCTTGTACAATTAATGTCACGGGGGCGTGATCTGATATTACCAATTCTTACATTTTGGTTGATCTACTTCTAGCTGTCAACAGAGGGGATACCAGTATGTACTATATTTTATGTTTCAATGGTATTTATAAGGTTTTTGCAGTAATAAGGTACACAGTACAATGCGCATAAAACAAAGGACGAGGAGTCCAATCATTTGGACATTCCAAACAAATAAAATAAGGAACAGAAAGACACACAGAAAATTAAGCATAAATAAAAGAAGCATCAGGAAATCAGGGGTAATAGACATACCGCTTCAGGGTACATAGGTCAGGTGTCAGGAGGCGACCAGGTATGTACTATATTTTAGACCAGAATGAGTGCGCGTGTGAGAAATGCGTATATTCTCTTCCCTTAGGGTAAAAAGATCTCCAAATATCTATGACTTCTAAATCATTTATCATTTTGTTAAGTGCTTGTTCTTGTCTCCTTCGACCCCCACCTCTGTCTCTATTTTGTGTCCTATCCTCCAGTGACTGCCCCACCATATTCATGTCGCCTGCAATTATTTTGTTTTGTATTAAGTCTGATGAGATCTGCTGTGTCAGTCTCTGGAAGAAAGGACCACTCGAGTCATTTGGTCCATAATTGTTATAGATGCTGAGATCTGTGGGAGAGCTAATGAGTAGATGATGTACTCTGCCCTCATCATCTGATTTTAGGGTCCATTCACACGTCTGTGTGTGTTTTGCGGATCTGCAAAAAACGGACACCGACAATGTGCGTTCCGCATTTTGCGGACCGCACATCGCCGGCACTTAATAGAAAATGCCTAATCTTGTCCGCAATTGCGGACAAGAATAGGACATGTTCTATTTTTTTTCGGGAACGGAATTGCGGACCCGGAAGTGCGGGTCCGCATTTCCGGATCTGGGTAGCACATCTTGCAGCCCCATAGAAATGAATGGGTCCGCAATTCCGTTCCGCAAAATGCGGAACAGAATTGCTGACGTGTGAATGGACCCTTAATGTATATGGCAAGTTCTTACGGATTAAGGGTATGACTCCTGCTTTTAAGCCAAATGCTGGTGAACCGTAAACCCGTCCTACCCACAACCTTCTCAGTCTACATAGGTCTTGCTGTGCTCAAACATATATCGGGAGTAACATCCAGACTATCTCCCAAACCCACAAATAGGCTAGACTGGATAGAATTTAATAAGTACCTTTATTGTCACATGAAAAATATCACATAATTAAAACAATATTAAAATAGCGGGAGATAAGGACCCATTTAGGTATATGCATAATGAGTGGTGTGGATGGTTATGTAGCTTTCCATGCAGAGTTAAGCACTTGGCACTTTATGTATTGAATATAGAACTATTTGTGTTGCTGCTAACATTGGACTGATGTTTGGTTTTGGAATATTGTCCCTCTCTCCTGCGAGGGATTATTATTACCCTGTATGTGCTCTTACCACCAACTATTTTAATATGGTTTTAATTATCTGATATTTTTCATGTGACAATAAAGGTACTTATTAAATTCTATCCAGTCTAGCCTATTTGTGTTATAGGTCTTGCTGTGTCAAATGCGTCTCCTGGAGCAAAGCAACGTATGCCTTCAGCTGCTGTAAGTGACGTAGTACCATTAGTCGCTTGTTAGGGGATCTCAGTCCCTTCACATTCCATGAAACTATTTTCATAGTGATGGTACTTTTCAAGTATATCGATCTGTCTTATATGTCCACCTGAGAGGGTACCCTTTTAACAATAACCCCCGAGCATAACAGTTAATTTTTGAGTAACAGTATAGACTTCCCAGAGTGTACACTGGGACTCTAGGATACGGTCTCTATGGACTTCACTTTTTTCAAATTGATGTTTTATTAAAGATTTTTCAATAGGAGTAAAACAACACCGACCAATGTCAGTGACAAAAATAATACGAGTATAACAGAAAAATTAGCATGAGACACAATTCTCAAAAGTAAAAACAGCATAGCATAACAATGTATAGTCATGTGGCTATTGATACCAAGCATATACGTAGAAGAAGAGACGACAGACACAGAAGACAGACAAAAGACAAGACAGCGGGGAGGGGAGAAGGGAAGGAAGGGAAAATTGGGGGGGGGGGGGGGGACTGCAGTATAGCAATGAATATCTAAAGCCTGGCATCACGAAACGAGGACGTGGCGCGGAATTCCTCCCAAGGGCCCCAGGTCCTCACAAACCGGGTCACATCAGAGGGCGTTGCACTGATAAGGTCTTCCAACCTCTGGTAAAGAGCAATTTCCTCAAACCACTCCTCGAGAGATGGGGGAGAGGTGGATTTCCAATCTCTGTATCAATCCAATCGCCGCCTGTATCATGTATTTCACAAGAGAATTCTTATAAGCTGGGACATTCAGGACGCTATTAAATAGCAGAAGGGACTCTGGGGAGTTCTGTATGTGGACCCCAGTGACCTCAGTGATTGTTTTGTGTACAAAATCCCAGAAAGGGCGCAACACATTACACCTCCACTAGACATGGATCATTGTGCCCTCCTCCGTAAGGCATCTCCAGCAACGATCCGATACCATCGGTGGAGCAGCACTGGTAACCTGTACCACCTGGAGACAATTTTATAACTCGTTTCTTGAGCTTTGGTAGAAATCGTGGATTTGTGAGATAACAGGAAGCATTTGTTCCATTGAGCAGGGGTATACTGTCTCCCTAAGTCGCGTTCCCAAGCCTGGCAATACGGAGGAGGGCACAAGGACCGACGGCATAAAAGCAGCTTATAAATAGAGGAAACAGGACGCAGGACCGCCGAAGGGGAAAGGCACATTTTTTTCAAAATCCGTTAGGTCACGGGATAGGTCATGGGTCTTGGCCAAAGAGGATTGGAAATGACGGAGCTGCATATACTCAAAAGATCCACGGGCGGAGGGGTCAGAGTATCTAGTATCTGAGATAGAGGCTTCAACACGGAACCCGAAAGGACATGACAGAACCGGAGCGGGCGGTTCCGCGTGCCTATGAGGAAAGAACCAGTCGACCGGGCCGGGGGGAAATTGGGATGCTCAGTTATCGGCAATAGAGGGCCTTTGGGGTCAATTAATGACATCATACGATTTATAGAAGAAAGAATCGTGATGGTCTGGCGTGCCGTAAAAGATAGGTGCGAATGCGGGGGGCCCGATAATCCCGCCAACCATGGAAGGGTAACAAGTGAGCAAGGGGCAGAGTCCCTGGCAATGTGAACCCAAGCCTTTGATGTGTCCACACGAATCATGTCTATCAACCGGGCGTACACAGTAGCGTGGTAGTACAGTCGACAATCAGGTAGGCCCACCCCCCCATTCTCCTTAGGACGCGTCAATACCTCCCATTTCAGCCATGGCCTGCCGGACGCCCATACAAAGTGTGTGAAACAACGAAGCAATTGTGACCAGAATGTGAATGGGACACGGAGGGGAATCGTCTGCAGCAGGTAAAGCAGTTTGGGCAACAGATTCATTTTCAAGATACTAATCCTACCAAACCAGGAAAAATCCCGTCTGCGCCAGCCGTCAAGATCTTTTTGAAAAGGTGAGCAAAATTTAGCGAAAAGAGCCGGGAGAGGTCAGAAGTGATTCTCGTGCCAAGATAAGTGATCCCAGCAGAGGGCCAGACAAAAGGGAAGGAACTTTTAAGGGAGGAAACCAGGGTTTAAGGCAGAGTAACATTCAAAGCCTCAGACTTGGACATGTTAATTTTAAAATTTGTCCCAACGCCAAAGTCAGAGATCTCTTTGAGCAAGGAAGGCAATGAAACCCGGGGGCTAGTTATATAAACGAGGAGATAATCGGCATATGCCGCACATTTGAACTCCCGTGAGCCTATCCTTATCCCCGAGATATCTGGGTTGGCTCGGATGGAGGCGAGAAGATGTTCCATAACTAGGACGTACAGAAGGGGAGACAGAGGGCACCCCTGACGTGTCCCATTGTGGATCGGGAAGGAGGAGGAAAGGGTTCCGGTAATCTTAACTCGAGCTGTGGGGCGCTGATATAGAGACAGAACTTTAGACAGAAACATCGGGCCTACACCAATATGGGATAGGGCAGTTTGGATGGCTGGCCACGATATCCTGTCAAAAGCCTTCTCGGCATCTAAGGACAGGATCATAAGGGGGGTCTTTGTCAATTTAGCATAATAAATAATATCAAGGGTCTTAAGGGTGTTATCCCGGGCCTCCCTCCCCGGCACAAAACCGACCTGATTATTGCAAATTAAGGAAGGCAAATGAACATTCAGTCTATTTGCCAACAATTTGGCAAAGATCTTAAGATCTACATTCAAAAGCGAGATAGGACGGTAACTGGCACATAAGTGCGGGTCCTTACCCGGTTTCGGGATGACAGTGATATGGGCCTCTGTGGACTGCGCCGGGAAGGGAAGCCCAGGAGACACTGCGTTGAAGACTTACAGCAGGACTGGGGACAAGTCTGTGGAAAAAGTTTTATAAAAACGGGCAGTAAACCTGTTGGGGCCCGGACTCTTACCACCGGGCAGGGTCTTGATCACTAACTGAAGTTCAGCGTCCGTAAATGGGGCCTCCAGACCAGATGAGCCAGTGTCTGACAGTTTAGGGAGCAAAGCAGAGAGGGTAGAAGGGGTGCCTGTCCGCTGCACTGGGGTGCGGGGGAGATTATAGAGCTGCGAATAAAAGGTGTGGAAAGTAGCAGCTATGTCTGGGGTGGTGTGCACCATGCGGTCATGAGCTGTTTTGACGGCGGGGATGTGAGAAGCAGCCAATTTCCCTCTGAGGGCCCTTGCCAACATTCGACCACTCTTGTTCCCAAACTCATAGAATTTATTCCTACAAAGTTGCAGCATGCGTCTGTAAGACGCTTCTAAGAGGCGTTTAGCTTCCATGCATGCATTCTGGAGGTCACGCAGGGTTTGCAGAGAGAGTGCGCGCTTGTGGGCAAGTTCCAATGAAGTGACCTTTTGCAAGGCAAGTTTAAGAGAATAAGCTTTCTCTTTTTTAAGACGGGAACCATGTTTGATAAAAATACCCCGCAGAACACATTTCATAGCTTCCCATTGCACAGGTAGCGGAGTAGGATCATCTGCATGGTCCGTCAAGAAATGTTTTACGCTATCAGTGAGATCTGCAATACAGACCGCATCGAGGAGAAGGGACTCATTAAAGGGAACCTGTCACCAGGATTTTGGGTATAGAGCTGAGGACATGGGTTGCTAGATCGCCGCTAGCACATCAGCAATACCCAGTCCCCATAGCTCTGTGTGCTTTTATTGTGTAAAAGAAAAAGATTTGATACATATGCAAATTAACATAAGAGTCATATCTTACTTGTGTGACCAGAGAAGAGTCATATTTTCAAGCTATGACTCATCTCAGGTTAATTTGCATATGTATCAAATCGATTTTTTTTTTTACACAATAAAAGCACACAGAGCTATGGGGACTGGGTATTGCGGATGTGCTAGCGGTGATCTAGCAACCCATGTCCTCAGCTCTATACCCAAAATCCAGGTGACAGGTTCCCTTTAAGGCGCAAGTCCACTCCTGTCTGGCCAAGAAGGGAAGGGTCAGTGAGCAATATACCAGGGCATGGTCGGACCACAAAATGTTGCCAATATGTGTGTCGGTCAAACCAAGACAAGGCCGGTTGTGGGAGAAGTATGTAATCAATACGACTATATGAGTCGGTGGGAGCAGAATAAAAGGAGTAGTCCCTGTCTGCCGGATGTTGAAGACGCCAGGGGTCCCTCAGCTGTAGCTGAAGCAGGGCACGCTTGACTTTTTTATGGTGGAGTAAGGGAGGGATGCGCGGCCAGTGGAGTTATCAAGGGTAGGGTCGAGTGTCAGGTTGAGGTCCCCACACAGAACTAACGTCCCACGGATCAACGGAGCTACCTTGTCCAGAAGATCCTCAATGAAAGAGGCCTGGTTCTGATTGGGGGCATAAACATTAAGGAAAGTGAATTCCCTACCACCTATGAGCAGTGAAAGAACTAGAAACCGGGCATCCGGGTCGACCATACAATCCAGCACTTGGTGTGGTAAAGATCGATGGACCACTATGGCGACTCCCTTCGTCTTATTAACTGGATTATTTGCAAAGTGCCGGGACGTGTAGTGTCGATGGCGGATTGCCGGGGAATGACCTACCTTAAAATGAGTCTCCTGGAAACAAACAACATGTACCTGCTGGCGGTGAAAGGGGTGAAGCACCTGGGCCCTTTTCTCTGGAGTGTTAAAGCCCTTCACATTGAAGGATGCAATCTTCAAGGAGGCCATACCTGTAGGGAGTGGAAAAAACACCAAGGGAAGGGAGGTAGACAATCCACCAGACGAAGACAAGAAAAAAAAAAAAAGAAGGGGTACAGGAAACAGAGGGAAAAGGAAAACAAAAATGGGGATAGGGAGACCAAAGGGTCAAAAGAGACTATCGCTCGGGATCAGACACCCGAAGGGAGAGTCTCCGGGTCTTTCGGGAGAAGTGTCAGCCAGACAGAAGCCACTCGTCGCGGCCCCGGTAAGAGTAAGGAAAACAGAACAAAGGAACACAGAAGATAACAGTACCAGCCACAGAAAGTTCAGAAAGGATCTAAACAGGGCAGGCAAATACAGAAGAAAAACAAACGCCCCCCATGAAAGGAGAAGAAATATGAATAAGCAGCAGTTATCAGCATCCCAAAGAAGTGTCACAGCAAACCCATCAGGCAGCAGGAAGAGACGGATAACTGCGCTTCGGCCCACTTGCACGGGTACGTCGTTGTCCCCGCCGAATCAGAGGAGAAGCACTGGACATGTCTACAGCCGGTGGTGAGCGAGGTGGTCCCGGTTGTCCCGGAGCATATGAAAGGATGGATGGCCAGGGACCCAGGTCCACAGGAGGTAAGTCCAGGCGTTGAAGAAAATGAGGGAGGTCCGACGGGTCTCGGAGGACAGCCTGTCTTTCCTTAGGACCCGCAAGAAGAGCAAAGGGGAAGCTCCAACGATAAGGAATGCCACGCTCCTTAAGGAGGGACAAGAGCGGGCGAAGAGCGGCTCGTTGCGCCGAGGTGTGGCGAGAGATGTCCTGGAGCAAAAAGAAGGGGGGTGCCCTCGTACGACAGGGTCGACGACTGCCTCGCCTTCAGTAGGATCTGTTCCTTCACTGAATAAAAGTGAACCCTGCAAATAACGTCCCTTGGCTTCGAAGGATCCGGATTAGGAGGGCGCAGCGCCCTATGGGCCCGATCAATTTCAATGTTGGAGCTAGGCGGGCGACCCAAGAGTCAGTTGAAGATCCTCACCAGGGTAGGCAGAAGGGACACCGGCGGTATGGATTCCCGGGAGGCCTTGGATTCGTAAGTTATTGCGACTATTCCTGTTCTCAATGTCATCCAGATGATGGTGCAGGATGCACAATTGTGAATCATAAGATTGCATTTTGTCAGACAGCGATGCACAGTAGCGGATAAGGAGAAAGGACCTTCACTTTTTTCTATCATGGCTAACAGTATTGCAACAGCAAATGCAATTAACATGATAAACATAAACTCTCTCTCCTACCATATATGATATCTGAAAAGGTCGGAAAGTGCATGCAGAATACACATTAACGTGTGTGGAAGTTGTCTGGTAATTGTACATACCGTATGTAGTACAGATGTTAGAGTTCCATTGTGCACTTATCTGCTCAAAGTTCATCTGTTGGTCCTCTCTCATGCGTTTTTCTTTTGGAGGCTCTAGGTCTATTGGCTGCCCTGATGTTTCTGGATCCTCGGGCATCGGTGGTCTTTTTTTGGCGTCTTCTTGAATTTCTCCTGTCTGGGGTTCTCTGCCATCCAAGTGCTGTGTTGCTTCCTCAGGAAGAGTGGTAGATAGATGACGAGCCTTCTGGTTGGAACACTTTCAGTATTGCCCGGGTATAAGCAGGGAGAACTTCACTCTTCTGTTATATAGATCCGTGCAAAGTGGCGCGAACGCCTTGCGTCTCCTCATCACCTCGCTGAAAACTCATTAAAGGGAACCTGCCATCAACTTTATGCTGTCCATACTAATGGCAGAATAAAGTAGAGACAGGTGAGTTGATTTTCAGCGGTCCTGTCATTTATAAGTTAAAGTAGCTTCTACCTCGAAATTCCTAATAAAAAATATGTAATTTAAAGCTGTCAAAAAAAAAAAAAGTAAGTGGTTGCCGAGAACTAACATCACAATCATTGCAGGGACTGGGCCGGAAAAGAGTCACGGCCACCTGAGAAGAGTCATGGTTATTTATGAATTCCTGCTCTCCTGCTGATTGACAGTCTTCTACCTAGTTTTTCCCTCCTTCTCTCTAGGAGAGAACTGCCAATCATCAGCAGATGGGCGAGGAGAGCAGGAGATTATGTATAACATGACTCTTCTCAAGTAGATTTGACTCTTTTCAAGGCCTGGGCTGCAATGATTATGATGCTGGTTCTCAGCAACCACTGACTTTTTAGCTCATGAGTGACACACCGCTGAAATCAGAATTTCTGTCACTATTTTATGCTGCCCCTCAGTGAGGTTAGAATAAAGTTGGTGACAGGTTCCCTTTAGTAGTTTTATTGGCCCGTAGAATACTTGCCTTTTCTGAAAAGTCTACATTTTTGACTATGATTTGTCTTGGCTGTTGGTGAGCCCGGGAGTCTTCCCTTCCCTGAGGTTTGGACCTATGCGGTGCGCTCGTTCCACCTTGAAGGGACCCTGCAGGCCTAGTGCTTCCGGCAGTTCTATTTTGCATATGGGATCTCAGTTTTTTTTTTAAAGGGATTGCTTCTGATTCTCCACAATACGTAGATTTACTGCGCCGGAACCTATTCTCAAGGTCATCTACCTTGGCTCCATAACTTCTTTACCTCACTTTCGGCTTGTTGTAATTTCGTGCGCATGTGAGTTAAGGCCATTTCTATCTGACTGGTAGTAGATTCCACTGTGTCGAGTCTGTGCGCGTGCGCGTGCTGCAACACCTCTGCTTGCAGTTGTAGAGGTCAGCGACTCTTGTAGGTCTGGCAGAATTCTCGTCGCTACCTCATTTGCCAGGCGTATATAATCGACCTGTGCGCATTATTCTTTTTCCTCTCTGTCAGAAGCCTTCGGTGTGTCCGTGCACGGAGGACTTGGTGGAGTCAGGTCGTCCACCATTACGGTGCTGAAGCATGCAGTGTGGGTTTTCCTGGCTTTCCAATGCCTTTCGCTTTACTCTTGCGTCCCCATGGTGGTCAAATATTTTTTCCATATGTAGTGGAGAGTGTGCTGACTACGGTGGGATGCGAAAGTTTGGGCAACCTTGTTAATCGTCATGATTTTCCTATATAAATCGTTGGTTGTTACGATAAAAAATGTCAGTTAAATATATCATATAGGAGATACAACAGTGATATTTGAGAAGTGAAATGAAGTTTATTGGATTTACAGAAAGTGTGCTATATGTGTTTAAACAAAATTAGGCAGGTGCATAAATTTGGGGCACCACAAAAAAGAAATGAAATCAATATTTAGTAGAATCTCCTTTTGCAGAAATTACAGCCTCTAAACGCTTCCTGTAGGTTCCAATGAGAGTCTGGATTCTGATGAAGGTATTTTGGACCATTCCTCTTTACAAAACATCTTTAGTTCATTCAGGTTTGATGGCTTCCGAGCATGGACAGCTCTCTTTAAGTCACACCACAGATATCTCAATATATTCAGGTCTGGAGACTGAGATGGCCATTCCAGAACGTTGTACTTGTTCCTCTGCATAAATGCCTTAGTGGATTTTGAGCAGTGTTTAGGGTCGTTGTCTTGTTGAAAGATCCAGCCCCGGCGCAGCTTCAGCTTTGTCACTGATTCCTGGACATTGGTCTCCAGAATCTTCTGATACTGAGTGGAATCCATGTGTCCTCAACTTTGACAAGATTCCCAGTCCCTGCACAGGCCACACAGCCCCACAGCATGATGGAACCACCACCATATTTTACTGTAGGTAGCAGGTGTTTTTCTTGGAATGCTGTTGTTCTTTTTCCTCCATGCATAACGTCCCTTGTTATGCCAAATAACTATAATTTAGTTTCATCAGTCCACAGCACCTTATTCCAAAATGAAGCTGGCTTGTCCAAATGTGCTTAGCCCACCTCAAGCGGCACTTTTTGTGCTGTGGGCGGAGAAAAGGCTTCTCTGCATCACTCTCGCATACAGCATCTCCTTGTGTAAAGTGTGCCGAATGGTTGAACGATGCACAGTGACTCCATCTGCAGCAAGATGATGTTGTAGGTCTTTGGTGCTGGTCTGTGGGTTGACTCTGACTGTTCTCACCATTCGTCGCTTATGTCTATCCGAGATTTTTTCTTGGTCTGCCACTTGGAGCCTTAACTTGAACTGAGCCTGTGGTCTTCCATTTCCTCAATATGTTCCTAACTGTGGAAACAGAAGCTGAAATCTCTGAGACAGCTTCTGTATCCTTCCCTAAACCATGATGGTGAACAATCTTTGTCTTCAGGTATTTGAGAGTTGTTTTGAAACCCCCATGTTGCTACTCTTCAGAGAAAATTAAAAGAGGAGGAAACTTACAATTGACCCCCTTAAATACTCTCTCATAATTGGATTCACCTGTGTATGTAGGTTCAGGGGTCACTGAGCTTACCATGCCAATTTGAGTTCCAATAATTAGTTCTAAAGGTTTTGGAATCAAATTAAATGACAACAGTGCCCCAAATTTATGCACCTGCCTAATTTTGTTTAAACAATTATAGACACATTTCTGTAAATCAATAAACTTCATTTCACTTCTCAAATATCACTGTTGTGTGTCCTCCTATATGATATATTTAACTGACATTTTATATCGTAACAACCAACGATTTATACAGGAAAATCATGACGATTAACAAGGTTGCCCAAACTTTCGCATCCCACTGTATATCGTGATGGGGACTGGTGTCCCTCTCTAGTGGGGATAGTACTTTCTCGGGTAGTAGAAGCGAGAGCTCTCACCACACGGCTGCCGGTCATGATGGCACCGGAACCGGAAGTCCACACTCATTTCTTCTGGTGGGTCTTTTTTCCACTCACAATAAAAAATCACTTGCTTTTTTTTTTTTTTTTTTCTCGCTATACTGAATGTGGGTGTTTTTTTCCTAAACAATTGTGAACTTTTTTTTGCTGGTGTTATTTTCCTGGGTAGAGAAAGAATTGCCAAAATGTCTGAAGAAAAGGCAAACCTTTAATGTGCTGCGTTTATACATCAAAGATTCTTACTTAAAACCTATGTGTGAACACACCCTAAAAGTGGTTTTGCTGTGACGGCAGTGCCCATGCTGTGACCTGTAAATTTGCGGTCTGCAATGCATGGCACCACCGCGTGCCCGGTCGTCTGCAGATATGCCCCATTCACTTGAATCGGCATCGCAAAAAAGTAGTGTATGCATTATTTTTTGCCGTGCGGAGGCAACGGGACAGAAAGCCTTTGTAAAGCACTCCGTGGTGCTTCTGATCAATGGCCATGTTCTGCACCGTATCTTCGGATTGCGGACCACAATACAGGCACGGACTCTGCTACGGTCGTGTGCATGAGTCCTAATGAAGACGTCACAATGCTGCAGTCCACTCAGCTGATGGGTGGGAGTGTAGGAAGTCAGACCTCCACTGACCTGCTAATGATTTATCCCGGTAGGTTTCTCAATGTTAGACCTCATGCACACAACCATGTGTTTTGCGATCTGCAAAACATGGATAATGGCTGTGTGTATGCCGCCATTTTTTTCTCACTTTTATAGATTGTCCTTTCCTTGTCTATAAAAACGGACAAGAATATAACATGTTCTATCTTTTTTGCGGGACCATTGAAATGAACAGATCAGCATCTGATCTGCAAAAATGTGCATTGGATGCAGAAAAAGTGTACGGTGCATGGCGCCTTATTTACCAAGCTGCTGCTACATTTTGTTGCATCTATAACTGATAAGAGAGAGATAGTGTAGTGAGAGTGTAGTTTATACTGTTTTTCCTGTGTAGATTTTGCCACTTTCCACACCAAATGCGCTTACTTGTGGATTTTGTTGCAGATTTTGACACTGGTTTTATCCAAGATCTCACACTTGAACTTGCAAAGGATGAAATCTGCACTGAAAATCCACACAAACAATTAAGGTGTGGATTTCAAAATCTATATCACATGTCAATATCTGCACAGTGTACCGTATTTTTCACACTATAAGGCGCACTGGCCCATAAGACGCACATAGGTTGCAGAGGAGGATAATAAGAAAAAAATATTTTTCATTAGACCTCAGGTCAGGCCACCAATCAGACCCCCAATGTTAATCAGACCTTAGCTAACAGCCCCAATCATACCCCCAATGTTAATCAAAACTAAGCTAACAGTCCCAATCAAACACCCAATGTGAATGACCCCCAATCAGACCTCAGATAAGAGCCCCATGCCTCTCATTAGCCCCCAGCAGCCTCATTTCAGCCCCCATTGCTTCTCATATTAACCCCCAGAAGCCCCCATTGCCTCATATCACCTCAATAAGCCTCCATTGCCTCTCATGTTAGCCTCCAGCAGCTCTATGTATAAAATAATGAGAGAGAAGAAGAAATGAATCGCACATCCACTGCTAATGCTATGATCTCATCCCTGCATTCCTGCAGGAGACAGCACTGAATAGCGCATGTGTACTACCTCCATGCTACATGCTAAATGAGGCATTTGTGTACATTTTGATCAAAAGGCAATAAGCTCCAGCAGCCCCTATTGCCTCATGTTTGATAAAATATAAAAAACACTTACCTCTCCTGCTCCGGACGCAGCAGCTCCTCTGCTCCAGCGCTCTTCTTCCTCCATCGGCTCTGCTGTGATCTGACACACACAGCGTGAGGTCACAGTACAACCGACAGCGGAGGACCAGGAAGCGGTTAGTACAGAGCCTTCGCCGGTTCCTGGTCCTCCGGTACTAATGAGCGCTTCCATATGCCCCATAAGATGCAGGGGAATTTTCCCCCCACTTTTCATCTAGTTAGCTGGTACTGTTTTACACTGTAGATTTTCCACACAGAAAATGAGCACGAATTCTGGCAAAGATTTGCATGTAGGGGCTTTGTGACTTTTTGGGGTCACTTTTTGAGCACTGTGCCTTCCAGCTCCACCTGCAGATTTGTTGTGAAAGTGTGGTCTGAATTTTAGAGTAGATAACTTTTGTGTCACATTTATGAAGTGAGACTTTTAAAGAAAGTCGCAACCCTATGCCAGACATCCCTCAGGCGTATTTTTACTGAAATACTGTAGATGCAACCACATTGCACTTGCGTCAAATTCATTATTACTGTGCGCATTTTTTAAAAATTTGGTGCAGGTGCATACAGCAACTACAATCTAAAACTAACTTCAAATACACCTACGATGATAGCTTATACCGATATATCCATAGGACATTTTGAGCGGGGTTATCCAGGAATTTGAAATTGATAACCAATCCTTAGTATAGGTCATTAATATCAGTTTGGCCAGGATCCGATTCCTGGTACCCCTGCCGATCAGCTGTGGGAAGAGGCCGCAGTACTCCATGAACACTTTAGTCTCTTCCTAGGCCAGTGATGTACAAGTGAAGGAGGCTGAACTGCAGTACCAAGCACAGCCACTATACAATGTACGGCGCTGTGAAGAGACTGCATCGGTGGTGGCACCAGGAGCTGGTCCCAAGCTGATCTGATATTAATGACCTATCATGAAAATATCAAATTCCTGCATAACTGCTTAAAGAGTTGAGTCCTTTGCTCAGGATCATCATTGTTGTGGGTAGGTACTATGTAATGCTTAATTTGCCCTGTGGTGGCGCTGCAGGTGCAGGCGCAACTGAAAAATTACTGTAGGTATTGTAAAAAGCGTAGAACTATTCATTTCTTTATCGTACCAGTTAAACTTACCGAATTGTCAGTGGAAACCCTTCCCAAATTCCTGGTCTTCTCTCCACAATGTTGAGAACATACAGCCTTGACTACAGGACCAAGCAAATCTTTAAAGGTATCAAGTCTTTTTAAAGTGATGATGTGGGACCAGAAGGTTTATGAAGAGTTTACAGCCATGTTTCGGATGTTTCGGGCGGTTTTGATGCATCTTTGTTATTGAAGATTGTAACTAAAGACATCATATCCTTTTGTAAACCAGTTGGACAGGTTAAGAGAAAGGGATTTTTTTAAAGCTGAATTCTTTTGTCTAGTCTACTCACATTTCTCCCCAGTCCATAAAGGAAAAGGTTATAAACCAAAGGGTTATATGACAGCAAACCTCTTGGCTTCAAATGATGTGAACCCAAGTGTAAGGCTAGTTTTAGACAAGCGTCTTCATTCCAGGAACTGCTCCTGTGAAGTGAACTCCAGTCTCTCTGACCATCTACTGAACTGTTATCACATAATGTGGTGACTACAGTTCCGTAGATTGGTGGTGAGACTGGGTTTCACTGTCCCACAGCCTTTGCTCCTCCTACACAGCATCTCTGGCATAACTACTGTGAGAGGGCACGTATCTGGGCATAACTACTGTGAAGGGTGCATATATCTGGCATAAATACTGTGAGGGGCACATATCTGGGCATCTCTACAGTGAGGGGGAACCTATCTGGCCACAACTACTGTGAGGGGCACATATCTGGCATAACTACTGTGATGGGACACATCTGGGCAAAGCAACTGTGAAGAGGGCACATATCTGGCATAAAGACTGTGAGGGGGCACATATCTGGCATAACAACTGTGAGGAAACACATATCAGGCTATAACTACTTCGAGGGGGCACATATGTGGGCATAACTACTATGAGGGGGCACATATCTGGGCATCGCTACAGTGAGGGGGAACCTATCTGGCCACAACTACTGTGAGGGGGCACATATCTGGCATAACTACTGTGAGGGGACACATCTGGGCAAAGCAACTGTGAAGGAGGCACATATCTGGCATAAAGACTGTGAGGGGGCACTTATCTGGCCATAACTACTGTGAAGGGGCAATATATCTGGCATAAAGACTGTGAGGGGGCACATATCTGGCCATACATACTGGGAAGGGGCACATCTGGGCATAACTACTGTGAAGGGGTACATGTGAGCATTATAGTTATGTTTTGGATGGAGTTAGAGGCATGGCCTAGTATGAAAAAAATCACCATACATACTGTCCCTCTTTGTGTTTGGGAGGTATGCGAAATTAGTAAACTGTAATCATAAAAAATGTGTCCCAAAGGTGTTGATCGCGTTTAATGACTGGTGTCTTCAGATGATGACCAACTGTGGAATTCTCTTTATAGTCCCGAGAGCTGGAATACAAATTCATATACTTATACTGCCTGTCTGTCTATCAAGAAACGATCAGTATCTGTATCGGCCATGCGGGAGAACATGCTGAATTTGCAGTTAAGGGGTTGCCCTTAGAATAGTACAACATGGCTGCTTCTCCAAAAACAGCTCCCACACTGTCCAAAGTGGTGAGTGGTTTTACAGTTGAACTTCACTGAAGAGTAGTTGAGCTGCAATACCTCATACAACGTATGAATAGGTGTGGTACTGTTTTGTAAGAAAGCCAAGTTTTCATAATACTAGGCTACCCCTTAGAAGGATAGGCCATTAATATCAGATCAGAGGGGTCTGACAGCCCACAGCCTCGACAATCAGCTGGTTAGTTGTAGCGCCGAAGTTGTAACTACCGGTGTAGTAACTACCCGGCGTAGTAACTACCCACTGTAGTAGAGTACTGTAGAGTACAGTAGGCTACCTGTCACACGCCAGCTCTCTGAGAAGGTCTTGGCAGACGTTCTTCTGTACCTCTTGCATGATGTTCTTTGTTTTGGTTTCACTTTGTCATCTCCTTTCCTTCTCCAGGCTGTCACCTATTTACACTAATTGCCTCCCTTTATATTCCCTCCCATACTGCCTCACTTTGCGGTTTATATTACTTCCTGGAATGGAGTGTTCACTGCTGGAGACTTCTGTACTAGCTTGTTCAGATAAGTCCTTTCATGTATTGTGTTCCTTGCTGGCTTGATTCTAGGTGACCCTGACTCCCTCCGTATTAAGTGCAGGGAGCCGGTGGTCGTGTCCCCTCACTATTATAGGGTTTTCAGGTGTCACACAGTCTAGGTACGAGGGGCATGCAATCGTCTACCTCTGAGACCCTTGTATGTGCTTAGCAGTCAGTTTTATAGGGTCACCTTTATGCTCCTTAAATTTGGGATCAAGCCAGTTGGATGTTTATCCATAACTTTCAGCTATCTGCAACATCATCCATGACACTACCTAGAACCACAACCGCTTCGTCAATTGAGCCGAGGATGGAGCTTGTAACTGCATTAGTGTAGAGCTATTCAAGCTTTGGATCCTAGATCCGAAGTCAATTCGTTCACAACTTAGTTGAATGCTATACGGAGATCACCACTGCCCCCATTCACTTTAGTATTCATGCACGCGACCGTATCCATTTTGCACAAAATATGGATATCGGCCGAGTGCATCCCTCATATTTCCCTTCAGCAGGTCCCATGCTATGTTGGAAATGCCTATTCTTGTCTGCAAAATGGACAAGAATAGGACATGTTTTTGTTTGTTTGTTTTTTGCAGGGTTTCCAAATATTAGTCTTTCATGCCCAAATCATAGAGCATTTGGATCATTTCTTAATTCATTGTTGTCGTTTTTTTACCTGTTTATTTTTGCAAACCATCTTTGTTAGTTGTATAAAGATTAGCTAACCTCATATTGAAGAACAAAAGCAAATGTGAAGTATGACACACAATCCATCGCCAGCTCCTTCCAGGAACGTCTCCTCTTCCCGGTAACAGGGATGACTCATGCTGCACAGACCACTGCTGCATTCTCAATTATTCTACCTAGCTTCAAAATACGTAAGATGATTCAACATTGGATTTTTTTTCTATAGAATTGAGGTCAACCTATTTTTATTTGTCAGTAGTTTACATTACAGGCATATAAATTGTGCAAATAAACACAAGCACGAACCTGGTCCAGATTCTACATGCAGCCAAGAATAACCTTATACATATTAATGACATTGTTTCCTTCTCTCTTCATGTCCAAAGCTGCATTCAGGGAACGTTGCATAATATGTGGTCTACTAAGGTTACACTCGCTGGTCCCTATGCTCTTACCTCTCTACAAAGTCAGGAGTAGATATAAATAAATAAAAAAGTATAAAGGAAATATCCCTATGCTTTGTGCTATCTCCTGTGTATTAATAAAAAGAACTGCATCAAAAACTGCTTGTGTGATTACAGATCTACGGTGGTACGTGATGCATGGGCAGACTGTGGGTGTTTTTTTGTTAATTGGAGCTACAGTGATCTGCCTCGATGATCTTCACATACCATGGTGTAGTTTTTGCCATGTTATTTCATCAAAATAACATTTATGGGGAAACTATGACTGCAATATGGCCCCAACGTGTGAGCACAACCTACTATTTATGGCTGGAGTCTGTACCATTGCATGTTGGAATTGGACTGTAGCTCTTTAGGAATACAAGGAAGAAAGGATTCTAGCAGGAAATAATATTATATTAGAAATGTAAGTTTTCTTTATATGATACTTAGGCCTCTTTCACACGGGCGTTGTGTGTGAGGGCCGGACAAGATGCGGGTGCGTTGCGGGAAAATGCGCGATTTTTCCGCATGAGGGCAAAGCGTTTTAATGTGTTTGCACGCGCGTGAGAAAAAATAGGCATGTTTGGTACCCAGACCCAGACAGAAGTCTCGGGTTTGGGATCAGTGTTGTGTAGATTTTATTATTTTCCCTTAAAACATGGTTATAAGGGAAAATAATAGCATTCTTAATACAGAATGCTTAGTAAAATGTCCATTGAGGGGTTAAAAATAATAAACAAATTTAACTCACCCCATTCCACTTGATCGCATAGCGGATCTCCTCTTCTTTCTACTTCTTCAGGACCTGACTAAAGGACCTTTGATGATGTCACTGCACTCATCACATGGTCCATCACCATGGTGATGGACCATGTGATGGAATAAGTGATGGACCATGTGATGAGCGCAGTGACATCATCAAAGGTTCTTTAGCCAGGACCTGGGAAGAAAGTAGAAAGAAGAGATCAGCTACTCGATCAAGTGGATGGGGTGAGTTAAATTTGTTTATTATTTTTAACTCCTCAATGGACATTTTACTCAGCATTCTGTATTAAGAATGCTATTATTTTCCATTATAACCATGTTATAAGGGAAAATAATAAAGATCGGGTCCCCATCCCGATCGTCTCCTAGCAACCATGCGTGAAAATCGCACCGCATCCGCACTTGCTTGCGGATGCTTGCGATTTTCACGCCGTCCCCTTCACTTCTATGGGGCCTGCGTTGCGTGAAAAACGCACAATATAGAGCTTGCTGCGATTTTCACGCAACGCACAAGTGATGCATGAAAATCACCATCACCGTGTGAAAGGGGCCTTAGAAGCAAGTGTCTTGCAGACCCATACTGCATGCCATTCTTAATGCCATAAACAGGTACAAAATAAAATAGCCCACAGACAGTAGAAATCTGGCTTTATTTCACACCATCCTCCTGAAGATTCATGCTGGATTTACACGGCCTTACCTGGCAGGCAAATATTGGGAAAGAACCTCTTCCTTTCTGACAGTCAACAGCTCGTCAGTGGAGGTGAAGAGCTGCATTTACATACAGCAATCACCTCCACTGTGTTGCGATGAGCAATGGATACTGCTATCGCTCGTCCCCATACAGATTTATCGTTTCTGGGCAGCGGATCCCTGTTCACGCAGCCCAATCCGCTACCAAGAAACTATGATTTAATGTGCAAAGATAATTTCGCCCGGTGATCGTTTTCCTTGTTCATGGAGTGATCTGCAAAAATAAGGTTAAAAAGGAATTAGAGATGAAAAAAGAAAAGAGGGGCCCCAACAGGACACTAGATGTGTAATACACACACCTGAGATAGGGCGATGGGTTCAAAGATGGAGGGTCCAGCTGTATGAAATGAGGAATAGCAGCGCTCAACCAGAAGGTTCAGTCCCCATCAAAGGGGACCGCAATAGAACAAAAATAAGCAACCCAAAAGTATATTACAGGAGGCGCCAACTTAAACCACAGATGTAAAGAAATGAATGAGTACTCACTTCACCAGGGAGGGGGGTTAGCAAGATAAAGCTCAAGACACTTTGCAAACCTCTCACTCCCTTGCCAAGGTCGCATATAGATCTCAAATACATAGCTTGTCCAGAATAGAAGTTAGGACCTCACTTGCGATAATGTATTTATTAAAGAATCTCAATGCTTTTCAGGGAGAGTAACTCCCCTTCATCAGGAGCATATAGAGACAAACAATCATACAAAAGAAACTTATATATCACTGCTTATTGATCGTAAGGACACCGTCAAACTATGCTAACCAACAGGAACAGGAAGTGTTAATAAGGTCACTTCCGGTCCAGAGTGAGGGTTTTGCAAGTGCTTGAGCTTTATCCTCCCTGGTGAAGTGAGTACTCATTCACTTCTTTGGGTCTTTACATCTGTGGTTTGAGTTGGCACCATAATATATTTTTCATCGGTTTACAGAGGCAGATTATTGGGAACGAGTGTATGTAGTAACTTTCGTTCCTGATAATTGGCCTGACAAATGGGCTATGTAAATCCAGTATTACATTGAGTAGATATCTGGTAAAAATGGATTGTTCAGCTGGATTTATCAGCTTTGCATGGTGCCTACATTCCGGGTCCATAGGGAAGAATAGTTCTGTAATACTGTGCCCGATAACATTTATCAACATTGGATTCCATATGAATTGTTTATTAAGTCATGTATATACACCTCCCATACATAAATAGTAGATCTGCATTTGGAACTTTTTGGCCTGATTGTGTCAGGGCCAGGGGAAACTGTTCTTCTTCATTCTCTGATGTCCAGTACCAGGAAAGTAGTATATACAGCCAGGTCCATAAATATTGGGACATCGACACAATTCTAATATTTTGGGCTCTATACACCACCACAATGGATTTGAAATGAAACAAACTAGATGTGCTGTAACTGCAGCTTTAATTTGAGGGTATTTACATCCAAATCAGGTGAACGGTGTAGGAATTACAACAGTTTGCATATGTGCCACCCACTTGTTAAGGGACCAAAAGTAATGGGACAGTTGGTTTCTCAGCTCTTCCATGGCCAGGTGTGTGTTATTCCCTCATTATCCCAATTACAATGAGCAGATAAAAGGTCCAGAGTTCATTTCAAGTGTTCTATTTGCATTTGGAATCTGTTGCTGTCAACTCTCAAGATGAGATCCAAAGAGCTGTCACTATCAGTGAAGCAAGCCATCATTAGGCTAAAAAAACAAAACAAATCCATCAGAGAGATAGCAAAAACATTAAGCGTGGCCAAAACAACTGTTTGGAACATTCTTAAAAAGAAGGAACGCACCCGTGAGCTCAGCAACACCAAAAGACCCAGAAGACCACAGAAAACAACTGTGGTGGATGACCGAATAATTCTTTCCCTGGTGAACAAAACACCCTTCACAACAGTTGGCCAGATCAAGAACACTCTCCAGGAGGTAGGTGTATGTGTGTCAAAGTCAGCAATCAAGAGAAGACTTCACCAGAGTGAATACAGAGGGTTCACCACAAGATGTAAACCATTGGTGAGCCTCAAAAACAGGAAAGCCAGATTTGAGTTTGCCAAACGACATCTAATAAAGCCTTCACAGTTCTGGAACAACATCCTATGGACAGATGAGACCAAGATCAACTTGTACCAGAGTAATGGGAAGAGAAGAGTATGGAGAAGGAAAGGAACTGCTCATGATCCTAAGCATACCACCTCATCAGTGAAGCATGGTGGTGGAAGTGTCATGGCGTGGGCATGTATGGCTGCCAATGGAACTGGTTCTCTTGTATTTATTGATGATGTGACTGCTGACAAAAGCAGCAGGATGAATTCTGAAGTGTTTCGGGCAATATTATCTGCTCATATTCAGCCAAATGCTTCAGAACTCATTGGACGGCGCTTTACAGTGCAGATGGACAATGACCCAAAGCATACTGCAAAAGCAACCAAAGAGTTTTTTAAGGGAAAGAAGTGGAATGTTATGCAATGGCCAAGTCAATCACCTGACCTGAATCCGATTGAGCATGCATTTCACTTGCTGAAGACAAAACTGAAAATGCCCCAAGAACAAGCAGGAACTGAAGACAGTTGCAGTAGAGGCCTGGCAGAGAATCACCAGGGATGAAACCCAGCGTCTGGTGATGTCTATGCGTTCCAGACTTCAGGCTGTAATTGACTGCAAAGGATTTGCAACCAAGTATTAACCCCTTAGGGCGTACCGGTATGCCCTGTTTCCCGAGTCCTTAAGGACTCAGGACGTACCGGTACGTCCTAAGTTTAAAAGTAGAGTGCGGCGTGGCGGGGGTTAATTGTGACAGGATATCCGCTGAAATCATTCAGCGGGCATCCTGTCACAACGCCGGTGGGGGGGCATCATGTGACTTCCCCCCCCCCGTATCGGTGATCGCCGCAAACCGCAGGTCAATTCAGACCTGCGGTTTGCGGCTTTTACCTGGTGCGGCGGCGGTTGTCGGCGGTGCCATTGGGTCACCATGCGGCTGTGGCAGGGACCCGATGGCATGGAAGGCAGCGCGATGTCTAAGGAAGGCATCGCGCTGCCTTCCGGTGACGAGCATGTGAGATCCAGCCCCCTGGATCTCACAGGCCGGAAGCTGTATGGGTAATACACACAGTATAAGGCCTCATGCACACGACCGTATTTTTTTGCGGTCCGCAAAACGGGGTTCCGTTTTCCCGTGATCCGTGACCGTTTTTTCGTCCGTGGGTCTTCCTTGATTTTTGGAGGATCCACGGACATGAAAAAAAGGTCGTTTTGGTGTCCGCCTGGCCGTGCGGAGCCAAACGGATCCGTCCTGAATTACAATGCAAGTCAATGGGGACGGATCCGTTTGACGTTGACACAATATGGTGCCATTTCAAACGGATCCGTCCCCATTGACTTTCAATGTAAAGTCTGGAGTCCCTTTTATACCATCGGATCGGAGTTTTCTCCAATCCGATAGTATATTTTAACTTGAAGCGTCCCCATCACCATGGGAACGCCTCTATGTTAGAATATACTGTCGGATATGAGTTAGATCGTGAAACCTCATTTCCGACAGTATATTCTAACACAGAGGCGTTCCCATGGTGATGGGGACGCTTCTAGTTAAAATATACTACAAACTGTGTACATGACTGCCCCCTGCTGCCTAGCAGCATCCGATCTCTTACAGGGGGCCGTGATCAGCACAATTAACCCCTTAGGTGCCGCACCTGAAGGGGTTAATTGTACTATCATATCCCCCTGTAAGAGATCAGGGCTGCCAGGCAGCAGGGGGCAGACCCCCCCCCCCCTCCCCAGTTTGAATATCATTGGTGGCCAGTGCGGCCCCCCCCCCTTCCTCCCTCTATTGTAATAATTCGTTGGTGGCACAGTGTGCGCCCCCCATCGGCCCCCCCTCCCTCTATAGCATTAACAACATTGGTGGCCAGTGTGCGGCCTCCCATCTCCCCCCCCCCCCCCCCCGATCATTGGTGGCAGCGGGTTACTAGCAATAGTACAATAGTAAAAGATTCATACTTACCTGGGAGCTGCGATGTCTGTGTCCGGCCGGGAGCTCCTCCTACTGGTAAGTGACAGTTCATTTAGCAATGCGCCGCACAGACCTGTCACTTACCAGTAGGTGGAGCTCCCGGCCGGACACGAACATCGCAGCAGCAGCCAGCAGCAGGTAAGTATGAATCTTCTACTATTGTACTATTGCTAAGTAACCATGGCAACCAGGACTGTAGTAGTCCTGGTTGCCATGGTTACCGATCGGAGCCCCAGCGATTAAACTGGGACTCCGATCGGAACTCCACTGCCACCAATGATGGGGGGGGGATGGGAGGCCGCACACTGGCCACCAATGTTGTTAATGCTATAGAGGGAGGGGGGGCCGATGGGGGGCGCACACTGTGCCACCAACAAATTATTTCAATAGAGGGAGGGAGGGGGGGGGCGCACACTGTGCCACCAACGAATTATTACAATAGAGGGAGGGGGGAGCCGCACTGGCCACCAACCTATTATTACAATAGAGAGGGGGGGGGGCCGCACTGGCCACCAATGATATTCAAACTGGGGAGGGGGGGGTCTGCCCCCTGCTGCCTGGCAGCCCTGATCTCTTACAGGGGGATATGATAGTACAATTAACCCTTTCAGGTGCCGCACCTGAAGGGGTTAATTGTGCTGATCACGGCCCCCTGTAAGAGATCGGGTGCTGCCAGGCAGCAGGGGGCAGTCTTGTACACAGTTTGTAGTGTATTCTAACTAGAAGCGTCCTCATCACCATGGGAACGCTTTTGTGTTAGAATATACTGTCGGATCTGAGTTTTCACGAAGTGAAAACTTAGATCTGAAAAAGCTTTTATGCAGACGGATCTTCGGATCCGTCTGTATGAAAGTAACCTACGGCCACGGATCACGGACGCGGATGCCAATCTTGTGTGCATCCGTGTTCTTTCACGGACCCATTGACTTGAATGGGTCCGTGAACCGTTGTCCGTCAAAAAAATAGGACAGGTCCTATTTTTTTGACGGACAGGATACACGGATCACGGTCTCGGCTGCAAAACGGTGCATTTTCCGATTTTTCCACGGACCCATTGAAAGTCAATGGGTCCGCGAAAAAAAACGGAAAACGGCACAACGGCCACGGATGCACACAACGGTCGTGTGCATGAGGCCTTACTCATACAGCCAATGCATTCCAATACAGAAGTATTGGAATGCATTGTAAAGGATTAGACCCCCAAAAGTTCAAGTCCAAAAGCGGGACCAAAAAAAAAAGTGAAAAAAAAGTTGAAAAAAGAAAGTTTTCCCCCCAAAAAATTAAAAGTTTCAAGTAAAAATAAACAAAAGCTTCATTTTCCCCAAATAAAGTAAAAAAAAATTGGTAAAAAATAGGGGGGGAAAAAAAGTATACATATTAGGTATCGCCGCGTCCGTATCGACCGGCTCTATAAACAAATCACATGACCTAACCCCTCAGATGAACACCGTAAAAAATAAAAAATAAAAACTGTGCTAAATAAACCATATTTTTGTCACCTTACATCACAAAAAGTACAACAGCAAGCGATCAAAAAGGCGTTGGCCACCAAAATAGTACCAATCTAACCGTCACCTCATCCCGCAAAAAATGAGCCCCTACCTGAGACAATCGCCCAAAAAATACTAAAAACTATAGCTCAGAATATGGAGACACTAAAACATCTTTTTTTTTGTTTTAAAAAAACTGTTATTGTGTAAAACTTACATATATAAAAAAAAGTATACATATTTGGTATCGCCGCATTCGTATCGACCGGCTCTATAAAAATATCACATGACCTAACCCCTCAGATGAACACCGTAAAAAATAAAAAATAAAAACTGTGCTAAATAAACCATTTTTTGTCACCTTACATCACAAAAAGTGTAATAGCAAGCGATCAAAAAGTCATATGCACCCCAAAATAGTGCCAATCAAACCGTCATCTCATTACGCAAAAATCATACCCTACCCAAGGTAATCGCCCAAAAACTGAAAAAAATATGGCTCTCAGACTATGGAAACACTAAAACATGATTTTTTTTGCTTCAAAAATGAAATCATTGTGTAAAACTTACATAAATAAAAAAGAAAGTATACATATTAGGTATCGCTGCATCCGTGACAACCTGGTCTATAAAAATATCACATGATCTAACCTGTCAGATGAATGTTGTAGATAACAAAAAATAAAAACGGTGCCTAAACAGTTTGCCCACCAAAAAAGTACCAATCTAACCGTCACCTCATCCCGCAAAAAATGAGCCCCTACCTGAGACAATCGCCCAAAAAATAAAAAAACTATAGCTCAGAATATGGAGACACTAAAACATCTTTTTTTTTGTTTTAAAAAAAACTGTTATTGTGTAAAACTTACATATATATAAAAAAAAGTATACATATTTGGTATCGCCGCATTCGTATCGACCGGCTCTATAAAAATATCACATGACCTAACCCCTCAGATGAACACCGTAAAAAAATAAAAATAAAAACTGTGCTACATAAACCATTTTTTGTCACCTTACATCACAAAAAGTGTAATAGCAAGCGTTCAAAAAGTCATATGCACCCCAAAATAGTGCCAATCAAACCGTCATCTCATTACGCAAAAATCATACCCTACCCAAGGTGTAATCGCCCAAAAACTGAAAAAAATATGGCTCTCAGACTATGGAAACACTAAAACATGATTTTTTTTGCTTCAAAAATGAAATCATTGTGTAAAACTTACATAAATAAAAAAGAAAGTATACATATTAGGTATCGCTGCATCCGTGACAACCTGCTCTATAAAAATATCACATGATCTAACCTGTCAGATGAATGTTGTAGATAACAAAAAATAAAAACGGTGCCTAAACAGCTATTTCGTGTTATCTTGCCTCACAAAAAGTGTAATATAGAGCAACCAAAAATCATATGTACCCTAAACTAGTACCAACAATACTGCTGCCCTATCCCGTAGTTTCTAAAATGGGGCCACTTTTTTGGAGTTTCTACTCTAAGGGTGCATCAGGGGGGCTTCAAATGGGATATGGTGTCAAAAAAACCAGTCCAGCAAAATCTGCCTTCCAAAAACCGTATGGCATTCCTTTCCTTCTGCGCCCTGCCGTGTGCCCGTACAGCTGTTTACGACCACAAATGGGGTGTTGTTTCTGTAAACTACAGAATCAGGGCCATAAATATTGAGTTTTGTTTGGCTGTTAACCCTTGCTTTGTTACTGGGAAAAAATGATAAAAATTGAAAATTTGCCCAAAAATTGAAATTCTGAAATTTCATCTCCATTTGCCAATAACTCTTGTGGAACACCTAAAGGGTTAACGACGTTTTTAAAATCTGTTTTGAATACCTTGAGGGGTGTAGTTTCTTAGATGGGGTCACTTTTATGGAGTTTCTACTCTAGGGTTGCATCAGGGGGGCTTCAAATGGGACATAGTGTAAAAAAAAACAGTCCAGGAAAATCTGCCTTCCAAAAACCGTATGGCATTCCTTTCATTCTGCGCACTGCCGTGTGCCGGTACGGCTGTTTATGACCACATATGGGTTGTTTCTGTAAACTACAGAATCAGGGCCATAAAAATTGAGTTTGGTTTGGCTGTTAACCCTTGCTTTGTAACTGGAAAAAAAATTATTAAAATGGAAAATCTGCCAAAAAAGTGAAATTTTGAAATTGTATCTCTATTTTCCATTAATTCTTGTGGAACACCTAAGGGGTTAACGACGTTTGTAAAATCAGTTTTGAATACCTTGAGGGGTGTAGTTTCTTAGATGGGGTCACTTTTATGGAGTTTCTACTCTAGGGGTGCATCAGGGGGGCTTCAAATAGGACATGGTGTCAAAAAAACCAGTCCAGCAAAATCTGCCTTCCAAAAACCGTATGGCATTCCTTTCCTTCTGCGCCCTGCCGTGTGCCCGTACAGTAGTTTACGACCACATATGGGGTGTTTCTGTAAACTACAGAATCAGGGCCATAAATATTGAGTTTTGTTTGGCTGTTAACCCTTGCTTTGTAACTGGAAAAAAATTATTAAAATGTAAAATCTGCCAAAAAAGTGAAATTTTTTAATTGTATCTCTATTTTCCATTAATTCTTGTGGAACACCTAAAGGGTTAACAAAGTTTGTAAAATCAGTTTTGAATACCTTGAGGGGGTAGTTTATAGAATGGGGTCATTTTTGGGTGGTTTCTATTATGTAAGCCTTGCAAAGTGACTTCAGACCTGTTCTGGTCCCTAAAAATTGGGATTTGCTTCTAAACTTCTAATCCTTGTAACATCCCCCAAAAAATAAAATATCATTCCCAAAATGATCCAAACATGAAGTAGACATATGGGGAATGTAAAGTAATAACTATTTTTGGAGGTATTACTATGTATTATAGAAGTAGAGAAATTGAAACTTGGAAATTTGCAATTTTTTTACAAATTTTTGGTAAATTTGGTATTTTTTTTATAAATAAAAATTATTATTTTTTACTTCATTTTAGCAGTGTCATGAAGTACAATATGTGACGAAAAAACAATCTCAGAATGGCCTGGATAAGTCAAAGCATTTTAAAGTTATCAGCACTTAAATTGACACTGGTCAGATTTGCAAAAAATGGCCAAGTCCATAAGGTAAAATAGGGCCGAGTCCTTAAGGGGTTAAAAAGTGAAAGTTTGATTTATGATTATTATTCTGTCCCATTACTTTTGGTCCCTTAACAAGTGGGAGGCGCATATGCAAACTGTTGTAATTCCTACACCGTTCACCTGATTTGGATGTGAATACCCTCAAATTAAAGCTGACAGTCTGCAGTTAAAGCACATCTTGTTCGTTTCATTTCAAATCCATTGTGGTGGTGTATAGAGGCAAAAATGTTAGAATTGTGTCCATGTCCCAATATTTATGGACCTGACTGTATGTTGAAATGGAAGATTTATGGTAGCCTTAGGGTCCATCACACGTCCGTAGTGTATTGCGGATCCGCAATACACCCGGCCGGCACCCCCAATAGAACTGCCTATTCTTGTCCGCAATTGCGGACAAGAATAGGACTTGTTCTATTTTTTCCAGAGCTGTGGACCGAAGATCGGGGGCACGCTCCGGGAAATGCGGATGCGGAGAGAACATAGTGTGCCTCTCCGCATCCATTCCTGCCCCATTGAGAATGAATGGCTCCGCCACCCGGAACGGGCTGCGGACCCATTCCACGACGTGTGAATGGGACCCTTAGAGGGGTTTTCTGGGTTAGATACTGCTGATTTATCCATAGGAAAGGTCATCAATTTCAGATCAGGGTCTGTATACCCCAGCATAGAAGTTCATGGAGCATCCTGGGAGCTTGGTATGTTTCAGAACATTTGGAGTGGCGGAGGTTGCTGATCCTGGTGTAATCCAGGTGTGTAGCTGGAAACCACTGCGCCGCATACTGTGTAGTGGCCGTCCTGAGTACTGCAGATCAGCTCCCATTCACTGGTCATAGTCTGCAGGGGGCACATGGCACAAGATTTTCATCACAGAAAGCAGCAGGAAAGCTATTTTTTGCTACCCACTGGGTGTCACAGCAGAAATCTGGAAGCAAATCTGCTCCCAAATCTACACTAATAGTTTTTTTTTTTACAATTTTCGGCTGCGTACATTTTCCTGCAGCAATTCTGGTAGATGTCGTCCGTATCCTTATGCCACCTGACACGTGCGAATATGTGTAGCTTCCCCTGCAGAAAAAACGCAGAGTAGTACAGTACCAGTAAAGTCTATGAGATTACACAAATGTCATGTACACTTTGTGGAAATTGACCTGCTGTGTAGATTTCCAAATCTGCAGCATGTCAATAATGTTTTTAGTCAACAATGTTTTAGCGATTTTAGCTGCGGATTTCACCCTTTTCCAATGAAGGGTGAGATCTGTGGCAAAACTGCATCAAATCCGCACCAAAAACCGGAGTGGTGTGGATATGCTGCAGAAACGCATATAAATCCGCATGGACATTTGCAGAATTCCACGCACATGCTGCAGAAAACCCCCCACAGAAATGTATGGGCTATTTTCAGTTGATGTGAACAGAGGATGTAAAAGTAAAGCTATTAATCCCACAAAAACAGAAAACACAGAAGCCTTTATTATTTTAATACAAAATGCTTGATTTTTAATAGGTAATGTGCAGGGACAGTTGCTGGCAGCATCAGGGTCCTGCCATTATCATAATACATACACACTAAGATGTACCAGTCTGGAATGGAGTAGCACTGTGGGCGTAACATGTCAAAGGTTTAAGCCTCATGGGGCGCGTGTAAAAACCTCTTAAAATGTTAATTTGTCGTCTCTTAACTTGAAGAAGCAAAACATGTCAGAATAGTACAAGACAGGGTGCAGTCAGCAGAAAGGATACAAGTGTAGGGACTCGTGGGTATCTTTCTCTCCTGCTCGGTAGTTGCAGATCCTGTTGTGGCTCACCTTGGCATACAGTGGTCTGGTTGCTCTCCGGGCCAGTAGTTACCCAACAGATCTGTGCTAAGGTAATGATCACGATCATCTGGTTGGTTTCTATGGCTTACAACAAAGCTTAACACTGCACCATGTTACAGATATGGTCCTGTCCCCACCAAACAATGAAAACAACCATATTGTCTGCTTCTCCAGTATTGATGCAGTTGCAGTCTATGAGTACATTAGGAACTAGGATCCTCATGATATAGGCTGTCTATTTACATCAGAAGATTGCTGAAGCCCTCCATACACATGCATGCTTGGTCTGACCAAGCATGCATGTGTTCTCAACAGGGGGAGAACGAATGGACTGGGCACCTTGAATCCAAAATCACTGCCCCAATGTTTTTTTCTGTTGGGAGAGAGTCGGGAAGCCAGGTTGAAATTGGTGGCTTCATCAGACATACATCTAATGTGTATGGCCATCTTTAAGCTGGAGTTAGAAGACCACTGTAACCCAGATATGTGGCATGGATGTAGCAGTGACAACCAGTATTCTTGGACCGCAAAGCCACCATGCGACATCTGTCTGATGTCTTCAGACAGGTATAGGATGCCAGTGTACTGTTGTCCATATTTCAGATGTACCTCCTGAACCTCGGAGATCTGGTTGTAGCATCTGGTGTATGGTCAGTTGACCATATGATCATATTTCAGATAATTCATTTAGGCATAATGTTGTTATGGATGTTTCCGTTGGATCTAGTCTTTACATTTTAGTGCAGTTTCTCGAATCTGACTCACTGGGAGTTGTAGCTTTGCACGAGCTGGAAAGCCACTGATTTTGGTATAATGGCTAATATGACAGCCCTAGACAGTAGTAGAAGAAGAATCATTTTGTGTGAGCTAAGTAAACCTCCATTTACTAGTAAATATTTTTTTGGGTGACTTCATGCACCTGCAGACCAGGATTCATGCCCTGCCAATTACACTCCATCCATACACATAGCACATAAGAGCCTGAAACATTTTACAAGCATTTGCTATTACATGCTGGAATTCTTACTACGCTTTGTCTTCTCTTATATCTCTTTGGTCTGCATAATAAATACATTCTTTAACACATTAGGTTCTAGCGATAACCACATTCTAGGTGAAAGGTCTCTTCTACTAAATACATTTCCTTTCAAACATAATATTCCATGCAAACAGCATTTCTCCAGGGTACCATGTTGGAATGTCATTATGTCACTTTAGGTGCTACGTATGGCTTTCCGTATAGTTAGCTCTTATGTATAGTTAGCTCTTATTTACATTGTAGCCTGCGAACTGCGTATTATACTACCTAGATATTGTGTTACGTTTTTTTATGACATACTCTTCAGCACCAGTAATAGTATATTGTGGGTCAAAACTAAAGGGGTTGTCTAATTTTGAAATATCCATTTTCAAATACCTTATCAGGGCATTCAGGGGTTAATAAAGGGGTTTTTCAGTACCTCCATAAAGCAGCTACAAGATGCAAAATCTGGAGGACCATGCATTACACCGATAGTTCATTGATTTAATTCAAAATAGTGTAATGCTTAATTTCAGAAAAAACTATGGGGGCAGTAAACTAAGTAAAATGTCACTTTTATTAAATAATAGGAGATAAAAGACGGCCCCTACAGACAAACAACGAGTAAGACATATACACACACAGACTGGTATAGTGAAAAACCAGTTACGTAGCAAACAAGATGTGGGTGGTGGGCTGGACCAAAAGTGGCAGGCCGGGCGCGACTGTATCAATTCTAATCAGCTAGCCCTATTGCCTCCCTGCTTGTCCTGGTCCGCCCTACATAATGTGTCCACGGGACGGGGTCCAAAAAAGACCGCAAGGGGTGGCCCAGACTGGAACTCTCTTCCTGTATATATGACCCTATTGAGGCCCTAACACAGGGAGAAAACAGTCCGTCCAGAGGAACAAAATACACACAATTAATGAAAACGTAACCCCAAAAAAATTAGGGGGATAGGGTGAGGGATATACTCATGTGTCCCGACGCGTTTCTTCAGAGGATGCCCCAGGATTCATCAGGGGACACGGGGCAACTACTGCAGTCAGAGTATGGCTGAGTATTTTTGTTTGGCAGCGGTCGGCGTATGGCTCTGAGTCCACCATCAAGCTGTGACCCAGGGTGGTGGTGTCCGCAGTGGTGGGGTGACCGGCCGTTACCGTCCCGTGGACACATTCTGTAGGGCGGACCAGGACAAGCAGGGAGGCAATAGGGCTAGCTGATTTGATCTGATACAGTCGCGCCCGGCCTGCCACTTTTGGTCCAGCACACCACCCACATCTTGTTTGCTACGTAACTGGTTTTTCACTATACCAGTCTGTGTGTGTATATGTCTTACTCGTTGTTTGTCTGTAGGGGCCGTCTTTTATCTCCTATTATTTAATAAAAGTGACATTTTACTTAGTTTACTGCCCCCATAGTTTTTTCTTATTGTTTAATTGAGCAGTAATCGGGGAGACACTACTGTCTATTCCTGACCGACCATCTTTAACCCTAATGCTTAATTTCTCCTGCAGAGGCGCTGCAGGGAAATTATACCTTTACAAGAAACTCTGTGATCTGCTTTCTTACACAGACTCTTCTATCAGAAAAGGATTATCAAAAGCAGACAAGCCATTTAAAAGGGTTGTGCAGTGGAAAGATATTGATGACCTATCTTCAGGTCTGACTCCCTGCACCCCCTCCAATCAACCTTTTGAAGGGGTAGCAGCGCTCGTGCAAGTTCTGTGTCCTCACCGTCTCATTTTCAATGGCTGGGCAGTGTAATTACAACTGCTCATCCCAGAATGGTGAAAAGCGAGATGATGCACAGGTAATTTTGAGCAGAAGGAGCTCTTGCACAAGCGCAGCTAACCCTTCCAACAGTTCCTTCAACAGCGGGGAGTCCCCGCGGATCTGATATTCATGACCTATCCTGAGGATAGGCCATCAATATCTTTGCACTGATCAGTTCCTTTAAGGTTAAATGCAGCAAAAAATGTGAAATAAATAAAGTGAAATAAAAATACATATTTAAATAAATAAAATTATTAAATAGTTCTTTCATATTTAACAGTCGTAAACAAAACAATCAAAAGTAAGTATTTGTATGTACAGTTTGATATCTCCAGCTAATAAGCATTACCTACACTAGAGCTGCCTTAAAGGTCTTGTTCATCTCGAGGGCCTTTCTGGCAGACCACCCCCAGCATGGGTAGACGTGCAGAGAAAATCATACTTATTTAATCCCCCCCACGGTTTCAGCTCCATCACTCCCCCATCGCCTCTGCAGATCGCTGGTCTCCCCGCGTCAACATCCGGTTTGACATCTAACAAATGGTCGCATAGTGGACGTGTGCCCCATGCCTTATGTCACTGGGTCACACAACGCATGGGGCACATGTCACCGCTGCGGCAATTCATTGGATGTTGAAGCAGGGAGACCTGTGATTTGCAGAGACGGTGGGGAAACGAAGGAGCTGGAACCCAACAGCAAGAAGCAGGTATCATTCCCTTTGTAGGTTTGGCCACACTGGGAGGTCTGCCAGAAAGGGCCCGGGGTAAACAACTCCTTTAAAGGGGTTCTCTAGGCTTTTTAGGAAATCAGTCTTTTCTTCTTTCCCATGGAAGAAAGATAGCTGATGTCTCTTCTGTACTCACAGAGGCTGTGGGCTTTTCCACTTGGATCCCGACTGGATGTGTGGTCGTCTCTTCCTGTTCATCTGCATAATAGTAAATGCAGCTGAACAGGAAGAGAAGGGCACACATCTGGTCAGGACCCAGGAAGAACAGCCAACAGACTGTGTACAGCAGAGATGGCAGCATTGGCAAAGGGACAGACGGGTAAGTACTAACTAAACAATCCTTCTGATTTCCTCAAAAGCCCTGAGAACCCCTTTAAGATCCATTAGTAAATGCATGCAGTATAAGGTGCATTTAAAACCGGCCAAAAACCTTACAGAGACCAGCACAACAACATGGCTTTCAGCATGAAGTGAAATCACCATGCAGATATGAACAGAGCCTAAGGGTAGGTTCACATGGAGTTTTTTGGAGGAGGTGACGCAGATTTTCCTGCAGGTTTTCCAGCCAAAGCCAGAACTGGATCCAGACTTTATCTTTCTGATTCCTTTTGAATCCATTTCTGGTTTTGGCTGAAAAATCGTCAGGATTATCTGCCTTAAAACCTCCTTCATAAAACTGCTTCTGAGAAAGTTTTAGTTCTGGAATTCCCTTTATTAATAAGACATCTCTTGCATCTTTAAATAAGGATAGTCGCCTAAAATTCTCTCACTAATAACCAGAGAAATATATATTTTCTGCTAAATTCTGTGGAAATTACACCAGTAATCACACTTCAGTTATTTGGTCAGTTATTTCCATCAGTGATTGTGAGCCAAAACCAGTAGTGAAGCCTGCTCAGAGGTAAGGTATAATGGAAAGATCTGCACCTGTTTGACCCGCACCTGGTTTTGGCTCACAATAACTGATGGAAATAACTGACCGAGTAAGGCCTCGTTCACATCTCCGTTGAGGAGATCTGGCTGCCTAATCTGGCACAAATGCCGGCTGTTGGACGGACAAAAATTTGGAACATGCAGCAGTTTTTGTCTGGTCAAAACCCGGCATTTATGCCAGAAAGTGTCCGGATTACCACCAGACCTCATTGCAGCCAGTAGGAATCTGGCAGTGAAGTAGAGTGAAGTAAGTAGTGTTCCTCAACTCCAGTCCTTAGGGCCCACCTGATGGTCATGTTTCCAGAATTTCCTTAGTATTAAGCAGGCGATATAATTAGTGTCAAGGCATCAGGACTTACCACAAATCAAGATCGTCAGGGAGGACTGGAGTTGAAGAACTCTGAAGTAGAGGATCCGGAAGGCTGCTCTGTGCCGGAACAGCCTGCCTGATCTTCTAACGGACATGTGCATGAGGCGTAACTGGTGTGAACTTGGCCTTACCAGCTGCCTTCTGGCTGGATATTGTGTCAGTTTTTCAACTGTATCAGGGAAAACCATCCTTGGGCATTAAAAGCATTCTGCAGAAGAAACAACAGCAGCATTGAGTATACTTTGTACCAGGCCTGTGACATAATCATCAAGCATGGTTCCATCTGTAAGCATTGATATCCTGAAAACTAACAAGTGCATAGAAAGTAATGGAGTTTCTAGCTCAATGGGAGGACTAGAAAGGTTTATGTTCTTCATTTTAGAGTCTACTAATAAAAGAAAAAGGCAAAATAGCACAAGGCCAGGGATCGTACATCCATCTAATCTTAAACTTCTTGATAAAATATTCTATTCTTATGTATGCTGAGTCCTCACATGGAAAGCACTTCATTGAGAGCTACATTACAGTGACAACCCTATGGGATTGGGCTCCTGGTAGAAGCTAGCTGATGATGTTTAGTGAAATTTTTCATTGCCATCTAAATTCATCCAAGTCCTTCCTTCCTTTATAGACAAAAAAATTAGGACTCTCCTATGGACTATATATATAAGTGAGGTATAGCACTTTGAATGTCTCTGCTTCGTCTAGCACCCTTTGCAGAAATTTGCTCTGTAACCAAGTTCCTGCACCCCTAACCCTAAAAAGTATCTCACAAATTATACCCGGAAGTACATCAATCAGAGGTAAATTACAATGTGCAAATCTGCTGTAGCTTTGTTAGGTACAACTTTTGAAAAGAAGAGTTTGGTGTTTTCTGAGCCACAAGCAGGAGCGGATTCAAAAGTGTTAAAGGGATACTTAGTCAGAAAGGGGTATTTTTGTTTAAAACTCATTGGGGGTCTTAGATTCCCCCCTGCGCTGCCATCAGATTCTGCTAATTTATGACGAGGCGCCTGGAGAGAAAAACCACTCCACTGTTCACCAACATTTATGATTGCAAACAAGCATAAATGTTATTAAATTTGCTGAGATCCATGTCCCAGCGCAGTCCCTGCCGTTCCCTCACCACCCAAGAATTTTGGGCTGTTTTTATTTTTCATTTCTTCAGTACTATACCAATGAAAGTGAATTCAAAATATTGTCCTTCTGTGATCCTCTAATTGAGTTAATTGAGTCACAGGACAGAAAGTAGAATACATGGAGTGATTTCAAAAAATTATATCCAGAAAACCATCCACCCATTTTTTGTAAAAAAATAAATAAATAAATACATAAAAAAAAAAAGAAAAGTATATGTTATATAGAATATATGTAGGCTATTATATATGTGAGTAAACACATTTTTGATGATAGTGTCTCTTTAAGGAAAGACTTCCCCCCTGTTTGTTTCCAGTCCTGAGTTTGGCTTAAAAAAAACGAACGATAACTGGTCATTGACTGGTCAATTGTCTTTATGATTACTTGGAACTGTAAGCAGCTGTGGTGTGCATAGCAGATGCCGCATTGTAATCTACCGTCAATACTTACAGTGACACAATATTCATTAGCATGTATTTATGGACAGGAATTCTGGTCCAGACCACAAAGACGTCTCTATTTCCTGGGCCGCAGGGTTTACGTCCTTGATTATAAATTCGTCTAGGGCAAAAAATGGATCTCAATGAGAAGTTTAATGCAAGGCTGGTTTACAGAGCATAGCACCAATGAGAACTTGTCACAGGATGTCTATTTTACAGTGACTTGTAAGATATTATCAAGGACGATTTTTTTTATATATATAAAAGACATGCTTGTAACAATCACAAATTTACCTATATCAGCACAAAATAAGGGTGAGGCAGTGATCTGTGCAGGAAGCTCTTTCTGCCTCTAAATCTATAATAGGATATAGTAGGGAGCCACTTGGGGTTAAAGAGCAGTTCCGATATTCATGCATAAATACAGAATTAGGGCTAGTTAAGCTCACCTCTTTTCTATGGTCCAAAAATGAAGGCCTATGATGATTTGTGCCACTTTGAAAAAAAATCTTGTAATCTGTTCAATGACATTGTGACCTCTTCTGGTACAAAGCTTCCCCCTAAAAAGCCAAAACCTGAGCACTGGAATTCCTCTTTAGCGAAGACTGAGCAAAACTTTGGTTTTTTGAGCGCTAAGTAAAATACTGTTCAAGCAAACCATAGTGAGTATCAGAGAACCAGTGTTTGGATATGGTCTGATGCAGAGGCGGACACGAACCGTGCCTTAAATTGATAGTTAAAGGCTATGGACACCTTCAGGGCAATTTTATTTATGATTAAATTTCACTCATTTTGGGTTCAATTTTTTTTTATTTATTTGGTCTTTATTAAAAATGTTCAGCTGTTTTTGAGATAAAAGGATTAAAAATCTGTCTGTTTTCTTTGAATCCCGTCATATGACGGCTCATGTGTAGCTCTTACCTCTGATCTTCTGACCTGATAAACACTTATTGAAGCCATATTCTTATCAGTTTGATAAGAATTGAGCTATGGGTGTTTATGAGGTCAGGAGATTAAAGATATGAGCTACACATGGGCCGTCATATGACGGGATTCAAAGAAAACAGACAGATTTTTAACCCTTTTCTCAGAAACAGCTGAACATTTTCAATGATGACCAATTGAAAAAAGATTTTTAACCCAAAATGAGTAAATGCAATCATAAAAAAATGCCCATAGCCTTTAATTGCCGCACAATTCTGCAGATTTAACAGCAGTCTGTCACCTTCAAAATCAAAGTAAGCCTTCTATGTAGGGAAGGTGCCCCACTATGTAACCATACATTTCTTGTCAAAATACAGTGCTCTTATCCTGAGAATTGCTTTTTTTAAATTTTTATGCAAATATGGATTTGGTGCACAATGGGTAGGGCTTCTCTGTTCAGTGTACCTGGCTTCCCCAGAGTCATCACTAACAGCTTTGAAATCTCAGGGACTGTCAATCCAACAAGAGAAGGAGGCACCAGCTGGCATTGCAGGCTGGGCAGTGGTGCACCAAATGGAGCGGCCCTGCACACAGTGCGCCGAAAACCTTATTTGTATAAAAGTAAGCAGGATTAGAATTACAGGACCCAATTTTCTCAATTAAGTTATGGTTATCTTTCAGGGAACCTACTCTACATGGCAGTATGCCTACTTTGAAACTGGTTTTGGAAGTGACAGGTTTCCTTTGAGTACCAATGGTGTAAACTCGACTCACTACATGCAAGCACGGTATTTGGTCACATGCAGCCATCGCTATGTGGAACAGTACCTTTAGAAGCCACTAGATGGCCTGACCACTACAGACATGTTGCCAATAATGATCCAAATGATGCAAAAGAGACCACTTGGCAAGAGTAGGATTTTACCCTGAGGTCTCTGAGTAGTGATCTGAAAGAGCCCTTATCATGAGTATATCTATCACCATAAACTCTATAAAGTGTAGTAGAGATCGTATTTTTCTTGGTGTCATTTTTTTTATTTGGTTTTCTAACTGCCTAGATTCTCGATTAACTATACCATAATGCAGTGGCATAGCTAGCATTTCCTTCACCTTGAGCAAAGATACAGTTTGCTGCCCTAGCCCTGCATCTAAATATACTGGCCAAGACAGGGTGGCTGGATGGTGACACCTCTGGTACAAAGCACATGTGCCCACCCCCCCTCCCCACCCTAAACAAGCTACCCATCTGCATTATTGAGATAAGCATGGTAGATAATGATGTCATACCATGATCCTACCAAACGTGATGTCATACCAGGATCTTATCACATATGATCACAAATCACCCCTTGCTTTGGTATAGGTGTTCTGCAGATGTAGTCGTACCGGGCAGGTCATGAAACAAACTGGTAGAAAGCTATTTTATGCCACTGTTCATAAGAAAACCAACCAATCCATTAGGAAGACAGATCTCAACCAAATCACTAATTCTGTATTACTAGGTCAGACTGTGAGAAAGATGGGATATATATCCACACACTATGCAGGAGATATGTGCTTTAAGGAACCTTTAACTTAGGTTTAACAACCACTGAAGTAAAGGGACATATTTTTCAATGACTACATGCCAAGCCTAGGTTGGATTAACTCTCTAAAGAAATACAGTTTCAGTTCACATCAGTTTAAGTTCAGTAGGCGAGATTAGATAAACCCATGTGAATGTTACAAGACATCACCTATCATAGCTGATCCACATGCATTTAAATTTGAACTCTTAAATTAGTATGTCCCTAATATCAATCTCTTATTGAAACTTATTGGCATTGCTACTCTTAGAAGTAGTTGTGATGGTGATGCATAGAAGCCATCTATTCCTAATACATGTTCATACTTTTGGGCATTCAGGAGAGGTTAGAGAAGGGCAGGAGAATGAGCCATCAGACAAGCTCTCTCACAGATATTTCACAGAATGGCTTTCTGCAGCCGCTATGTACTCTGAAACAAAAAGCTGCAGAGGCCAAACAGTGCTAAATGTTTAATAAAACTCTATAAAAAAAACTTGGCTCAGAATGTATATTTAGGCCCATGTGCACTTTTATTGCCACTGTGCAAATGACACCTTTTTAATGTTTTTCCATCTAAATAGTCCAAAAATTCTGTGCTGATTAAAGGGCTTATCCCACGAAAAATATTCTGTGGGTAGGTCATAAGTGTGAGACTGCTGGGGTCTGACTGCTCATACTCCAAGCAACCTTGAGAATGGAGGGTCTTAGTGTACCCTCTCTGAATTGAGCAGTAGTGTACATATTGGTCCATTCATTTCTGGGTGTTGATCTAGACAGAGCTTTGTCAGTCCCTTAGAAGTGAATGAAGCAATAGACCGACATGGGTACTACCACCAGCCCATTCAGAGAGTAGACTCGGAGACCCTCCTTTCTCGGGATTGCAGTGGCTAGATCCCCAGTAACCTATCCTGTAGATAGGCGATAAATACTTTTTGTGGGATAACCCCTTTCAGCTCTTAATACATCTTAGCATTCAGAGCTCAGTTTTTCTAAATTTTGCAATTCACAATCCTAAAACAGTATGAAGCAAGCTCCTCCACTAGTGCTGACTGGTGGCTTTATCACTTAAAGCCATGTCTAAGAGGTGGATCTTGAGCTCAATGTCACAAAAACACAGCTTCAACTGTAAAGATATATTAAGAAATTAATCAGAACAAAATGAGAACTAAAGAGTGATATTCACTTGGAGGTGATGTGGAATGAACAGCAAATAATAAAAATCCACTAGTAAAGCAAAAATAGCAACCTTCTGCAAACTGAGATCACTTGAAAGATGTACCGTATTCTCCATGCCCCATGATCATAGGGTAAATGTACATTACAAAACGATATGCCTTTCTGCACAGTGACTCAGCTTGCCTTTCGTAACTACCCTCCAATTATTACATTTCATACCTAAACACCAATAGATCACAGCGCTTTCTGACTGTTGTGAACATAAATTCTAGGATCCTGTCCATCTCCCTGAAACCTGAGGACTATACCATGCAGTGATAAGTCAGTATTTTATATACATTATTCAATCCATGATCAGGGAATTTAAAGGACTACTAATCCTAAAATGCAGGTAACCTTCTAATAAACATTATCCAATAACATTCACAAATCCGTATGTAGATGTCTAAGATCCAAAAACAGAAGATTATGAAGATTATGTCATATGTGCAGTGCCCAACTGGGGTTCCTTGGACCCACCAGAGGCCAAGCTCAGCGATCAGCTCTAAAGTTGTTTGTGAATTGACCCATAAGAAATAAACCTTAGCTGTCTTCTGCTCAACCTCTGGGGCCCAATATTGTGTCTGAGCCTGGGTCAAGGGAAGGACCTTTTGGTCCTCATGATAGACTTGTGATAGGTATACTTATTTATGGTACTAGTAGTTCTTGACTTTACTGGTTCTCTACTCATACACGTAAATATCAAGATGCTGTCTGTGAAGGAACCACAAGGAAAACATATACAGTAGATCTGTGTAAAATCGTGTCAGAATGGAGGATATTGATATTAATGTTGGCACAAGTTGGGGTGGTTTCTATTTTATTAACGTACAAAAAAAAGAAAAGCTTTGCAGAGATCCAATGGAAAATGGAGACACATGCTTCTGAACCTCGGCTGAAACAATTTGTGAATGTTACAAGATCTCATTTTGGATTACCATGTATTTTAGGCATAGTGGTGCTTTAATCCGAGTTACAGAGTGATTGAACCACCTCAGTTTTGCACAGTGACATTTTTAAGACCTGACATGCGGTTCAATGCAGACCGGAGGTCATTTGTGAGATTATACCACAGCACCCCCTTGCAGGTATTTGCAAAAAGGAGGCAATTCGATTATTATGTGCCCTCTACCTTCTCACCTGGCAGTCCAAACCAGACAGCATTAGAAGATATCAGTCTCTCTCTCTGCTTTGGTGTGCAGGCTTATATTTCCAGTGCATCCAAACC
Source organism: Bufo bufo (assembly GCF_905171765.1). Lineage (NCBI taxonomy): Eukaryota > Metazoa > Chordata > Amphibia > Anura > Bufonidae > Bufo > Bufo bufo. The sequence goes on from NC_053391.1 coordinate 584,084,361, forward strand.
TTGATCCCCTGCTAAATGAGCGGAGATTGTGTGTGTGTGTAGTCATTGGGTGTGAGAGGTTAAGAGGTGTAGGTCTGAGGGTGTGGCTCAGTCTATTCACATATTATGTATTATAATTATAGATTATATTTATATAAATATTTCCTCTATATACAGTCAGGAGGTATCTTTACTCTGGCATCATGAAGTTGTTGCAGCCAGCGAATGGTCAAGTTCGGTGCTGTCACAGTCGGAGTCATCGTACAGACCAATATTCTGTAGATAGAAAAATAAATTATTTTTTTCTGGTATATTTCCCATTATTTTTGAAGAAAAAGTCACATCAGCTCATTTGTGATATGTTTTGTTAAAGGGTCCCCTCCTTGATTTACGGCGGTGAAACGCGGGCTTAGGGTGACATTTCCCCTAGCCCATACAGGCATCGACCACTGTCGTCCTCTATGCCTGTTATTTGAGGAATGGTCTACTTATTTGGACGCCTCTGATCTTCAAACCGTTTACCCTCCATCTGTATACTTATTCCCTGATAAGGTAAGGGACAAAACATGTCATGTTGGGACATGAGAGAGAGGGATATGCTTAGGGACTAGGCCCCTACAAGGGAAAGGTCCCAGACAGGGTCGTCCCTAATGGAGGGGGAGGCAGTGCTCCGTATTTTTGCTAGGTAGGGATGGCTCAGCCCCTATCCCAACCAACTTTTAGGGCATCAACTTAGGGGCTATGTAGTTTTATGTCCCCGTAAGAATTACAGCATTTATACGGACCCCGTCATCTGACTATCCAGGACGGTTCAAAGGTAGAAACTTACCTGAGTATATCCTCATAGAACTGGTAAGACTATTCCATTTATTACCGGCTACTGTCTACCTGTATTTTTAATACCTTTTGTTCTATTTTTTCACCGTTTATTTAAGCTCTATGTGGGTTTATCTTTTTAATTATCATTAGTAAAAGTTATGTTTTAAATGTAATCAGCCAAGGTCTTTTTTCTAAGGATTTGTTATATATTAAAGGGTCATTTACAGAGGTTAGCCTTAGATCTTTCACATCTCTGGCTGCCTGATGCGGTACAAATGCCGGCAGTCGGCCAGAAAAAAAACGCTGCATGCAATAGTTTTTGTCGGCTGGGTCACCACCAGACCTCATTGTATTCAATGGGGATCCAGAGGAGAAGTAGAGGTTCTGGCAAAACCGGATCCTGCGAGATCAGTCAGGCTGTTCGGATTGCATGGGGCAAATCCTTGTGCAGACCTGCGGTTTTTGCGGTTTCAGTTTTTACTTCCTGCCTTCCCGGAGCCATAAAATGTTATTTTTCCGTTCACATAGCTGTATGAGGGCTTGTTTTTTTGCGGGACAAGTTGTACTTTTTAATGGCACCATTTAAAGGCCATACAAATGACCTGTTACTTTCATTCTCTAGGTCAGTACTATTATGGCAAAACCACATTTATATAGTTTTTCTCGTGCTTTAATACTGAAAAATAAAAATGTATCTTTTGTTTTTATTGCCATATTCTGACCCCCATAATTTTTTTATACTTATGGTTATGGAACTGTGTGAGAGCTCATTTTTTGTAGGATGATCTGTATTTTTTATTGATACCATTTGTGTACGACTTTTTAACCAAATTTTGTGGGGAGGTAAAGTTGCAAATAATGGTGAATAACCCATTTTGATTTTTTCTTTCTGTTTGCCATATGGGATAAATATTTTCATATTTTAATAGTATGGGCGTTTTCGGATGCAGTGATGCCCATGATGGTTTTTTTTTTATTATTGTTTATTTATTTATTTTTTATTTTAGATAAAGACGGTTGATTTTAATTTTCTAAATTTTACTTTTTTACCCAAGGTGACTATAAAATGCACTCACTAGATTGCATTGTGTGTTCTATAATTCATATCTATGTATTTTAGAATAGTGAATTTAGTATATTCCAATGCAGTGCTGCCACCTACAGGCATGCATTGGAATATACTAATAATTGGCCAGAGGCAGACGGCTTATTTCCAGGAAGCGCACAGCTCCCAGTTTTAGCGCTCCCAGATGCTGTGGTCACATTTGACCGCAGCGCTGCCTCTTAATACAGCTGATCAGTGCGGGTGTGGGGTGTTGGATCCCCACGATCAAATATTGATGACCAATGGTGAGGGTAGGTCACCAGTATTCTTATCCTGGAAAACCTGTTTAAGGCCAGATCCGTCTTCTAATTTTTGCTTCCTGTTTTGTATCTTGGAAATGTGGTTGTACCCTCAATGGCAGAAGGTGGGATGTGTTTGTTATGTCCTGTATATAAGAATGATATGCAGATATACAGTTGTACAGATGTATGTTGACATGTGCATGTAAACGAAGATTCATATCTCACCTCTCCTGCGGTTTGTTCATTGCTGAGCTGAGATTTCACCTTCTGGACAACAGCCTCTTTTTCAGAGAGCCCATCAGACTGGGTCAGAAGATCCAGAGGAGGTTCCGAACTTTGAGAAACAAGATCTTCAGAGCGCTCATCAGGGCGCTCATCTGTATTGGTGCTGAGCACATCTGGAGTGACACTGTGGGACAGATCTGTGGTGTTCCCTTCTTCACCATCTGACAAGTTTTCTGAGCTGGGAGACTGATGCTGAGACATCTCTGCCTGCCACCTGCACAGGATGACAACATGCAATCAATGAGTGACTATATGAAGATGTAGGTAAAGGGGTTGTCCTAAATCTCATAATTGGCAGCCAATCTCTAGATTGGGCCATCATTGGAAGAAGGAGTAGTCAGGGGTAAAGGTGTGTCTGCTACTGAAGCTCTGTCCCCTTTCCTTTAAATGGTTTGAGATGCATTACCAGGTAGAACCACATTGTTATACACTCACCTAAAGAATTATTAGGAACACCATACTAATACTGTGTTGGACCCCCTTTTGCCTTCAGAACTGCCTTAATTCTACGTGGCATTGATTCAACAAGGTGCTGATAGCATTCTTTAGAACTGTTGGCCCATATTGATAGGATAGCATCTTGCAGTTGATGGAGATTTGAGGGATGCACATCCAGGGTACAAAGCTCCCGTTCCACCACATCCCAAAGATGCTCTATTGGGTTGAGATCTGGTGACTGTGGGGGCCATTTTAGTACAGTGAACTCATTGTCATGTTCAAGAAACCAATTTGAAATGATTCGAGCTTTGTGACATGGTGCATTATCCTGCTGGAAGTAGCCATCAGAGGATGGGTACATGGTGGTCATGAAGGGATGGACATGGTCAGAAACAATGCTCAGGTAGCCCGTGGCATTTAAACGATGCCCAATTGGCACTAAGGGGCCTAAAGTGTGCCCAGAAAACATCCCCCACACCATTACACCACCACCACCAGCCTGCACAGCGGTAACAAGGCATGATGGATACATGTTCTCATTCTGTTTACGCCAAATTCGGACTCTACCATTTGAATGTCTCAACAGAAATCGAGACTCATCAGACCAGGCAACATTTTTCCAGTCTTCAACAGTCCAATTTTGGTGAGCTCGTGCAAATTGTAGCCTCTTTTTCCTATTTGTAGTGGAGATGAGTGGTACCCGGTGGGGTCTTCTGCTGTTGTAGCCCATCCGCATCAAGGTTGTGCGTGTTGTGGCTTCACAAATGCTTTGCTGCATACCTCGGTTGTAACAAGTGGTTATTTCAGTCAACGTTGCTCTTCTATCAGCTTGAATCAGTCGGCCCATTCTCCTCTGGCCTCTAGCATCCACAAGGCATTTTCGCCCACAGGACTGCCGCATACTGGATGTTTTTCCCTTTTCACACCATTCTTTGAAAACCCTAGAAATGGTTGTGCGTGAAAATCCTAGTAACTGAGCAGATTGTGAAATACTCAGACCGGCCCGTCTGGCACCAACAACCATGCCACGCTCAAAATTGCTTAAATCACCTTTCTTTCCCATTCTGACATTCAGTTTGGAGTTCAGGAGATTGTCTTGACCAGGACCACCCCCCTAAATGCATTGAAGCAACTGACATGTGATTGGTTGACTAGATAATTGCATTAATGAGAAATAGAACAGGTGTTCCTAATAATTCTTTAGGTGAGTGTATATCGAACTGAGCCTGGAAAAAACTGTGAATGGGCTGCTGCTTCATTCTGCTGATCAATGATGTCCCAGATCCTCAATGGATATACACTGATAGCCTATGTTAAGATCTGTCCATGAACTAAAAGTCCTGGACAACTCCTTTAATAGTTCACTAATATTGTTAAATGTATAATATTTGTCAGCAACTTAAAAGATTTGTGGTAGCAAAAAAACATTAAAGGCTATGTACACCTGATATTTTTAGGATTGCATTTTACTCATTTTGGGCTAAAAATCATTTTTCAATTGGTCGTTATTAAAAATGTTCAGCCATTTGTGAGATACAGGGGTTAACAATCAGTCTGTTTGCAAGCTATCACTTTCTGTTTATATTGAATCCTGTCATCTGATGGCTCAGGCGCAGCTCTTATCTCTGATCTCCTGACCTCAAAAACACTTACTTAAGCCATATTTATAATTTAAGCCACATGTTTATGAGGTCAGAAGGTAAGAGATAAGAGCTACATATTGACATTTTGTAGCCCAAAATGAGTAAAATGCAATCATACAAAATTCCCCAAGGATGTCCATAGCCTTTAAAGGAGAATTCAAGCCTAAAATTGTGTCACCTATTGTAAAATGATGGGAACCCCACCAAATGTGGGATCCTGCTCCCCCAATGCATGTTATCATCTAAACATGAAACAGGATAAAGACTTACCTTTGTCTCCTTTCCAGCTCCAGTTCACTATCCACCTCGCCTTCTTCCTCCTCTGATGACACACCTCGTTTCTGAGGGACACATAGACAAATTCTATTATATATCTCCCTCCTACTAAATGTTATAAAATAAATGTGAAGAATACTTGAGGATTATAGGAGATCCCAAGTTTTTACTTTATCCATGGATGCAATTTCTTTATAACTTTGATTTCACTCTGGCACTGCTGGAGGTGTCATTCTTATATTGAAAAAGTCTCTTACTGTGATCAGCAGGATTGTGACTATAGGATGTGCAGGGGTAGCAATCACACTTGGCCCTAAGGGGACCTAGAGGCCTTTTTGCCATATACATTGCCTTGTAATTCTTGAGAAAAACCTTCTATTAGCCAGAGATTTGAGACATGGGAGAAGGTTCACCTTCCAGCATGACAACGACCCTAAACATACAACTAAAGCTTCACTGGACTGTCTTGGAATGGCCGAGTCAAAGCCCAGACCTAAATCCCATAGAGAATCTGTGGCATGAGTAGAAGGTTGCTGTATATCAGTGCAATCCATCTTTTGAAGGAGTTGGAGCAGTTTTGCCTTGAAGAATGAGCAAAAATCCCAGTGTCTTGATGTGCTAAGCTAATAGAAACATACAGAACACCAACAGACTTGCATCTGTAATGGCAACAAAAGGTAGCTCCAAGTATTGACTTTCAGCAGGTGAATACTTATGCATGGTAAAGTTCTATGTTCTTTTTGCCTTAATTATTATTTATGTCACATTATATATATATTTTGCACCTTCCAAGTGGTATAAATCAAATGGTACATCCTCCCAAAAATCCATTTTAATTCCAGGTTGTAATGCAACAAAATAGGAAAAACATCAAGGGAAGAAGATTAATACTTTCTCAAGGCACTGTAGTGACATTACCAGTGGGCAAGTTTTTGACCTCATATTTGTTGCGCCCCCTGTACTGCCTCTGGCTTATGCCTATGTTAGGTCCTAACCTAAAATTTTGTGAACAGGGTTGAATGGTTTTATTAGTTGACTTTAAGTACCCTTTCAAACGAACAATACGGATTGGCTCAGGATGCGTTCAGGGTGCGTTCAGTAAAACCATTTTGCAAGCACGGTTCAGTAAGTTTTGTCTGCAATTGTTCAGTTTTTCCCCCCGCGGGTGCAATGCATTTTGATGCGTTTTTCACGCGAGTTAAAAAAAAACCCCGAAGGATTACAAACAACATCTCCTAGCAACCATCAGTGAGAAACGCATTGCACCGCACTGCATCCAGGTTACATCTGGATGCAATGCTTTTTTCACTGAAGCCCCATTCACTTCTATGGGGCCAGGGCTGCGTGAAAAACGCAGAATATAGAACATGCTGCGATTTTCATGCAATTCAGAACTGATGCGTGAAAAAAAAGTGCGTTCACATCGCGCATTGCACCTGCACGGAAAACTCACTCGTGTAAAAGGGCCTTAAGGGTACAGTCACACAGTCAGGTTTCTGCAGGCAGTTTTGGAAGCCAAAATCAGAAGTGGATCATAAAAGGAGAGAAACTACTTCTCTTGCTTTTTGAATTCACTTCTGGTTCCTGAATGTGTGGTCATACCCTAAGATCTCTTGTTGCATCTAGCAGCCACCTGCTTTTTTTACATTGTATATACCCTTGTTTCTCTATACGTTATCCAGAGACTTGGCTGCGAGACAACTACGAGACACTGGTGTCCTGGAGTCAACAAATTACCTAAACGGAGTATTGAGAAATGGAGGTGCTATAGGTGTAGTGTGTCTATGTGGTATAGTCCATTGTCTGGGAATGTCATAAACATATCTGTCACTCATCTATTGATATGAAGAAATAAATATATGCTTGCAAGAACTTGTGCAGCACTGCACCATTAAGGGTGTATTCCAACCTAAAAACTGCATCCACTGAATAGGTGCTAAATGTTAATTTATTGGACAATTGGTGGTTAATGTTCTGTGGAGGTTCAGAGGCCAGCATCCAGCAAGATGTTTGCTTACTTGGATTAGTACTCTTCACATATTTTCTCCTCAGAGCCCCAATAAAACTTCATATTAAATAACTTTAGTTATGTATTTATTAATGTTATCAATGTCGTATTTAGATAGGCCAACTTTAAAACAGGTTTACTTCAGGTTTAGAGGTCATTAAAGATAAATCCTTAATCTTCATGATGTTATGCAATCTGTATGGTTAAAATTTAACATTTAAGTGTGCACTTCTGTCAGCAAATAATTCTCAGCTGTCTTCCAAGTAGAATTGGAAGCCTTCAGGTCAAGCACTTGACCCAAGAATCTGGTAGCCTCTTAGCATACACCATTGTTTTGAGTGCCCAGCATTCTGGACAACATTGCCCCTTCTATTATCTCTCATTAGATTAAAAAAATTAATATATGCAAAAATACATAAAACAGATTTAACAAATCTTACTGATTGATAGTATCTGAAGTCTTTTACCTGGCTTCTAGTAACAGCTGCTCTATATAGCATTGCTGCTGGTGTCAAGTGTTGCCCCCCTCTAGCTGATCTGCTTCCAGTTGGCTTCCCGGATGGGGATTCGGGGCTTGGTGGTCCAGGCAACGAACGGACTGGAGAGCATTCTGCACTTTGGCTCTCTCTACGAGCCTCTGCCTCCAGAGGGGTACATAGCAGATCTGGACTTGAAGAAGATAAAGGATGTGGGTCACGTGGAGGTGGTTGGCTCTGAGGAGTTGGCTCTGGAGTCACTGCTGCCCTAAAGTTGACCATTTCTTTTGCTTTTCGATAACGTGGCTTTCCACGTCGGCCTCTTCCTGGAGAAGGAGGCAGTTTCTGGCAGCTAGTTGGAGTTGATGGAGACAGGACAGAGTCCCCTTTAGGTAGGAGGGCTTCAGATTTCAAAATGTCTGGTCTGTAATCAAGAAACCATTTTCATGATGTTCACATATTATGTTAAAATGGGAAATTTCAAAATATCTATTCTCATTCAGCAGCGATGTATACAAACTGTCTATCCGATGTGTTACCTCTTTCCATGTGGAGATAGTTTCTGTGGCACATTTCTTTTTTTAATCAGTTTTTCCATAGTGCTGGATGGCCGAGGCTGCTGACGCAGAATGGCAGGATATTTCTTATCAACGATTTGTTCTCTCCTGTAAACAGACAATAACTTGATATGATATAAAAAACACACACTTTTATCATGTGTTATTGCAAATTGCGATATTTATTAAAGTGTGCACGAATGGAAATCTATGGAAACAGCTAAAACTGGTAACTGAAAATCAAGAAAGTAAAAGACAGGCTGTTGTAGATTTCTTCCACGGGGAATAGATGTAGAAGGAATAGTAAAGATTTGCATTAGCGCTCACAGCACGTTTTTTTGCTTCAGTTAGGCTGCATTCACATCTGCTCTGTGAACTCCGGAGTTCAATGTATCCAGCATAGCCGGATACCACCGTGTACAATAATGGGATCTGGCGGGGATCCGGCCGAAAGCTGCGTGTAGTATTTTTTGTCCGACCAAAAGACGGCATATATGAAAGATACAGTGACCAGAACAAAGTGCCAGAGTTCACAACGTAGATGTGAACCCGGCCTTATGGCTCGTTCACATCTGTGTTGAGCTTTCCGTTCTTCTGATATGTCAGAAGAGCATAAAAATGAAAAATAAGTGATCCGTTTTAATTTCCATTTGAATGGGCATCTGTATGTGTCAGTTCCACCAGACATCAGTTATTTTTGACAGTAAAAAATGTCCTGCCTGTAAAACTTTTCTGCAGACAAAAATAACTGATGTCTCACAGAACTGACGCAAACTGAAAATAAAATTGAAAATGAGCACAACTGATGCTCAAAATAAAATGTGAACTCCGCCTAAGGCCTCATGCACACGGCTGTGGATTGCCGACCCGCCGGCCGTGTGCACTTGAATGGGTCCGCAACTCCAGAGATGCGGAACGGAGTCACGCAACGGAACACCGGAAGCACTAAAGAGTGCTTCCGTGGTGTTTCTTTCCGTTGTTCCGCACCGCAAATAAATATGACATATCATATTTTTTTGCGGTGCGGACAAACCACAGACCCATTCAAGTTGAACGGATGTTGCTCGTGCATTGGGGACTGCAATTGCGGTCCCCAATGCACGGAACAGCCGCACAACGGCCGTGTGCATGCGGCCTAAAACTGATTAGTTTTATACTCAAAAACACTGATCAGTTAAGGTTAAGTTCACATATGTGATAGGAACAGACTACCAGAGTTTACCGTATCCGGCATAGCTAGATGCTGCCAAGCACCACCAGATCTCCATTGACTATAATGGGATCCGACTTTTAGCTAGAGAAGTGCCACTGCATGCATCGGTATTTGTCCAGCTAAAAGTCGGCATTTATGCTGGAAAGTGTCTGTATCCCCACTGGATCCCATGATTGATAGTAGTAGCAGGATCTAAATGCTTCCATACAGTACTATGTGTTTTTATATCAGTTTAAGGATTGCCTTTTAGCATTCTGATACTCTGTTCTGGCAGAGGAACAAAGCACCGGAATTGCCATATTCGACATAGCTGGACACTGCCAAAACCCTATTTAATAATTTATAATTGGATCCATCAGGTGTCTGCCAAGAATGCTGGCTTATTGCCAGAAAAATAAATTGCAAACTTTGCATCAGTTTTCGGACCAGATCCAGTTTAAAAAACAAAAACAAAAAAAAACACCTCATGGTGTGCCTGAAGCAAGAAACGTGATGTGAAAGGGGCTTGAAATATACTGTAATAAGTGTAATTTCAGTTAAAAAGGATATCTTCCTGATGGGACAAATGCTCCCAAATAATTTCAATATCAGTGTGTATATCTAATCAGCAATGATTTCTACAATATTCCAGATTCCACTGCCAAATTCATGAAATGTTATATACAGTCGGGTCCGTAAACATGTGGACACTGGCCAAGTTACTGTCATGGTTGCTGTCTACTACAGTATGTTGGAATTCAAATTACATAATCACTATGAACTAAGGCCGAGTTCACACGAATGTGTGTGACCCGTGCCTGTGCTGCGGCCCGCAAATTGTGGGCCGCAATGCACGATCGCCGGCCGTAGGTCAGCCGCATCGGATCGCGGACCCATTCACTTTAATGGGTCCGCGATCCGCCCATTCCGCAAAAAGATAGGACATGTTCTATCTTTTTGCGGAATGGAAGTACGGGACGCAACCCCACGGAAGCACTCCGTAGTGCTTCCGAGGGGTCCCGTTCCGTACGGCCGTTCCGCAATTCCGGATTTGCGGACCCATTGAAGTGAATGGGTCCGCACCCGTGATGCGGAATGCACACGGAACTGTGGCCGTCTATTGCGGCCCGCAATTTGCGGGATGCAATACGGCCACGGATCACACACGTTCGTGTGAACTAGGCCTAAGGCTGCTTTCAGATCTCCGGCATCTCGGGTAATTGCCCAGCTGAAAGCCAGAATTAATGCCAGAAAGCGTCCAGATCACCCCCGGATCCCATTATAGTGAATGGGGATCTGCAGATAAACTGTAGAATCTGGCAATACCGGAACAGCCTGCTGGATGTTTTCACTGGAGGTGTGAAAGTAGCCTTACTTTGTAAACTTTCAACAATTAAAGTGAATTTCATACATAGCTGCCCCATTCTCCTTGCCCTATGGAACTAAGTGACAATAATTACCAACATGGCTTGATTTGGGAGAAATATAGTGGGGAAGATTTAGTAATGCCTCATCATGTATTGTTTTCGTTTGGCAGTCTCCCGAATAAAGCTGTATTGATTAGCCATTATCTTCACTCCAAAAAATTACATGCAGCAAATGTAGACTAATGCTAGATGTTAAATGCTTTTTTTCTTTGTTGGCTTACTTTATGTTACTATTTTACATCACAATTTTGGTGCACATTGATGCATATTTTAAGCTACCTTTTTTCTCTGAGTCACCCCCTCTCCACTAAGCCATGCCCCATTTTCTGTAGGCAATGTTGCGTGAAGGAAAAATGTCTAAAATATAGACACTTGTGGTGCAAGGCATTTTTTTTTGTCAATTGATCTACAATTGTGGTGTATTTAGCTTAGCAAATCTCCCTCATTGTGTCCCTGATTCAACAGATGGGTTGTTGCTTACCTCTGGATCAATATGTTAAAGGTTGGACTAGAAAGGACCTTTTTTTCTCTCAACCTTATGAAATATGTAAGTAGGTTGGGTTGCAATAGAATTGTGAAAACTAACATTGTCATTAGTTTATTGTGGTTGTCTCAGGTCGGACTTTGATACATCAAAGTCTGATTGCTAGGTCAGACCCTTGTAACCCCTGCCGATTGTTAGAATGAAGTTTCATCTGCTTGGCTTACTCCAAGGGCTGCATGATAGTCCATAGACTACAATGGGCCCACCATGTGGCCTCCAGAGAAAGCAGAACTTTCCTAGCACCACTACACCTTCATTCTGATAATCTATCCTGAGACAACCCCTTTATGTTAGCTCCAAGTCAATTATCTTTACCACTCACCTTAGCAATTCCCTCTCCTTCAATTCCAGCTGCAGCATGAGGGAATTCAGTTCCACGTACAATGTGTTTGCTCTTTGTAACTTGCGCTCATAATGTTCTCGAATATCCAGGGCATGTCTGTGAAGAAAGTGACCAAGTAAATTTGCCATTGTTCTCCAAAACAGTAAGGATATCCATTTCTTAGAAACATTTTATTTTGCATTTGCCCCAAAATTTCCTTGGAAAGGAAGACATATCCTTATGGAGAGCACCTCAATGGCAAGAGGAGTCTTATAGGCCAGGCAATGCTCCTCTGGAATTCTGAGAAGAGGGAATGCAAATGAGCAAACTTTGTCTCTAATGCTGGCTTAATTATTGTCAAAGTCATGTCTCAAGACCTGTTTTAAAAGGTCCAACATTGACTTATAGGATAGCTGCCTTACATCTGGTGGCATTAGAGGCAGAGCTTTGCTAAGAGCTCGTTTGCATTCCCTCTTCTTGGAAAGCTGGACACTCAAGGCTCAGGAGTCCTTCTTAGATGGAATAATGCAAGCTTGATTTTAACCAAAATTTGAACTGTAACTCCAATCAATATTGTCTAAGGTTTAACCCTTAGGAGGACCATGGGATTTTCCGTGTTTGCGTTTTCATTTTTCACTCCCTACCTTCCCAGAATCATAACTTTTCTATTTTTCTATTCACATAGCCTTATGAGGGCTTATGTTTTGCAGGGCAATTTGTACTTTCTAATGACACCGGAATTGGGGAAAAAAAACGCGTGGTAAAATTGACCTGTTAACTTAATTCTCCAGGTGAGTACAATTACAACGATTTGTTTCGTTTTAATACTGAAAAAAATAAAAAACCTTGAAAAAAAAAAAAAAGGTTTTTTATTACCATATTCTGACCCTTATAACTTTTTTGTAGTTATGCGGACAGAGCTGTGTGAGGGCTCATTTTTTTGTGGGCTAATCTGTACTATTTAGTGATACCATTTTGAAGTGTGTGTGTGACTTTTTGGATTAATATTGTTATATTTTAATAGTATGGGCATTCTCGCATGCAGTGATATCCTTGATTTGTATTTTTTTATTGGTTAAGTATTTTTATTTTGAGGAAAGGGGGGTGATTTGAACTTTCATATTTTTTTATATCTTTAAAAACTTTTTTTTAAACTTTTTCTTAGGTCACTCAATTGATGTCTACTATTTAAATATAACAATACATATAACAATACAGTGCTGCCATCTAGTGGCCTGTATAGGTATATTCCACTAATAGCTGCTTGAGGCTCTGGGCTATTAGAACATCGTAACAGGTTCCCCAATCTCAGCCAGGGAAAGCTGTTATGGAAGCGGGACTGCGCGGCTCGTGCTTCCTGACTGCTCAGATGCCGTGGTCACATTTGACCAAGGCATCTGGAATCAAATGTATGTGATCATTATTGTGTCAGAGATTGGGCCTGCTGGAGGATGCTCTGGTACTAGTGTGCGCTTGTGTTTAGGTCATTCAATTAGTTGTAAGTGGTCATTTCAGTTCTTACCGGAGCTCCTCGCGGCGGCGTGATATCAACTCCTCTTCTAAACGTTGTAAACAGGTCCCTTCTGATTTTATTTTCTCAAAATGAAGTCGCACTTCCTCCCGCCACTCCACCTGAGATAACAGCATAATGTTGAGATAGCATTTACATGCTACTGACACAAGTAGACAAAAGTAGTCCAATGTGGTATTAAATCAGAATTTTCACACCTTATAACCACACACATCAGTTAATAGCAAGTCATTTGGTTTATTGTTCCTGATAGGCCTCTTTCACACGAGCGTGACGGATTGGCTCCGGATGCGTTCAGTGAAACTCGCACCATTTTGTAAGCAAGTTCAGTCAGTTTTGTCTGCGATTGCGTTCAGTTGTTCAGTTTTTTCCGTGCGGGTGCAATGCGTTTTGATGCGTTTTTCACGAGCGTGATAAAAAACTGAAGGTTTACAAACAACATCTCCTAGCAACCATCAGTGAAAAACGCATCGCACCCGCACTTGCTTGAGGATTCGATTTTCACGCAGCCCCAGGGCTGCCAGGGCTGCGTGAAAAACGCAGAATATAGAACATTCTGCGTTTTTCACGCAACGCAGAACTGATGAGTGAAAAAAAAACGCTCATGTACACAGACCCATTTAGATGAATGGGTTAGGATTCAGTGTGGGTGCTATGCGTTTATGTCACGCATTGCACCCGCGCGGAAAACTCGCTCGTGTGAAAGGGGCCATAGGCATCCCTCCGATGTTTCTTAGTATCTTAGAAAAGCTGAATGCAGTAGACTACAACTTTTACGTGACCCAATACCAGCATATTCTAATACAAGATACTGTGGGTAAATTAAGTTAGACTATATATGATTAATAAAACTCTGTTAAGACATGAGCCTGAAGCTAGGTTACGATCCAGATTAGTATTTGTGAAGACCACCAGTATTACCTTATATCATTATTTAGGTGAAAGAGGGAAGTCACCTTTGTAAAAATGGGTCTATGGATCTCATAGGAGAACAGAGGCCTGGGGCTTTTTTTAAAGGGATTTCTTATCCAGGCTCCATTGCTAGTAATGGTTGGTCTTCAGATCTTCAACTGCAGGTTATAAAAATGTACACCTCTAGATTTGGAAGAAAAAATGTATACAATTTTTAGCAGAGGTCATAAAAGTGACAAGAAGACAAATAGGGACCTATTTTGTGGTCACTTTTACAACTGAGAGCATTTGGTATACATAGAGCAGTATTGAAAGTATAGCCTATTATGGTGGCTAGCATGAAAAGTAGGGACCTCTGTGGTGACAAGTATACCCAGTGTAGGGAAATAATGCATACAAAGCTTTACCTCCTCCCTACCTCTCTTCTTATTGTTTTTGACTCTAGGGCTTATTTCACATGAGCGATACAGATTGTGTCAGGATGTGTTCAGTGAAAAACTGATGATTTTTTACACAAGTTCAATCATTTTTCTTCCTACAATTGTATTCAGTGTGTGCGTTTTTTTCATTTGAATTGTATCCGGATTGCTGGCGTTTTTCACGCACGTGAAGAAAAACTAAGAATAACAATCTATATCTCTAACCATCAGTGAAAAGCACATTGCATCCGGATCCCTTCTGTTTTTCACACAAGCTCCATTCACTTCTATGGAGCCAGAGTTGTGTAAAAAACGCACAATATAGAAAATTCTGCAATTTTTCCTGAATGCAAAGATGATGTGTGGAAAATTTAGGGGGGGAATTTATCAAAATTGGTGTAAAGGAAAACTGGCTTAGCAACCAATCAGATTCCATCTTTCATTTTCCAAAGAAGTGCTGAAAAATGAAAGGTGTGATCTGATTGGTTACTATGGGCAATTAGGCAGTTTCCTTTTACACCAGTTTTGATAAATCTCCCCCGCAGTGTCCTTACACAAGCAGATAATTTGCTAGAATGAATGCAATAAAGCCAGTCAGCACAATACAATCAACGTCTGTACGCTCAGACGGACGATAGTTATTACGATTAGGGATGAGCGAACTTGTGTTTTTCAAGTTCGGGTTCGGCGTTCAGGTATTTGTGCAATTCCGTCATAATAGAAGTCAAAGGCCAGCATAGCGGATCCGTCTGCATAACGGAAACCAGACGGATCCCTTATGCTACCCATTGACATCTATTATGACTGAATGCAAAACGGAATGCCTCTTAAAGGGTTCCGTGGTGCATTCCATCATAGCATTCCATTATATTCAGAATGCACAACGGAAGTGCACAAATACCCGAACCCGAATACAGAACCCGAACACAAGTTTGCTCATCCCTAATTACAATCGTTTGTATCCATACAATTTGCATTTTACACGAGAGGATGTGCTGCCAGCAAACAATGATTTTCATGTCTGCATACAAGATGTAATAACGACAAACAAGCAACGGGCAGTTTGTTGGTTGACTGGTGGACACGTGTACATGGGGCAATGATCATCACAAGCACTCATACAAATCATCATTCAGGCGGTCATTGCCCTATGGAAGGGGTCTCTATTAATGTACACTGTCCACCATCCACCTTGAAGATACCTTTGTTGTTGCAATGCACATGGACAATTCTAGACTATGAAGTCACCTGAGATTGGAAGTAGGTTTCCTGTGGGGTGGATAAGACATCAGCAGAGGCAATATCTAGGTGCAGCAGGATTTGCCTAAATGAAGGCCGATTCCTTGGTTTGCTGTTCCTAAGAGAGTAGATAGAAAAAGTTGAGCAATAACTGACATAAATAGATCCCTAAAATTCACCCTTGCATATAGAGATCCCATAGCACCAACCATAGATCTGAAGACCCAGGTTAAACCAGATCCACTGAGCTCTAGCGGAGCAAATTACTCTTACACACCCAAGCCTCTGCCCAGAGAATCTCGATTCCGTTTGTGGGCATTGTAGTAATTGTTATGAATGCAGAAAGCTTAATTAATACCCCTGTGTAACAATTAAAGTCCTTGGGTATGGAATAATGTTTTATTTGTGGCATGGAATTCTCTCTCTATGTGAAAGGAGATATGTTCCTTCACAATCATACAGAGGGAAATACTCATATGTTAGTCATAACCTTAGGATCAGGAGCAGTACATTCTGTATTAACATGTCAAATGTAATACCCAGTACTAACCAGCACTGTCGTAGTAGAAGCTTAAATCCATCTGGACAACTTGTTGGTACAGGAAGATGTAGACTATTGCTGCCAACACCCCAAATAATAGCTGAGGAGTCCACATCTTTATAGGGTATCTCCCCAGTCAGGAGTTCCCACAGCACCACACCAAAAGACCTAAAAATAAAGACAGAAAGAGAATACACAGTTCATCATCTAAACCATACACGTCAATTAATAAAAGTATATTGTTATTACTAGGGACAGATTTCACAAAATGATAACTAGTAAATTTCCATAATACTAACATTTAAAGGGGTTCTCCAGGATTCATATGGTTTTTAACGGATATGCTTATATCATGTACATATTTTCCCCATGCTTTTTTCAGTTTGGACTCTCCTGCCCAATTTTAACCATGTAAACCAGTTCTTCTGGTTTGTTTCCATCCTGTATGCATAACTTCCTGTTGTTGTATCCAACCAAACCCATGATGCACTTCTCCTTTCTCTGCCACGGCCCCAGCTAATTTATAGCCCCTCCCACCCACCTAGTTACATAGACACTCCCCTATCACTGACACGCCCATGGACATACCAGCAAAGGAAATGGGTAAGAACTTCATGGACATGGTCATGTGGCCACAGCCCAGAACGGGAGATAGGAGCAATAACCTTCGTAATTGATTATTTTATAGGGTGTTGTGGCAAACTGGAAATTCCCCTCAAAGTTCAAAATGATATTTTAATAAATCAAAAATACATGAGAGAAGATTATAATAGTCAGTCACTGGCAAAATACCACTGACATTAGTCTTATGGTCCTTTTTCTTGGGGAGATTTTTGGCCCAATAACGAGTACTGATCAAAGATACACCTTGTTGATTGGCGCTCATTAAGTGCTATTTACATGCAGCACTTAGTATGGGGATGAGCAATCGGTAATATGGTGGTTCTTCCCTATACACTGTGAATTTGTCGGCAGCTTATCCCATTTATAAATGCCAATCCCTTGCTGACAAATGGCAATTTTCAATGCTGCATAAAAAATGTATCATCTGATAAACAAGTGTCAGCTCTTTGTCGGGTGTTTGGGAGCATGTATATAGACGTCACGATTGTCGGCCTCTATAAATGACCTCTTAGTGATCCCTAGCTTATACCCTTCAAGTCTCTGATGTGGGGCCCCAAAGGAAGGCAAATTCATATGGCAAGGCTGCTGTCGCAGGATAATGGTCTGACAGGAGCGCTCCTGTATCCTGACTTCTCTTCTGCCCTGGCTTTCTGTGTGTCTGTAATTCTCTCTTGTGTATTTTGGCAAAAATCCAGTAAGATCTTTTTAGCTAAATAAAATATACAGTAAAAAGCTCCGGCCATATATACAGCTGTGTGAAAAAGTCATATGCGTGTATGTGTTTCTATACCTTGCCCCCTGACTAAATGCAATCTGCTGCCCTATAGGATGGGTCTACATGGTGATCTTGACCATGCCACTCTTTGTGTTGTCGCTGTGCAGCACTGAACTAAATGGGGTTCCAACACGACTTGCAAGTAGCTGCGACAGTGACCTCAGAATCACAAAAAATGCAGCAGTGGCAACTTGTCTGTATTGCTACACAGTGATCCATGGCTGCCTGATGGATGTCAGTGGATGACAGTGAAGATTGCCCTGTAGTCCCATCCTAAAGGGTGGCACTTCCCAGCCATGATCTCTATGTAGCCCCAGCCGAAGGAGTGGCACATCACAACCAAGACCACTATGAAGCTCTATTCTAAACATCAGGATATCAAGGCCAACACCGCTATGTAGCCCCTTCCTGAAGGGTAGCACATTATGGCCAAGATCACTGTGTAGCCCCATCCTAAAGAGCGGCACATAATGCCCATAATTGCTTTGTAGCCCCAGTCTAAAGGCTGGCACATCACGGCCAAAACCCACTGTGTAGCCCCATCCTAAAGGGCTGAACATTATAGCCAAGACCGCTGTGTAGCCCCATCATAAAGGCTGAACATCACGGCCAAGACCGCTGTGTAGCCCCAGCCTAAAGGGCTGAACATCACGGCCAAGACCGCTGTGTAGCCCCAGCCTAAAGGGCTGAATATCACAGCCAAGACCGCTGTGTAGCCCCAGCCTAAAGGGCTGAATATCCCAGCCAAGACCGCTGTGTAGCCCCAGCCTAAAGGGCTGAATATCACGGCCAAGATCGCTGTGTAGCCGCATCCTAAAGAGCTGAATATCACGGCCAAGACCGCTGTGTAGCCCCAGCCTAAAGGGCTGAACATTATGGCCAAGACTGCTGTGTAGCCCCATCCTAAAGGGCGGCATATCAAGTCCAAGACCACCGCACAGCTCCAGCCTAAAGAGCGGCATATCACGGCCAAGACCGCTGTGTAGCCTCAGCCTTATTGCAGTGAAGGGATGCATTTTAGGCCCCTAAGATATGTCAGATTGTCTGACTTAGAATATTTTATCAGATTTTCACTGGATCTTGATGCCAAAGAAGATTGAATGCTCTATAGAGGCCTGAAGTTGTAGAAATCAGTTGTAGTCTAATGAAATATTGTCACTTTTTTAAATTTATTTTTATAAAGGGGACCCTAATTGTATGACACACTAAATTAATTTCTGAGCCTCCAGAAAGCCAGCGATTCCTCCTCTCTACATCTATTAGCTCTTGTTATAACTTGTAGGAGAAAATGGTTCAATAAGTTAAGATTGTGAAATTGATTATCATTCATGATCTCACCAGTGGATGAGCTACAGGGAAAGACTTTGTGTGACATACAAGCCATTAGAGTAATAAAGGACATGCGCTCAATGCTTCTTCCCTCTCTTGTGCAGGGTCAGTAGGACAGGTCTCTTGGGGTCAGGGAAGATGCAGCTGCTCTATGGATTCATTACTTGCTTTTAGTTTCAACCACAACCTCTAACCAAATTGTAGGCAGAAATGTTGGGTTGCACGATTTAATGTCTTCCTTTATGCATATAACCAAGACACCATTTGAGACAAAATATGGACAAAAGTCAATGTCATGAAATGCATTTTACTTCCGCATCTGTAATGACACCAGTGCTGTATCATGATTTCACGTGTTCAGCTAGAGACTTGACAACATCATGACTATCGCATGCCTAAAAAGCACACAAGTTGTATGATTTAGGCCTCATGCACACGGCCGTGTCCAAATTTCGGTCCACAAAAAAAAACCAGATCAGATGTGCATTTAATACTTTCCTCACTCCCATTAATAGAAAGGACTATTCTTGTCACAACATGGACAGGGATAGGACATCTTCTCTAATTTGTGGAATGAAAAATGGATCCACAAAAGCAAACTGATGTGTATATGCCCCCATAGAAATGAATGGGTCAGTGTGCTATCTACAAAGTATGTGGATAGCATACGGGTAAAAAATATGGTTGTGTGTGCATGACGCTTAATTCATTGTGTACAGTGCATATACTATAGGTTAGATAGTTTATACCAAATATGAATAAAAAATTAAAAAAAGATAATCTGAATTACACTGATAACCTCTGATGGAATATAATCACTGATTGTCAATTATTAACAATGCTAGGTAGAAAAAAATGAATCCAATATATTCGTTCAAATAAATGCTTTTATCAAGGCGCAGTACTACCTAACAGCCTGTAGATGGTTCTGTGTGCTTTAGAATCCGGCAGTACAGGCCAGTACCAACACTAAACTGGTAATAAATTGCATACAACGTTTTTCCTACTGTGTCTGTCATAGACCTTACACTTCATTGTATTGGCATGCATCTCCATGTCACCACCGAAGCCAGTCACTGGTTGCAGCGGTAAACTTGGCCATTTCCATAGCCCCTGCTGAATCTCAAGCCTAGGACAGGAAGATGGAGGTATGGGATTCAGCCCACAGGACCGAGTACCGGGGAAGCAGGTAAGTATGAATCTATCAGGAAGCGAGACAGGCTAAGGGGCCTCCCCTTGATAGTTAAAGGGGTTGTCTCATTTACA
This sequence comes from Bufo bufo, assembly GCF_905171765.1. Classification (NCBI taxonomy): domain Eukaryota; kingdom Metazoa; phylum Chordata; class Amphibia; order Anura; family Bufonidae; genus Bufo; species Bufo bufo. Next base: position 584,104,310 of record NC_053391.1, read on the forward strand.
TTGGTAACATATCTCTAGGATATTCCTCCAATGTCATATAGGTGTAGGTTTCACCTATGAGACCCACAGCTATCTCCAGAACCGGACCCCCGAAGTGAGTGGAGAGCAGCAGCTCAAGCACGGCCATCCTCTATTCTTTTCTATGGGACTGCCGAAAGTAGCCGAGTCCCATAGAAGTGAATGAAGAGGTAGCCGCTCCCTTGCCCAGCTATTTTCGGAACTCCCATAGAAATGAATGGAAAGTATGCGACACATGAGTCGTGAGCTTTTCTTCACTTTCGAGGGACCGTTCTTGAGATAGGTGCCTGTCTCAGAGGTGGGACCCACGCCTATCTGACTTTTATGACATATCCGAGTGATATGCCATCAAAGTCTGGGATGACACAACTCCTTTAATATTCGCAGAAAACCTCTTTTAAGAAAGTATGTGCAGTGCCACATGTTAAAAAAATATACACATTGCCTTTCATGTTGTGATTTTTTTTGGATTAAGGCTAATGTGTAAGAATATAGCTCAAAAACAGCAGCATATGAGCATGATGTAGCCTAAAGGGGTTATTCCAAAAAGGTATTCATCACCTATCTATATGAAATGTGATAGAAATCTGATGGTGGGGGGTCTGACAACTGACAGTGATCTCGACAAGGGCCCCTCGTTCTCTGGATTGCTGGGGTCCCCATGATCACATCTAACACCCCCCACTTCGGTCCATCATGAACATAGCAGCCAGGATGATCATCTATACTGTTATGTACTGAAAGGGTTTTCTGGTCCTTTTGTACCACAGGATAAGCCATCAATATCAGATTGGAAGTGGTCCGAGACCCTGCACCACCAGCTGGTCAGATACTGCAGTGGCTCTGGGGATCAGGCTGGAGCTACTACTGTCTGTTGTGTAGTGGATGATGCTGGTTACTGCAGCGCTGCTCCCATTCACTTCAATGAGGGCAACATTGCAGTAACCAGCTCTGTCATGCTGGAGCTGTAGTATCCGGCACCAACTTCAGGAACTAGTGCAGGATAGCTGATCATCATCGGTGCAGGGTGTCAGACCCCTACTGATCTGATATTGATGGTCTATTTGGGGACAGGCCATTAGTATAAAAGGACCGGAAAACCACTTTAAAGGGGGAGTCCAAGGCATTTTTCATTTGACTAAACTGCAGGGCGCCTGTCAAAATAATATACAATCTTAACCTTACCTTCCCGACTCCCTCCGATCCATCGACTCCGCTTCTCCTTCTTTTCCAAGCTGCAGCCAGTGACAGTTTGCATTGGCTGCAGTAGTAGCATCCAAATACACCACTGCAGCGAGTCACTGGTCTCAGCTTTCACTTGCTGTACACCAATGAAGTGTGATTGGCTGCAGCGGTGTATGGGATGAACACGGAGATAACTCTTTGCCAGTGATATCTGGCTTTGGCTTTTAATGCTTTTCCCCATTGAAATAAACACCCTTGTTCCATCAAAAGTTATCTATGTAGGGCTTTCATTTCTGTGTGCTATATGCACAGTGTCCTTCAGTGTCTCCTCGTTTTCATTATTTGCCATTTTGTATGTAAAAGCTGCATTATATGCAAATGCAGGTTATCATTAGTGTCTATTTCTGAATTTCTGTATGGACCATGCACCAGGCTCTCCCCCGTGTGCAGCATATTCCTCTAAGGTTAAGATCATATCAGTGCTATATACTTACAAACTTTGCAGTTGGCAAAATCTGGACAAACAGACCCCACTCTAGGGAATGCTCCCAAACAGCAGAGGACCAACCTTTTATGGGCAGGACTTCTAAAAGCCAAGCCCATTGTCAGCCCAGGACATCCCAGATTTGTAAGGACTGTCTCAAAATTAGGGACATAGGAGGAGCTACAGTATTTTTGCTTTTGATCTTTGAAAAATATGAAATACCGGATCCGTTATTCAGGATGATACCAAATGAGACGGATCCGATATATATCCCCGGATTCGTCTAACGGATCCAGAAAAAAATGATTTCCGTTTGCATGCGGTTTGCCGGATCCGGTAGACAGTTCCGTTGCTGGAACTGCCTGCCGGATCCGAACAACGCTAGTGTGAAAGTACCCTTATCTACTCCCTCTCGACATGAGCAGAGGTCACAGAGCATGCCTAGAAAACTCTCTCATAGAAGTCAATGAGGTCCCCTCCTGTCCCTTGTGTCTATGGCCCAAAGGGCTGCCGTAAAGCAATTTTCTAAATGCTTTCTAAATGCTATTAAGAACATCTCCGGCAAGATGGCCGCCCCCATAATCATGTTTAAGAAATAGAATAAATACAAACAGATTTGAAAAAAAGGAGATGTGTTACTATCTAGTTTTAACTGGCAGAAAAAAGTTATAGATGACACATTCCCTTTAACCCCTTCGCTACCAGCGCTGTAAATGTACGGTGCTGGAGCGATGGGAAAACATGGCACTCGCTGGCACGTGCAGCGGGCGTCTTAGCCGGTGGGTCTCCGCTGTTTCAAAAAGGCCAACATAAGAAATGAGCAATTCTGAGAAATACATGGATTTAAAAAATCTATGATTGTTTAGAATTAAAGGGGTTATCCCATCTTAGACTATGGGGTCATATCGCTAGGATATGCCCCCATTGTCTGATAGGTGCGGGTCCCACCTCTGGGACCCGCACCTGCAAGGAGAACGGAGCAGAGAAAGTTGAGGAGGCCGCACTGCGCATGCGGCGGGGAGCTGCGCCTGGTGGTGGACGGACCCCGGGGTCCTCCAGCCACAACTCTCCCCGGCTCCGTTCTCCTTGTAGGTGCGGGTCTCAGAGGTGGGATCCACACCTATCAGACAATGGGGGCATATCCTAGTGATATGCCCTCATTGTCTAAGATGGGATAACCCAAATAAATTCGATTTTGTACGCTCAAATACGAGCTTCAAAATCAACAAAAAAGTTTAAAAACTGTTTAAAAATATTAAAAAAATATAAAAGTTTAAATCACCTCTCTTTCTGTATGATAAAAAAATAAATACATGAATACCAAAAAAAATAAACATCATGGCTATCACCGCGACCAAAAATGCCCGTACTATTAAAATATAAAAATATTTTCCCAATATGGTGAATGGAGTAACGAAAAAAATGGTCAAAATGGCCAATTTGCCATTTTTTCATTAATTCTCTTACCCAAAATAATGTAATAAAATGTGATAAAAAAATTCAAACACACTCCAATAAAAACTACAGATTGTCCTGCAAAAAATGAGCCGCCATACAGCTCAGTAGATACAACTATAAAAAAGTTATGGGGGTCAGAATATGGTGATGTAAAAAAATTATTTTCTCTAAGTTTACATTAATTTTTACACTATTTAGACATAACCTATACATATGTGGTGTTGTTGTAATCATACTGACCCAGAGAATGAAGGGCAAAGGTCAGTTTTGCCGCAAATGGAACAAACGGAACGTGGGAACAAAACCCGTAAAACGGTGGAGGAATTGGGTTTTTTGTCCAATTCCACCCCATTTGGAATTTCCCACTTCCCACTACATTGTATGCCATATTAAATGGTGGCCTTAGATAGTACAACTTGTCCTGCAAAAAATAAGCCCCATACGGCATACTGAACAGAAAAATAAAAAAGTTATGTCTCAAGGAAGATAGGGAAGAAAAATGAAAATGAAAAAATGAAAAAAAAAATTCCAGTATCCTAAGGGTCAATGAACAGAAAAAATTATAAAAAAATTATTATTGCCATTGATTTCAATGGTGTAATATTATCATCTGTTCAGTCATGTTTACATTGTTTTTAACTGGGAAAAAAAGTGCTGTCTGCTGGATTTTTTTTTCATCCAAAATAAAGCAAAATCATAGAAAAAAGGTTTCAGGTTTTTTTTGGAGAGTATTGCATTAGTATCCAATATTCAGCCCATTTAACCGATCTGATGTGAACTCAGCCTTATTATTGCTCTAGGGTATATATGATTTTTGTTCCCTATTTGTTAATACAGTACAAGATGTGGAGTCCGTTCTCTCCTCCCGTCCCTCATTATGAGTCATTTTGTAAACCTGATGAAAGAAATCTCTTCTTTCCACAGGAATAATCCCAAATCAAAGCCATTAGTGATTAATTTTCTGTAGGTTTATTTACAGCCCCTAATAAAATGACTCATCTGGGTCTTGATTAGACAGAGCCGGCAGGAGATGAGGTCCCATCTGCAACATGTCCTCGGTAAGATTATTTAGTGCAGATGAGAGCTAAGTGTTGTGTGCATGCAAGTATGTGTGCATGTGTGCCAGCAGCGTGCCATCTAATGTGATGCTGGCCCTTTAAAAAGGGTCATGCACAATGACAGATGGACATTAATCCCACACCCATATTGTGGCTCATCTCCATAGTAACGCTGTATGCCCCTTGTGTGCAAGGCTAATAACCCCCTCCCCCCAAAACCTCACCCCATACACAGATTAACATGAACAAAGACACGTAAGGGAGGTGGGAGAAGAACGGAGGGGATCAAAAGTTAGAGGAAATAAAGTAGCATTTCCAGTAGAGAGGGCAAATGGTATCAAATACAATACAATAAATATACAATACATAAAAACACATAAACCACAATAGAAAATACCAACATGTTCTATTTAATTATGTAAAAGTAATATCTAAAATTTTTATTTTTTTTGCTAATAAAGTTTTCAGCCTTAGGGCTCAAAGCTTAGGCTATAGAGTAGCGCACAGAGCCGGTACAGCTCCTTTTGTATGGTGAGTTACCAGACAGGCTCCGTCGGACTCTGTGTGTATGGAGATATTCTCCATTAGAAGAAATGCTTCTAGGAAAGTGCATAAAGAGTCAAAAAGAGCATGCCGACCTCCGCATGCCTATAATATATAATAATATATAATAATGGGTAGATGTACCCCAAAGCAGCCTTATTATGGCTCTGTACAAAATACACTTAAAGGGATTGTCCTATGAAAAAACATTCTAGATTTTTAAAAGCAGCACCCAAATCTGAACACTTAAAAAATGTAGTAAAGCCACAGAATTATTCAATGAAACCTATCTGTAAAGCGCCACCTGCTGTTTGTTGTTTTCCTTATTTCTTGTCCCTCTCACTGAGGTGGTCGCACATCCTCAGTTCCATAACTGCCAACAGCCCTATTGTTTGTTAGAAGCTGTGACAGTTAAAGGGAGAGAGCTGCAGCCGAAAGGACACGCCCCCTGAGAAAGGCCACCACCCCCTGAGCCGCAAGGCTTGACAAAGGCCCCAGTGTGTGGGCTGAAACGGTGCCTGGGAATAAACGGGTCATTACCTTTTACCACATTTGGAGTGCTGCCTATTCTTTGCAAGCTCGAGATAAATCTAAGGCTACTTTCACACTAGCGTTCTTTGCGGATCTGTCGTGGATCTGCAAAAACGCTTCCGTTACAATAATACAACCGCATGCATCCGTCATGGAATTATGTCTTCTATAGCCATGACGGATCCGTCTTGAACTCCATTGAAAGTCAATGGGGGACGGATCCGTTTTCTGTTGTGCCAGATTGTGTCATAGAAAACGTTTGGCTCAGTTTCGTCAGACGGACACCAAAACGCTGCAAGCAGCGTTTTGGTGTCCGCCTTCAAAGCGGAATGGAGACGGAACGGAGGCAAACTGATGCATTCTGAGCAGATCCTTTTCCATTCAGAATGCATTAGGGCAAAACTGATCCGTTTTGGACCGCTTGTGAGAGCCCTGAACGGATCTCACAAACGGAAAGCCAAAACGCTAATGTGAACCGAACAACTGGAGCAATGAATGGGTAGATCTCTGTATCTATGTGAGGTACAGGGCTGGTTCTAGCTTTTATGACAGAGATTGTCATGTACAATATGATGTCTGTTATTTTTTTTACATTAATCACAGGATTATTCTTTTAAAGGGATTATCCCATAACTAATTTAAAAAATGAAAATATAACCTAAAATATGAAAACGTGGAATAATTGGGTAATCTTGAGTTAACAAGAGTTTAGCATTGAGCCAACAGGAGCCATATTCAGGGGTGCACCACCAATGAGGCCAGGTGAGGCGATGGCCTTAGGCAGCACCAGGTAGGGGCAAGAAGGGGCAGCAGAAGGGCCATGGGCAATGAGCAATTTCATTGTGGCAAAGGGGTTAGGTTAAGACATTGGCATGGGGGGGGGGGGGGGGGGCACAGTTTCAGTTTTAGCTTCAGTCAGCAGAAAGGCTAGGTGGACCCCTGGCCATATTACAGAAGTATTCTGCCTTAGGCTCCATTCACACGTCCGTGGTGTGTTGTGGACCCGCAAATTGCGGATCCACAACACACCCGCCCGGCACCCCTATAGAAATGCCTATTCTTGTATGCAGACAAGAATAGGACATGTTCTATCTTTTGCGGAGCTGCGGGACCCGAAGATCGGGGCCGCGCTCCGCAAATGCGGATGCGGACAGCACACTGTGTGCTGTCCGTATCCATTCCGTCCCCATAGAGAATGAATGGGTCAGCACCCGTTCCGCAAAATTGCGGAAACGGATGCGGACCCATTTGCGGACGTGTGAATGGAGCCTTAGAATCATTTATTCTGGGAGAGTATATGAAGTCGTGTTGAGGAACCATACGGCAGAACATGCTTTACTTGTAGGTTTGCAGTGCGGGAGAGAAGAAGTGTCATTTGCCATGTATAATCCTAACTTGTCCTATTCCATTAAGGCCAAATTTCCTACTTAATTCGTAAGTACAAGTTCCTGCAAAGAACGACTAAATAAGTGCTGGCCAAATACTTGTTCAGCTTCACCATTAACATGGGCAGAGGGGAATAATCGGTAGACACTAGACAGCCCCTCTGGCAATGCCAGCGGGAGCACAGAATTGGTCTTATTAAAATCCAACTACGCTTGATTTTTCCTTTACCCAACAAAAAAGGGGGGATTCAAAGGGCCCTACACATAAGATCATTGGCCAATCTGCTGAAATCATATATGGATGGCTTTATTACTAATAAATGACTTGACTTTATTGCAAGGTGGACAAGTGGACACTGTACGGTCGAGGGTGATCAGAGATGTTAGAAATAGGGTCTGTGCCTACACATGGCCTTTTTATACAGGTAAACCAGATGTTGAATACTTTGTTGGATTGTAAAGGCAGATTTTATTATTTTCAAATTGAACAAAAATCATTCAGTATATGACTTACATCCCTTCTAGCGTGGGAAAAGATTAGTGGATTGCTTTTGGAACACACAAAAGCTTATCTTGCATGTCTACCTCAAATATATAGTACGATATATCCCAAATATGCTGGAGAGCCGTAGGGTCAAGGTGCCTGGTGACTCGTTGGCTATGCTTGTACTAGACAATGGACCCATTTGGTGAATCCCAATTAGCAAGGTTAATGACGTGTTGAAATACAGGGTTAAAATGATAGAAATGTTTTTCAAAAATTCCACAGGGTATTACCAAATAGCCCTTCTTGCGTGCACTTCTGTCCCCCTCTCCCCATTTCCTGCTCCACCACACTTATTGGAAAAAATGACTAATGTAATTAAGTGGAAACACCAAGTCTTGGGCTCTCCAGACCCTTTGCCTGGGCAACCAGCCAGATGTCTGAAACGTTATTTTTCCCCAAGGAGAGAATTTCCAAGACTGCTGCCTGCGAAGAAACTGCTGGCTTATGTTTAAGCAAGGCTTTCAGCGATCAGGATACGCTGCATGAGATGTCATTAGACTAAGAGGGTTACACGATCGCACCCCTGCTGAAAAATACAGTAATTGTTTATTGAGTTCCACACTATGTCATCTTGTCTACATATAACAGTAATCCCTACACGTGTGACAACCAGATGTGACATCTCAACAGGTTTAAAGATACAGCGCAGCTTTCTAAGACACTAAAAAGTGACCCAACCTTAACTTGGTGCCCTTACAGCAAACCAGATCCCTCAACATAAAAGGGAACGATAGCTTAACTCCAGCTGCAAGCCGAGTAGATAGATGGTATACCTTATGAGTTCTGTCAAGGTATAGAAGCTATTACATGCCTACTGCTGAAGGATAAAAGATGTTGGATCATAAGGAATCAATCTGTATGTCACATTTATTGGTTTTCGAGATTCCCCCTTGTAAAAACTGTGATCTGGCATGTGACGGATTACAGCCAACATCTGGTGGATGGAGAAGGAGGAATAAATCCTTGCCAAATGTTTGTGTAGAAAAGAAAATATATTACTTATATTAGTTATATCATGCATGAGAACTTCCATGTAGACCTGACAGAGGTCTACACATAAAAAACAGTAAAATCTATATGTCAAAAGACAGGTCAGGGTCAGACCCGGTGTTGGTTTTGAAGTTCAATCACAGGTATATAAATTTAGAGGTATAATTTAAGCTCCTAAACCCCAATGCAAAATCTGCTACAGGGCCTACCATGTTCAATTCAGAAACTGATGTCTTTTTATATGACCAAGGGGTCTTTGGGCCCCCTTTCCTATCAGTACCTGGTGCAACTGTTACTGCACTCCCTATAGCTTTGCCTCTTATTAAACTACTGTAGACTAGACAAAGGATTAGACCATGTATTATGCTATGCCAGAGCACAGAAGGACAAGGCATGACATAATGGTCAAAACTAGACTGGCAAGCTGGACACAAACCCAAGATAAACCAGCTTTCTCTGCTTAGCAAGGGAATTAAGCAGAGCTAAGGATTGCGGGTAATCCGAAACATCTGGCCCTATAGTTCACAAGACAAACAAACCGACAGATTGAATCATATCATCTGCTCTAGTAGCCCCATGACCGAGGAGCAATCAACAGAATACAGATGTTGTAGACCCCAGACCCTGTAGACAACACAATGAAACTGTTATTTGCTAGGTAGCCTATGGTTATGTTTGTCATATTGCAATGTCCCTTTGTTCTACTAGTTTGATATCCCTTACAACAGGCCATAACATATAAGTACTGTATGTTTCAGACATCTGAATGTAATTAGGCAGTGGCAGAAATACCACCATAGCAGGGGATGCTATGGGGCCTGGGCCATAATGGATGCCTGTTATACATTACAGCCTGAGTCTGATTCTGATTCTCTGGCCTGTGCTCTCCCCAGCCAGTGCAATGCAGTAACAGCCCCTTATGCCTGCTGGGCTGAGTAGAAGAGCAATAGTGCAAAGGATCATTCCCCAGCGTGTCTTATGCCCCCATGTATTTTCTTAGCACAAGCATTACTGTGTAGGGGCACAAAGGAGGCATAACAACTGTGTGGCGGCACTAAAGCGGGAACACCAAAAGGGAACACTATTGTGTGGGGGCACTAAGGCGGATCACTACTGTGTGGGTGCACTGAAGGGGATTACTACTGTGTGGGAGCACTGAGGGGGAGCATGATTGTATGGGGCTCTGAGCTACTGTGTGGGGCTACTAAGCAGACATAACTTGTAAGTTGGTTCGGGGGATGTAAGATGAGCACGGGTGGTCTTGACTAGCTGCAGGGGAAGGGAGAAGGAAGTGGGGAAGTTCCTGGAGGGGGGACGGGGGGGCATTCGTTAATTTTTTTTTCTATGGAGGCCAGTCTTTTGTAGTTACGCCCCTGTACTTAGGGCAGTATATCAGTTTTCGGACACAACATTGAGAATATATAGGGCATTCTGATGTCAGTAGCAAGGACACAATAACAATATCACACTATGATGCATGGTTCACTTACCAGATGTCTACCTTTTCAGAGACAGGTTCATTTCGTATGACCTCCGGCGCCATCCAGGCTACGGTTCCCGCAAAGGACATTTTAGTGCTCTTGTCACTCAACTCTTTAGATGTACCAAAGTCTGAGATTTTTACCAGGTCATCATATGTGATCAACATGCTGTGTACAATAGGAGATTGAACATGAGAACTGTAGAAGCTAATATTAACAAACTCCGGTATTACTATTACTGGTAGTACAATATATCCGTTTTCAATACAGACACATATAGTGACACCTCTCCAAAAGTCCACCTTTTTGAGGAGACCATCACCATATCCAGACCAGATACCCTGTGATAGGTTTTCTGTTCCACCATATATTATCTTACTGGCCTTCTTCATTAAGAAGACACCTCTAAGATCTCTAAAAGGTCATCTCTAAGAGGTTTCACTGTATAAAACTGACTTATTGCTAAATGTATACAATGTAAACTAGATACTAAGCGTATACAAACAAATATACTGTATGTCCATTTATTGTCCTCACTCACTGACTAAAATGTTCTTTCATATAGCAACTAGGTTCATGATATTACTTTAAAGCTGCGTGAAATTAGAAAAACATAAATGCTTTCTTCCTGAGACTACTGCCCACTATTCAATGGGCTGAGCCGCAATTGCAGACATGGTACTTGAACTATATTGGTACTGTGTTTAAAAAAAAAAAAGCTATGGCTTTTGATTACAAGAATGTCAAGAATGCATCGGCGGTCAAGCATGAGCGCTGCTTCTCCATTCACTGCTATGGACCTGCTGGAGATCACTGAGCACAATGTTCGGCTATCTCCAGCAGTCCAATAGTATAAATGGAGCGGCAGTGCACATGCTCTACTGCTGTCTCATTCAAACTAGGACAAAGGAACCCTATTCTCAGGAATTGTGGAGGTCACAGAGGTAAGACCCACGCCAAACAGACACTTTTACCTATCTTGAGGATAGCGTATAACTTGTAACTGCAATACTCAGGGGCGTTGCTAGGGTCTCAAAAGATCTTGGGCCCAAGCCCCAATGCATATGGCCCAATTCTCTGAGTCGACCAAACGCACTCCCCCAACCAAACCCCCCCCCCCCCTCCTCCCCTCCCCCCGGAAAACACTAGCACTGGAGACATTTTGCTGTACTTGCTAAACAGCAGCACGTACCACTGACATCCAGTGCCTCCAGGTGACGTCTCCTCTGATGTAGATCTTCCCTGTCATCTTCTCCATTTGGTCTGTACAACTTCTCTCAGCCTTGCTTCGTCTCTGCAGAGAGTGACGCACAGACATGTTAGCTTCCTCACATTTCTATCATCATCTCCCAACCTGGAGTCCCCACAGTGTTATCCTGCTGCTCGCTGTACCCCCTCCCCCAATACCCCCAAATACTATCCTGAAGGAAAATGAGTGCCCCCCATAGTAATAGTGCTCCTCCAATAGTCCCCTCCTCCAATAGTCCCACCAATAGTAATTCACTTCTAGAATGCCCTCATTAGTAATACGGCCCCCTACAGTGCCTCCAACAGTGTTAGTGCTCCCCAAGAATGTCCCCATTAGTAGAACAGCCTTCCAGTATTAATAATGCCCTTACAGAGCCCCCAGTAGAAATAAGGCCCCCTATTGTTCCCCCAGTGGTAATAAAGCTCTCTACAGACCCCTTAGTAGTAATAAGGCCCCCCATAGTGCTCTTAGTAGAAATAATGTGGATCTATAAGTCCCTCCTATAAAGCCCCCAGTAGTAATAAGAACACCTAATGTCCCCTGGATTTATAATGGCCCCTACTGTTATAATGCTCACCCTGAAGTGCCCCATTATGTATATCGCCCCCTACTGTTATAATGCCCACACAGGGCCCCCAGTACTTATATCGCCCCCTACTGTTATAATGCTCGCCCTGAAGTGCCCCCAGTATTTATAATGCTCCCATAGAGTCCCATGTAAACAACATCCCTCTCTATCTATAGCCCCCTCCAAAATGCAGTCCTATGTAAATACCATCACACCATCTCTCCTGACCCCTACAATATACAGTCCCATGTAAATACCATCACCCCCTCCCCAGCTGGCTTCAACATACAGTCCCATGTAAATAACATCACCCCCTCAATATTCAGTCCCATGTAAATAACATCACCCCCAGACACCTTCAACATACAGTCCCATGTAAATAAAATCACCCCCTTCCCAGCCACCTCCAACATGCAGTCCCATTTAAATAGCATTACCCCTCAGCATTCAGTCCCATATAAATAATATCACTCCCTCCCACAGCCACCTCCAGCATGCATTCCCATGTAAATAACATCATCCCCCTCAATTTTCAGTCTCATATAAATAACATGACTTCACACACTGTCCTATGTAAATAACTTTCCTCCCTTCAGCCCTAACATACAGTCCCAGTAAAATAACTACAACTCCCAACATTGCTCTGCCTCTCACACTGAGTAATCTACCCCTTCACTTACCTCTCCTCATGTACAGACCTCACCACAGCTTCTTCCCAGGACTTCTCTTCACTGCTGAGCCCCACTGGTCACATGATGGTGACATAATCGCAGGTCCTTTTCAGCTACTGCATTAAGAATTGATCACATGGACTGTGATGTCATCACAGGTCCTTCAGCTCTAGATTCAATTGTATTGCGGTCCTGTTGTATCTGGCAGGCAGGACATTCGGGGCCTGGGACAAAACATCAGGGGCCCAGGCCCAAAATTTTTTAACCTGGCAATGCCCCTTTGTAAAATCATCTTAAAGTGGAACTGTCACCTCTCCTGCACCCCCTTGTGATAACAATGCTGGAGCATCTTTTGATCTATATTGTGTCAGTGCCGTAGAGAACGGCGCTGGAGACAGAGGTGAGTATAGCATAATTTTTTTAATTTCAGATTATTGGAGAACTTGTCTGATGTTTTTAATTATCTTGGACAAGCCCTTTAAAGGAGTTGTCTCATCTCAGACAATGGAGGCATATTGCTAGGATATGTCCCCATTGTCTTATAGGTGCAGATCCCACCGCTAGGACCCGCACCTATATTGGGAATGGAGCCCCGCAAAGTGATGGCTGGAGGACTCCAGTCCGGCCACCACCAAGCGCTCTTCCCATAGAAGTGAATGGGAGCGCACCACGCATGACTAGCCACTGCTTCCATTCACTTCTATGGGCCCGATGGAAATAGCCAAGCCATCGCTCGGCTATTTTTGGCGGCCCCATGGAAAATGAATGGAAGGCAGGTGCGCATGCGCTGTGTGCCCTCCACCACTTTCATGGCTCCGTTCTGGCGGTGGGACCTGCACCTATCAGACAATGGGGGGGCATATCCTAGCGATGAGAAAACCCCTTTAACTCTGCTCTGCAGATCAGTATAGTTATGGCAATACCAAATTTCTATAGTTTTTATGTGGTACTACTTTTAAAAAATCAAAAAACCTTTTTCAAGAGGTGTCACCACATTCCGAGACTCAACACTTTTCATTTTTTCCTGGATGGAGCCGTTTAATGACCATACATAGCAGTATTTCAGGCATTGGATATTTTTCACCATTAATGCATGGGATGAATAGCATAGCCTACTATGCTATTCTATAAAAAAAAATCTGCGCATACTGACATATACCGATCAGACACTCATAAAACCTTTGCCCTGGGCCCACCAATGTGTTAAAAATATTGACCTTCATTGCAAGTCTGAATCTGAATGCCTACCATAGGCATCTCACTGTCCTACACTACCTTTGAAATCTCTGCCATAGGCTATCAAGAAGATAATCGTATTATTTTCACCATGCCAAGTCCAGGTGCGTTAATTACATGCATTACAGAAGACACTTACTTTGGTGACTTAAGATCTCGGTGGATAATTTTGTGGAGATGCAGGTAGTTCATTCCTCCAGCGATACCCATGGACCAGTCCACTAATAAAGAAGGAGTGACTTTTCTTCCGGCACGCAGAACTTCATACAACTGACCTTGGGCACAGAATTCCATTAGGATACAATAACAAGGAGCCTGGGTACAGATACCCCTATAAGAGAGGGCACATGAGAAATATGTATATGAAGACAAATTATATATAGTGATACACACAAATGTCATAGTAAATGTATAACAGAAGCCGTCATGCTATTTCTGGAGTTGAATGTAATTTGATAATGAGTATGAACATAGAGCGTATAATTACTATATTTGTACTTTATGTCTATTATTCGGTAATCCTAATTAAGAACCATTGATCGTCATTTTTGTTACCTCCCACTAATTACGGTATTCTATATGTTGCCTCATTAAATGGGTCGTGAAATCATTACTTGGTAAATGCTCATCTCTGCTCTGGTATTTACCATTTCTGATATTAAGATTTGCAGTCTTGAAGTATATACTTGTAGTATATTTGCTTCATTCATGCCTTGTTGGGTAGACAAGTCCATAGACACAGAATCCAGTGCACAAGAAAAAGAAAATTGCGGCACTCACCTTCGGATGTAAAAAACTTTCTTTATTCTTCCATTAATAAAAGCTGGGTCAGCGGGACAGACAACGTAGAATGCAAATGTAAAAAATTGGCAACAGCCGTTTCGCACTTGTATGCTCTTCCTCTGGCCAGAGGAAGCGCATACAAGCGCGAAACGGCTGTTGCCAATTTTTTGCATTTGCATTCTACGTTGTCTGTCCCGCTGACCCAGCTTTTATTAATGGAAGAATAAAGAAAGTTTTTTACATCCGAAGGTGAGTGCCGCAATTTCCTTTTTCTTGTGCACTGGATTTTTGAAGATACTGCCTGTCAATGCAGAGCACCACCGGATGTTTTATTATATATGCTTTGGTTTGCATTTGTAACGCTACCAGTAGAAGACTGTTATGACATTCACGTAGTGCCACTCAAGCTTTTTCTATGGTCTTAAGTCCATAGACACAGCCAGCAATGTCCTGTAGACTCTGCAGAGCGCTGCTGCCTGTATGGACAAAATATAGCCGCCTGCCCCCCTTCCTGTCCAGCTATTGCCGCCTAGGCCAGGCACAGCTGCACTAGTATGACAGAAAGGGGATCAGCCTGATCTAATTTGTAATGCTATTCTGGCTGGGCGTTAAAATATCCAAATATCCCTAAAAATGAAATTTTTCCCTAAAGGAAAAAGCACATAAAGGACCTTAAACCTCATATGACTATGTATCCAGGGACTTGCTCTAGTATCGTTCTTCCTTCATGTCATACACACTGGGGTGCATCAAGCTCAGATAAGGTGAGTTCTATAGCGGGAACATATATTTTCCAGCTCAATTTGCATTTCTTATGGACATACCCTCAGTATAGCCATGCAATGTATACCTGGAAATGTAACCCTTTAATGAATGCCAATTAGACTTTTTTATGGTGGTCACAAGTGCCAGTTCCAGCCATTTAACCCCTTAGATGCCATGGTCAGTAGCGACCGTGGCATCCAAGTGGTTTCAGAAGGAGGGGTCCCTCTGTCACACATCAGCACCACAATTTTGAGTTTCCAATGTCTTCACAGAACAGCCAGGGGGTCCAGTGAAAGCCCTCAGATCTGCCCTCTGTGTATATCTATTAGTCCGTGCTAGAGGTGCAACCTAATAGGTTGCCTATCAGTTTATACTGACAGCATACTACACTGTACTACATAAGGGGCTGTCCACATCACATTTTTAGAGGAAAAAATGATGCAAAAGTGTAGTACAGCATGCTTTTCCTTTCTGCACAGATTCCAGCAAAGAAACGTATATGTTAATGAGTATCTTTTGTTTTTTTGCGTTTTTTTTTTTTTTTACAATGGAACTCTATGGTGACAGATGCCACTGTAAAGCAGTTGTCGGAGGCATCTGTTTAAAGTAGATGCTATGTGTAAATGCTAAACGTGGAACAAAAATGTGATGTGAACACTGCCTAAGTAGTTCAACATACTATGTGAGTGATCAAAGTCAAAGTCCCCTTGTGGGACTAATAATTGTAAAGTCAAGAAATAAAGTGTAATTTAGAAATCTCAAAGTCAAAAAACAAACTTTTTTCATGAAAGAAATACTTTTCAATGGATAAAAACATAAAAAAATTAAATACAGTCCACATATTTGGTATCACTGCATTCAAAACAACCTGCACTATACAATTATCATTATATTTTTTACATATATTTTATATATAGAAAGTTGTAAAAAAAAAAATTTTTTTGTTATCCGCCACCAAAAAGACAAAATCAAGCCCTTACACAGCTCTGAAGAAAAAAAAAAAAGTTATAGCGGTCTTTGGATGCGATGATGCAAAACCATTTTCTTATTTTTTTTCTTTTTCTTTTTTAAGAAAAGGAGTTTTATTGTATAAAAGTAGTAAAGTTTAAAAAAAACAACTATGGGGGGGACTGGCTTAGCTGCCGATAGCAACCAATCATATTTCTCCTTTCATTTTCCAAAGGAGTTTTCCAAAATGAAAGGTGGAATCTGATTGGTTGCAATGGGCAACTAAGCCAGTTCTACTTTAAACCAGTTTGATAAATGACTCCCTGTATATATTTGGTATTGCTGTAATTGTACAGACCCAGAGAATAAAGTTATCATGTTATTTATGCGACTAAGTTAATGTCACAGAATTTATAACATAAAACATCAATGGCGGTATTGCTGTATCCATTCCTCCCCAGAAATAGTTTATAAAAGTTAATCAATGAGCTATGTGTACCCTAAAATGGTGACATTAAAATCTACAACTTATCCTGCGAAAAACAAGCCTTTATAGAGCTACATCGACTGAAAAATTAAAAAGTAATAGTTCATCAAAAAAGGAAAAAAATTCTTGGTCAACAAGACCCATAATGCATACAGTGGGAAAGCGTTAATATGTTACTTACTTAAAGGTGATGATATTGGGATGCTTCAGTTTCCGGAGGTGTTTGATGTCTGTCTCTTTTATTTCTCTAACTTTCTTCACAGCAACTTCTTCACCATGAAATTTTCCCAGGAAGACAGCACCTTGGGCACCACTGCCCACCCACTGCAGATCCTGAATCTCCTCAAAGGGGACTTCCCAGGAATCTTCTAGACAAGCAGACACATTTGTAAATGTATATACAAAAAATTTACCTCTTTCTCAGAAATAAGTTAATATCTCTACCAGCCCAATATAATAATTTAGCTGAATAGTTAGCAAAAGCCTTAAGTGGGGTTGTACAGGTTTAGAGAAACATGGTTGCTTCCTTCTAAACACAGTGCCATGCCTATCCAAGGCTTCACTATGGTATTGCAGCTCAGCCCCATTCCATACAACCTCTTTAATCACTGTTGTAAATGTTTAGGTCAACCAAATTATTTAGTTCCATATTTTAATGGACTTTCATGTATTTAAGAACCTTCACTTTAAGGGTATGGCCACACAGTCAGGTTTCTGCTTTCAGTTTTGGAAGCCAAAACCAGGAGTGAATTAGGCTCCATTCACACGTCCGCAAAATGTGTCCGCATCCGTTCCGCAATTTTGCGGAACGGGTGCGGACCCTTTCATTCTCTATGGGGACGGAATGGATGCGGACAGCAAAAAGATAGAGCATGTCCTATTCTTGTCCGCAGCTTGCGGACAAGAATAGGCATTTCTATGGGGGTGACGGGCTGGTGTGTTGCGGACCCGCAATTTGCATGTCCGCAACACACCACGGACGTGTGAATGTAGCCTAAAAGAAAAGAGGACAAGTATGAGTCCTGTATACATTCTCTTCTTTTATTATCCACTCCTTATCTTGGCTTCCAAAACTGTATGCGGAAACCTAAGACATATACAAGCCATCTCTATGGGGTCAAGACAGTAGAAATGGTTCACCATCACCTTCATGCAACCATTTACAATTCTGAGTAAATGGATAAGCCTCGGGGAGGAGGGAGTCCACAGGTATGACGAGCAACTATGATTCCTCTTGTACCTAACATTTTTACAACTCCCATCATTCACTGACACTGTAACTGGTCTCGTACCTTCATGTTGCTTGTGCTCAGTTGAATACGTTTTGCCAATCATAGCCCAAACCGGCCTCAGACAGCCAAAAAGTCCACCCAAGAACCCAACCCCAGCCTGACATTGCATGCGGCTGTCTCCAAGTGCGCGACATGGTCTATCATCTCCGGGACCGCCTGCTGCACCCCCACCACCTCTGTCCTCAGGTTCTTGTGGATCTTGGGGTACACTGTGCGTAAGGGGAGATGAAGAATCATCATTTGGAAGTGTGACTTCTGTTCGCACCATATCACGCAATACACATTGTGTGGGGGTCAGTTCTTGTTCTGGGGTGCAGCCAGGTGGTGTATCAGTGTCCAGGCGTCTTATCGGTCCATCTGACAAAAGGCTGGCAAAGGAGGGTGAGGGAGTGCGGGTATCATGTAGACATGCCATAGTAGTTCATAGGAAAAAATATGGAGCTTAGATAAGGGAACTTGAATTCTTGGCGTTAATCCTGTAAAGAAAGCAGAGACATACATTTTGTTAATCAACACTGATTATTTATACCGGATAAAGTGTAATTTGGGTGTTGCTATCATTATTTTGTGCATTTATACAGCACCAACATATTCCATAGAGCCGTACAGAGAATGACATCACTCATGTCAGTGCCTTTCCCCATTGGGACTTCCAATCTAAGTTGAACATTAACCTATCAGTATATTTTTAGAGTACTGTATGGGAGGAAGCTGCAGTACTAGGAGGAAACCCATGCAAGCATGGGGAGAACATACAAAGTCCATGCAGAAGTTGCCTTTGGTCAGATTCAAACCCAAGACCCCAGCTATGCAAGGCACCAGTAATGACCAGTGAGCAATCATACAGATATCACTTGGGGCACTTGGACAACCAATATTAATTTGACCACAAATTGATCCAACAAGTACCTTCAGATATATTATCATAAATGTCCAGTTATTATGAAGACAAGTTCTTCTCTGGTTTGTCTTCGTCAGGGACAGACATAGCATATGTGAAACCTGCTCAGTTTTATAAGAGGCCACTGCCACTTAAAAGTAGCCTATGTCTCTCCTGGAGCCTTCTTTTGAGGTTTAGAAATGGATACATGTAAAGTAGAATCAGGGGTGCACCTAGCCTTTCTGCTGCCGAGGCGAAAACTGTCCCCCCTCCCTAATGCCAATTTCTTAACCTAGTCCCTTCCATTCAGCAAATGGTACTTCCGCTCTCCCCCTCTTGCCCCTACTTGGTGCTTCCTGAGGCGATCGCCTCACCTGGCCTCATTGGTGGTGCACCCCCGGGTAGAATATAGTTTTAGAATTCTTATATGTGACTTCATTTTAAGCCCTCACACGTTTTTGCTTGCCATTTGTCCATGATGGCATGGTCCGTCTTTGATCTGTGACACTGTCCATGATCAATCCTTATTTGGTCCAAGGTTTCATGATTTTCAGTCCATGTGTCATCCATGTTTCACTTACTACTAGGCTTAAAATTGTCATTCATGTTATTTCAGTGTTTTTTTTGGACCCATACACTATAATGTGCATGAGTGATTGGTAATCACGGAAATAATAAGGTATGCTTCTGTGGGGTCACCACTGATGTCAGAATACATACAGTACAGTCCAAAAGTTTGGACACACCTTCTAATTCAAAGAGTTTTCTTTATTTTCATGACTATGAAGGCATCAAAACTATGAATTAACACATGTGGAATTATATACATAACAAACAAGTGTGAAACAACTGAAAATATGTCATATTCTAGGTTCTTCAAAGTAGCCACCTTTTGCTTTGATTACTGCTTTGCACACTCTTGGCATTCTCTTGATGAGCTTCAAGAGGTAGTCACCTGAAATGGTCTTCCAACAGTCTTGAAGGAGTTCCCAGAGATGCTTAGCACTTGTTGGCCCTTTTGCCTTAACTCTGCGGTCCAGCTCACCCCAAACCATCTCGATTAAGTTCAGGTCCGGTGACTGTGGAGGCCAGATCATCTGGCGCAGCACCCCATCACTCTCCTTCATGGTCAAATAGCCCTTACTTTCAAAGTTTTCCCAATTCTTCGGCTGACTGACCTTCATTTCTTAAAGTAATGATGGCCACTCGTTTTTCTTTACTTAGCTGTTTTTTTCTTGCTATAATACAAATTCTAACAGTCTATTCAGTAGGACTATCAGCTGTGTATCCACCTGACTTCTCCTCAACGCAACTGATGGTCCCAACCCCATTTATAAGGCAAGAAATCCTTATTAAACCTGACAGGGCACACCTATGAAGTGAAAACCATTTCAGGGGACTACCTCTTGAAGCTCATCAAAAGAATGCCAAGAGTGTGCAAAGCAGTAATCAAAGCA
Source organism: Bufo bufo (assembly GCF_905171765.1). Taxonomy (NCBI): domain Eukaryota; kingdom Metazoa; phylum Chordata; class Amphibia; order Anura; family Bufonidae; genus Bufo; species Bufo bufo. Next base: position 584,124,326 of record NC_053391.1, read on the forward strand.
AAAGGTGGCTACTTTGAAGAACCTAGAATATGACATATTTTCAGTTGTTTCACACTTGTTTGTTATGTATATAATTCCACATGTGTTAATTCATAGTTTTGATGCCTTTAGTGTGAATCTACAATTTTCATAGTCATGAAAATAAAGAAAACTCTTTGAATGAGAAGGTGTGTCCAAACTTTTGGTCTGTACTGTATATATACTGCATATATACCTCTTTAGTAATAATATGAGCACTGCAATAATACGATATAATGAAATAGAAATTGCACAATACTATTCCCATCTTAAAAGTCTAAGTTCTTATCAGTAATATAAGTGTATAATGTAATTTTCAGGGACTCACAATAAATGCTAATACCCCACACACTGGCATAAGCCTCCGCCTGCAGAGAAATGCACTAGAGTATTATTTACCTCATAAAACTAATGCCTGTAATTCTCAGAACATAATGCATTCTTACTGCAATTACGCTTAGGTTAAAACTGCATAAGAACAATATACTGCAATGATGAGGTCAGTGAGGACACGGTCCTGAAATCTGCTGCCCATAGGAATGATTCAAAATGATCATGTACGAGACTTTGTACACTTAGGATCCATGCACATGGCAAAGCAGTGTGTGCAGACCATGTACAGGGCATGGAGGTCCTACAGTTCTATGGTACAGAGCGGGAGGTACTCTGTGTGCTGCTGATTGGGGTCTCTGAAAAGCTTGTAAGGAAAGATAATTCCATAACACATCACTATAAGGCTACATGCACACGACCGTATGTGTTTTGCGGTCCGCAAATTGCGGATCCGCAAAAAAAAATGGATGACATCCATATGCCATCCGTTATTTTTGCGGATCCATTGTAACAATGCCTAAAATGGACAAGAATAGGACATATTCTATTTTTTTTGTGGGGCTACGGAACGGATATACTGATGCGGATAGCACACGGTGTGCTGTCCGCATTATTTGGTGACCCATTGAAATGAATGGGTCTGCATCCTATCCGCAAAAAAAAATGGAACGGACACGGAAACAAAATACGTTCGTGTGCATAAGGCCTAGGGAGAATTTAGTACATTGCTGTTCCATGCTCTGTTCTTCATACATTCCATGATCTTGATGACATGACTGCTACACGTTTTGTAAAAACTTTAGTTTCTGCCCCCTCTGTCTCGTGTTGTCCATGCACCTATACACCGTACCCTGTCAAGCAGCGCCCCGAGTAATCAGGGAAGGCAGGAGGGGCAATCTGCTCATGGACACAATGGACTCATAACTATGTGTTCACTATATTCTTTTAGTGCTGCTAGTAGCCAAATGGCACATCTTTTTTACGCCATGTTGGCTACTAGTAGTATGGACCTGCTGCTCTTACATAGATGTAATAAATGCAGCTTATACATGTATTTTTTGAGAGGGAAAGGTCCTAACAGAGAGTGGTAAATATTGCTGGACGTTCTCGGAATTTAAAGGGTTATTCTAGGATGTTTATATTGATGGACTATTCTCAGGTTAGGTCACCAATATCTGATTGGGTTTGATACCTCATCTCTACCGATCAGCCGTTTCATAGAAGCTCGGTCACCAGAAGTCGGTGCTGGAACTACACAGATACGTCCACTGTGTAGTGGACAGAGCTGGAAACTGTAATGCTGCTCCCATTCACTCCTACTGGTTGTATTCAGCTGCACCGTAATGTAGATATGATAAACTTGTGTATAGTTGAATGGCAGCTTTGTTCTAGATGAACTACATAGTCCAGTGAAGTAAAAATGTTTGCTAGTGCCCATGGTGCTGTAATTCTCACTGAGGACAGTTTCAGATAAGTGTATTCAGTCCGAGAAATATGCTGTGTGTGTTAGAAGTATTCTAAGAGAACTCAAAGCATCATAATGATTTATGATGCTGTGACTTCCTTCCTGACAGTGAGTCGTGTTGAATTATTATGATGATCGTCTGAAACTGGCCTTAAGGTTTTTTCCAGTATTTAAAAAATATATGGCTGCTTTCTTTGAAAAACAGCACATCTGACTGCAGGTTATGTGTGGTATAGCAGTCCATCCCTATTCACTTCAGAGGAGGTGAACTTCAATAGTCACAACCCATGGACAGGTGTGGCACTATTTCTGAAAGTAGCTACATTTTTCTTTCATTGAAAACCTCCTTTAAGGGTACTTACACTCATGAAGTTGGTTCTAGTATTTTTTTTACCTGTAAAAACACCAGAATAAGCACAACTTTTTTTGCCACCTATAGTTTTTGTGTTTGTTTGTTTTTGCAAACACTGTGTCTTCCCACTAGGGTTTTCTTCATGGTGTTTTTTCCCTATGAAGAAGATGATGTCAAAGCAACTCAAAAAACCTCATGCTGCATTTTTCAAAAGAAGTCAGAGAGAAATAAATGCCAGTTAATTAATAAAAATTCCCCATACATTTCATACTTCCCATAGCTCTTCAGCTAACATCTGGAGCTGCCATTTTTACCACAAAAATGCATCACAACCCGTAAAAGTGCAAGATTCTATGTGTGAAAGCACTCTAATTCAATAATAATGAAGCAGCATCTAAATACAGTTAAAGGGGTATTCTCAACACGCTATTTCATACTTACCTGCTCCCGGCGAGCTGTCCACTTCCTGATTTCGGCACTCGGCAGGGGGCAGGCTCCATCTTGATTGAAGTCTTCTCCCGGCCGGGCCGCGCGCTAGACTGAACGTGCACGCCGAGGCCGCGCATGCGCCCTGGTGACTTCTTCCTGGCAAGTATACTATACTGGCCAGGAAGAAATCACCATAGCACATGCGCGGCCTCGGCGTGCGCTTTCGGGACTGTGCGCGGCCGGCCGGGAGAAGAGAATAAGTTGTCTGCGCAAGCGCGGCCACCGCGATTCCTTAGAAGAGCGGTGGCCGTAACCAGGGGAGACGGAAGACAACAGTCAGGTAAGTATATGTTTATTTTCTTCTAAGGGGTGGGAATTAGTTAATTAAATATATTTAGAAAAATGATCACTGTTAAATCATTAACAGATTTAACAGTGATCATTAAGATGGGAATACCCCTTTAAACTAATATTGTCATGGTACCTTCTGTGACAGAGGTTAGAAGATCGGAGAGACTTACTGCACATGAGGTTAACTGACAGTCTCTTGATTCTCAGTGATGTTTTTGGTAATGACCACACCTCTTGTCAGGTGCAGCCCGTGGTCATTAGTGCTTAGTCACACTTCATACCATGCAGTTGATATTCTCTGCTTGGATTTCGAAGAGTTGGTGTATGGACCTTACCTGTGTTCCTGCTCATCCATTTTCTATTAGATAAGTTGTACTGCTCTTGTATTTGGTTGTTCCCTTGTGCTTGTTGTTACTAGGCCTCAGGGAGACGCTGGTTCGTTCACCTGGGAAGGAACCAGTAGTCTCATCCCCTCCCACTATCTAGGGCATTTCAGGGCTCCTAGGGTCTAGGTTCCGGCGTATGTATTTTCCCACCTTCAGGGTCTATACATACTGACAGGAGTCAGGGCCAGTTTTAGGGGCTTCATAGGAGGTGACCTTTTTCCTCTCCCTAGCCCTGAGGCCTAGTTCTGTGTCCCTCCTCTCCCCTGTATTCGTGACAAATATAGATCATTATTCACTTAAAGAGGACCTTTCACCGATTATTACACTATGAACTAACTATACAGTTAGGCGCCCAGGGATCTCACTGCACTTACTATTATCCCCGGGCGCCGCTCTGTTCTCCTGCTATGTCCTCCGGTATCTCCGTTCACTAAGTTATGGTAGGCGGAGTCTGCCCTTGTTCTTCTGTAGCGCTGGCCAATCGCATTGCAGAGCTCACAGCCTGGGAGAAAATAACCTCCCAGGCTGTGAGCTCTGCGCTGCCATTGGCCAGCGCTAGAGCAGAACAAGGGCAGACTCCGCCTACCATAACTTAGTGACTGGAATCTCCGCCTACTATAACTTAGTGAGCGGAGATACCGGAGGGCATAGCGGCAGAACAGAGCGCCACCCAGGGATAATAGTAAGTGCAGTGAGATCCCCGGGCGCCGCTCTACATGTCTGTATAGTTAGTTCATAGTGTAATAATCGGTGAAAGGTCCTCTTTAAAGGGGCTTTCAGTTTTTTTTCAACAGACATACTCATGTAGTTGCTTACCTCATGTACATCTTGCCTATGTTTTTTTTTCAATTTAAACTCTCCTGACCCATTTTCACCAAGTAAAACAATCCTTCTGGTTTGTTTCCATCCTGTATGCTGTATCCAACCAAACCCATGATGCACTTCTCTCCAACACCGCCTCTAACAATGTCCAGCTAGTTTATAGCTCCTCCTAGGGGTGGGAGATATGGCCTAAAATCTATATTGCGATATGCAATATATATCGCGATATATTGTTTTCTATATTGGGGGGGGGGGGGGGGGGTGTTTAAACTTTTTTTTTTTTTACTTTTTATTTAATAACTATTAGCCTCCTTAAGGGCTAGAACCCTTGTCATATTCACCCTAATAGAGCTCTATTAGGATAAATAGGACTTTACACTCTCCCTGCTGCCCTGTGCTTTGTGCACACAACAGCAGCCAGCCTCTCATGTGCCCCCCAGCCTATCATGTGCCCCCCAGCCAGCCTATCATGTGCCCCCAGCCTCTGATCAGCCCCTCCAGCCTCTCATGTGCGCCCCAGCCCCTGATCCGCCCCCCAGCCTCTCATGTGCCCCCCCACCTCTGATCAGCCCCCCAGCCTCTCTCTCGTATCAGCCCCCTCTGGTAACAAACCCACCCCCCTCCCTCCCCAGTATTAATCATTGGTGGCAGTGGCCACAGGGTCCCCCTTCCCCCCCCCATGATTGGTGGCAGTGGGCAGTTCAGATCGGAGTCCCAGCAGTGTAATGCTGGGGCTCCGATCGGTTACCATGGCAGCCAGGACGCTACTGAAGTCCTGGCTGCGATGGTATGTTAGTGAGCAGCATTATACTCACGTGCGCCGTGGCCACCGGTCGCTCCTTCTTCTCATAGGTCTGTGCGGCTCATTGCTAATGCTATAAGCATTAGCAATGCGTCGCACAGACAGAAGAAGGAGCGACCGGCGGCCACGGCGCACGTGAGTATAATGCTGCTCACTAACATACCATCGCACCCAGGACTTCAGTAGCGTGACTCCTGGCTGCCATGGTAACCGATCGGAGCCCCAGCATTACACTGCTGGGACTCCGATCGGAACTGCCTACTGCCCATCGATCGGAACTGCCCACTGCCCAATTCAGAAACTGAAGAACATTCCCAGCACCCGACCTATGACAGGACGCTGTGATCCACGTGATTAACCCCTCAACTGAGGGGTTAATTGCGCGGATCACAGCGTGCAGTCATAGGGGCCGGGATATGGCCGGCACATTGGTATTCAGGCATTTATTGGTGGCGCAGTGGCCACAGTCCCTCCCCTCCTCCTCCTACTCTGTTCTTAGTGGCCAGCGGCAGCCGCGCACAGTGGGGAGGGAGGGACTCCCTCCTTCTCCACTGTGCCGACTCAGGAAACCATGGTGCGCGCCGAGAGCGCGATCATATTGCGGTCCGGCGATATAGGCGATATGCGCAAAATCCATATCGTGGCACAAATTTATATCGCATATCGCCTATATCGCCCACCCCTAACTCCTCCCACAAGCTAGTTACATAGACACTCCCCTATCACTGCCCCTCTTGCTGCTTTGACACACCCATTAACATAACATCACATGAAATAAGAAAGAGCTGCATGGACACGGTCATGTGACCACAACCCAGAACAGAAAACAGGAGAAATAAAGATAAAAGAAATGCATAAAAATATTACAGCTACCTCCATAAATGATTAACTTAAAGAATGTTAATTAAGAAACCCCATTTTAAAGCCACACATAATCAAGTTGAATAAGAGCTGATTTCTAAAGGTGCGTGTATTCGAAACATGAGAATTTAGTACAGTACAAAGCACTTCTGTATATTTATACATGTATATATATACGGTATAAATGGTATATATATATATATATATGGTGTATATATGGTGTGTATGTATATATATATATATATAGTGTATATATATATAGAAATATTTTGTATGGGTAATCATTAGATGATGAGCGCATGCATTTTTCCAGTGCATATAACCAGTGCAGTATATATAACCCTGGAAAAATGCATGCGCTCATCATCTGACTTTACATTGTCCACCTGTCATCAAAATACAGCAAATAATACAGCAAAATACAGCAAAATTATATTACTGTCTGTGAAAGGTGCTGTTCACATCCCTTAAATCCTGGGAAATTACTCAATGGATCCTGGCATTATCAGCCAATTAATCTCAACTACCGATTGGCTTTTTGATACATAATTTGCACTCATCCTCTATGATGTCTTTGAAGACCACTTATTCCACTTAATTCTTGTCCTGGACCTGTTTACCCTTCAGTTTAGATACACATGTACATTCAAAAATGTGTCATGTATACACCTAGACCCCGTGTTAGTAAAAAGGACTCCAGAGCTTTGCTGTCTGTAACGGCACGACCACACGGTCAGATCTCTGCATGCAGTTTTAGAAGCCAAGACCAGGGGTGAATTCAAAAAAGAGGAGAAGTCTTATCTGTCCTATACATTTTTTCTCCTTCCAGTAAACCTGACCGTGTGGCCATACCCTAAAGCTACAGCTCCAGTGAATCTACAGACCCTCTGTACATGAAGCTAAAATCAACACTACCTCAATGAGAAGATACAGAAGTTGCACTTTTTATATAAGCCAATTTCTTTAAAAAAGGGCTAAGTGTCTAATACAACAGGATTCAGCGCAAACTATACAGGTGAAACTCGAAAAATTAGAATATTGTGCAAAGTCCATTTATTTCAGTAATACAACTTAAAAGGTGAAACTAACAGATGAGAGAGACTCATTACATGCAAAGCGAGATATTTCAAGCCTTTATTTGTTATAATTTGGATGATTATGGTTTACAGCTTATGAAACCCCAAAGTCACAATCTCAGGTCCCCTTTGCTCGGGGGGTATGGATTAATTAGCTGACTAGAGTGTGACACTTTGAGCCTAGAATACTGAACCTTTTCACAAAATTCTAATTTTAAGCTGCATTAATGCAATTCCTTTTTTATTCGCATTACTGAAATAAATGGACTTTTGCACGATATTCGAATTTTTCGAGTTTCGCCTGTACAGCCCATATAGAAATGTGTGACTACATCTGCAGTGGTTACACAAGACCAAGTGTGCTCTCCATGGTGCTGAAATCATCCCTGCTTCAGTCAGGGACTGGAGTCTGGACAAATGATTCACTGTATTATTTTCCTAAAACCTACAATGATACTAGACTGCAGATACTAAAACCATCAGAGATTCTTAGATACAAAGCAAGCCTGCATGAAAGCGCGCATTCACGTGTGCAAATTTAGCTAAATGAGACCTAATACAGAAGGGTATGAGAATGCCCTGGAGCTTTTCTATGCACAAAAACTACAGTACATGGAAAAATAATAGCTATCTGTGAATCCAGCTAGTGGAAATACAAGACCAGCGCTGGTCCCTCTGGTGCTCAAAACCCCATTACCTCATTCAGAGACCCTAAAGACATGCTAGGGAAGAATGCATGGTTTCATTGAATAGCACTAATGCACAACACAGCACAGTCCTTATTACAGCCAGATATGTTCACAAATGACAGAGGTGAATGAGATGGCGGAGGAGACAATACAGATATCTTCATCTAAAGGACCCTTTGCTTTGGATCTGCAGGACCCAGTGCTGTGCTGCTCTCCATGGTGCTGAAGTCTCCACTCCCTCATTGAGGGGGTGAATAAAGGGGAAGCCATTAAAACATCATTTAATACAATAGCACCACAACTGCCCAGTGCTGAAATCCTCTGGGGAGCAATCCAAGGCAGATTCCTGGGTTTTATTGTATTTCTTTGCAAATATGTACATATCCAATGGCTTTCCCTCCAGGACAACATACACACACTCAGTGAAGTAGAGTAATGTTCGCAGCATGCCAAGCACCTGCTACCTCCCACTCACTGTGCTCCATTCACACACAGGAATATGCCTGCCATCTGCACAAAGAGGGCCAAGGATGGCAACATACAAGCAGTGCCCGGGCAGGCTGGGCACTGCTGTTTGTCACCTTAACACTTAGGACAATAGCCAGAATAGAACACATAGAACAGCCAGGGGTTTCTAGAAAACGAATTACATCACCAGGAAAGGAATAAACAACAGCAGCAATTACAGGGATGGATCCAGATTCTACAATGTGCCTTGGGGTGAATTCAAAAAAGAAGAGAATCATATCTGCCCTTTATACTTTCTCTCTTTTTATGAATCACTCCTGATTTTGGCTTCCAAAACTGCACCAGAAACCTGTTGCCGTACCCTTAAAGGTATCAGTTTAGCAAGCAGTAAGTCCCAGGAGGTGATCACCGTTTCCATCACATTATCCTAGTACATTACCTATACAATGTGTGTTGTGCCTGCAGATTACACAGCCTGCCCTCCATTATGTAAACACATCCAATGTACAGCATATTGGGCATTCACAGTATCTAGCAGGTACATTATATACACGTGTTGCCCACAAATGACATATATTGCATACATCCAGCAGTCCACATCTTAAAATATACAATAGCTAGTGAACAGCATGTATACAGGCACTGTGTGCGCACTATATGTGTATCTATACATGTGTACATGCAAGCAACTGTACCACCATATTCGCACATTAGGTCATCACAAGCATTGCCTCCATGTACTATATACATTCAGTTACTGTAGGTGGTAAATAACACACACACATATATACAGTATTCACATATATACAGTATCCACATATATACAATACACACACACACATATTCATATATATATATATATATATAAAATCTGTAAATAAATTGCTGTGTGTGTTAAATAACATATATACAGTACACACACACACACATATATATATATATATATATATATATACATATCCAATACATAGTACATAGGCTGTTTATGCTACACAATACATACATATACATACAGTATCTGCATATATACAGGACATATGTATAATATATATATATACACACAGGGCACACACATATACATACAGTACACACACAGATATAAATATATATATATATACACACACAGTACATACATATATATATATATATATATACAGTACACACATATACATATACACAGTACACACACATATATACAGTACACACACATATATACAGTACACACATATACATATATACAGTACACATATACATAACATACATATACACAGTACACACACACATATATACAGTACACACACACATATATATATACACACACAGTACAAACATATACATATATACAGTACACACATATATACAGTACACACACATATATATATATATATACAGTACACACATATACACAGTACGCATATACATATATATATACACAGTACACACATATACATACATACAGTACACACATATATACACACACAGTACACACATATACATATATACAGTACACACATATATACAGTACACACATATATATATATACATACATACAGTACACACATATACATATATATATAGTGTGCATTCTAGGTCAGTGTTGATAAACAGGCTCCTCATTACTGTATACACAGACAATTCCCTATGCACGTTGCCAGCACAGACAGCCTATACATGTATGATGCAATGACACTACAATACAATCACACACCACAATACACTCTGCTCCATCACATCCTCACTGCCATCATGGCTCTGCCACAATCATAGGCTCATTAGACCCCGGTACCTGATAATCCAGTGGTGTGGACACAGGATTCTTCCCAGTCAGAGCCTCATATGCCCAGTGCAGAGATTGCTTCATCCCCCTGCATGGACACACACTCTGCCCACCCCAAACTGTAGATGTAATCCTTTTACCAGCCGCCTTTGGTGCCAATCAGCCCCTGGTGCACACCTCCCTCCAGTACATGAGATGACCTGTGCTGCTTACTAACCTGTCTACAACCTGTGCTCTTCACTATAGTGGAGCTATGAGGTGGTCCCCTGAGTATATAGCTGGCCGGTCAGTCTTGTATACTCATGTGTAGCGGTGCTGGGGCCAGTACATGGCGATGCCTCTATAATTCTTTCTGTATTATTTCTAACTGTGCATTGCTGTATTGTTATTTCTCATACAGATCCCAGTACCTGGACTACCTTCCCAGTACATCCCAGTACATGTGACGTGTGTATACAGCACTATAAATGAAGCTTATTTAATGTGCTGTGTTATATATTACAATTGAACAACCTCATATATAATCTCCAGTGTATCAGTTATATATATGTAATGTATATACTGCTGCCTGTAATGATGGGTGCATGACAGTGACCATCTGCACCAGCAGCATGTCCAGTGCATCTGCCTATCCTTATACGTCCTGCACCCCTTACCTCTGGCATTGACCTGACCTGTGCCATGTACCCAGCTTAGCCATTATAACACATGTGATAGATGCAGCCTGAATGTGTACAGTACCTGTTCCTTCTCTGTAGTGCCTTTCCTGTGTGTTCTTCACTCTCTCCTCCTCCTGCTTGTTTTCCCTCACTACCTCCCCCCTTATTATTTTATCAGTTGTGCCCCCTCTGTTATCCCTAGCAGCCAATCAGCAGCTCAGCCAGGAAGGAAGTTGCATTGGGCAGGGAGGTCGCCTGGTCCCTGGCTGCTATCAGGATGGCACATCTCCGCTGAAGGTGAAGGAAAAACCAGCATCTGTGTCTGCACCCCTCTGACATCACCATCTTACAGGACCGCTGTGTAAGAGGAGGGACCTGGGAGCGGGGGGAAGGTAGGACTGGAAGTGGAGAGAGGAGGAGGAGAAAGGGAGCTGGAGCCCCACACAGGAGATCTGGGGGGAAGAGGGCTGAGCTCAGCCTACGCTACACACAGGTTTCATCACTTTCTAGTGAGGCAGAGGAGGGATTTTTGGACAGGAACTGGATTATAACGCCTCCAAACATTATACCGGGTCAGAGAGGGTCACTGCCGGATCAATGTCCACAAAATCTACATGTTCTTCTACAGTCTTTCAGTGTAGAGGGTCTCTGATCGACCAATGTTCAAAAAATCTGCATGGTCCTCTACCGTCTTTCACTGTAGAGTGTCACTGATGGATCAATGTCCAGAATATCTACATGTTCTTCTACAGTCTTTCAGTTACACAAAATAATTTGGTCCAGAAAGGGACTGCAAACGTAAATTCATATGGCATATCTTTAAGTAGTAAAAATCCGCTGTGGAATCCATGGCAGAAACCTGTATCTGCCCATCTGCCACAGCTTTTGTATGTTGAGTGCGGTGGGTCCCATGCCAAGAAGAGATAATGTGGACAAGATGTCTCTTCTTGACATGGTCTGGAAATTTGCACAGAAACAATCTGCATGTGTATTGACTCCCATTGGCAACAACGGGAGATGGTTTCCATGAGGATTTTTGATGTGGAAATCCACAGACAAAATCTGCCATGTAAACGAGTCTTAAAGACATATTCACAAACAGCAGATTTATTGAAGACATTTCTCTATCATCTGAATAGAGTTTGCAGAAATACACGCACATGCTGCAGAAAAAACCCTATTCACGTGTATGGAGAGGATTTTTAGTTATAAGCAGTTTTTGTGATCAGTACATCCTTGATTCTTGAGTATAATTATTTCCTATTGCTTAAATAGCACCAATATATTCCGCAGTGCGGTGCACAGATTGCCAGGGCTCCCCTCAGTCTCTTTTCTAGTGGGCACACAGGCACGCACACTAGGATCATTTCCACGGGAAGTTAATTATCCTATCAAGGTCTGTTCACACTAGTGTTGTGGCCATACAGATCTGAGGTGTAAGGGTACGACCACATGGTGAGGTTTCTGGATGCAGTTTTGGAAGCCAAAACCAGGAGTGAATTAAAAAAGTCATATCTGTCCTTTATACTGTCTCTCCTTTTATGATCCACTCCTGATTTGGCTTCCAAAACTGCATCCAGAAAACTGACCATGTGGCCATACCGTAAAGGTGGCCATACACATGAGACAGAATTTGGTTAATGGTTGAACAACAGTTGAAGAAACAAACATCTGCTGAAGATCATTCATTGTTAAATTTCACCCGATGAACGTTCATTTTGGTTGAAATTGTCAGTTTTGATCAACTTTAGAATAATGTGTATGGACACCTTAAGGGTCCTTGTACAAGGGTAGATCTCTGCCCAGCAACGAGAGGCGGTAGATCATCTCTCAACTCGATCAGAGCTTGTTATCTTCACCTAGACAGATAATTGCCCAGAGAGCCCCCTGAGTTGAAACAGTTGGAAGAGACCTTGGGATTATTGAAAAATTTTCTAACCATAATAGTTGGGAGATCACTTTTTCCACCATAGGGAACAACTGATATTGCGTCATGACAACTTACAAATTTATGTTGCCATGGTGATCAAGCCTACCATCTATAGCCACTTACAGACATGGACTGCTATCAGTGCTACTACTATATTTTCATCATGGTTTTCCCTCTGTGCAAGACAAAAAAACAGGTCCTAATGAGCATTTTTCTGCCAGTAGAAAACAATTAGGAAGAGTTCGACTTTAACATAAGTCTAACATAAGTATATTGCTCTGTCCATGCAGAGAAGATGATCCCCTATAGCAAAGATAAAAATTAGACCATATTTTAGGTGCTGCTTGTAACCAAATCACCTTGGACAGGAAGTCTTGGTGTAGTGTCCAAATGAGATTCTTTAGGCCCACTAGAGAAAATTATTCTAGGAGCCCCTACATCATCAATAAAATCCATTATAGCCCAACACAAAGTCTGAAAGGTTTTCAGTCAAAGATATACTTAGTGGTGATTTCTTCCAGGGACTTTGGGACCCACTATGGCTTCAGAGACTGGTCCTGGAAGTCTGGTGGGTCAGTCCGAAACAGTCTTGGTATGCCCATCCCACTTTTATGGCTCCAGTACATTTTCTAGGTTCTCACCATACATTATAATGTACCTGGGATGGGCATCTTCTCTTCAAGGGGCCCATAGCAGCTGACACCTACCCTCTTGACTCCATTGCAGAGATAGGAAAGTGCTTATTTAGAGTATCTATGATGTACTAATAAACAGAATTATTTCCAGGCACCTTCTCCCCTCTGTGTCCCATTTTTGGCTCTACATATAGGTTTGAGGTATCTTGGCTGTATTGAAGGGCTTTTTGTTTGTCCATGCACATACAAAGAGTAGTATGTAAATGTGTGAATAGTGTTCAATATACTGTATGGAGCACATCATTAGAGAATGATTTATGGATTAGCATTCAGAAACAAACATCAGTTCCAATAGTGAAGGTGAAGTTGAACCATAAAGGACAGTCAAAACTAGAGCAAAGCACACAAGAAAAAAACTTCTGCAGCTGCAACCTAAGATCTAGTAGCTAATGACATAAAACCATCGACCTCTACTTCCCTGGACTAATCCATCATTTTAAAGGAACATGTATATCTGAATGACCTCTCCTGAACCACGGGAAAATGCACGTAGGTTCAAAATAAGTTAACCATGCAGCTAATACTGCATTGTCTTTCCGCTTTTCGATTATGTGCTGTGTTTTCCAATGTAGCCCAACACATGGATAGACAAATTACTGTGGACTTCAGGAGCCAGTTGGACAATCCAGAAGCAGCTTGATTCTTTCATTAGTAGCCGGCTTCCATAGATACAGTATCAAGAGAAAACAATCCAAAAAAGTTAGACGGCTCATTGATAACTCGTCTCCTATATTTTTGAGCCCTGGCAAAAGGTTGAATTAAATCCCTGTTCACACCACGTTTGGTGTACCTGCCATACATATAGCCTGGATGTATGCAACTGTGTGCTGTAAAGTTGCATATGTCTGCAATATAAACACTGCAAAGGAACATATACTGCCCATTATACATTTTATGTGATGCCCTTTTATTGGCAAGTGTAGTCCAATGTACTTTCCAGTATAGCTTAAAAGGGTATTCCCATCTCAGACATTGATGGCATATCGCTAGAATGGGACCCCTGAAGTGAAGGAGGGTCCACCGTATATGCGCGACGTGCTCTCCTTTCACTTCACGCGCTCGGCTATTTTTGGAAGTCCCATAGCGGTGAATGGATAGCGCATCATGCATGCACGGCTACATCTCCATTTACCACTATGGGACTGTCAGAAGTAGCCTAGCCAGGGCTCAGCTATTTTCAGAACTCCCTCAACAGTGAACTGAAGGTGGTTGTGCATACATGACTGCTCTCCCTTCACTTCAAGGGGGCATGTTCTGGAGATAGGAGCAGGTCTCAGAGGTGGTATCCGCACTTATCTGACATTGATGGCATTTCCTAGTGATAAGCCATCCATGTCTGAGATGGAAATACCCCTTGAAAGTAAACATATGCGTGCCAAAGGGATATGCCAGTAATACACACCAAATGTAATGTGAATCTAGCATTACATGTTAAGATATTGGCCCTAAATAGAATTTTTTTTTAGTTTTTTTTCATCCAAAAAGTACCACTCTTGTCCATGGGCTCTGTCTACTATTGCAGTCACTTTCACTTCAATAGGATGGGATGCACTACCAGACACTGCCTGGCTATAGGTGTGGTGCTGTTTCAGGAGAAAAGCAGACATTCTTTCTGATCTCATACAACCCATTTAGGATTTATGTGACTTACTAAGGGTTAATGAGAGGAAGCTTAAAGGGGTTGTTTTAGGGTGCCTTCACACACATAACTACTAATAGCCCAATACACTATAGATGACCATGTAGAGGTATATTGTCTCACCCCGCACAATATTAAAAAGTAACTTTTACTAAACATAGATAAAATGCTACCAATAAAAGACAAACTGCAGTGAGTAAACAAAAACTAAACTCCGGTCACCACTCCCTGATAGCTCCAATACTGTAGTGATAAATGGATAGATCTCACCATTCCCGAAGTGTAGACTTTGAATCATCATCAGGTGTGTGACACAGATGTATCCTTGTGTACGGTGGCAAAAGCACATAGGTGACCGGTGCTCTTGATGTCAATGGCAGTAAGCAGTCTGTGTCCTAATTAGCCCTCAATGTAAAGCCCTACCTGTCGGAGGGTCAGGGGACTAATTTGCACCTGCCTGTCAGACACAGAGCACCCGCCCCGACAGGGGTGACCTTATACGGAACCTTTCCCTACTTGGGGCCTATTCCCTACAAATACCCTCACTAAATTCCCTACATGCCACGTTTTGTCCCAACAACGGGACTCATCAGGGGACTTTTATAAAGTGAAGAAAAAATATAATTAGGGAGCAAGGACGATTCCTTGTCACGTAGAGGATGTAGGCATAATTGAAGACAATGGTCCGTGCCTTGGTGTGGGGAAGTGTCCCCTATCCACCTAAGTCTCACTGCTAGTTACCTGACCCATCAATTAGGCCTATTTAAACAGGTAACCTGCTGGCCACAGGTTGCCTGTGATTGGTCTTGTTACCTCACTAGCGTTCTCTACATGTGTGGCTACTTTGTTTGACCTTGGCTTGTATTTGACTTCGATCTTGTGTTACTCCTTGTACTGACGCGACCTCTTGGCTCCTGACCTCGGCTTGTATTGACTTCGATCTTGAATTACCTCTTTGTGCCCTTGTTGCCTCCTGGGTCTAGACCTTGGCTTCCATTGGTTTCAGTTGTGGTTTTACCCAGCCTGGGAAACTTGTTGCTTCTGTGTTTTCTGTCCTTGTCTTTTGTTTACTCCCCTTGTTGTTTCCTCCTTTTAGGCCCCTGCAAGTATGTAAGCTAGGGACTGCCGCCCAGTTGTACCCCGTCGGTTAGAACGGACCGTGCAAGTAGGTAGGGATAGGGGAGTGGGTGGAGTTTAGGGCTGCACTTATCCCTACCTTTTCGTGACACTATGCCCACGAAGCCCATATTTAAAGGGGTATTCCAGTTGTTTGAATACCCTATCCACAGGATAGGGGATAAATATTAAGGTGGATGAACACTGCCGGTTTGTCAGGCAGAGTATCGGAATGAACGTTCCCATGAACGCTCGTCCCCGACAATCTTCCCATCTAAGTGTGCCGTCAATCATCCGATGAACAAGCAAAATGCTTGTTCATCGGATGATCCTGTCGTTTCTGCAGGCACATCAATCATTGTTTCTGGGCAGCAAATCGTGTGGTCTGAACAGCGATCTGCCGACCAAAAACAATGATTCTGCATGGGGACGAGCAATCGCAATAGCGATCCCTAATCCTCATACAGTGAGGGAGATCGCTGCATCTAATGAGCAGCCAAATGTTAGGAAGGAACGCTTCTTTTCTGACAATCAGCTTTCTGGTCGACGCGTGTACACCCACCTTTAGACTGGTGGAGGTCCTACCGCTGAGACCCCCTCAATCACGAGAACAGGGCCCTGTACTCCCTGCAGCCCTCCTGAAAGCAGCCAGTTGGGTATGCGTGCAGCTGTGCCATTCATTTCTATGGGAGTTCAGGAGATAGTGGAGCGCTGTACTCGGTTATCTCTGGAACTCCCATAGAAATTAATGGAACGGCCACACACATGTACGACTGGGGGTACGGGGCCCCCATTCATCTGATTGTGGGGGTCTCAGTGTTAAGACCTCCACCAACCTAATAGTTATCCCTTAGCCTGACGCTTCATTTTTTATACTCCTTCACTAATGTGCTATCCTTAAGAATAGGACGTGTTCTATATTTTTGTGGGGCCACGGAACGAACTTATGGATGCGGACAGCGCATGAGTGTGCAGTCCGCATCTTTTGCAGCCGCATTGAGATGAATGGGTCAGCATCTGATCCGCAAATAATGCGGATCGGATGCGGACCAAGACGTTTGCTGTAATTCTGAAAAAAAGGTACCATATAAATACAAATAAATATGGGGTCAAAAAAAAAATTAAGATTTATGTCTTTTTGAACACTATTTTAAAGGGGTTGTCCCGTTAGGACGGAATAAGTGTTCGGCGGGGTCCCCGTCAATCATGAGAACAGGGGCCCGCACTACGAATAGAGCGGTGGTCATACCTGTGTACTGCATGCAGCTCTACGGGGCTGCCAGAGGTAGCCGAGTGCTTGTACTCTGCTATTTCCAGCAATCCCATAGCATTGAATGGAATGGCGGACATGCATGTATGCTGCAGCTCCATTTACACAGGGAACCCAGTAGCCAGAACCCCACCAATGGCTTTTACCCGGCAGGGCGCTCTACTTTCCGATTTACTCCCTTCTGGAAGTTCGTCACTAGCAGGACAGCCCACTTGGCTCCTGCACCATCTGCAGATGATGCACTTATGAGTAGCAGCCGGACATTCCGGTAAGGTCTGGTGATGCCGAATCCAGAGTGCTCCAGACGGCTGCTCTCTGCCGGAATAGCCTGCTGGAACTCCTGCCGCAGGCGTGAAACAGACCTATTGAAGAGCAATTTTTCATGAAACTAGTTTCTTAAAAAATGCTTATCCTCTATTTGTATGCAATTGTCCCACGCGGTATGGAAAGACGGAATGTCTCTTAGGGCTCATGCACACGACAGTATTTTGCGTTCAGTATACTGCCCGTTTTTTAAGTTCAGTATGCGGTACATACAGTATACAGAACCATTCATTTCAATGGTTCAGCAAAAAAAACTGAAGTGTCTCCGTGTGCATTCCGTTTCAGTATTTCCGTACCGTGAAAAGATAGAACATGTTCTGTTCTTTTCCACAAATCACGGTGCTTGGCTCCATTCAAGTCAATGTGTCCGCAAATAAAGGGAACACATAAGGAAATGCATCCGTATGTCTTCCGTATCCGTTCCGTTTTTGGCGGAACCATCTATTGAAAATGTTATGCCCAGCCCAATTTTTTCTATGTAATTACTGTATAATGTATATGGGATTGGAAAAACGGAAAGGAAACAGAAACACAACGGAAACAAAAAACGGATCAACGGATCCATAAAAAAAACGGACCGCAAAACACTCAAAATGCCCTATGGTCGTGTGCATGAGCCCTTAGTCCATCTCCAAATAGAAATGGCTTTTGTGTCGCTGGCATTATGTTGCTCTGTGCATTACGGGCACAAAGACACTCCATGTGACACCATATGACAATGTGCCTAGGGGAGAAGAATACAAGGTTTTCTTTTCATATTGAATTCCATAGGAATGATAAATACGATCTAGATGAGTGTCCATATAAAGGCAAGGTCAGAGGTATATGGAATTTTTGGGCATGGCCAAGCATCAGGCTGGGGTGCAGCTGCCTCGCCACCACCCAAAGTGACGCCCTTCCTGCCCCCCGATTTGCACGTCTTGTATAACCCTATGTGTCACACATTGGAGTTCTGATAGCTTTCTCCTTTATTGCTGTATGATAAGCGAAGTGCCAGATGTATCTAAGCAACACATGAAGTATGCAGACATAGCTCCTGGGTGATGCATTATGTGCTTGTATGTGAATAGATGGGAGGGATGAGTAATCTCCAAGCAATAAAACCAGGATACAATACATAGTGGTTCAAGGAACCATGAGAATGGGATCACGTGCAAGAAGGAGGATGCGACAGATCCCAAGTGAGGCTTTGTAGGACGGATCAGTTTTCTCTGACACAATAGAATACGGATCCGTCCCCCATTGACTTTCAATGGTGTTCATGACGGATCCGTCATGGCTATAGAAGACATAATGCAACTGGATCCGTTCATGACGGTTGTATAATGGTAACGGAAGCGTTTTTGCAGATCCATGACGGATCCGCAAAAAACGCCAGTGTGAAAGTGGCCTTATCTCCACAATAACAAAAGGATCGAGCAGTTGAAATCCAACATGTCTGATCCTTACTAGCCGTTTTCAGAATTGGGTGGGTGCTATGCACATCAGATCTCATCTGTACAGCTTTAGGGTGCCTGCACATGGTGCGGATTACGCACGTTTTCTCCTTGAGGATTCTCATGTGAAAAAAACGCAGTTGTTTACAGTACCAACAAAGTGTATGGGATTAGACAAATCTCAAGTACACTTTGCTTCTTTTTTACCCTGTGGAAGTTGACCTCTGGTGCGGATTTAAAAATCCTCAGCATGTCAATGGAAGGGTGAGATCTGCATCATAACCGCATCAAATATGCAAAAAAAAAACGCAAGTAAAACAGGCGTTTTTTGGGAAAAGAAAACCCCACTTAAATCTGTGCAGATTTTCTGTTGGTAAGGCTACATGCACACGACCGTATGTGTTTTGCCGTCCGCAAATTGCGGATCCGCAAAAAAAACGGATGACGTTCCGTATGGCATCCGTTTTTTTTGCGGATCCATTGTAATAATGCCTATCCCTGTACGTGAACTAGAAAAAAATAGGACATGCACTATTTTTTTAGCGGAGCAACGGAACGGACATACTGATGCGGACAGCACACGGTGTGCTGTCCGCGTTTTTTGCGGACCCATTGTAATTAATGGGTCCGCATCCTATCCACCAAAAAAACGGATCAGACACGGAAACAAAATACGGTCGTGTGCATGAGGCCTAAACCTGCATCCGTCTGCAGGTAGCATTAAGCTCCTTATATCCACTGGGCATGTTTAAATGCCATACTGTACACCTTTATGGCCTCCGTCTATGTGTATTGTAGTGGATATAATAGCAAGATAATACATG
This sequence comes from Bufo bufo, assembly GCF_905171765.1. Lineage (NCBI taxonomy): Eukaryota > Metazoa > Chordata > Amphibia > Anura > Bufonidae > Bufo > Bufo bufo. Next base: position 584,144,048 of record NC_053391.1, read on the forward strand.
ATATCATTAAGCACAAATCTTCTCACATGACAGACACTTCAAAGACAGATCCTTAGCAGCCGCAACTTCGAAACGTTTCCAGCAAATTGTAGTAATATATGTAGTTAGTTTTCTTTCTTGAGTCTTTATGTCTTGTCCTGATTTTGTCTGTTCATTTATCCACAACACTTTACTTCCATAAAGGTGGGTGGAGGCCGCCACATGACTGCTGGAGTCTGAGGAGGGCGGAGGCCGCCACATGACTGCTGGAGCCTGAGGTGGGTGGAGGCCGCCACATGACTGCTGGAGCCTGAGGTGGGCGGAGGCCGCCACATGACTGCTGGAGCCTGAGGTGGGCGGAGGCCGCCACATGACTGCTGGAGCCTGAGGTGGGCGGAGGCCGCCACATGACTGCTGGAGCCTGAGGTGGGCGGAGGCCGCCACATGACTGCTGGAGCCTGAGGTGGGCGGAGGCCGCCACATGACTACTGGAGCCTGAGGTGGGCGGAGGCCGCCACATGACTGCTGGAGCCTGAGGTGGGCGGAGGCCGCCACATGACTGCTGGAGCCTGAGGTGGGCGGAGGCCGCCACATGACTGCTGGAGCCTGAGGTGGGCGGAGGCCGCCACATGACTGCCGGAGCCTGAGGTGGGCGGAGGCCGCCACATGACTGCCGGAGCCTGAGGTGGGCGGAGGCCGCCACATGACTGCCGGAGCCTGAGGTGGGCGGAGGCCGCCACATGACTGCCGGAGCCTGAGGTGGGCGGAGGCCGCCACATGACTGCTGGAGCCTGAGGTGGGCGGAGGCCGCCACATGACTGCTGGAGCCTGAGGTGGGCGGAGGCCGCCACATGACTGCTGGAGCCTGAGGTAGGCGGAGGCCGCCACATGACTGCTGGAGCCTGAGGTGGGTGGAGGCCAGGCTCTGGATATCACGTGTTTTCCCAATACAGAGTCATACCATTTGCTTGTGCCACCACTATGGGGCACCGTGCCTCAGCAGTGATGCGCCATTTTTTCACACGTGACCACTGAGTGGCTGTAGAGGTCTTCTGTTCAAAAACACGTCCCCATCACTTCTATCTTTTAAAAAATTAACACACTCCAGCCTGTCCCTGGAGTTTTTATTATACCAGAGAACCCCATTAAAGGGGTTTTCCAGGAGTAGAATACCGATAATTTATCCTCAGGATAGTTCAATATCTGATCGATGGAGGTCCAACACCTGGCAATGCCACCAATGAGCTATTGCGGCACTCCTGTCAGCGCTGAGCAACCTCATAGTATACCAAGCACAGCGCCATACAACATATAGTGGTTGTACTTGGTATTGCAATGGGACTGAGCTGCACATAGGCTGTGTGACCGATGAAGGTGACTTTACTGGCTTCTTCTGGGACTGGGAGTCAGGCCGCCACTGATCTTATATTGATGACATATCTTGAGGATAGGTCTTCTCAGAAAAGCCTTTTAAGTATTGGGGTAATTCTAAGCTAATGGGTGGAAGGGTGTCCACAGCCTATCTATTCTATCTCCTTAGGCTACATGCACACGACCGTATGTGTTTGCGGATTCATTGTAACAATGCCTAAAACAGACAAGAATAGGACATGTTCTATTTTTTTGCGGGACTACGGAACGAACATACGGATAGCACACGGTGTGCTGTCCACATTTTTTGAGGACCCATTGAAATGAACGGGTCCGCATCCTATCCGCAAAAAAACCCCGGTATGGACACGGAAACAAACAACGTTCGTGTGCATGCAGCCTTAGGCTCCATTCACACATCCGTAATAATGGGTCCGCATCCGTTTACGCAAATTGTGGAACAGGTGCGGACCCATTCATTCTCTTTGCGAACGGAATGGATGTAGAGAGTACACGTCCGTGGCTCCCGAACATGTTCTATTCTTGTCCGCAATTGTGGCATTTCTATGGGGGGCTGGCTGGGTGCGATTTGCGGATCCGCAATGGACTACGGATGTGTGAATGGACCCTTAGTCTGATGTCCATACAACATGGTCTAAAGACCCCTTTTACTGCTAGATATAGCAGGTGATTGTCGGGAAGTAAGCTATCCTTCTTGACAAACATTTGCTCGTCAGTGGAGGAGACTGCTCATTTACATGCAGCGATCTCCTCCACAGTATGGGAAGGAGCAATCACCAGTGCCATCGCTCATCCCCATACAGAATCCTTGTTTGCTGGCAGCAGAGTCATGTTTAGATGGCTGCCAGCAAATAATGATTTAGGTGTCCGCATGAGCGATCTTATTACCTGGTGAAGGAGCGAAACACCCGTTCATCGGGTCAGCGGAAGCACCTTTACACCGGCAGATAATCGCTTCCTATAAATGCTTGTTGGCGATTATCTGGCCGATGCTCAGCCAGTGTAAAGGGTCCCTTCTCCTCGGTGACTGTTTAGTGGGCCCAGCTACGCACATGAGTAAAGCTGCCTCTTAATAGATGTCTGTCATTGTGACGGATGGTTTTTAAGCTACCGCTCATTATGGGAAGCTGAACTACATAAGTAAACTATTAGTCTAATCAATCTCCACATCTAAAAATAGTCATAGCGCAAAATGAAGTTCTGACGTTCCGTTTTGCAATTAATTGTCAATGGAATCAATTACAGAACCGAATAAATAGTACAGAAATGAGATTATAAGGCAATTTCTCCATAGCTGACACAGCGGCCTCTGACGGCGCTCATCTATAACACTCTACCCTATAGACGCATGACATAACTGTGTGTAATGATAATAACTCAGCTCTGATCTTTATTCCAGAGGCCAATATGCTCCGTGCCCTTCGGTGCAGAGTGAGTCAGCGGCCGGCGGGCCCTGAGGACAGAGACAGTCAGCGGCCGGCGGGCCCTGAGGACAGAGACAGTCAGCGGCCGGCGGGCCCTGAGGACAGAGACAGTCAGCGGCCGGCGGGCCCTGAGGACAGACTGGATTATTTCTTATTTCACATCCATTGTAGATTAAGCCTGTGAGATGAATGTGTGGCAGGTACATGGAATTAGTGATAATTGGATTGAATGTGTTACCAACTTCGACCGTCATTTATGAATCGGTTGGAAGTGAACTTAAAGGAAATGTGTCACCAAAAATGTTGTCTACCGGTTAAAACCAGATAGTGACACATCTCCTTTTTTCTAATCTGTTTTTTTTATTTTTTTATTCTATTTCCTGAACATGTTTATGGGGGCGGCCATCTTGCTTGAGCTGTTCATAACAGCATTTATAAATTGCTTTACGGCAGCCCCGTGGGCCATAGACACAATGGACAGGAGGGGACCTCATTAATTTCTAGGGGAGAGTTTTCTAGGCATGCTCTGTGTCCTGTGCAGAGGTCATTGTACAAGGAAAGGATAGATAATCTTTGACAAATACCTATTGTGAATGGTGGATCCCGTCTTATCTGTACAGAGAGGTGATATCATTACAGGCAGGATTAGAATGACAGATAAGCAGATAATTGCAATAAAGGATGCAAAGAGAACAGCACAGCAGTGATGACGTGTCTGATTACTGTACTGCAGATTACTGCTGAGTCCAGTGTTAGCTGCAGCAGTAATGTGCAGTAGTTGGGCAAGATGGGAGCACTGGAGCAGCGCCGCTGAAACAAAGGGGGATTGAGCAAGTGAGTAAGGTGTTCTTTTTGTTTTGTTTTTTTGCATTCCTGGTAGAAATGAGCAAAGTTTTAAAAAATTTGATTCAGCAGCTTCACCGAAGTTTGACAAGAAACTTGATTTGTTACGAATTAATTTGTCACGGATCGCTGTGTTAAAACCCTATTCAGCCTATCAATCAATGGGACCGTTTTTAACAGCTGCTTAGACAGACGTTAAAGACAGTAATACGCTAGTGCAATATGGGCTTTTAAGTTTTAAAAATAAATCACTCATCTCATCCTCTTTTTTGCGCTGGGAGCGCACGGTGACATCATCATGCTCAGCGCAGGTCTATCGGCAGGTCTTTTTCAATCAAGAGAGGAGTGGACTCCCTCTGCGCAAGCAAGTGGATGAGGATTTTTTTTTTCGTTCTTTCTAAGACAACTCTAGCCGCCATTTTGGAAAAAATTATTTGCTACCACAAAGCATGAGGAAATTTGGCTTTGTGGCAAATCAAATTTTTCCTAAACTTCGGATCGAATTCCATTTCAGGTGCTTCAATTCACTCAACACCTTCCCCACAATTTTTCCAGAAAAATACCTTTATCATGCTGTTTTCCTTGCAGCAACCACTAGGGGAAGCTGAGGAGTTAAAAGGGTTTTATCCAATGGTTAGGTTACCAGTATCTGATCGCTGGGGGTCCGACACCCGGGACCCCCGCCGATCAACTTTTTGAGAATGCAGTGGCGCCCCTGTGAGCGCCGCAGCCTTCTCCCTGCTCACCAAGCACAGTGCCGTATATTGTATAGTGGCTGTGCTTTGTATCGCAGCTCAGCCCCATTCACTTCAATAGTGCTAACCTGTGCCTAGGCCACATGACCAATGAACGTGTCGTCACTAGCCTAGGAAAAGCTATGGGATGGGCCGCAGCACTACTCTGAGTGCCACTGCCTTTTCAAATAGCTGATCCCGGTTGTCCTGAGGATAGATCATCAGTATGTAAGTCTCAGGAAACCCCTTTAATGCATACTTATTATCAAGCTTGGGGTATAAACAGTATGTAGTAAACTCCCAAGCATATTTAGGGGATTTGGAGTTCTGTATAAATTAACAAATTAATCAGCACAGATTTAAAAAAATGTGTTTCAGGGTGGATATTCACTTTAGGGCTCATGCACACGAACGATCATAGGTATTTTGCGGTACGCAAAAAACGGATCCACTAAAAACACAGATGACATCTGTGTGATGTCCGTGTTACATCCTTTTTTTTGCGGATCCAATTAAACAATGCCTGTACTTGTCCGCAAAACTGACAAGAATAGGACATGTTCTATTTTTTTGCAGAACGGACTTGCGGATATACGGATACGGGGACATTTATCAAATCAGACATGTCAGCTGGATGTCAGCTGTAAGGCCTTAGAAAGGCTACAAGTTATGGCGATTGCACCGTTTTCTGCGACATTTGATCAATTTTTGCAACATTTCGTGTTCCTCGACACTTTCCACGCTATGTTTAACAGCTAAGGGCTCGTTCACACGACCGTATATTTTTTCATTTTCCGTTCCTTTTTTTTGCGGACCATATGCGGAACCATTCATTTCAATGGTTCCGCAAAAAAAAAGGAAGTTACTCCGTGTGCATTCTGTTTCCGAATGTCCGTATTTCCGTTCGGCAAAAAATGTTAACATGTCCTATTATTGTCCGCATTACGGACAAGGATAGTACTGTTATATGAAGGGTCAGCTGTTCCGTAAAATACGGAATGCAAACTGATGTTATCCATATTTTTGTGGATCAGTTTTTTGCAGACCGCAAAATACATACGGTCGTGTGAATGAGCCCTAAAAGTGAGATTAGACTCGGATTACTAGTAAATCTACTATGTGAGACTTTTGCAATATCGCACAAAAGTAGCAACCTACGCCAGGCAAACCCATGGGTCTACTTTTAGGCCTCATGCTCACGACCGTAGTTATGGTCCGCATCCGAGCCGCAGTTTTTGCGGCTCGGATGCGGACCCATTCACTTCAATGGGGCCGCCAAAGATGCGGACAGCACTCCGTGTGCTGTCCGCATCCGCTGCTCCGTTCCGAGGCCCTGCAAAAAAAAAATTGCATGTCCTATTCTTGTCCGTTTTGCGGACAAGAATAGGCATGTCTACAATGGGCCGCCTGTTCCGTTCCGCAAAGTGCGGAAGGCACACGGGCGGCTTCTGTTTTTTGCGGATCTGCGGTTTGCGGACCGCAAAAAACGACACGGTCGTGTGCATGAGGCCTTACACATATAGGTGTCAAACACATTGCACTCACCAGGGTTGCCAACTGTCCAGAAGTTTCTGGACAGGCCTTAAAAAGAGGCAACCTTTTTCCTGTGTCTGGGAAAAAAAAATGTATGTGTCCGTGATTATTTGGAGGTTGGTGGATTATTTTGGTGGTAATTCTTATCATTTTACAACTCACAGTAATTTCTGGTAATGAGTTCTTATCGGTATATTGAGCTATAGACATGGATTACTTATAATCTTTATCATTCATTATGGTTTTCCAATTTTCCGTAAAAAAACTTTGGCTGTCCGTGATTTTTGGGATAAGTTGTCTAGAAAATAAAAAATCTGTTTGGCAACCCTGTCACTTACGATATAATATTAGGCATTTTTCATCATTTCATAAATTTGTTGCAGACACACAAAGACACAAAAACAACGGCAGGCGATAAATGTCCCCTATATGCTTCATCATATGCACATTAATGATCCGCCACGGCGCAATGTTCTCCTCTGAGCTGATTGAACACCTGAATGGTAGAAAGGACGTCTCTGTAAGCGCTGGAATTAGATGGATGTGATTTGCCTGAGTGGTGTGTAGAGCTGTCTCCTGTGGGACACGTTGTCTCCTGGCTTCTTTCCTGTAGGTCACCTGACTGCCTACAAGCAAATGCATGGGTATATTATGGGATAGCGCACGCTGCGGCGTTGCTGTGGAGACGCATCCTAGCAGCAGTGCATGAAGTCAGAGCTAAAGATAGCACTGACAGCACAGAGAGAGAGATTGATACTGTGTGTGTGTGTGTGCTGCTGCGTTACCATCCGTCCAGGGTCAGCCATAGGCGCACAATTCCTCAAATTTTAGGTGGAAATGCCATATTAGGAATGCATTTAGTCATTTTCTTACTTGGCAAGCACTTTGTTGTAAGACAGAGGCCTCATGCACACGGCCGTTGTTTTGGTCCGCATCCGAGCCGCAGTTCTGGCGGCTCGGATGTGGACCCATTCACTTCAATGGGGCCGCAAAAGATGCGGACAGCACTCCGTGTGCTGTCCGCATCCGTTGCTCCGTTCCGTGGCCCCGCGAAAAAAAATATATAACCTGTCCTATTCTTGTCCGCGTTTTGCGGACAAGAATAGGCAGTTATATTAATGGCTGTCCGTGCCGTTCCGCAAATTGCGGAACGTACACGGAAGCCATCCGCGGTTTGCGGACCGCAAAACACACAACGGTTGTGTGCATGAGGCCAGACTTGCATGTGCCTCACATTACGTGTGCCGGGGGTTAGTTCCAGGAATCTGCAGCTCCCACGTTCCAACATTACTGGTGACATCTGGTATTATGCAAATAATCCTGGAAAAAAAACATTATAACAAAGGCATTTGCTACATTGTGACTTTATATAACAGACCACCCATAGTGAGTGGTAATTATCTCTGTAGGGATCAGCACCCTCCAGCACTCCAGCTGTTCTGCAACTACAACTCCCAGAATCTTTCTTTCACTTCTAGGGAAGTCCCACGAATAGGTCACTAAGTGTGCATGCTAGGAGTTGTAGTTTCACAGCAGCTAGAGTGCAGAAGGTTGCTAATTCCTGGTATAGACCAATATATTCCTCAGCAATAGGCCTCATGCACACAGCCGTTGTTTTATTCCGTGTCCGTTGTTCAGTTTTTCGTGATTTTCTGCGAACCTATTGACTTTCAATGGGTTCGTTGAAAACTCGGCTAATGCACCGTTTGTCAACCGCGTCCGTGATCCGTGGTTCCAGTCCGTCCAAAAAATATATAACCTGTCCTATTTTTTTCACGGAAAACAGTTTGCGCACCCATTCAAGTCAATGGGACCGTGAAAAAACGCGGAGGCACACAAGATTGTCATCCGCGTGTCCGCGTCCGTTTTTTTCCTATCATTTGCATGGCAAACTTGACTTAGACTTTTTTTTACTTTCCTTCATGTCTGGTGATCCTCCAAAAATAAAGGAAGACACACGGAAACAAAAACGGAAACAGATCATGGAACAACGGAACCCCATTTTGCGGAACGGAACACAACAACGGTCGTGTGCATGAGGCCTTAGAGAGAGATTGTCATCACCATCAGTCCCAGTCCCTATTGCAGGCAGTTAGGGTCAGTTTTATAGGAAGCCAGTCAACCTATTAATATTTTTTTGGCATGTGGGATAAAACCAAAATACATGGAGGAAACCCATGTAAACCTGGAGAGGATATACAGCAGTAGTGACTGACAACTTGTACCAGTGCATGTGTCAACGCTAAGAATATGTTGTCAGCATGGTATATTCTACTACAGCAGGGATACTGAACTGGCAGACCATGGTCTGAATCCAGGACACAGTGGGTGGTTGTCTGGTCTCCTGCACCTGTGTCCTCACTCCATGGGGCCACTTAACCGGGCATAACTGTGAGGGGGCACTTAAGAGGGCATCACTCGGAGAGTGCACTTAAGAGGGCATCACTCTGAGGGGGCAATGAAGAGGACATCACTGTAGGGATGCACTTAGGGCATCACTGTGAGGGGGCAATTAAGAGGGCATCATGGTAGGAAAGCAATTAGGGCATCACTGTGAGGGGCCCTCAAGGGAGTATCACTGTGTGTGTGGGCTCTTAAGCGGACAATATAATGTATGAGGGTACTTAGAGGGCATTTCTTTATGTGGGGGCATTTAAGAGGGTCTCATTTTGTGTACGGGCACATAAGTGATCATCCTGCTGTGATGGGGACACTTAGGGGATATCATACTGTATGGGGAGGCATTGTACTGTCTGAGGGACACTCTTCTTGTTGTGTTGGGGCCTTAAGTGGGTTGGGTGGGATTAGAGGTGTGGTTTATTGTTAGAAAAAACTACTTGCTTCAGAGTGCCACTGGTGTTATCCCTCCTCTTCTTTTTTTTTTTAGTTTTTGCAGACCTTCACCCAATGGCAGACCCAGGTATGTAGACCTTTACCAAAAGAACTTGAGTAGCCCTGTCCTGTCCAACGTTCCTTAACCTGTGGCTCTCCAGCTGTGCAAAACTACAACTCCTGTCATTCACTGGCAACCTGCGGCTATCAGAGCAAGGTGGGAGTTGTAGTTTTGAAACATCTGGAGAGCCACAGGTGGGAGCTCCAGTGACTTAGAGTGCCAGAAGACCCTCCAAGTGCCCAGGCTCTAACACAATAATGATCCCTTTAATACAACAGGACTGCAAAGTACCACCAGAAGAATACCCCATCTGGAGATGACTATGGGTCTATCCTTATAGAATAAATAAAAATCTATTAGCCCATATAGATGATATGTTCTTTGCTTGTGAACTGATACGAGCAAAATTTATGATGTACATGTTATGTATAGTTGGTAGGTCCTCAGAATCCATTCACTAAGCCAAGGAAACTGAAATCTACAGTGGCTGATGATAAGAAATCAAATGGGTTTTCTGGGTCCCCCATAACATGAGTTAAAAAAACTCACCTGTTCCACACCCGCTATTGCAGTGCCTCCTTTCTGGTGCTTCTGGTGACTTCTGAAACTGCAGTGGTGACTCCACATAACTGCTACAGCCATTCATTGGCCTTAGCAATCCTTTGGAGTAGCGGGGTAGGCCATCGCAAGGAACAGATGGAACAGAGCCTAAGTGTACAATAATACCAAGCCCTATGAAATTCTGCCTGATATTCAAAAACTGAAGATCAAGATATTCTTCAATCTAGCTTTATAGAAGAATAAACTGATTTGAAGAATATCTTGATCTTCGGTTGTGCTGGCGTTGTCTCTTTTTCATTTGATAAACTTTGGCTTCTTGGGCTGCTGTGCAAACGCTATGAGCAACTACCTACATATGATACTAAAAGACTGTACTCTTTCCCTACATACAGTGAATATGTACATATGAGTTTGCCTGTGTAGAAGACCTACGTTTGTAATTTGACACAACCTACCTACAGGTAAACTTACTAAATTGTCTTAGGAGTCATCATGGAACACCGAAGAAAAAGCTGTATGTTAAATGATATAGTTTTGTGCAAAAATATTTAGTAAAACTTGTAATTTATACATTTATATCTCTGCTGTTTCTGCTACCCCTTTGTACAGCTACAGTGACTGACATCTATCTATGTATACACAATTACACAGAGAACGCTATCAATCACTGATAACACCTCCCAGTGCACTGAGAGCTGTTCACGGGGTGGTCTTAATTTAGAAAAAGCAGAGATATAAAAGTTTTACTGAATCTTATCCCACAAATCTACAATGCATTCAGAAACTCTTCAGACCCTTTCACTTTTTTCACATTTTATTATATTGCGGCCTTGTGCTAAAATAAAAAAAAATATCGAAATTTCCCCCATCAATCTCAATACTCCATTTTTGGAAAAGAGTACAAAAAAAGTTCTGCTGCAATGAAAGTTCCCAAGAGCACAGTGGCCTCCATAAGTCTTGAATGGAAGACATTTGGAACAAGCTAGACACTTGAAGGATGGTTGTGGCAGCATCATGCTGTGGGTGTGATTTTCTGTGGTTGGGGCAGGGAGATTGGTCAGGGTTTAGAGAAAGCTGAATGGAGCAAAGTACAGAGATATTCTTAATGAAACCTGCCAGAGCCCTGCCATGAACCCAATAGAACATCTCTGGAGAGACCAGAAAATGGCTGGCCATCGATGTTCCCCATGCAACCTGACAGTGCTTGAGAGGATCTGCAGAGAAGAATGGCAGAAAATCCCCAAATCCAGGCATGCAAACCTTGTGGCATCATACCCAAGAAGACTGGAGGCTGTAATCACTGCCAAAGATGCTTCAATTAAATCTTTAGTAAAGGGTCTGATGTCAATGCAAGATTTTAGTTTTTTCTTTTCAACAAATTAGCAAAGATTTCTAACATTCTGTTCCGAATTTTTATACGACAACATAACAAAATGAGAAAAAAGTGAAAGAGTCTGAAGACTTTTCGAATGCATTGTATATATCAATCTCCTCAGCCATGGGTGTAACTACCAGGGTAGCAGACATAGCAGCTGCTGTGGGGCCAATCAACTAAGGAGGCCCATTTCCACTCAGACATAAGGTGCATTAAGTGATAAAATGCATATAAAGTGCCATGGAAAATTTGATATGACCCCATCCTAAGTTTCACTATGGAGCCTCATGGTTACTTCTGTTTCCATTATTCCTTCTCTGCAGCATTAGTTTTTGCATTTTTCTTGTGCTATTACATCACTACATTATTCCTGTGCTGTGACATCATATGTGCATTACACTTGAATGTGACATCACTATTTGTATAATCCCAGTTGTTGCAACGTCACTGAGTATATTATCTGTGACATGATTGTCTTTAGTATTGTCTATAATGCCATTGTTATATCACGGTGTCCATTACCCTATGCTGTGACATCACAATGTGCATATTCCTGTTTTATGACATCAATGTGTGTCGTAGCCTTGTGCATTGGTAAGACCAACATATTCCTGAAAGTTGTCATGGTGGAATGGGGCCCCATTCCCAGTTTTGCTATGGGTTCCCATGGTTACATGACTACAAGAGATGAGGTACTGGCTGTGTCTCCAAGTCATCCAATTCATCTGCACATGTGAATGCCGTGTACACAGAATTGTGGCATGTTCCTGTAGATCTATTACTCCATAATTAGGTTCCACCTCTGGGACCCGCACCTATCAGACAATGGGAGCGTATCCTAGTGATATGCCCCCATTGTCTGTGATGGGAATACCCCTTTAAGGGTTTCTTGCTCAGCATCCCCTTCAGTGAACCAAGTTCAGAGAGACACTCTGTAAGAGAAGCTCCCAATCTTGTAGACTGGAGCCATCCATGCATTACGTGGATGATAGCATTCATCTGAATGGCCGCCATGTGATGCTGCTGTAAGGGAAGTGTCTGGCTGGTGGAAATCAGAAGGTCCCATCTTAAAAGGGTTACCTTTAACCCCTTAGTGACCAAGCCTGTTTGGGCCTTAATGACCAAGCCAGATTTTGGAAGTCTGATATGTGTCACTTTAGCACAGAGTAACTTTGTAAAGGTTTTGCACATCAAAGTAATTCTGACTTTGTTTTCTCGTCACATATTGTACTTTACTTAGGTGGTAAAATTTTACTGATAAAATGTGCGTATCTTTATTAAAAAACTTAAAAATCTATGAAAATTTGTAAACATTTGCATATTTCCCTATTTTCAACTGCAATATTTCACATACATACATAAATACTATTCAATATTTTTAGCAAAAATATATTTCCACATCTTTACTTTATTTTGGCTGCACTTGCAAAAAACTTTTAGGCCTATTGCACACGACCGTATGGCTTTTTCAGTGTTTTGCGATCCGTTTTTCACGGATCCGTTGTTCCGTTTTTTTGTTTACGTTGTGGTTCCGTTTTGGTTCAGTTTTTCTGTTCTGTTTTTCCGTATGGCATATACAGTATACAGTAATTACATAGATAAAATTGGGCTGGGCATAACATTTTCAATAGATGGTTCAGCAAAAAACAGAACGGAAACGGAAGACATACGGATGCATTTCCGTATGTGTTCCTTTTTTTTGCGGACCCATTGACTTGAATGAAGCCACGGAACGTGATTTGCGGGCAATAATAGGACATGTTCTATGTTAAAATGGAACGGAAAAACGGAAATACGGAATGCATACGGAGTACATTCCGTTTTTTTTGCGGAACCATTGAAATGAATGGTTCCGTATACGGACCGTATACGGAACGCAAAAAACGGCCAGTAAATGGGGGGAAAAAACGGCTGTGTGCAGGAGGCCTTACTTTTTTTTTTATTTAGGAGACTTACACCATTTTAACATTAATTTTAAAAAAAATTAAGTACATATTTTTTCCTGCAACAAGCCAAGTTTGCAGAGGCTTATAAGTGTCAGAATAATATAATTCCCCCAAAAGTGACACTATTTTGAAAACAAGACCCCTTAACGTATTCATCTATGGGTGTAATGAGTTTTTTGACCCCCTAGTTTTTTAAAGAAATGAATGCTAAGAAGGTGAAAATTTTTTATTTTTTTTCATTTTTTACACAAAAGTCTCAATTTAAAGATAGTTTTTTTTCTACAAAGCACATGAAAATGAAGAAGTACACCCCAAAATGTATCACCCCATTTCTCCTGTCTTAAGAAATATCCCCATTGTGGCCCTAATCTTATGTCTTGACACACGGCAGGACCTAAACATGAAGGAGCACCTGGGGCCTTTCAGATAATAAACTGAAAATGGTTCATGCTCCATTGCACACATAAAAACTAGTTCCCTTAAAGCATGCATCTAGTGGTGTGGTGAGCATGCTGAGTGCAAAATTATTATAGGATAAAATAATGAGTATATATGGTTTTATTCAAATTGTTAATAACATTTTCACAGGAAATTGGAGAAAAAATACTTGTAGATCGGTAACCCTGTTACTGTCTTAGGCCTCTTGCACACGACCGTATGGCTTTTTCAGTATTTTGCCGTCCGCAAAAAACGGATCCGCAAACAATACGGATGACGTCCGTGTGCATTACGTTTTTTGCAGAACGGAACAGCTGGCCCCTGATAGAACAGTCCTATCCTTGTCCGTTATGCGGACAATAATAGGACATGTTCTATCTTTGAACGGAAACGGAAGGCATACGGAGTACCTTCCGTTTTTTTTGCGGATCCATTGAAATGAATGGTTCCGTATATGGTCCATATACTGAACACAAAAAACGGAACGTAAACGAAAAAAATAAACATTCGTGTGCAAGAGGCCTAAGGCTTCATTCACATCACCGTTCAGCCTTTCCGTTCTACTGCCCCGTTTAAGGGCAGGAAAACGGAAAGGATGGATTTGGCACATAACTGAGCCGAACGGAGCCCATGGGTCCGTTAGGTTTACACTCAGAAGAAGATTTTGGAGCAGAGACAAAAGTAGTGCATGCAGGACTTTTGCCTCCGCTTCAAAAATCTTCTTCTGAGCGTAAACCTAACGGACCCCATTATAGTCTATGGGGCGCGTGGGCTCTGTTCAGCTCAGTTATGTGCCGAATCCGTCCTTTCCGTTTTCCTGCCCCTAAACGGGGCAGGAGAACGGAAAGGCTGAACGGTGATGTGAACGAAGCCTTAGGCTGCTTTCACACTAGCGTTTTTTGCGGATCCGTCATTGATCTGCAAAAACGCTTCCGTTACAATAATACAACCGCATGCATCCGTCATGAACTGATCCGGTTGTATTATGTCTTCTATAGCGATGACGGATCCGTCTTGAACACCATTGAAAGTCAATGGGGGACGGATCTGTTTTCTATTGTGATAGATTGTGTCAGAGAAAACGGATCCGTCCCCATTGACTTACATTGTGTGCCAGGACGGATCCGTTTGGCTCCGCTTCGTCAGGCGGCGTTTTGGTGTCTGCCTCCAGAGTGGAATGGAGACTGAACGGAGGCAAACTGATTCATTCTGAGCGGATCCTTCTCCATTCAGAATGTATTAGGGCAAAACTGATCCGTTTTGGACCGCGTGTGAGTGCGGAAAGCCAAAACGCCAGTGTGAAAGTAGCCTTAGAAATATGCCACATTCTAATCTTTGTGGCGCATACAGATGGGAAGTGAAGCTGTGCACTTATAAGGGAGGCAGATTTCTAAAAAGGCATTTGCCTGTACATATGACTATGTCTCGCCAACAAAGCAGTTGTCCTGCGTTTCTGTCCTTCTGATGCTGTTGTGAGCAGAGTTCTGGTCTGATATATAATTACTTATTGCAAAATAAAAAAAACTGAGCTGTAGTGAAAAGCAACATGTCCAAGAAAACGGAGCAAAATGTCTCCAACTATGTTGCAAATTCCAGTTTGTTCACAAGATACAAGAACACCGATAGGGCTGTAATGACAAGCTGGCATTGAAGGACAGTGACTGGTCGTACAACGTCTCTTTAGCCCCATCAATCCCTATATGAGAGACGAACGTGCTAAGTGACGCGGTGCACCATAACAGGCCCCTGCCCGGCAAGGTAGAAACCGCTATGCACACAATCAACCAGTCACCCAGAAGACAGTGTCCAGAACAGTCTGTAGGAACAGTAATGGATCACTAATTCCCAAAATGATGTCAGGATTTCTTACACGTGTTGTGGGGTGTAAGAGGTCCACACAAAAAAGTCTTAATAAAGCCCTTAGTCTCTGATCACTGCCCCCTGCGGTAGCTGCGGGCAGGGAGCTCCTGCGCTTTTTTATAGCGCTAGTTGGGGCTGAAGTGCCACCGTAAAAAGGCGGCACTCCAGCCCAAGGCCCCTTAGTGACCACCGTAAAAACAGCTATGGGTGGTCACTAAGGGGTTAACGAGACAACCCCAGGGCTTGTCCACAATTGTATTTTTTAATTCACCCCTACCCTGCCAGACCTGTGAAAGGAAGTAACCTGCTCCCCGCCGCTCCATTTCAGCTCCATAGCTCCTGGGTTGTCGTCACTGCACTTTCTACCCCCACATGTAAACCTCTGACACAGACACTGCTGCAGCCAATGACTGGCTTCAGTGGTGAAGTGTTCCCAGGCAGCACGTCACAGCTGAGGTCATCATCCTGCAGCGGCACGTGGGACCCGTCCAAGGACTGGAAGTGCAGACCATCTAAGAGCCACAGAGCCTGGACTGAATCAGATACGTATGCTTCTCTTCACAGGTCCGGCGGGGTGAAGGTGAATTTTTTTTTTAAAAGTGAATTGTGGACATTACCGTGCACCAATATCAAATTTATTATGTTATTTGCAATATTGTCTACTGAAATAAATAGAACTCATTTAGCAATTACCTCATGTTTCTCACTACCATGGTTGGCACGGAAACTGACTATAAGCCATTATCAGGGTGCATATTGTCAGTGGTTTAGGCATTTCTTTCTGACTGGAAACCCTTCTTTTCATAAATGTTCTGCTCCTGTGACCAGTTATTAATGTAGATATCACAGTATTCCATAAAATGGGTTTATCATCAACATTAATATGAGGAATAACAGTGCATCCCCCCATAAAAGCGACAGTGACCCTGAAGCGTCAGCCACAGGGAAACTCTTAACCCTCCACGCTCAGTCTGTCTGTCCATCCGTCCATCTAACATGAAGTTCCTATGGGGCCAAATGTCAGATTCATTTATGGGGTCATTTATCAAACTGGTGTAAAGTAGAACTGGCTTAGTTGCCCATAGCAACCAATCAGATTCCTCCTTTCATTTTCCAAAGGAGCTGTCCAAAATGAAAAGTGGAATCTGATTGGTCGCTATGGGCAACTAAGCCAGTTCTACTTTACACCAGTTTGATAAATGACCCCCTTTAGTGTTTTCACATTATGTTGGGCCAGAGGCAGCAGACGCACAAGTCTCTAGTAGTTTCCTGGCTCTGGTGCAGGATAGAGAGCAGCTCCTATGTTTTTTTCTAGGGTCCACTTATTAACCTGAGGCCTGTGCTGCACAGCACACACGTGGGCCCCAACACCCACACCGTCAGCTGGACGGAACTGAGGAAAGGAAAACCATACTCTGCCCTGTCTGTCCATGAACATACATGGATGTCTCCCTTGGATATTAGACAGCTGCACAGTATAGTGGACAGGATGTACATCAGGAATATACTATATATAATATAGGGGTTGCTGTGAAAAAAACTTCCTAAAGTGCGGAGAACCGCTTATTATCTGCTATTACAATAAGTGCAGACAGTAGATGTATACTAGTATCTTTGTACAAGACATCTTCATCTATATATAGGAGAAATAATAGAGGCCAAAATGAGTTTTCCTTTGTGTCCTGTAACCAAAAGTGTTACTCAAGACAACTATATAGCCATGCCATATTTGTAAGTTTTTCTTCATCTAAAGAGGAGCTGTCAAACCTACTGACAAGTCTGTAAAATAAAATACAAAAACAGATTCTGGCGCTCCTTTTATTATAACTGCATGTTGTTCTGATCCTCAATTATTCCTACTAGACGTTTATTAATTAATCTGCAACTGGGTGTCCCTGCACAGTCCTACACTATTCAGTCAGTACTGCCAGTGTGAGACTGCGCAGGGACACCCCTCCAACTGGTAACACCCAGTTGCAGATTCATTGAAGGGAGTCTGTCACCACAATTTGCCCTTATAGACCACTTACATAGCACTATAGCATAACTATAGATCAGTCAAATGGTACCTTTGTCTTTTTGTTTGGATGTTCACCAGGGGCAAAAACAGAATTTTATTCCTATGTAAATGAGAGCTCGCAAGTGCCCAGGGGCGGCGTTCGGGCTGTAAGTGCCCAGGCCGCTCTGCCTTCTTCTCACATAACCCCTCCCCAGCCTGTTGCTTGGCCCGCCCTGTAAGCCTCTTACGTCATCCAGTGTACTGGCCGATATCCCGCCCGCGCATGCGCACTGTGATGACCATTGTGGGCAGCAGCATCATTCCAAGCAGTGCGCATTATAGAGAGCATTTTAATTACTGGGGGCACAATACGGAGGCGTTATAAATTGTACAGCGAGGATGGCAGTGGTAGTGGCTCTGGCTGTCACAGTCAATCACAGTGGCTTTCCTCACATCATTGGTCCCTAGGCAGGGGGCGGACTGGGAACTAAGTGGTCCTGAAAAAAAAAAAACTAAAAGTGGCCCCAGGTTGTAGCCGGGCCCAAATTGACAGCAGGTGAGGCAACAGAAGTAGGTGGGGCAAGCAATACTGTAGTGCAGAACAAAATACAACCCCAGCAGAACCAAATGCCACAATGCAGCACAAAATGCTACCTCAGCAGAACCAGATAGGCTGGCTGGCAGCCATGAGGAGCGATTAGGCGGCCCTCTGGGCATCGGCCCACCAGGAAATTTCCCTGTAGGGTCTTTGGCCAGCCCGCCGATGTCCCTAGGGCTGTGCAGTAAAAGGAGGGTACACCATTTCTACCCCCTCGGCACACCCTGGTTCTAGGGCTCCTGACTGATGGTAGTCAGGGTGCCCATGATGTTAAGTGTTTGTATGGGTGCAAGGCAGGGTGTGTAGAGTGCAATGGGTGGCGTATGGTGCAGTAGTCAGTAACTAGGCCCATTGTAGCAGAATAAACATCTCACGTAACTGAAGTGCTAAATAGGAATTGTAGTAAAACACAGCAAAACACAGTTCCCACAATATACATTATGAATCTTTCCAGATGCTTTTGTATGGCTTTGAGCAAGGATGGAAATTATCATACTCTTTCCTATCTATCTCTCTTAAATCTATTCCTGCAGAATCTATGACTATAATTCACAACTGAGGTATAAAAGTTTTATAGATACAACCAACCAAGCTGTGTCCAAGTGTGAAGGCTGTCTTAACAGTATTCCGCTCCCTGCAGTAAAGTCTAAATAGCTTAGGTAGCAGAATACCTTACTAGCTCCGATGCTCAGCCAAGCAGATTTCTGAACATTCTTGTCTCTTTCTCTGCTTCTTTCTTTCTGTAGATTATCCACAGATTGGTGAGTCTCTGTATCTTTAGTCCAGTCTTGTGAGGAATGGAGTACATGGAATTGCTTCCTCTCTCTTCTTCTACTTGCTGGAACTCTCTAGATTCAGCAAGGGGCGGATCCACGATCCACACCCAAGCTTCCTGTAGGGACTGTGTCAGAGTCACTTCCAACCATAACGGCTACCAAGGGCACTACAGGAGGCTTTATTTCTCCTGGAACAACTCTGGGGGGCATATTACTGCTGAGGCCACTATAGGAGTCATTATTACAACTGGTGGCAGTATTTTTCTGCAGTGTACTGTGTGGCAAACTCTGCAGAGAAGAAATGTGGCAGATTGAAGTCATCATGGCAGTCTGGGCCGATGAAGAAGATGAGGAAAGAGAACATCTACATCAGAGGAGATATCACTGGATGTAAGAGGTATGTAGTCCTGTATTCTCCTGTATGTTTGGTAGTGCTGAAAGACCAGACAGCTTAAGGTAGGGCTTTCTTGGTGGTGTGGTCTGCATCTCGCCACATCACCCACCTCCTCCATATCTTACTTAGAGGCTACTGGAGGTAGAGGAGAAGAACATAATGTGACAGCTAGCACTGGCAATGGGGATGTATTTTGTGCTGTTGGAGCAGTATTTTGCGCTGCACTGTGGTATTTGATTCTGTTGGGGTAGTATGTTGTGCGGCATTGTTACTTACATTACTTGCGTTGACACCTCCTACCTGTGTTTGACCTGCTTTCTGTCAGTTTGGACCCGCCTACAACATGTTTTTTTTCCAGAACCACTTTAACCTTCCTATCTTGTATGTCAGTAAATTATGCAAAATTGGTGCCATTTTGTTGTCCAATATTTTAATTCTAATAGCCTATCTTCAGAATAAGCCATCAGTATCTGATCAGTCAGGGTCTGACTCCCAGAACAGCTGTTTTGGCAGTGGAAGTTAGTGTCGGAACTACACAACTGAAGTGAATGGGAGCAGCGCTGTGGTTACCAGTTCCATCCACTACACCAGGGGTAGGCAACCTCCGGAGCTCCAGCTGTTGAGAAACTACAACTCCCAGTATCCATACTTGCTCTTCTCAGAACTCTCACAGAAATGAATGGAGCATGGTGGGAATTGTAGTTTCACAACAGCCGGTAGTTTCACAACAGCTGGGGTGCCAAAGGTTGCTGATCCCTGCACTACACAATGGACAAAGGTATGTAGTTCCATCTCTGGAGCTACTCTCAAACAGCTGATAGGCGACGTTACTGGGTTTTGGACCCCTGCTGATCAGATATTGATGGCCTATCCTAAGAATAGGCCATCAATATTACAATCCTGGACAACCCCTTTAAATGTCCAGAATTATGTTGTCAGCTATGTAATCAGTGCCCACCAATGGTTTTAGTAATCATATCCTTTCCCTTCTTTGGCCTACTAACATATATTGAAATCCCATAAATCTGTAAAAATTTTAGACATTTCACATGCAGATCATTTCAAAGCAGTTTAAAAGGCAATGACAGCCTCTGAATATTTCCAGGAGACTGCACAGTTAGGGCTGGCGTTATGGGGGGGAAGGGGGGGAACTGGGCAATTGCCCTGGTGCCCCATCACCAAAGGGGGCCCCTTCCAGTGAGTGGTGGATGATGTTTGGGTCGGGGCCCAACGCCGACCCGAACGCCCACATACTGCAGCGGGGCAAGGGAGCGCATAGTTCCCTGCCCCGCCGCTGATCCCCTGTGCGTGATGACGTAATCGCCCGCGCCTGTGCCGGGACGCAGTACAGTGAAGTGTGCGCGCCTGGACATTGGTGAGTATTTAGCTTTTAGTTTTTATTTATTTATTTAAATTTTATGTGCCAACTTTGGGGGACATGGGGGGACACACAGGAGGACATGTGAAGAGACAGCACATCGGGGGGAAATTGCAGTATGGGGGCAAATTATTATGGGAGGGATTACTATGTGGGGGCAAATTATTATCGGAGAGATTACTATGTGGGGGCAAATTACTATATGGGGCAATGTGGGGGGAAACTACTGTGTGGGGGCAGTGTGGGGTAAATTACTGTGTGGGGGAAAGTACTGTGTGGGGGCAGTGTAGGGGAAAGTACTGTGTGGGGGAAAGTACTGTGTGGGGGCAGTGTGGGATAAATTACTCAGTGGGGGCAGTGTTGGGTAAACTACTGTGTGGGGGCAACCTACTATATGCGGGCAGTGTGGTAGAAATTACTGTGTGGGGCAAATTACTATGTGGGGGAAATTACTGTGTGTGGGGGGGGGGGAAATTACTATGGGGGGAATTACTATGGGGGCAGTGTGGGGGAAATTACTATGTGGGGGAAATTACTATGGGGGAATTACTATATGGGGGCAGCATGGGGGGCCTTTCTATTTGGGAGGCACTGTAGGGGCAATTCTATTCTTTTTGGAGACACTATACAGGGATTATTGCCTAGAGCACAATATAGGGTGTTATTATTACTGGGGGCACTCTAGGGGACATTATAGCTGTTGTGGACACTATAGGGACAATTGGGGTAATTTATTAAACTGGTGTAAAGTAGAACTGGCTTAGTTGCCCATAGCAGCAATCAGATCTTATGTCTATTAGGGTCACAATTTTTTCAGCAGTATAGTACCTGCTGAGAGGCACAACAGGCACAGTATTGGGAGTGGCAGCAGCATGAGACTGTGGAGACACCAGGATGGGGAGGCTGATGGAAAAATTTAGAAATGTAACGTGTCTGTGTTACAAACTCTGTAGAGACGAGATGCGGCTGAAAGAATTTGTCATGGCGGTCTGGGTCAAATGGAGGAGAAGAGGAAAGAGAAGGTCTACATGACAGGAGATGTCCCTGGATGTAAGAGGTATGTGGTCACTATAACATGTAGAAAGTGTTTTTAAAGGAGAGTTACACTTTAAAGGCTATATTTGTTTGTCTTTCCAACCTGCTTCTTGTTTTTTTTCAGTTAAAAGGTTTACCTGGGAATTTGATATGGATGGTCTATCCTCAGGATAGGTCATCAGTATCAGATCAGTGGGAATCCGACTCCTGACACCCCTGCTGATCAGGTGTTTGAAGAGGCCATGGCACTCACGAGAGCTCCGGTGAGCACTGCTGTCATTAGACAGCAGCGATGCTTGGTATTGCAGCTCATCTCCTTTCACTTGAATGGGGCTTAACTGCAATTAGGCCACGTTACTGATATACAGTGACATCACTGGCTTCCCAACAGTTGATCGGCAAGTGTCCCGGGAGAAGGACGCCAGCCGATCTGATATTGATGACCTATCCTAAAGATAATCTTATACACCTTGCTAGAACTGTACTCTGCACGAGAATCTGCGTGGGAAAACCATGTGTAATCCGGAATCAGTGCAGGCAGGCTAGGTGTGAATGTGTTTGTGCAATATTTATTTTGGGCTCCCACTTAAAATTTTGCCCAGGGCCACACTTTGTCTAAAACCGGCCCTGTGCACAGTATGTACATAATGTAAAATTGTGTGAAATCTGATTAACCATCCAGAGAGATGAAGAAATGTGGCCATAAAGGATGTTAAAATCCCTAATTCCAGTAGTTTCTGTGAAGTGCCTCAGCTGTGGGACATTTTTTATCTGCTCAGCTCCTTCCATCAGGGTTCAAAGCCCTCTTTAATGAATGGATTTAATAGAGATGAGCAGTACATATAATTCCATCAGTCCTATAACATCTCTGATCCTGCAGAATACAGTAAGTAAGGTACAGTGGGGGACATTTATCAATAATGGCGCAATTTGCGCCAAAACAAATACTAACATTACAAATCAAAAGTGGTGGTTTGTTTCACTTCATATATCAAAAGGCGCATACCACTTTGAAAATAACTTGGTTCTCCGCCTATTTCTCCTGATTTGCGACATTTTAACGCCAATAGCACTGAAATGCTACAGATTTTCACACGGGGCAGATTTTGTGGGAGAAAATTCTGTGACTGAAAATCACTTCCATTCATTTGAATGGGGCAGAAAGCACATGGATTTCTGCAAGCCTTCATTCAGGTGAATGGAACTGAGTTTTAGTCGCAGAATTTTCTGCCACAAAATCTGCCGCACATGAAGGTGCCCTTAGGCTCCATTCAGACGTCCGTAGTGCAATGCGGATCCGCAATACACCCGGCCGGCACCCCCATAGAATTGCCTATTCATGTCAGGAATTGCGGACAAGAATAGGACATGGTCTATTTTCTTGCGGATGCGGAAGTGCAGATCCGCAAATGCGGATGCGAACAGCACATTCCAGCGCCATTGAAAATGAATGGGTCCGCACCTGTTCCGCAAAATTGCGGAACGGATGCGGACCCATTTTGCGGACGTGTGAATGGACCATTAGGGATATGACAAGGCATGAAGTACGGTCGCCAACACAGACTCGAGCAAAATGGACTTCAAATATTCTCCTCATAATAAATTCCCCCTGATATCATTTTTTTTTAATAGCGTTTATTTAACATTTTGCATTTCATACAACACTCCCAAGGGGAGAATAGAGAAGAACAATCCTTCCATGACCCATGCACTCACATTGGCAAGTCCAATATTAACATATATCTTCACCATAAAGGACATATAAGTGACTTTAATACAAGGTAACGCTGTTATCACCAAATTAGTTCTAGGACTCACTCAACCCGCATACACACTCACATTCATACAATGGGTGATACATTCGCCATCGCTAATGACTTCAAGTTGTGCCCTCCGCCTGGACCCAAAGGCCCCAGATATTATCAAATCGATCAGGCAATCCCCTTGCCTCGTATGTCAACTTGTACATTTGCAGGTCTTTATTTATCAGGAGTACCCATTGGCTCACTGTAGGACACTTGGGCGGTTTCCAGTTCAAAAGTATATTCTTCCTCCCATAGAACATCAACAATCTTAATAATATTCTGCTGTATTTGGAAGGAGTAGCTTCAGAGACTAACCCTAGTAAACAAATTATAGGATTACAGATCCCTGGGAGCCCTAACCTAACATTAATAAAGTTACATATTCCCTTCCAGTATGACTTCAACACCGGGCAGAGCCACACCATATGAAAGAAAGAGCCCCTCGCCTCTCCACATCTGTCACATCCAGGATTCGGTATTTGCCGCATCTGATAAAGACGCAGTGGGGTCAAGTATACTCTGTGCATCCACTTAGCTTGAATGAGCTGATCTCTAGCACTTATAACCGACGTTTTCCATCTCAGACGCCACTCCTCCAAATGAGCATCCTCCAACTCCGGGATATCCTCAGCCCATTTAACAAAGGAACCCCTAATAGGGGATTCTTGCATTTTGACAATTTCAGCATAAAAGGAAGATATAGGTTTGCATGGGATTTTCCTTCTGGCTACTGACTCTAGTGGGCCACACTCTAATTTTAAGGACAGGGATTTAAATTGTTTCTCACAGGCATGTCTCAATTGGAGGAAACGGTAAAAACTCGTCCGGGGCAGCCGGAACTCAGCCTGCAGGCTCTCAAAAGAACGGAAGATCCCCTCATGGAATAACTGTGTTAGATACTTAAGGCCCTTCCTAGGCCAGAATTCAAAATCGAAAAGGTGCAAGAGCTCTGGAAGAAGCCTATTACGCCATAATGGAATATAAGGGGACCAGGTGTCCCCCGCCTGACTTTCAGCATGTATCTCCACAAATCTCACCCAAGCCTTGCTAACTGTCACCATAGACTCCGTATATAACCCAGGACCTGTGACCCTTCCCCCCCTGTACACCAGATTAGTTAGAGCTTCAAATGATCCAGCTAGCGCCGCCTCTAATACCACCGCCGGGTTATTGGCATCTGCCCTAATCCACCAAGATGCATACATTAGGCGCGTAGCTATGTAGTAAATATACATATCCGGAAGCTGCAAACCCCCCTGCACGTAGGAGGCTTTCAGTGTCTTTCTCGCAAGTCTGGGGGACCGATGGAGCCACAAGAAACGGGACAAGGTTCTATCCAAAATGTCAAAATGGGACTTAGGGATCCTAACCGGAGCTGCTCTATAAATATACAGAAGTTTGGGGAGCAACACCATCTTAACAATGTTGATTCTTCCCACCAGGGTCAAAGGAAGATTTTCCCAAGCTTCCAGCTTACGCGTGACATATTCCATAGTAGGTCTCAGATTCAATTGACAGAACTGCCTAGGGTCCCTATGAATATGTATTCCTAGGTAAAGAAAGCTTTCCACTACCCTCAGTGGTGATACCGGGGAGATGTCCACAGGTTCATCTACATCTATAATACATAAACTAGACTTGGTCCAGTTTACCCGTAGTCCCGAGTATCCCCCATAACCATTCACCACATCTAGCAGGGTCCCTGATATCATTTGATAAGTTCTGAGCGTGTGATCTTAGACCTCACACCTATGGGTATGGGGTCTTACTGTACCTCCCTATGCCTCGGATGCTTAATGGATTGAGGAACTCTTGTTAATCTAGGGTAGATTACCTTGATACATAAGGCACCCAACCAAGCATTGTAAGGTGGGACACAGAAGTCCCTGTAGTACTCCATGTGCTGTTGGCCAGCCTTCAACATACGACTGATTTGGAGCTGAAATCCTTAAAGGGCATCTGTCAGCAGGTTTGTACCTATGAGACTGGCTGACCTGTTACAGGTGCACTTGGCAGCTGAAGGCATCTGTGTTGGTTCCATGTTCATATGTGCCCACATTGCTAAGAAAATTTTTGTTTTAATATATGCAAATGAGCCCCTAGGAGCAATGGGGGCGTTACTCTCTCTGCGCATTGATTGACATACCCAGGCGTTATGATGTTTACACTGCCTGACCCTGTCAATTAAAGTGCAGAGGGCACGGCCGTTGCGGAGAGAGCTGAGCCTCTAGGTGTAACGGCAACGCCCCCATTGCTCCTAGAGGCTCATTTGCATATATTACAACTTCATTTTTCTCAGTAATGCGGGCACATATGAACATGAGACCAACACAGATGCTTTCAGCTGCCAAGTGCACATGTAACAGGTCAGCCAGTGTCATAGGGACAAATCTGTACATGCCCTTTAAACTGAAATGAAAGCATGTGTAGAATATTTTTCAAAACGTTGTAAATGTGTCTGTGTGGCCAACATAAGGGAATGAAATCCAATGCCGTTTTCTACAAGGGTCTCTAATCTGAGACCACTCTTCACATACTACAAACACGGCAATGGTTGTCCTCCGATAAATATTTTTGAGTAGATCAGTTCTATTTTTAGATGGATGCGACAGATTTATTGCTATGTCCTGTCCCCAACCGTCAGACTATTGTGTGAAATCCTCTCTCTATCTTCTGCACAGTTCTCTGCCCTGTATCTTTATAGGTCCGGGAAAAGCAGCCGTCCTTTTATTTCTGCTTCGAGTTGATGGAAGGGGTTAAAATGAGATGTTCCTGTGCTCACAGACACACTGCAAATTTCCCCCCATGCAGAAACAGCAGCCAATCAGCTGCGGGTTCCAGCCCACCCCCACCAATCAGAGGGCATCACATTAGAAAACAGCTAACTCTGCAGCAGCCTTATTGGTCGGCACATGGTGGTTCTAAGTGCTGATTGGCCGAGGGGGAGCTTGGCACAGGTGTTGCTGGGAGATGTTGGGAGGCAGAGCGATGTCTCCAGTCAGACATAAAAAGCAAGTTAGAAAAAAAAAAAGGAACAACAAAACTTCTTCATTCTTCGATGCTCAGCCCTTATTTCTTATGTGCGGCACACCGTCGTGCTCTGCGGCACACTAATACTGCAGCGCGACCCTCTGATACCATCATGTTATAATGTGCTGGCACTTCTCATACCTAAATGTACCCACCCACCTATTACCCCATGTAATACAAGTTCTTATGCCCTTCTACTATGAAGAAACCAAAATGTATAGTACAGATTTATAGTATACATACAAACGATATATTCTGGTGAATGTGTGATGTCACATTCATGCTGTGATGTCATCCAATAAATCTGCAGATACAGACATCCAGCACAGAGCTACATCCTCTCCTGGCATAGACTCGGCTGCAGGCTGTACTGCACAGAACATATTCCTGCCCATCTCACCCCGTGTTACTGCAGAGCTGAGTTCTGCCCCACAACATCCTCTCTTATCCAATAACATTGGAGTGTTGTCCTGACTGGGGTCTCCACGGGTCTCCATCTTAACCCATGGTGCAGACGGAGGCACTCAACTTCTTCAGGAGGACGTGGCTGTAAAGATTGGTGTAGCTGCTGGGACTGCAAAAACCAGACCTGCAAATCCTCACCCAAACATCTGCAGAGCATAGCCCAGCGCTGAGGACCTGTGTGCAGCACATTGCCATGGAGTGGTAGAGTTTGAGGATCAATCATAAAAACATGTCCGTGTATTCTTATCCACCAGGCAGGGAACAGACCTGGGACTAGAGCAATGCTAAAATAATTTTAATATGCTTGAATCTTATCCAGATGTGATTTTTGTGATGTTCTGCCTGGTTTCACATCATTATTTGGGATGAGGGAACTGAATAGCCTACAGACCAATGTCATGGATGCCACCAACAAACAGTTGACAGTGGCCAACATTGCACCCTTTTTTTTTTCCTACATTAAGAATGAGCTCCATTTTGAATTTTGCTATGGGGCTGACTCCCCAATGTGGATGGTGAATTGTCAAACCTGTTCTAGTTTTTGCTGTTGAATGCGGCCTACTAACGCCTCATCACGGCGGTAGACTGACCATTCAGGCTTTATGGCAGCGCCAGAGGGCCTATGATGTACCCATAATCAGTTACAACACTCCTTAATGTTACGAGAATGGACCTACAAAATACATGTGAGGAGTGAGGAGTACTTCTAAATGAAATTAGTTACCTCAAACCAAGAGTTTAGGGGGGAAAGTAGGTGGTAACCTTTAATGCTCTAGGCCCAGCTCATTCTGAAGTCCACCCCTGCTTTAAAAGGGTCTTCCGAGATTTAAATACTGATCACCTATCCTGTGGATAGGTAATCAGTATCTGATCAGTGGGGGTCTGACAACTGGGACCCCCGTCAATCAGCTGTTTGAGAAGGCACTGCCCTCCTGTGTGCGCCACAGCCTTCTGACAGCTTACCAAGCACAGCGCCGTACAGTGGTTGTTCTTGATATTGCAGCTCAGCCCCATTCACGTCCATGGGGCTGAGCTGCACCTAGGCCATATGAACGATGAACGTGATGTCACTAAGCCTAGGGAAAGCTGCGAGAAGGCCGTGGCGGTACTGCGAGCTGATCGGACCACACAAAGATCAGATAATGTTGACCTATCCAGAGAATAGGTCATCAGTATTTGAGTCTGAGAAAACCCCTTTAACATCAAAGGTGACTAGATTGGGTCACCTGTCTAATGGTGGCCATAAAACTTAGATAGCTCTTGGCCGAACAAGCAGTTCCTGAGCTATTTCTTCTGAACCCCCCAATACACATTTATACTCAATATGTAGAAGGGAATAAGCTGCTACTAGACACCTCTGGCATCGGCTTATTTCCCTTGAGAACAAAAGGATTGCACATGTTGAATTCAAACAGCTCGATCCTTATTTTCATCAACACCCCCATACACATTAGATGATGGGCCAGTCCTGCCGACATCAGTGGGTTCAGCTATCGTCGATCTACTGTGTATGGCCAGCTTGCCTCTTTCACACTTGCGTTGTCCGGATCCGGCGTGTACTCCACTTGCCGGAATTACACTCCGGATCCGGAAAAACGCAAGTGTACTGAAAGCATTTGAAGACGGAACCGTCTTCCAAATGCTTTCAGTGTTACTATGGCAGCCAGGACGCTATTAAAGTCCTGGTTGCCATAGTAGGAGCGGGGAGCGGTATACTTACAGTCCGTGCGGCTCCCGGGGCGCTCCAGAATGACGTCAGAGTGCCCCATGCACATGGATGACGTGATCCATGCGATCACGTGAACCATGCGCTTGGGGCGCCCTGACGTCACTCTGGAGCGCCCCGGGAGCCGCACGGACGGTAAGTATGCTGCTCCCCGCTACACTTTACCATGGCTGCCAGGACTTTAGCGTCCCGGCAGCCATGGTAACCATTCAGAAAAAGCTAAATGTCGGCTCCGGCAATGCGCCGAAACGACGTTTAGCTTAAGGCCAGATCCGGATCAATGCCTTCCAATGGGCATTAATTCCGGATCCGGCCTTGCGGCAAGTGTTCCGGATTTTTGGCCGGAGCAAAAAGCGCAGCATGCTGCGGTATTTTCTCCGGCCAAAAAAAGTTCCGTTCCGGAACTGAAGACATCCTGATGCATCCTGAACGGATTTCTCTCCATTCAGAATGCATTAGGATAATCCTGATCAGGATTCTTCCGGCATAGAGCCCCGACGACGGAACTCTATGCCGGAAGACAAGAACGCAAGTGTGAAAGAGCCTTAGATCTGATCTCTAGAGTATCAGCAAATTACCATAGATGCTATGTGACCTGTCCTGCACCGAGCAAGAACAGCAGGCCAGACCTGTGAATTTACCATATGTGGCACAGGCAATTCTTTGCTAAGAAGAATATTTTTTACATTTTGGCCTCATGCACATGACCGTTGTTTGGGTCCGCATCCGAGCCGCCGTTTTGGCGGCTCGGATGCGGACCCATTCACTTCAATGGGGCCGCAAAAGATGCGGACAGCACTCCGTGTGCTGTCCGCATCCGTTGCTCCGTTCCGCGGCCCCGCTAAAAAAATATAACATGTCCTATTCTTGTCCGCGCTTTGCGGACAAGAATAGGCATTTATATTGACGGACGCCCGTTCCGTTCCGCAAATTGCGGAAGGCACGCGGGAGGCTTCCGTTTTTTGCGGACCGCAAAAAACTGAACGGTCGTGTGCATGAGGCCTTATGTAAAAAGCAATCTCAGAACAATATGTTAATCTGAAGAAGAAAGCATATACAGGCTTAGGTTAATTGTCTTCAAGCCTGAAATCCAGGTGTAATCCCCACAGGGGATCAATGTGACTGCATTCCACGTACAGCACTACAGAATATGTTACCTTAATATATTAATAAAAATAGGGTTAATTACTTATCATGATCATATCCTAGAAGCAGGCAGACAATAATAATTTAGCAAATATGCAAGAAGTCCAAGCACGAAGAGTGCACAAAGTGAACTACGCCGACGCACGAAAGAGCGTTGGCGTATTAGTATGCATTGAGGACAAGGATATCTAAAGGATGCGGTGGGCACAGCCCATAGGAGGGTACCTCTGCAGTATGTAGGGAAGTACAGTCCTTTAGGGAATAGAGGGATGGGATGTTTGTCCTCTTTGCAAACTTGTGATCCTTGTCTCATTAAAAAGACATCGCTCTGCCTCCCAACATCTCCCAGCAACACCTGTGCCCATCTCATCTGCTACCAATCAGCAAGCCATACCCCCTACTCCCACCAATCCAATAGTGTGGGCATTGGCTATTTACTGTACAAATGGCATTTCATTGGTGAGACAGGTCTGAAAGTAGCAGATGATTGGAGCTACGCATACAGGGAGGCATTTTGCAGAGTTTCTCTTTGGAGAACAGAGTGGCACAGAGCACCCAAACATTATAAATAAAAGATGCCAGCCCGCCGCCTGCCTCCCCATGGGCTGACCTCTGTCTGACAGCACTCCGGACCCTCCCTGCCTGTCAACAGCCCTCTACAACACGAGATAGGGACAGTCTCCAATGAGAGAACATAGGTGTCTCCTAAATGGCCAATCAAGAGCACTCATGTCTCACCCAATCCTGGCTTGCAGTCAGGCAGCACTGTTCACCTATCATACGAAATGTGGGCAATCATTGGAAGGCTGGTGCGGGTGTTGTCTGGAAGGAGATGGGTGGGGAGAAAATACGTGTTCAATGGTCCGAGGTAATAAATGAGAGAGGGAGGCGAGAGTGTGTGGGAACACGTGGACAAGAATAGAAGCACGCTGTGTCAGCATCCTTCACAGAAGAGACAGCCTATGTGACACCATGCTGGGAATCTAAGAGCGTAATCTGATTTTGGGAACCTGTATACCGTGCGCACTGTATCATTGCAAATACAATGCAATTCACTTCTCCCTGCTTATAAGTCTGAGAATGACTCCCAGCACGAGGATGGTGTGCGGTTAGCAAGCTTTCTTGTGCTCCTGTGTAGGTTTATGCATTACGCCTGAGCTTGTGTTCATACCTGAGCAGTACAATCTTTGAACCTGGTGTAAGTCTATCTGATACAGTATGTGCATGCTCTTTTATATCGTCGTGTATTGTGTTTAGTTAGCTTATAAATTGTCTGTAAAGCAGTGGTGGACAGCATGGGGTTTCAGGACATATACAAGTATAGCAGGCTGGATTCCCAGCCTGCATTTGTGGGAGGGGCATAGGGTATTTAGCCGGCTCACGCCCTCCCTCTGGTGTCGGC
Organism: Bufo bufo; assembly: GCF_905171765.1. Classification (NCBI taxonomy): domain Eukaryota; kingdom Metazoa; phylum Chordata; class Amphibia; order Anura; family Bufonidae; genus Bufo; species Bufo bufo. The sequence continues at coordinate 584,174,780 of NC_053391.1, forward strand.
ATCGCCAGTGCATCTCGTGTTACGGCGACGTCATACGAGTGCGACTTCCGGTTCCGGCTAGACTGACGAGGCAGACGCTGCGGCGGTACGTCCCTCCCGGCCGGCGCTCCTTCTGGGTAAGTTACTCCGGGCCTCGCCGCCGCACTCCATCTCCGGCCGCCCACCTCCGCTTCCCCCTCCGACGCTTCTCCTCTGCTGCGCTCCTCTGACTGCGCCATCTATACTCCGTTGCGGCCGCGCCCGTTGCGCCCGGTCTGGTGGGAGCGCGCATCCCTGGCGTGGCTGGCGGGGGAGCGGTGCAGCAGGAGACGGGATACTTGGTGCGGTCCGCTCAGGCAGCGCTGGGGCAAGATTCAGCTGGGGCGCTCCGGAGCTGGCCGCTTCAGGTTCCCCGCTTCCAGTCTCCTCCACAACAAGCATGGCTCCAACCGTCTCCCCTCCCCCCCCGGGCTGATTCCTCCTCCTTGTCCAGGCCTTGGGGGGGCGGCAGACGGGGGCGCCACTCCACGACTTCCCCGATGCGTTCCACGGTGGAACGCATCGGCATCCCGCCCATCTCCCGGAGCTCCATCGCTTCCCCGGTGCGTTCCACGGTGGAACGCATCGGCATCCCGCCCATCTCCCGGAGCTCCATCGCTTCCCCGGTGCGTTCCACGGTGGAACGCATCGGCATCCCGCCCATCTCCCGGAAGCTCCATCACTTCCCCGGTGCGTTCCACGGTGGAACGCATCGGCATCCCGCCCATCTCCCGGAAGCTCCATCACTTCCCCGGTGCGTTCCACGGTGGAACGCATCGGCATCCGGCCCATCTCCCGGAGCTCCATCACTTCCCCGGTGCGTTCCACGGTGGAACGCATCGGCATTCCGCACGTCGCTTCAGTCATCAGGAGGCCCCCATATTCCCAACCTCCCTGCGCTCCACCGTGGGGCACCCAGGGGGAACCCCTAATCCTGGGCTCCAATATGGAAGGCATACCACGCCCACTCCTGGTGCCCGGACCACTTGTTTCCCCACATGTGTTTTTTCAATAAAGTGTTGCATGAAAAGCCCAGAATACGCTGGGCGGACATGTTGCGGGGATGCCATGGCCGGGCGGCTCGGTCTTGCGGTGCGGCCGGGCGTTTCCGGGAGCAGCCGCGTGGGCCGGTGGCTAGGCACGCAGCGGTTTCGCCCCTGAAAAAAAAAAAAAAAAAAAGGGGTTGTGCAGATATGTTCCGTTTTCTCTCACCTGTTTTCTATTATACCTGGTCGCCATGCTTTCCTCCAAGGATGTCCAGGTGGTCTTCTCTTCCTGTCCTGTTCTAATATGGGTCTCGCCCGACACGTCCAGGCTCACTGCCTGTCCAATCAATTAATACTTTCAGGTCCGGTTGCCTCATACGTCCGGGGTTTTTCTTTCGTCATGTACTCCCTCCTGATCCGTTCTAGTGTTTTTCGGATATGTCCAGGATTGGCTCCACGTCTTCCTGCCTGATACGTTCTGGAGGTTCTCTGTTTTTTTCGGCATGATACGTTCATGTTTCGTTTTGCGTGTTTATTTGCCTGATACGTCCAGGTTCCGTTTTCATGTCCGTCTACCTGATACGTTCAGGTTTCCATCTCCGGCACTGTCTGCCTGATACGTTCAAGCTTCTTTTTTCATGTCTGTTTGCCTGGTACGTCCAGGTTTCCGTTTTCATGTTCGTCTTCCTGATACGTTCAGGTCTCCTTTTGTTGTGTCTGTTTGCCTGGTACGTCCAGGTTTCCGTTTTCATGTCCATCCACCTGATACGTTCAGGTTTCCATTTTCGTCACTGTCTGCCTGATACGTTCAGGTTTTTCCGTTTCTTCATGTCTGTCTGCCTGATACGTTCGGGTTTTCTGGTTTCTGCCTGTTACGTTCAGGCCCTCGTCATGTCCTCTTGCTGGTCAAGCCTTCATCATGTCCTCCCTCCTGTTACGTTTGGTTCATGTCCCGTCCGGTCGGTCCTGTTGGTGTCTTTTTATCTTGCAGGGTCGTTTCTTGGGCTCGCCTTCTCACTCCACGTCTTTCTTTCCCTCTTACTATCCTGTCGCATCCTTCTTCTTCCCCAGGTGTACCTATCACGGTCAGTTCAGGTTTCTTTATCTGTCACGCTTGGGGCCCGTTGCTCGCCATTTGCCAGAGCGTACGGGTCATGTCTCCTCACTGCTTGCCACACTGGTCAATTCCGTGCTGGCGGCCAGTTGGGCCTCGTTTCCAGTCGCGTCTCGGCTCTCGGTTTGTGCAGGGCCCGACGTTTTCGTTCACTTGTTCACGTCAGGTCCTTCTCCTCACCACCTGACACGCTCAGGCCGCTCGGTTTTTCGTGTTTTCTTTCAGGTTGTCCTCCCATCGCCTGATTTCGTTCAGGATATTCTTGCGTTTTCGGCCTGCCACCTCCAGGTTTCGTTTTTCCTGTTTCATCATCACGTAAGTTTCATCTTGTCAGCAGATGTCGGGGTACATCTCCCCGCAGGTTCCAGTTAAAATTTTGTATTTTTTCCTCACTTACCAAACCCAGATTCGCAGGGTGGGAAGTTCACTCTCTCCGCGGGCTCCCGAGTTTTGTTCCATCCCAGGTTTCCTAACTTTTTCCATCCTAAACTTTCTAAGGCTCCAGGGTCCGGTCTTCTTCGGGCAACATGTCGCATGTCTCGGATATTGAGGACTCACTGTCCATCCCTGAGTCAGCGGTCTCGGAAGCAGCCAGCCGCGCATCTTACAGGCATTGGACCATCCCCAGAATGCTCGCGGAACTGAAGAAAAAAGGGATCCGCCATTCGGCATCGGCACGGAAGGCAGAACTGTATCATCTGCTCTTCCCTGAATCTCCCAGGGCTTCTGAACCACCCGGAGCCTCCGAAGATCTGGTCTCCATGTCGACCATCCAGCTCTCCCTGACCCAACTCCATGCGACCATCAATAACATGGCATCGTCAATGTCACACATCGACTCCAGGCTCCAGGCCGTCGAGAGCAAGATGGCTACGCCTCCTCCTCCGCCAGAGGCCGAAGCCGTGCCTTCTACTTCCCAGGCCAACGTCCCAGGTACAGGTCTGGCCTCTCCCGACATCGCCCCAGCGTTCTTCGTTCCAGAAAACATCAGGCGGGATATCCTGGCAGGGAAGGATATCAATTTGGCCGCCATCCTAATCTCCACCCATGATACGGTCGAAAACCGGACAATCGCCTGCGGTGATGTGTCGGTGGTGCTAAGGTCTAGAGACGTCCGCCTCAACAAGAAGCTGTCCATCCCCGAGTTCATGCTGACCTTCAGCCTGTACCGGGACATAGTGTGCTCCATTCATCCCCACCGCAGGGTAGAATTGGACACATACATGTACAAGGTCACCGAGCTGGGGTACAGATATGGCGGTACCGCCTTCTACGAGTACCACCGGTCTTTCTCTGCCAAAGCGGCAGCGGCTTTCCTCCAGCACCAGCATGTCACCAACTGGGCTGTGTTGGACATGGAGATTTTTTGCAGGCACTTCGCCGGGCAAAAATCCCCAGCCTGTGCCGGTTGCCAATCAGTCCTCCATGCTTCTGATTGGTGCCCCCATGTCGCCAACCCATCTCCTGCCAGGCCAACGTCCAGCTCAGGGGCGCAGAAACCCAATCCCACCACGGACAAACTCGGCCGTCCCATCACCTTCTTAGGGAAGAATCAGCTATGCAATAACTTCAACTTGGGTTCTTGCAGTTATGATAAATGCAAGGCTTTGCACATCTGCACCATCTGTTTCAGGGCCCATCCTCAGTCCTCCTGTTCCCAACGCACGGCTAAACGCTCATGACTAGGCGGGGTCAACGTTGACCTGTTACTCTCCCTTCTCCAACTACATCATGACCCCAGTTTTGTCCAGTTTCTCTCACAGGGGTTCTCGGAGGGTTTCCATACCGGGCTAGTCACCCTTCCGCAGGTCACTCATGAGTGCCCCAACCTCCTCTCCTCTCTGACGGATCCCGGGGCGGTGGACGCTCTGCTGGAGGCAGAGTTACAGAAGGGCTTTATGATCGGTCCTTTTGCAGAATCCCCTTTCCCTCTGTACCGGGTCAGCCCCATAGGTCTGGTGTCCAAAAAATCGTCCAATAAAAAAAGATTAATTTATGACTTGTCTGCTCCTCATGCATCCAGCACCCCCAGCCTGAATTCCCTGGTCCCGTCGGACGAGTTCTCTATGCAGTACTCGTCCCTGGACGAGGCCGTGGAGCTCTTTTTACAGGTCGGGGCAGGAGCTTGGTTGTCAAAAGCGGACATTGCTGATGCCTTCAAGTTGCTGCCCATCCTGCCTCATCTGTGGAAGTTCTACGGCCTCAAATGGAGGGCAAAATATTACTTTGCCACCCGCTTGACGTTCGGGTCAAAGAGCAGTCCCTGGCTCTTTGACCAGTTCGCCCAAGCGCTACATTGGCTCTTGGTCAATCATGCCCACTGTCCGAGGGTCATCCATTATCTGGATGACTTCTTGCTCATCGAGCAGGCCGAACATGCCCCGGACAGGTTGGACAGCCTCCTCAGCCTGTTCAGCCGCCTCAATGTTCCGGTGGCTTCAGCTAAGGTCGAGGGCCCCTCCAGGGTAATCACCTTTCTGGGCATCACCCTGGACACTATCAGAATGGAGGCCAGCCTCCCCCTGGACAAATTAAACAGGTTAAAGGACTCCGTGGCCAGGCTCGTGGGCACCCGCACGGTGTCAAAGTTGGAACTCCAGTCTTTATTGGGGTCTTTCAACTTTGCCGCCAGGATCATGCCCCAGGGCAGGTCTTTTACTGCCGGCCTACTCAGACTCCTCCCAGCAGCCTCAGATCAGCATGCGCTCATCCACCTCGGGCGTGACGCGCTGGCGGACCTGGCCATGTGGTCCTTGTTTTTGTCCAGCTGGAATGGCATCTCCCTCTTCGTTCCTCAGTGGAATGAAGCCTCTCCCTTGGTATTCTCCGATGCTGCTGCTTCCCTCGGTTTCGGGGCCATCTGCGGGGATCAATGGTTTGCAGGTCCTTGGCCCACGCAGGTCTCCTCAGACCAGGAGGCCGCCAGGTCTTCCCCCCTGCTCGAGGTCTACCCCATCGTCGCAGCCGCCTTCGTCTGGGGTCAGTCATGGAGTAACAAGCCAGTGTGCTTCATGACTGACAACCAGGCGGTTGTTGACATCCTCGCCAGGGGTAGGTCCAGCTCCCCCAAGGTCATGCGTCTGGTTCGCAGGCTCACCTGGCTGTCCCTGCAAAACAACTTCCGCATCATTTGCAGGCACATAGAGGGCAGGAAAAATACCGCAGCTGATGCTCTGTCCCGTTTCAACTTTAATTTGTTTTTCCAGGTCATGCCAGGAGCTCGGAGAGTCGGGATCAACCCTCCGGGGTTCGAAGCCCTGATCATGGACTAGAGGAGTACGTTTCCGCAGCCCACGGTCTCATCCGCGAGTCTCTCTCGGCTAACTCTGCCCGGAACTATTTAACAGGGTGGAACACCTTCAGGCGGTTTGCCCACCTTCACCCCAGGGGGGACAGGGACAGAGTCTCCTTCGTCCTGGCTTTCCTGGCATACTGCCACAAGGAGCTCCATCTGTCCCACAATACCATCAGACTTTATTTAGCGGGCATCCAGCACCACCACATGATCAGTCACCCTAGTCATTCCTCCTTCTTTTCCTCCCAGGCGGTCAAAGCAGTTTTGAGAGGCATTCAGAAGCTCTCTTCCCCTGCCCTTCCCTCCAGACAACCAGTCACAGGGGAATTATTCCAAAAAATTTCAGTCGCCCTAGATGGTAATCCCTTTGGCCCTTTCAGAAGTTCGATCCTCAAAGCCGCTCTCTACCTCAGCTTCTATGGGTTTCTCAGGCCGGGGGAATTCTGCTGCACCTCAGCCCGGAATCCAGGGCCGGTTATCAGCCAGCTCCTCCATAGTTTAGACCACTTCACCTTCTCTCTTCCTTCCTCCAAAACCTCCCAAGTCGGTCCACCGGTACAGATCGAATACTTTAAGTCATTCAATCCTTGGTGCCCAGTGTCCGTGTTCAATCAGCTGCTCTCCACTCTCCATGACAGAACTCCCGATAGCCCCCTACTGCCTTTTCCCGTACGGTCACTGACGTCCGCGCAGTTCATCAGACACATCCGTTCCATAGCTTCGGGTCTGGGGTTCCACGCTGCTTCCATTTCCGGACACTCCTTCAGGATCGGGGCCGCATCGGCAGCCTCCAAACATGGCGTCCCCGCTCACGTCATACGGAAGATGGGACGATGGCAATCTTCCTGTTTTTCCCGCTACATCCCTCATCCACGGGTCGAGATTGCCAAAGCCTTTTCCAGTCTGGTTTTGTAAGCTACAAATAATAAACTGCCTAAAATTCATGTTTTGCCCCCTTTTTTGGCTACCCGCGTCACGTGGCTAAAGGCACACCACTAGCCAAGGTTAGGTTCTACCGTGTCCAGTACACATCCTCTTCCCAACACTTTCCCCGGAGCCTTGACCACAAGTATAGCAGGCTGGATTCCCAGCCTGCATTTGTGGGAGGGGCATAGGGTATTTAGCCGGCTCACGCCCTCCCTCTGGTGTCGGCATCGCCAGTGCCCCACCCGACCCTCCCTATTTTCCAGCTTCACTCAGCTCAGACTCCCTGGGTTAGCCCCCTTTTTTGGCTACCCGCGTCACGTGGCTAAAGGCACACCACTAGCCAAGGTTAGGTTCTACCGTGTCCAGTACACATCCTCTTCCCAACACTTTCCCCGGAGCCTTGACCACAAGTGACCGTTATATCTGCACGGAGACCAGATTAGCTCCATTTGCATTTGCAACCTTCATCAACATTTGCAGTTAAGCAGGCTGATTGACATCTCAAATTTTGACATATTCGCTCCTCTGTATCATATGGCAGGTTGAGATTTGATGCCGATTGGTGGAGCAGAGCTTCCATACATAATGTGTATTTGGTTAGTGAAGCTTGTTCGAGGAGCTCATGTCTACTGTGTATGTGGCGTGCTTCCTCGGTTCTATCCCAGTCATGATGTTAACACATTGTGGACAGCATGCAGCTCTTGAGGAAGCATATCTTTCTAGTGACTTTCTTTTGCTGCAGTACTTTAATCACATCCTTCCCTGTAGACAGACGCATTTTACTCGATTCTAGTGTAGCCTCAGCCTCTCTAACTAAAATATTAGACTTGGCAGCTCATGGGCTCTCCTGCTGCGGCGCTGCAGTCTTGGAATGACAGCCTAGTCTTTTCAAGTACCACATTGCTAGTCACATTCCAGGACTATAAAAGAAAATAACTCTAGCGTTACGATCCCTCAGAAATGTTTTGGCCACTGTATATACGTAGACAGCCGAGCATGAGAAATATCACGAGTCTGCTTCTGTATCCATGTCTGCAGGGGAAAGTGGTCTTGGTCTTTGTGGCAGGGGGTTAAGTTAAATGGGTTTTCTGGGAGTCCAGTATTAATGACCTATCCTTTCGATAGACTATCAATATCTGATCAGATGGGGTCCCACTCCCGGCACTTCCGCCGATCAGCTGTTTGAAAAGTTCATGGCTCTCTGGAGAGCAGTGTGGCCTCTTCCTAGGCCAATGAGATCACATTCATCAAGTGAATGGGCCTGAGCTACAATACCAAGCACAAAAACTGTACAGCGCTGTGATTAGTAAGCTGTGAGGAGGCCACAGCACCCTGGTGAGCGCAACAGCCTTCTTCAGGGGTGCTGGTAGTCAGACCCCCAATATTTTAATATTGACAAAATATCCTGAGGATAGGTCATCAATATTAAACCCCTCTTTTTAATAGTATTTTTAATGTCTGCAGGGGAAAGTGGGGGGAATTTTTGGAGGGGGCAGGTTGCTTCGTGGTCCATGCATACACTGACCCATCCATCACTATTGAGTTCAGCGCTGCAGTAACAAGAAATGTCTGGGCCCCATAGCAAATTTTTTAACTCATCCCCTACTCCTGAGCTACTTCCCTACAACTCTCCTTTCTGCGCTAGTCAACTTCCCCCACACAGTAGAATGCCCCCTTAGTGCCCCCATACAGTAGTTATGGCCCCTTAGTTCCCCATTCTTAGTAGTTTTGGCCCCTTAGTGCCCCCACACAGTAGTGCTTCCCTTAGTGGCCCCATACAGTAGTGCTCCCCTTAGTGCCCCCCTTACATTAGTGCTGGCTCTGTGGTATAAATAAAAGTAATAACATCCTGCTCTCTCCAGCAAAGCAGTGAGGTCATCACACCTTCTCGGCTCAGAGAGTGCACAGGCAGGGAATGATCCCTGGTTTGAACACACTTCTACTCAGCCCAGGGGTGAAATGAGGTCACGGCATCATGCCAGGTGGGATAGCACAGGTCGAGGAATCAAGCCTGGGCCGTAATGGATGACAGACATCCATTATGGCCTGAGCTTCCCTGCCGCTGCAGCCCTGGAGCACCCACCCCTGTGGAGATATACTCTAAGGCCTCATGCACATGACTGTATTTGTGGTATGCGTCTGATCCACATTTTTTGCAGTTGACAGACATCCATTATGGACTGGTGCCCCATGCCACTAGGACCCCAGAGTAGCCGCCCCTCTATAGATCTACTCAGTGTCTCTCTCTAAGGTCTCATGCACACAACTGTATTTTTGATCAGAGCATTTGCAATACAACAGGAATATGCAGTAAGCCGGATTGGGACTGATGCACACTGGTGCAATATTAATAGTTTTTGTTCCTGACGCCAATTGCAATGTGCGCAGGTTATAGTCTCAGGGCCCTTTAAGATGTTACAGCTCACGTACCAGGTGAGGAATGCCAGAGTGGGGATAATGTCTCTGTGTAGTGTCAACGGTGTCTCCTACCTGGGTACGGCTGGACTCCTGGATCCTGGCTCACTTGCAATAAATTGAGTGTTGTCAGTAGGAGTAATTGAGTAACTTTGATAATAAGGAATGAGATCCAGACTGGTGATATAATCCAACTTGTCTTTACTTAATGGCAGCATAATCCATACGAGTACAGCAATAGTCTTGGGTCCCAGCAGGTATTGGCAATATGTGGCAGGAATCAATATATGTTCTGCTTCTTATCATATGCCTAGTGAATCTGGCAGGTATCCATCTTCTGCTTGGTGTGGGCCTGACTAGCTGAGGAGGAATTTGGCTTCTCCTGGTCTCTAGATCTGTTACTCACAGTTCTGCTCCCAGGGAATGTTTCTTCCTGGAGATCTGTAGTACTGGAGGTGCTGCTTGCTTGTCAACCAGCTGAGGCTGAGGGCTCAGTCTGGGAGGGTGATCTTTGGTCTCAGCCGAGACAGATCCTGGTCTGGGATCCCTATTTCTGGGAGCTCCTACCAACACAGCCTTCCCTTAGCAGGGGGGCTGGTACACTAACTAAACTTCCTTCTCCTCCCCATGAGGCAGGATGTGGGAACATTCCACACCTCCTCAAAGAGGAGGGAGCTAGACTGGAATGAACTATTCCAGTTCAGCAATACTAAACTGGCTAAGGTCCTGCTACATACTGCTGCCACCTGCTGGTGTACATGGAAATTACAGAATAATATATAAAACAGGCCTAGAAAATGCACAAATACAGAAAGATGCAATGTTAGACTACACAAGATGACAATAAATATACACCTAACATGTTGTAGCGGGGAGAAAGAGTTTAGTGACATACTCCGGGATGTTACATATGGTCATGGGCGGACTGGGAACTTAAAGTGGCCCTGGAAAAAAAAAACTAAAAGTGGTCCCATGTTGTAGGCAGGTCCAAATCGACAGAAGGGGGGGGGGGGCAACACAAGTAGATAGGGCTAACTGTAGTGCAGAACAAAATACTGCCCAGCAGAACCAAATAGCACAGTGCAGCACAAAACACTGCCACCTTCACATAGTATTCAACTGTGAATTGTGATACAGCTGAGTTCAGGAAGGCACCTGTGGCCATTGGCCAAGTGAATAAGTACCTAATACTCCCAGCATTAATTAATGCTTAAAGTATCAGATCATTACAGTATGTACCTGGCCAACGGCCGTGAGGAGGGCTCTGGCCCACTAGGAAATTTCCCTGTAGGGTCTGTGGCCAGTCCACCCCTAAGTATGGTTGAGTTTCTAGTATGCAGTGGTTAGTACCTACAAAAACTGGTCCATGGAAGGACAACCAGTGAATTGGTGTCAGGGTCATGGGAACCCAAGGCTGACTCAGAGCAGAGCAAGCAGAGAAAGAAAGCTAGCCATCTTGTCTGATCCCAGAGAACAGCTACAGTAGAGCAGTAGAGCTCTTATGGAGTCTATGCCTCAACAGTTCAGAGCTGTTTGGTGAACTATGGGGATCTGAACGATAATAGGCAGGTGGTTTTAATGTTATTGCTCATCAGAGTTATGGCTATGATTTGTGGACATCTATGTTTTAATGGGTGTTGAGACTATCACGGGGGCATATTAAAGGTCAACACTTACTGCAGTTACATAACTGTATGACAGCAAATATTTTAGGAGTACATTGTACAACACAGGGGATGCACCTGCAATAAAGTTGTGATCATTGCTTGCCTGGCAGATCCAGCGCCATTGCTCCAGTTTTCGATAACATTTGACCGTTGCAGCCAATCACTGGCCACTTCAGTGCACTGCAGAGGCCAGTGATTGGCTGCACTTGTTGTCGATGTGACATCAACACTGCAGCTTGGTAAACATATCCCAGCCGGAAAGCCGGTAAGATCTATGCAGCAGTGCGGGATCTGCCAGGTAAGTAATAATCCATGATGTGATGTGCAGTTTACTCCTAAGACCATATAACCCCCAAGCACCATTACTTTAATGATACTGAATTACAATACCAGAGTCTCTGTTTTCTCCAGAGTAGGGATTTGCTCTCTATAGAGGGTCTTTCACTTCTGGCACAAAAAAAATGGGGTGTCAAATGGGAGACTCCATCTATGACGTCCACATGTCCTGATGGGGCATATGGACAGCAGTTGTCATGTGGAGACAACCTCTTCAATGGTTTTGAAAGTCAATTGGCTGAACTCTGCCTTGGTTAGGAGTTGGCACCAGAAATGAGAGTAATTGATGAAGCCCACACCAATTTTAGATCAGCTTTTAATCGAATGTGTATGACGGCTGCTTGACATCTTTGACTTTATTCTTGGCCATATTAGAGTTTTGTGGTTCATCCCATTGTTCCCTCTAACCTCCAACCAAAATGGCATGGTGGCAGAAGCTCATCTCTTTACCTTCTATAGGCATAAATATGGACATTTACATGTTGTAGGGGTGTCAGCAATATCAGCAGTCTTCAACTCCCCCCCCCCCCCCCCCCCCCACACACACACAACCAGATTGCTGTGGATAAAGTATGAAGCTAGCCTTGAAGGGAGTCAGACTCACATGAAGTTATGGGTGAATCCACCACATTAAGTGAAAAGTGCAGCCAGGACAACTTAGGCCTCATGCACATGGCCGTACCTTGTTTTGCAGTCTGCAAATCGCAGATCCGCAAAAAACTGATACCGGCCATGTGCATTCAGCATTTTGCGGAATGGAAGGTCTGGCCCCCAATAGACCAGTTCTATCCTTGTCTGTGATAAGGACAAGAATAGGACATGTTCTATTTTTTATTTTTTTGCGGGGCAGTGGAACGGAGGTACGGATGCGGACATCATACAGACTGCTGTCCACATCTTTTGCGGCCCAATTGAACTGATTGGGTCCGTATCCGAGCCGCAAAAACTTCAGCTCGGATGTGGACCCAAATAACATTCGTGTGCATGAGGCCTTAAAAAGCTCAAGAAGGACATAAGTGAGGGAGTCCAATAAGCACAGTTTTAAGCAGATTCTGTTAATAGGCTAATTGGTTGCTTTTATTCCCTTGGCTTTAATTTGATTTACTTTAAATGAAAATCAGTAGTCGCTTTATGTGGCAGCAAATATGTTTAATTAAAACGTGTGACTGGTTGTCTTCACATGAGCGGCAATAGCTAGGGAGATCACGATTTTCCATTTACAGGGGCTGAATTTCATCCTGCTTATTTCAGGAACAGAGAGTAGAAACATCTCACAAGATCATTTTCCTGGAGTAGAATGATGTCAGAATATATGATTTTTGATAATTTACACTGTAAACGTAGCCATCTATAGCGGTATTACATGCATAGAATAGGTTTGCTCTTCTTTCTGGTGGAATATATTGATTGTAATTATCTGATTTGATAAGAACTTGTCACCTCTACTGAAATGGCTGTTTTAGGCCTCATGCACACCACCGTATCTGCGGATCCTGGCCATGTATGTCCTGCATTTTCCCATTGCGCACTTCCTGCCCTATGTAAAAAGGCCTATTCTTGTCCGCAAAATGCACACTGTCAAGGATCAGTGGGTGTGGACCCACTTTGCCACTGACTGGCTATACTCTGGAAGGGCGTGTCTAAGCAACTACCTGGTTTTCACTAGAGCCTCAGATGGTGAGGATAGACTTGAGCCGTTAGAGTAGTTGCCAGGGGCTACTCCAGAGCAGTGGCAGCTGGTCCAGGCGGACCAGGAGGTACCTGAGTAGGCACCAGATGTACAAGCGTAGTCAGGCGGGCAGAGACGTTACCAGGAGCAACGGTGCAGGACCGAAGGATAAGACAGACGTGGTCAGACAAGCAATAGGTCAGGGCAGGTGTCAAAGGTACAGGTCATGCAATCCGGATCGGCAACAGCAGAGACAAGGCAAGCAGGCAGGGATCAGACGATAAGCAGAGTCCAGGGACGAAGTATAGATCAGGGGCACACGAGAGTATCAGGAACCAGCAAACTCAAGGACCTTGACACTGAGGCATCTGGGAAGGGGGCTGAGCAACTTAAATACATGCAGGAGAGCCAGAGTTGGTCAGCGAGGTCACCTGACCTAACCCACACAGCCCAGGGAGGGATGCGCTCCGCCCTTAGAGCAGTGTAACACGAAACCATGCTGTGTCCACGGCTGAGTGGAAGCTGTGGAGCGGAATCCTCAAAAGCAATAACGCCTACAGAATCAGAACCCAGGACCCCAGGGGTGAAATGGGAAGCACCGGCCACAGGTCACCGCTGAGCGCGGCGCCCGGGACCGCGGCGATAGGCGGGGGAATAGTGGCGTACAGCAGCCGCTGTTACAGTGCCCCCCTCCTTTACGCCCCCTTTTCTTGAGTCCACAACGGGACAAGAACCTTTTTATTATGTTTCCTGAAGTCCAAGATTTCCTTGACCTCAAATGTCTCTTCCAAGTCTTCAGACACCGGAGTCGCCGTAGACGGAGCTGTAGAGAAGCGGTTAAGGACTACAGGTTTGAGCAAGGATACGTGGAAGGCATTGGGGGCACAAAGAGAGAGAGGAAGCCGTAACTTATAGGTCACTTCATTGATCTTCTTCAAAACTACGAATGGTCCCAGGAACCTAGGGGCAAACTTGAAACTAGGAACCCTTAAACGGATGTTTCTGGAGGAGAGCCATACCTTATCTCCTGGCGAGAACTGAGGCAGTTTTCTTCTTTTCCTGTCCGCATTCGTCTTCATGCGGGTTACTGCCGCATTCGTCTTCGGGTTACTGTCCGCATTCGTCTTCATGCGGGTTAAAAATTCCTAAAAGAGGAATCCGCCACTGGTACCCCAGAAGACATAGGAACAGGGAGAGGAGTACGAGGATGCTGTCCAAAAACGACAAAGAAAGGAGATAACCCCGTAGACTCACTAGTATGGTTATTGTAGGAGAACTCTGCCCAAGGTAACAATTGTACCCAGTTGTCGTGTTGAGCTGAAACAAAATGTTGAAGGTAATTCTCCAATATCTGATTGACCCGCGCTACTTGCCCGTTGGTTTGGGGATGATAACCGGAGAAGTCCAGGTCAACTTCTAGCAGTCGGCAAAGAGCTCTCCAGAGCTTGGAGGTAAACTGGACTCCCCGATCAGAAACAATATGCCCAGGTAAACCATGCAGATGAAATATATGTTTCACGAACAGTTTAGCAAATTCCGCAATCCAGTCAAAGGATCGAAGTGCGCCATCTTGGAGAAGCGGTTCACGAATACCCAAATAACGGTACATCCGGCCGAAGAGGGCAGATCTGTAATAAGGTCCATGGCAATGTGTTGCCATGGAGCATCAGGAACAGGTAGCGGTAACAACAGACCAGGCGGTTTGCTCCTGGAGATTTTATTTTGAGCACAGACGGTGCAGGTAGAGACACAATCACGCACATCCTTAGACAATGTGGGCCACCAGTAGTGGAGAGACACCAGTTCTGTGGTCTTGCGAATACCTGGGTGACTGGCCAGTTTGGAGTTGTGGCCCCACGTTAGGATACGTTTTCTTTTAGCAGATGGCACGAATGTTCTCCCGGGAGGAATGTCTCTTACCAGGACAGGGGCCATTGTAATCAAGCGAGCAGGATCTACAATGAATTGGGGCTCCTCCTGCTGGTCTGCGAAGTCAAATGACCTAGAAAGAGCATCCGCCTTGATGTTTTCCTCAGCCAGGCGAAAATGCAACTCAAAATTAAAACGAGAGAAGATGAGAGCCCACCTGGCTTGGCAAGGGTTCAGACGCTGGGCTGTCTGCAGATAGGTGAGGTTCTTGTGATCCGTGAATATTATCACCGGATGCTGGGCCCCCTCCAACAGATAACGCCACTCCTCCAAGGCAAGTTTTATGGCTAGAAGTTCTCTGTCTCTTATACAGTAATTCCTCTCAGCCGATGAGAAGAGTTTGGAGGATAACCCACAGGTAAACATCTTGCCCTTGGAACCTCTCTGTAGAAGAACAGCACCGGCTCCTATGGAGGAAGCGACCACTTCTAGAAAGAATTGGCGGGAGACATAGGGGTGACGCAGAACCGGTGTGGAAGCAAAGGACTTCTTTAATTGGACAAAGCCAGCCTCTGCCACTGGAGTCCATTCCTTGACATTCACCCCTTTCCTAGTAAGAGCGAAGATGTAAGGGATGAAAAATTTGAGATGAATTGGCGATAGAAATTATCGAATCCCAGGAAGCGCTGTATAGCCCGAAGACCCTGTGGACGGGGCCAGTCCATTACTGCCTTCAACTTTTCAGGATCCATCTACAACCCGGCATCCGAGATGACGTATCCGAGAAATGGTACAGTAAATTTTTCAAAAAGGCATTTCTCAACTGCTGTAATACTAAATGTACATGCTTCCGCTGAGTGGTTAAATCTGGGGAATAGATCAGTATATCGTTCAGATACACTATTACGCAGACATAAAGCAGATCCAGGAAGATGTCGTTCACCAACTCCTGGAATACCGTGGGAGCACTACAAAGACCAAAGGGCATGATGAGATACTAGTAGTGTCCATCACGAGTGTTAAAAGCAGTCTTCCACTCATCGCCCTTTCGAATGTGGATAAGATTATATGCGCCGCGCAGGTCGAATATAGTGAATACCTTAGCTGCCCGGATCTTGTCGAAAAGTTCCGAGATTAGCGGTAGAGGGTATCGGTTCTTGATAGTGACCTTTTTCAGATCACGATAGTCGAAACAGGGCTGTAAGGATCCATCTTTTTTTGCACAAAGAAGAACCCGGCACCGGCTGGTGAAGTAGATTTCCGGATAAACCCCCTCTCGAGATTTTCCTTAATGTACAAACCGGATTCCAAAAAAGTTGGGACACTATACAAATCGTGAATAAAAACTGAATGCAATGATGTGGAGGTGCCAACTTCTAATATTTTATTCAGAATAGAACATAAATCACGGAACAAAAGTTTAAACTGAGAAAATGTACCATTTTAAGGGAAAAATATGTTGAATCAGAATTTCATGTTGTCAACAAATCCCAAAAAAGTTGGGACAAGGCCATTTTCACCACTGTGTGGCATCTCCCCTTCTTCTTACAACACTCAACAGACGTCTGGGGACCGAGGAGACCAGTTTCTCAAGTTTAGAAATAGGAATGCTCTCCCATTCTTGTCTAATACAGGCCTCTAACTGTTCAATCGTCTTGGGCCTTCTTTGTTGCACCTTCCTCTTTATGATGCGCCAAATGTTCTCTATAGGTGAAAGATCTAGACTGCAGACTGGCCATTTCAGTACCCGGATCCTTCTCCTACGCAGCCATGATGTTGTGATTGATGCAGAATGTGGTCTGGCATTATCTTGTTGAAAAATGCAGGGTCTTCCCTGAAAGAGATGACGTCTGGATGGGAGCATATGTTGTTCTAGAACCTGAATATATTTTTCTGCATTGATGGTGCCTTTCCAGACATGCAAGCTGCCCATGCCACACGCACTCATGCAACCCCATACCATCAGAGATGCAGGCTTCTGAACTGAGCGTTGATAACAACTTGGGTTGTCCTTGTCCTCTTTGGTCCGGATGACATGGCGTCCCAGATTTCCAAAAAGAACTTCGAAACGTGACTCGTCTGACCACAGAACAGTCTTCCATTTTGCCAAACTCCATTTTAAATGATCCCTGGCCCAGTGAAAACGCCTGAGCGGATCTTGCTTAGAAATGGCTTCTTCTTTGCACTGTAGAGTTTCAGCTGGCAACGGCGGATGGCACGGTGGATTGTGTTCACTGACAATGGTTTCTGGAAGTATTCCTGAGCCCATTCTGTGATTTCCTTTACAGTAGCATTCTTGTTTGTGGTGCAGTGTCGTTTAAGGGCCCGGAGATCACGGGCATCCAGTATGTTTTTACGGCCTTGACCCTTACGCACAGAGATTGTTCCAGATTCTCTGAATCTTCGGATGATGTTATGCACAGTTGATGATGATAGATGCAAAGTCTTTGCAATTTTTCGCTGGGTAACACCTTTCTGATATTGCTCCACTATCTTTCTGCGCAACATTGTGGGAATTGGTGATCCTCTACCCATCTTGGCTTCTGAGAGACACTGCCACTCTGAGAAGCTCTTTCTTTTTATACCCAATCATGTTGCCAATTGACCTAATTAGTGTTAATTGGTCTTCCAGCTCTTCGTTATGCTCAAATTTACTTTTTCCAGCCTCTTATTGCTACTTGTCCCAACTTTTTTGGGATTTGTTGACACCGTGAAATTTTGAATCAACGTATTTTTCCTTTAAAATTATACATTTACTCGGATTAAACGTTTGATCTGTCATCTACGTTCTATACAAATAAAATATTGACATTTGCCATCTCCACATCATTGCATTCAGTTTTTATTCACAATTTGTTTAGTGTCCCAACTTTTTTGGAATCCGGTTTGTACTCAAACATTGCTTGGGTCTCAGGAAGTGAGAGGGGGTAGACTCAACCACGAGGAGGAGTGGCACCAGGCAAAAGGTCAATTGGACAATCATACGGACAATGAGGGGGGCAGGGTCTCCCCCTCTTTCTTTTTGAAAACATCTGCAAAACTGGCGTACTGCTGAGGGAGTCCAGGCAGGTGTACTGGTACAGGATGATCCCCAACATAGAATCTGACCCGAGTTACAGTCCAGAACTGGAGAGTGCTGACGCAGCCAGGGAAGACCTAGGATAACCGGATTCACCGACGCTGGCAGCACGCAGAAGGAAATCATCTCAGAACGCAGAACCGCAATTTGCAGCTTGAGGGCCATAGTCACAGAGATCACTGGTTCAGGGAGTGGCAGTCTATTAACGGAGGCCACTGACAGAGACCTTTCGAGACGGATGGTAGGAAGCTGGAACTGATGGACAAGAGCTTGCTGAATGAAATTACCGGCCGACCCAGAGTCCAGGAATGCAGGCACAGACAGCGTGACTCCCTTGTGCGAGACAGTCACCGGAACAGAAAGTTTCGGAGAGGACTTCTCTTTGTCTAGGACCACCTCTCCAACAGATACTAGACATTGGCATTTCCCGGCTTCTGGGGACAATTACACACAAAGTGGGCCTTGCCACCACACTACAAACGCAGGTTTTCTGCTTTGCTGCTCAAACGTTACTGGTCAGACAATCAAACTTCTGGTGCACGCAACCTCCTTAGCACATTCCTTGAAGCGCATATGTATTCTTGTAGCCAAGGTGATCAGGTCATTCAGAGTAGAAGCACGGTCGCGACCAGCTAGTTCATCCTTAATCCGGCCAGAAAGGCCCTCCCAGAACACCGCCAGCTGAGCCTCACTGTTCCATGCCAGAAAGTGGATGGCGTACTAACCCACAGACGAAGAACCCTGCCGTAGACATAGCAGTGCTGAGGCAGCGGAGGACGTGCGGCCAGGCCCCTCAAAGACCAAACAGAAGGTAGCCAGGAAAGACTGCAGATTAGTGGTCTCTGGACCTCCATGTTCCCAAATAGGATTTGCCCAAGCAAGGGCCTCATCAGACAGCAGGGACACGATGAAGGCAACCTTGGATCGCGCAGTGGGAAACCTCTGCCCATGCAACTCAAAGTGGATCAAACACTGGTTCAGGAATCCACGACAGGTTTTTGGATCTCCACAATAGCGTGAAGGCAGAGGGAGTTGCACACCAGCGGTACACAAATCCAGACTTACTGGTGTGGGAACTGCTGGAGTAGCAGCAACTGGTGACCCTGAAGGCTGGAGATGAGATGGCATCCAGACGAGCAGCAACATTCTGCAAGAACTGCATCAAGACATCCTGATGTTCGCTCTGGCACTTTACTTCACATAACAGTTCCTGGACGACAGGCTGGGGATGACCAGTGGGGTCCTTGGCCTCAGTGTACTGTCACAGATCAGTGGGTGTGGACCCACTGTGCCACTGACTGGCTATACTTTGGAGGGGCGTGTCTAAGCAACTACCTGGTTTTCACTAGAGCCTCAGATGGTGAGGATAGACATGAGCCATTAGGGTAGTTGCCAGGGGCTACTCCAGAGCAATCCCCGAGTCAGTGGCAGCTGGTCCACGTGGACCAGGAGCTACCTGAGTAGGTACCAGATGTACAAGCATAGTCAGGCGGGCAGAAACGTTACCAGGAGCAACGGTGCAGGACCGAAGGATAAGGCAGAGACGTGGTCAGACAGGCAATAGGTCAGGGCAGGCGGCACAGGTACAGGTCAGGCAATCCGGATCGACAACAGGAGAGACAAAGCAAGCAGGCAGGGATCAAACGATAAGCAGAGTCCAGGGACGAAGTATAGATCAGGAGCACACGAGAGTATCAGGAACCAGCAAACTCAAGGACCTTGACACTGAGGCATCTGGGAAGCCACTTAAATACATTCAGGAGATCCAGAGTTGGTCAGTGAGGTCACCTGACCTAACCCACACAGCCCAGGGAGTGATGCGCTCCATCCTTAGAGCAGTGTAACACAAAACCAGCCGAACTCATGCTGTGTCCAGGGCTGAGTGGAAGCTGTGGAGCGGAATCCTCAAAAGCAATAACACCTACAGAAACAGAGCCCAGGACCGCAGCGGTGAAATGCGAAGCACCGGCCACAGGTCACTGCTGAAAGCGGCGCCCGGGACGGCGGGCGAATAGCGGCGTATAGCAGCTGCTGTTACACACAAGAATAGGATATGCTCTACCTTTTTCATGGAACGCACATACGGATGCAGACATCACAGGTGGACCTTATTAGTAGGCAGGTGGTTTTAATGTTATGACTATTTTATGGCTATAGGAGTTTAGCTAAGTTGACGTGTTCATTCACAAGATGTGGACGTCCATGTTTCCACTATAAACGTATACATTTATGGATGCATTAAATACATAGAATGGTTTACTCCTCTATCCGGTAAGATATATATATATATATATATATATATATATTATTTTTTTTTAACAAATCTTTATTTTCGTTATTGCCAATCATACAGCAGTCAAGAAAATGCAACATAACATTTACAAAAGGGCGGCAACAATGCCAAATGGTCAAGTGAGCATTATAGACATTTTAAATAATAGTTTCCATGTTGCAACAGATGACAAGAGGCAGAAAACCCAGTATTGTGAAGGCCTACAATAAAGGAATGCAAAACAAGAGTGGACAAGAAGCAGAATAATGTATGGGGAAGTGATGAATGTTGATGCATTACCCGGTTGTTGGAGTTGAGGTAGACTTCTTACTCCACTGAATCCAAGGTGACCATAATTTGAGATATTTGTCATGGGAAAGAGTTTCCCAACTGGATAATTCTTCTAGTCTGCATATTTCATGGACCTTGTGGATCCATTCACTTAAAGAAGGTACCTGTTCAGATGTTCAGATACCAATATAAAGGGATAAGCAGTTTAGCAGCTGCTGCGATTAGATGGGCAGGTAATGAAAATCTACTAAGGGGGCAATGGCGGTCTGGTAGATTAAGGAGTGCTAATGAGAGCGAAATGGGGACTCCTAGGGAGCGGATCTGATTGATGGGGGTTGACACTGTGTCCCAATAGGGGGCTATCTTGTGGCATGTCAACAAAATGTAAAATGCAGAACCTTGTGCGTTATGGCACCTTCAACATTCTGTGGGAAGGGAGGGAACCATTTTGTGGAGTATATCTGGGGTTCGGTACCATTTCGTAATCAACTTATAGGAATTTTCCTGAATATGTATACAGCGTGAAAAGCCATGAGAGTGTCTCAGGATCCAGGAGACGTAGCCTTCTCCGGTACGATATATTGATGTTGGTAAACAGATCTAGTTAATCAATCTAAAGGCAAGCAAAGCACAATAGCATACTATTTGTTTATTCCTCCAATGCAACTGAATAAAAAAATCTGCAAATCTGCAATTGGTTTTCATTAAAAATGTTTTTTGTTTTTTTGTTTTGTCTGCAGTTTCTATGAAGACCTATGTCTGATCTATATCTTCATGGTTACAACCTTCTTCTTGATAAATTAACAAGAGGTATGGACATTTGAAATGGAGTATGTCTAAAGGGTCAGACTACACAGGGTGTGTTTGTAGTCTGTAACCATGTAACAAAATAGTAGCCTTTGTTAATAAAAATTGTTTGCAAAGGTGGACATAACCTTTCAATTGCATTCCCAAATTAATTCCAGACATGAGACCACAGACATGAGACATGGGTGGAGAGGCTGCACTAATTCATGTGTTAAATTGTCATTTACATAATGGCAGATGGCTACCAAGTAACCCTAATTTTAATTTAATTCACTAGAGACCACAAGTATCTCAGCTGCTAAAAAAATTACAAAGCCATGCCCTGAAGAACTGTCATAAAACACTTTAAAAAGACAGGAGGTACAAATGATTTTTTTTTTGAAATGACAAAAGTGGGAAGTGCTGCATGTCACCTTCAAAAGCACGCTGCTTGTCCGAGGTGAGATTAGGATTAGGCTACATGCACACGACCGTATGTGTTTTGCGGCCCGCAAATTGCAGATCCGCAAAAAAAAACGGATGACGTTCCGTATGGCATCTGTTTTTTGGCGGATCCGTTTTCTTTGCGGATTCATTGTAATAATGCCTGTCCTTGTCCTCAAACTAGAAAAAAATAGGACATGCACTATTTTTTTTTGCAGAGCAACGGAACGGATATACTGAATACGGTCGTGTGCATGAGGCCTTAGTCTATAATTGTTTTTAACACATCACATAGAGGTACAGTGATGCTAAATTAACATTATCATCTTTAATGAGCACTTGTCAGCAGGGTGAACCCTATTATACCAGACATGCTGCTATGTAGGGTTGATCCTATCGATTAAATGATACCTGTCTTGAGAAAATCATTTGTGGCATTCCTGAGGGAAAAAAAGATGTTTATTCTTAAAGAAAATGAGGACTTCAGTACACCCAGGGGTGTGACCTTCACTGGAAAGCTGAGTTGCTGGGATGTACTGAGGAGCTAGGCCCTGGCACACAAGTGTACCATAAGGCCCCTTTCACACGAGCGAGTTTTCCGCGCGGGTTCGATGCGTGAAGTGAACGCATAACACCCACGCTAAATCCTAACCCATTCATTTCGCATCACTTCTGCGTTGCGTGAAAATCGCAGCATGTGATCCCTTTTTTGGGATTTGTTGACACCGTGAAATTTTGAATCAACGTATTTTTCCTTTAAAATTATACATTTACTCGGATTAAACGTTTGATCTGTCATCTACGTTCTATACAAATAAAATATTGACATTTGCCATCTCCACATCATTGCATTCAGTTTTTATTCACAATTTGTTTAGTGTCCCAACTTTTTTGGAATCCGGTTTGTACTCAAACATTGCTTGGGTCTCAGGAAGTGAGAGGGGGTAGACTCAACCACGAGGAGGAGTGGCACCAGGCAAAAGGTCAATTGGACAATCATACGGACAATGAGGGGGGCAGGGTCTCCCCCTCTTTCTTTTTGAAAACATCTGCAAAACTGGCGTACTGCTGAGGGAGTCCAGGCAGGTGTACTGGTACAGGATGATCCCCAACATAGAATCTGACCCGAGTTACAGTCCAGAACTGGAGAGTGCTGACGCAGCCAGGGAAGACCTAGGATAACCGGATTCACCGACGCTGGCAGCACGCAGAAGGAAATCATCTCAGAACGCAGAACCGCAATTTGCAGCTTGAGGGCCATAGTCACAGAGATCACTGGTTCAGGGAGTGGCAGTCTATTAACGGAGGCCACTGACAGAGACCTTTCGAGACGGATGGTAGGAAGCTGGAACTGATGGACAAGAGCTTGCTGAATGAAATTACCGGCCGACCCAGAGTCCAGGAATGCAGGCACAGACAGCGTGACTCCCTTGTGCGAGACAGTCACCGGAACAGAAAGTTTCGGAGAGGACTTCTCTTTGTCTAGGACCACCTCTCCAACAGATACTAGACATTGGCATTTCCCGGCTTCTGGGGACAATTACACACAAAGTGGGCCTTGCCACCACACTACAAACGCAGGTTTTCTGCTTTGCTGCTCAAACGTTACTGGTCAGACAATCAAACTTCTGGTGCACGCAACCTCCTTAGCACATTCCTTGAAGCGCATATGTATTCTTGTAGCCAAGGTGATCAGGTCATTCAGAGTAGAAGCACGGTCGCGACCAGCTAGTTCATCCTTAATCCGGCCAGAAAGGCCCTCCCAGAACACCGCCAGCTGAGCCTCACTGTTCCATGCCAGAAAGTGGATGGCGTACTAACCCACAGACGAAGAACCCTGCCGTAGACATAGCAGTGCTGAGGCAGCGGAGGACGTGCGGCCAGGCCCCTCAAAGACCAAACAGAAGGTAGCCAGGAAAGACTGCAGATTAGTGGTCTCTGGACCTCCATGTTCCCAAATAGGATTTGCCCAAGCAAGGGCCTCATCAGACAGCAGGGACACGATGAAGGCAACCTTGGATCGCGCAGTGGGAAACCTCTGCCCATGCAACTCAAAGTGGATCAAACACTGGTTCAGGAATCCACGACAGGTTTTTGGATCTCCACAATAGCGTGAAGGCAGAGGGAGTTGCACACCAGCGGTACACAAATCCAGACTTACTGGTGTGGGAACTGCTGGAGTAGCAGCAACTGGTGACCCTGAAGGCTGGAGATGAGATGGCATCCAGACGAGCAGCAACATTCTGCAAGAACTGCATCAAGACATCCTGATGTTCGCTCTGGCACTTTACTTCACATAACAGTTCCTGGACGACAGGCTGGGGATGACCAGTGGGGTCCTTGGCCTCAGTGTACTGTCACAGATCAGTGGGTGTGGACCCACTGTGCCACTGACTGGCTATACTTTGGAGGGGCGTGTCTAAGCAACTACCTGGTTTTCACTAGAGCCTCAGATGGTGAGGATAGACATGAGCCATTAGGGTAGTTGCCAGGGGCTACTCCAGAGCAATCCCCGAGTCAGTGGCAGCTGGTCCACGTGGACCAGGAGCTACCTGAGTAGGTACCAGATGTACAAGCATAGTCAGGCGGGCAGAAACGTTACCAGGAGCAACGGTGCAGGACCGAAGGATAAGGCAGAGACGTGGTCAGACAGGCAATAGGTCAGGGCAGGCGGCACAGGTACAGGTCAGGCAATCCGGATCGACAACAGGAGAGACAAAGCAAGCAGGCAGGGATCAAACGATAAGCAGAGTCCAGGGACGAAGTATAGATCAGGAGCACACGAGAGTATCAGGAACCAGCAAACTCAAGGACCTTGACACTGAGGCATCTGGGAAGCCACTTAAATACATTCAGGAGATCCAGAGTTGGTCAGTGAGGTCACCTGACCTAACCCACACAGCCCAGGGAGTGATGCGCTCCATCCTTAGAGCAGTGTAACACAAAACCAGCCGAACTCATGCTGTGTCCAGGGCTGAGTGGAAGCTGTGGAGCGGAATCCTCAAAAGCAATAACACCTACAGAAACAGAGCCCAGGACCGCAGCGGTGAAATGCGAAGCACCGGCCACAGGTCACTGCTGAAAGCGGCGCCCGGGACGGCGGGCGAATAGCGGCGTATAGCAGCTGCTGTTACACACAAGAATAGGATATGCTCTACCTTTTTCATGGAACGCACATACGGATGCAGACATCACAGGTGGACCTTATTAGTAGGCAGGTGGTTTTAATGTTATGACTATTTTATGGCTATAGGAGTTTAGCTAAGTTGACGTGTTCATTCACAAGATGTGGACGTCCATGTTTCCACTATAAACGTATACATTTATGGATGCATTAAATACATAGAATGGTTTACTCCTCTATCCGGTAAGATATATATATATATATATATATATATATATATTATTTTTTTTTAACAAATCTTTATTTTCGTTATTGCCAATCATACAGCAGTCAAGAAAATGCAACATAACATTTACAAAAGGGCGGCAACAATGCCAAATGGTCAAGTGAGCATTATAGACATTTTAAATAATAGTTTCCATGTTGCAACAGATGACAAGAGGCAGAAAACCCAGTATTGTGAAGGCCTACAATAAAGGAATGCAAAACAAGAGTGGACAAGAAGCAGAATAATGTATGGGGAAGTGATGAATGTTGATGCATTACCCGGTTGTTGGAGTTGAGGTAGACTTCTTACTCCACTGAATCCAAGGTGACCATAATTTGAGATATTTGTCATGGGAAAGAGTTTCCCAACTGGATAATTCTTCTAGTCTGCATATTTCATGGACCTTGTGGATCCATTCACTTAAAGAAGGTACCTGTTCAGATGTTCAGATACCAATATAAAGGGATAAGCAGTTTAGCAGCTGCTGCGATTAGATGGGCAGGTAATGAAAATCTACTAAGGGGGCAATGGCGGTCTGGTAGATTAAGGAGTGCTAATGAGAGCGAAATGGGGACTCCTAGGGAGCGGATCTGATTGATGGGGGTTGACACTGTGTCCCAATAGGGGGCTATCTTGTGGCATGTCAACAAAATGTAAAATGCAGAACCTTGTGCGTTATGGCACCTTCAACATTCTGTGGGAAGGGAGGGAACCATTTTGTGGAGTATATCTGGGGTTCGGTACCATTTCGTAATCAACTTATAGGAATTTTCCTGAATATGTATACAGCGTGAAAAGCCATGAGAGTGTCTCAGGATCCAGGAGACGTAGCCTTCTCCGGTACGATATATTGATGTTGGTAAACAGATCTAGTTAATCAATCTAAAGGCAAGCAAAGCACAATAGCATACTATTTGTTTATTCCTCCAATGCAACTGAATAAAAAAATCTGCAAATCTGCAATTGGTTTTCATTAAAAATGTTTTTTGTTTTTTTGTTTTGTCTGCAGTTTCTATGAAGACCTATGTCTGATCTATATCTTCATGGTTACAACCTTCTTCTTGATAAATTAACAAGAGGTATGGACATTTGAAATGGAGTATGTCTAAAGGGTCAGACTACACAGGGTGTGTTTGTAGTCTGTAACCATGTAACAAAATAGTAGCCTTTGTTAATAAAAATTGTTTGCAAAGGTGGACATAACCTTTCAATTGCATTCCCAAATTAATTCCAGACATGAGACCACAGACATGAGACATGGGTGGAGAGGCTGCACTAATTCATGTGTTAAATTGTCATTTACATAATGGCAGATGGCTACCAAGTAACCCTAATTTTAATTTAATTCACTAGAGACCACAAGTATCTCAGCTGCTAAAAAAATTACAAAGCCATGCCCTGAAGAACTGTCATAAAACACTTTAAAAAGACAGGAGGTACAAATGATTTTTTTTTTGAAATGACAAAAGTGGGAAGTGCTGCATGTCACCTTCAAAAGCACGCTGCTTGTCCGAGGTGAGATTAGGATTAGGCTACATGCACACGACCGTATGTGTTTTGCGGCCCGCAAATTGCAGATCCGCAAAAAAAACGGATGACGTTCCGTATGGCATCTGTTTTTTGGCGGATCCGTTTTCTTTGCGGATTCATTGTAATAATGCCTGTCCTTGTCCTCAAACTAGAAAAAAATAGGACATGCACTATTTTTTTTGCAGAGCAACGGAACGGATATACTGAATACGGTCGTGTGCATGAGGCCTTAGTCTATAATTGTTTTTAACACATCACATAGAGGTACAGTGATGCTAAATTAACATTATCATCTTTAATGAGCACTTGTCAGCAGGGTGAACCCTATTATACCAGACATGCTGCTATGTAGGGTTGATCCTATCGATTAAATGATACCTGTCTTGAGAAAATCATTTGTGGCATTCCTGAGGGAAAAAAAGATGTTTATTCTTAAAGAAAATGAGGACTTCAGTACACCCAGGGGTGTGACCTTCACTGGAAAGCTGAGTTGCTGGGATGTACTGAGGAGCTAGGCCCTGGCACACAAGTGTACCATAAGGCCCCTTTCACACGAGCGAGTTTTCCGCGCGGGTTCGATGCGTGAAGTGAACGCATAACACCCACGCTAAATCCTAACCCATTCATTTCGCATCACTTCTGCGTTGCGTGAAAATCGCAGCATGTTCTATATTGTTATAGCAAGTTCTATTTTTTTGGCGGAATGGAAGCACGGATCGGAACCCCACAGAAGCACTCTGTAGTGCTTCTGTGGGGTTCCGTGCTTCCATTCTGCACCGCATCTCTGGATTTGCGGACCCATTCAAGTGAATGGGTCCGCATCCGTGATGCGGAATGCACACGGCCGGTGCCCCGTGTATTGCGGAACCGCCGTATGCGGCACGCAATACGGCCACAGGAGCACAACGGCCGTGTGAAAAAGGCCTCATCCAGATGTAGTGCGGATGCAATGTGTTTTTCACTGATGGTTGCTAGGAGAAGTTGTTTGTAATTCTTCCATTTTTTTTCACACGTGTGAAAAACGCATCAAAACTGATTGCACCCGCGTGGAAAAAACTGAAACACTGAATGCAAATGCAGACAAAACTGACTGAACTTGCTCGCGAAATGGTGAGAGTTTCACTGAATGTACCCTGAACGCATCCTGAGAGAATCCATATTGTTCACGTGAAAGGGGCCTAAGAATACGCATGTTTTTTTTTGTCTGGAACACCAAAACCGATTTTCACAAGACAGGTATCATTTTAATCAGCAGGATAAATCCTACCAGACCGCATGCCTAGTTTAATAGGGTTCATTCTGCTGACAGATACCTTTTAATTTACATAGAGATGAAATTAATATCACTGTCTCAAAAACACAACCTCACAAACTGTAATTTTAGTTAAAGCCGAATAACTTGTCATTTAGACCATTGGGAGGGGGGATAAATTATAAGACTGTTGATGTAAATGCAAGGTTGTTAGAAGGCATCCACGTTAGGCCCCTTGCAGACGAGCGTGTCCGAAATAGGTCCGGATGCGTCTGCGATCAGGGAAAATCGTGCAAGTAGGTACGCAATTGCATTGCGTTCCAATGTTCAGTTTTTATCGCTCGGGTGCAATGCGTTTTGCACGCGCGCAATAAAAAACTGACTGTGGTACCCAGACCCGAACCCGGACTTCTTCACTAAAGTTCGGGTTTGGGATCGGTGTTCTGTATATTTTATATTATTTTCAGGAGAACCAGAGGGTTGTCCAGTGGTACTAGAAATATAGATATAAAGGAGAATGAAGACCTGATAGTCCAGGTGTGCACAACGTTTTCTGGTTGGGGGCCACATTGTCAGACTGAACCAACGTCAAGGGCCAAAAATAAAATTTAAAGAGATATTAACAACTGAAATACTGTATTTATGGCATATTGAGCTTACAGTATATACCATTAATATCTAGTTACAGTTACAGGACTCCCATCTAATGGAAGAATTCATGAAAAATACATTTGAGCAGTCACAAAACATAGACATACATGTGTTACTAGATGGTTGGGGGTCGCACAGAATGGTATCAAGGACCGCATGTGGCCCCCGGGCCGCAGGTTGTGCATCCCTGTGATAGTCTATCTAGTCTGCCCAGAATGACACTTTTGCATTTACTTTCTCAGAGGCTAAAACTGACAACCAATATTGCTGCTCTGTTGTCACTTTTATAAATATGACCACTCCAAGTGTGTAGAAAAATACCAATTTTTCTGTCAAGACATATGACAAATCACCAAATTTTAAATAAAACACAATAAATCTCATTTCTGATTCATGGATATGTGGATGTTTTCTGATTAATAAGACAATGGGGGTCATTTATCATCGTCAAAGGCCGGCCTTTTACACCGATCTCTGATATCCCCTGTACTGCTGGAGGATGTGCTTAATTTATGACGAGGGTGTTCCAGTTACGTAACATTTTTCTTAAAACCCACACTGTTGAGTTGCATTATGTGTAAAAGACACTGCTCTAAGTGTCGTGGCACTGTCACTTGCATCATGTGACCTGACACCTACATCGCCCATAATCCCCTGCGTCATAGCTCTATGGTACAGACAGTGCAGAGTTCACTCTGATGACACAGTTGGGCGCTACAGCAAGCTCGGGGAAGCAGGATGTGGGACTTGCCTGACTCTGATGCACATGCATAAGAACGCTCATCCCTGTCAGTTCCAACGCCGTCCGTGTAGCAGAGGCAGAAATAAACTGAGCATGCTCGACCATCGCAGTACAAGAGGCTACAGGTCATAAGCATAGAAAACTAAAAGGTAAACAAAACACCGGTTGGCCTATAAAGATATTTGTATTGCAGGGGAACGGTGCAAAACTGCTAATTACATGAAAACAATCTTAAGTATGACAACGGAGCGAGGCGCAGATGTAGCGCAGTGGAAATTGACTGAAAGGGGGACGTTTCTAGGCCAGGTTAGGGTTAAGGTGGTTGGGAAGGGGTGTAGTGTCTTAGGGGAGGGTTTGTGGGGGTGGCAGGGCAGTTCGCGCGCCGTATATAGTCTGGGGTTAGGGGCGGGAACGGCACCAGTGTCCGTTGCGTCTTGGCGAGTTGCCCACCCTCCCGCCCTGTTTTGAGTTATTTTGTAGCAATTTCATGTCATAGCAGGGGGCAGGTTAACGGGGGGTCCTGGAAGACAATTCTAAGTTTTAATAGGTGCATGACACGTTGAAACGTGCATCTTATGTGGTTTGGTAAGCTGAAAGCTGGGGGGCTCCTGTTGGGCTAAAAGGCCTACAGGGGTAGAGGAAGATATTGATTCTGGAGGATTCGGTGCCCTTGGGTCGGAGAGTGCGGCCGAGGGTAAAAGATAAGATGTGTGGAGTGAAGATAGCAGCTTGCTTGGGTTGCCTTCTAGGATCCTTCCGCAAAGTGATTGTTGGGACATTGTATTGTTGATGTTTGCATATACGTATATCTTTTGTTTGCATTATAATGATGTTGGATATTATTGTTGTTTAATAAACGGCTGCTATGGCCTTTTCCACCAAGAATTCGGGTTCCGTGTGTTTACTGGGGGAAGTGAGGAGTTGGTGGTGGGAAGGGTCTGGGATGATCTTACCTCCTTAAGTCAACATAGATATAACTTTGTGTAACCAGAATACCACTTTATTTAGGTGCATTCTCCGGCAGACTGAAATCTACTCCAGCCCCTGGAGGGGCCCTTCCCAGCTGTAGAGCAGTAGCAGAAATGCCCAGGCAGTATTGCTAGCTTAGCGGTGTGATGGGGGCCCCCAGACATAACTTTTCCTTGTCAGTAATGTGACTACTTAAGTATATACTAGCAGTCTATACATTGCAGGGACTAAGAACAAAGCCACGCTGGGAGTAATCGATTTATTAAGCCCCCCGTGATATACAGATTACACGAGAACCTTGCTGGTGTAACCTCATCTCTCAGGGAGAATCTTTCCCTCCCAGATGCCTTCTAGGCTTTCATATTATCTGTCACTTAATGTTTTCTTACTAATAATCAATTACCATTGATCCACTCCTGTGAGTGCTAAGCACTTCTGCCTTTGGACATAATAATTTATGTGTATTTATATGTCCACCGAGGCCAAAACTCCAAAGATCTGCATACCACAAGCATCCATAAACATAAATACGAAGCTAGACATACCGTCATCAGCTCACATCAAAAGGTACACCATCAGCATTGCACACAAAGGCAGCGTGCATACCTCCATATAGCTGCCAAACATGCCAACTGTAATAAACCGCATAATAAAACCTAGAATACAACGGGTGGCGCACAAAAAAGTAGCCCGCCCCTAATTGCTGCATGCACAGATCCTATATAGCAGCACACAGAGTCCCTATGTATGTTACAGTACTACAGGAACTCCATGTACCGCCATATAGTGCCGACTGAGGCCATGCTTCTAGTGGAGAATAGATGCCTAATACAGTATATCACGGAACATGCCACATTTTTTTTTTTTTCTTAAAGAGGTTACACTCCTTCTTCAGGATAGGCGATCAATATCTGATCGGTGGTGGTCTGATTCTTGCACCCACACTCATCCCCTATTCGGGAGTATCTCTGGAAACAGGCATTGGAAGTACACAGCTCTATCCATTGTGTAGTGGATGGTGCTGGTTACTGAAGTACTGCTCCCACTGAAGTGAATACAGTTACCGGCTCTGTCCACTGTACAATGGATGGAGCTGCTTAGCTCCGGCGCCATCGCCGATTAGATATTGACGGTCTATGCCCTGGATAGGCTATCAATATAAAAGGAGTGGACGACCCCTTTAAGAAGATTGATAATAATAACATGTACTAATAAGGAGAGGGTTTTGTATGAATTGGTTTTAAAAAAAAAGGTCTATATGCCTCTCTGAAAAATTAGCGGCACATGGATGTTTAATGGGCAATAAGCCGCTAATGGGCACCAGTTGGCAGGATTAGCAAAACATGGCTGTGGTTTGGCTTTATTGAAATGAATGGGATTGAGCTGCAATACCACATACAACCTGTGGACAGGTATAAGCACTGTTTTTGGATGAAAGCGGCCATGTTTTTCTAATCCTGGACAACCCCCTTTAATACTTCTTCCCGATGGATCCACAACTGGCTTTGGAGGAAAAAAAATGCAACCAAAAAAGTCACAAAAACAGTATGGTTGATCCCAGCCAGTCACTAGCACCCCTATAATACAAGGATATATTTTCCATGCAAAATGATTTAGCTGTTGAATCTCAACCTCTGCCCTTGAAAGCTATCCTGTGGCAGCTGTCAAGGAATTGTGCGGCCCAATGTCTCGTCCATGCAGAAACCACAAACAGAACTTTTCTGTCATCCGACATCGCCACCATTTAGTCACACAACTGTTAAATCCCATAGGAGTCAATGGAAACTTACATTGTGCACCAAAATTTCGAGAGCCTTTAGTGGGAAACCCCCCCCCCCCCTCATATAATGCAACACAAGTCAAGAACCCTCTTGTCAGGAGCACGCCATGTGCAGCCGTTTCTCGTGGTGCTTCCCTCCAAATGGTATAGGGTCATACAGTGCATTAATAACCATGCCTGGCACCATACAGAATTGTGCTCATAAACTGGTCAGATATACAGTTATCTATATAACAATACGGTAACCATACAGTGTAGAAATAAACGCACAATGTAAATACCGCCATACATTGTGCTGAACTAATGTCAATGTAATGTAATAGTAGCGTCATACGATGTCTAATACAACTGCTATCTTGAAAGGAATCCCACACACTTTCTTACTGCAAAGTTTGTGATTTATTATGCAAATTTTGCATTAGGAACGTTTTTCTGAGTGCGCGTGGGATTCCTTCCAAGATTGCTATTTGGGAATTGTTATTTCTGTTACCCACAGCACCTCAATTGCATTCAGGAGTGTCTAATACAACTGCTATATAGTGGTCCCACAGGCTAAGGTGCCAGGTGCCTTTATCAGGGGCGGCTGACGCTCACTCCCCTACAGTTGGCCCTGACTCTCACAATGGCCACCACATGGCGCAATGTGGCCACCGTGCTCAAGCTTTTTCTGCTAAGAATCTATAACATATACATATAGCAACATGCAGCCATTGTTACAAAACTTCAGATTTACACACGTATTCCCAAAGGTATAGAACTGTGTATGATAAACGGTCACCCGGGATACCCCCCCGCCCATTCTAGAATAAGCCTCTACTGCCCCTTCCTGGTTGAATGCAATATTACAGCATGGAACTAAAAATAAAAAAATGTAGAGGTTCAAGGTATAGATATATTGATTGTCCAGTAATTAGATAACCAAGACATTTTACTTTGCATTGCCTGATGTACGGATCCCGTGAAGCAGGTGACAGACCAGAACCGCTAAAGCCCATATTTGTAACTACTTCCCCATCATCTTTCATCCTATCGACATTTACATAGATGCATACACAAGAAGCTCATTTCGAAGACTTCTGTCTACATTATCCGTCATCCTTGTCATGCCTCCTTCTGCCATCAGCCTTCAGCCCATCTGCTCTGTTTGTTGCTGCTGTCCTTCCATTTTGGTGCATCTCTTCTAAAGCTCGAGTCCATTTTGTTCTGTACCTGGCCGTGAGGACTATATGGATCACCGTCACTATCTGACATTAGTCTTATACCGGACATATTGTATTTCATGGACATTCCCGCCTTTCATCTTGTGTCATATATTTCATGCATCCGACATGCAGCTCTATGAGCATTAAGGGCTGGCGGTGCTAATGTCCGAGGTGCGTGCACAGTTATATGTGCATTGTGTGTCAATGCCAGGAAGCTGCACAAGCCGTCGGTGCCTATAGCAGACGCACACAGTCATCTTTGGGGAAAAGGCCTATTGCAAAACCTGAGAGAAAACACACGATGCACTCGGATTCTGCACTGCAAGAAATATTCTATATAAGAGGAGATGGAAAAATGCTAAATCTGGACCCAACTAGCCTCTAGATGTTACATGCAGGCTATCTATTAGAGGGGATGATGACAGGAGGCGGCAGACATACTGGATACGTGGATGCAGATTATACATACAAGATGCAGCATGGAAAGATATGAATGGTTACCTTAATCACAGCAGTCTACGGCAACGTCTTAGTCTGTCGTTTCTGGTGTTTTCTCCTCGTCTCTTAGCCTTACACAATAGTACAGGAGTCTACTGTCCCCAGGGTCTCCAGTCACAGATTCTGCATAGTCCCCATCTGGCTAATTGTAGTCTCTGGGAGATAGAGGACTTGAGTAAAGTATGAGGGGGATGGGGACGATCAGCCCAGAGACCCTTTAATTCTCCCCCTTGAAAAGACTGACAGAGCCCAATGGTGCACTGCTCTGATGCTGCGGGGGTGGGTGAATGTGGGAGGCTGATGGGGAGAGAGGAGGGTCTCAGGCAAGGGTCCTCCTATTCTTCATCGCATCCCCATGGAGGTCAGTCACGCCCTGAGCTCAGCACCACACAGGCTTGTGCTTAACCCTCTTCAGTACCAAGGACAGCGGCGCTACAGAAGAGAGATGATGGGTGTTAGCAGCTAGCACCTACAGAGGTGGTGCGTCCAATAAAGCCTCTGCAGGCCATTCACCTGTATGGATCAGCCAAACCGACCCCTGAGTCACTGATATTGTTATTAACAGGGTGTCCTATCCAGAAAGGAGTACCTGAACCAATCATCGCTTCATTTGGTTAATTTATAAGATAGTCAATCATATTCGGTTGCTTTTTTAATTTTCAGAACTGGTACCAGCTATAAAATGAATGGGACCGCTAATCCCGCTCTGTAACTGGTCCTTAAAGGATATGTCCACCATGTAATTAATGGCTCAAACTAAAAATGTCTAAAATAAATTCTTCATTCCTTTGGATATCCGTAACATGCGTGTAAACAATACCAAAGCAGTATTAAAGGTGGCTGGAGCCCCGGATGTTTTGTCCAGTGCCCCGAATGCAGGGCCTGCGGGGGCGCCGTTCTGGCCGCAATAGAAGTCACAGCGCTCTCCGCTCTGACTCTCCTGCGCTACTCTACACCGGCCCCGCCGCTCACAGGAGTATACATTTATAAACTGTAATCCGTATACTGCAGTAACTTTAAATCAGCGCTCATCTCTTTACTATCTTACACTCAGCTCCGGTAACAGGCAGTGCAGGCGGCGCTCACTTACTGATGTCACGCGCCTGCTCCTCCCACTAGGCGGTGCAGGCGCGTGACGTCAATGAGTGAGCGCCGCCTGCACTGCCTGTTACTGTCTGGAGCTGAGTGTAAGGTAGTACAGAGATGAGCGCTGATTTCAAGTTAAAGTTACTGCAGGATACGGATTGCAGTTTATAAATGTATACTCCTGTGAGCGGCGGAGAGGGGGATCTGTGGATGGCACTGTTATGGATGATCTGTGGGGTTGCCCAGACGGCTAGGCCCTTCACTGTAGTTATTAACCCCATTCAGCAGTCACCCTTTCACTGAAGGGGGACTGCTGAAAGGGGTTAATAACTACTGTGAAGGCCCCCCTGGTGGCGATGAGGGCGTGGCTTCATGGGGTGGTGGCGTGGCTTCACATGGGCTCGTGCACCGGATGTCTTCAGACCCTAGCAACGCCCCTGACGAGAAGTATCCATTGTTTCTCTGCTTGGGCAGGCTACATTGGGCTGCAGGCTGCTCCATGACTGGGACAAGGCTGCAATACTCAGAACAACCACTATGAGAAGTATGGCACATTGAAGAGTGCTGTGCAGGGGTGTAGCTATAGGGAGTGCAGAGGCAGCAGTCGCTACCGGGCCCAGGAGCCCATTGTGCTGCATAAGAAGACACCGGTATTATAGAGTGCATATAAGTGCATGCTGGTCAAGTTACACTTCTAGCTGGAGCGAAGGGGTAAGGTCAATAATTTGGCATGGGGGGGGGGGGGGGAGAGGATGTGTTTCAATTTTCCCTCAGGCAGCACGAAGGCTATGTGCTTCCCTGCCCCTGGCCACAAAACACTGAGGGAAGGGGGCCCAAGCTAAACTCTTGAACAAGGGCCCCTGGTGCTGTGGCCTCTTCAAACAGCTAAACCTAAAGATAGGTCATACATTTTACAAAGTGGATATAAAAAGTCTACACACCCCTGTTAAAATGTTAGGTTTCTGTGATGTAAAAAAATGAGACAAAGATAAATCATTTCAGAACTTTTTCTACTTTTGGGGTCTATTCACACATCCGCAATTTCGTTCCGCATTTTGCGGAACGGAATTGCGGACCCATTAATTTCTACGGATCCGCACTTCCTTGTTTTACATCACAGAAACCTGACATTTTAACAGGGGTGTGTAGACTTTTTATATCCACTGTGTATATATATATATATATGTATATATATATATATATATATATATATCTACACATACACATGCAGGGACGCTATGGACACAATAGCCACTTGAATAGGAGTGAAGCTGCAGTCCACCAGCATGGCCACTCACAGTGGACAGAACCTTCTGCTTCTGGCTCCATCCCCCGTTATTCTCCTGCTGATGATGGCTGCTGAAAACAGCTAATCGGTGGGGGAGCCAGGTATCGGATTCCATCCGATCTGATATTAAAGAACTATCCGGAGGAGGTGATCAATATATCCAGGCTGGAAAACCATTTTAATGATCACATCTTACACGTCATTAGTGTGATAATGTTTTATTTTATGACACATGGGTACAATTTATCACAAACCTTCGGAGGCATTTTTTTAATGATTGCATTTTACTTATTTTTGGCTAAAAATCTTTTTTTCAATATGCCTTTATATAAAATTATTGAGCTGTTCTGTCACAAAGGGTTAACTGTTTTTCTAGCCGTGTGACTGGTACTTTAATAAACCTTATCTCTTAACTACTAAAAGGTCATAAACACTTATTTAAGCCACATTGTTATCAGTAAGATAAGAACTGAGCTATAATGAGTGTTTATAATGTCAGAGAGCAGAGATAAGGAGCCTGTCAGCTCCCTAACTGAGAGAAAATCCAAAGGGTGCTACTAGAGCATGTCAGCTCTGTACAGCAAAAAAGGACTTCATATTTTTAATAAAGACCAATTAAAAAAATTATTTTTAGCTCAAAATAAGTACAATGAAATAATAAAAAAAAAACTGCCCCCAAAGGTGTACATAGCCTTTAACCACTTCAGCCCCCAGTGCTTAAACACCCTGAAAGACCAGGCCACTTTTTACACTTCTGACCTACACTACTTTCACCGTTTATTGCTCGGTCATGCAACTTACCACCCAAATGAATTTTACCTCCTTTTCTTCTCACTAATAGAGCTTTCATTTGGTGGTATTTCATTGCTGCTGACATTTTTACTTTTTTTGTTATTAATCGAAATTTAACGATTTTTTTTGCAAAAAAATGACATTTTTCACTTTCAGTTGTAAAATTTTGCAAAAAAAAACGAGATCCATATAGAAATTTTGCTCTAAATTTATAGTTCTACATGTCTTTGATAAAAAAAAAATGTTTGGGTAAAAAAAAAATGGTTTGGGTAAAAGTTATAGCGTTTACAAACTATGGTACAAAAATGTGAATTTCCGCTTTTTGAAGCAGCTCTGACTTTCTGAGCACCTGTCATGTTTCCTGAGGTTCTACAATGGCCAGACAGTACAAACACCCACAAATGACCCCATTTCGGAAAGTACACACCCTAAGGTATTCGCTGATGGGCATAGTGAGTTCATAGAACTTTTTATTTTTTGTCACAAGTTAGCGGAAAATGATGATTTTTTTTTTTTTTCTTACAAAGTCTCATATTCCACTAACTTGTGACAAAAAATAAAAACTTCTATGAACTCACTATGCCCATCAGCGAATACCTTGGGGTCTCTTCTTTCCAAAATGGGGTCACTTGTGGGGTAGTTATACTGCCCTGGCATTTTAGGGGCCCAAATGTGTGGTAAGGAGTTTGAAATCAAATTCTGTAAAAAATGACCTGTGAAATCCGAAAGGTGCTCTTTGGAATATGGGCCCCTTTGCCCACCTAGCCTGCAAAAAAGTGTCACACATCTGGTATCTCCGTACTCAGGAGAAGGTGGGGAATGTGTTTTGGGGTGTATTTTTACATATACCCATGCTGGGTGAGAGAAATATCTTGGTCAAATGCGAACTTTGTATAAAAAAATGGGAAAAGTTGTCTTTTGCCAAGATATTTCTCTCACCCAGCATGGGTATATGTAAAATGACACCCCAAAACACATTCCCCACCTTCTCGCGAGTACGGCAATACCAGATGTGTGACACTTTTTTGCAGCCTAGGTGGGCAAAGGGGCCCATATTACAAAGAGCACCTTTCGGATTTCACAGGTCATTTTTTACAGAATTTGATTTCAAACTCCTTACCACACATTTGGGCCCCTAGAATGCCAGGGCAGTATAACTACCCCACAAGTGACCCCATTTTGGAAAGAAGACACCCCAAGGTATTCCGTGAGGGGCATGGCAAGTTCCTAGAATTTTTTATTTTTTGTCACAAGTTAGTGGAAAATGATGATTTTTTTTTTTTTTCATACAAAGTCTCATATTCCACTAACTTGTGACAAAAAATAAAAACTTCCATGAACTCACTATGCCCATCAGCGAATACCTTGGGGTCTCTTCTTTCCAAAATGGGGTCACTTGTGGGGTAGTTATACTGCCCTGGCATTCTAGGGGCCCAAATGTGTGGTAAGGAGTTTGAAATCAAATTCTGTAAAAAATGACCTGTGAAATCCGAAAGGTGCTCTTTGGAATATGGGCCCCTTTGCCCACCTAGGCTGCAAAAAAGTGTCACACACCTGGTATTGCCGTACTCAGGAGAAGGTGGGAAATGTGTTTTGGGGTGTCATTTTACATATACCCATGCTGGGTGAGATAAATATCTTGGTCAAATGCCAACTTTGTATAACAAAATGGGAAAAGTTGTCTTTTGCCAAGATATTTTTCTCACCCAGCATGGGTATATGTAAAATGACACCCCAAAACACATTCCCCACCTTCTCCTGAGTACGGAGATACCAGATGTGTGACACTTTTTTGCAGCCTAGGTGGGCAAAGGGGCCCATATTCCAAAGAGCACCTTTCGGATTTCACAGGTCATTTTTTACAGAATTTGATTTCAAACTCCTTACCACACATTTGGGCCCCTAGAATGCCAGGGCAGTATAACTACCCCACAAGTGACCCCATTTTGGAAAGAAGAGACCCCAAGGTATTCGCTGATGGGCATAGTGAGTTCATGGAAGTTTTTATTTTTTGTCACAAGTTAGTGGAATATGAGACTTTGTATGAAAAAAATAATAAAAAAAATAAATCATCATTTTCCACTAACTTGTGACAAAAAGTAAAAAAATTCTAGGAACTCGCCATGCCCCTCACGGAATACCTTGGGGTGTCTTATTTCCAAAATAGGGTCACTTGTGGGGTAGTTATACTGCCCTGGCATTTTCCAGGGGCCCTAATGTGTGGTAAGTAGGTAAATGACCTGTGAAATCCTAAAGGTGCTCTTTGGAATATGGGCCCCTTTGCCCACCTAGGCTGCAAAAAAGTGTCACACATGTGGTATCGCCGTATTCAGGAGAAGTTGGGGAATGTGTTTTGGGGTGTCATTTTACATATACCCTTGCTGGGTGAGAGAAATATCTTGGCAAAAGACAACTTTTCCCATTTTTTTATACAAAGTTGGCATTTGACCAAGATATTTCTCTCACCCAGCATGGGTATATGTAAAATGACACCCCAAAACACATTCCCCAACTTCTCCTGAGTACGGCGATACCAGATGTGTGACACTTTTTTGCAGCCTAGATGCGCAAAGGTGCCCAAATTCCTTTTAGGAGGGCATTTTTAGACATTTGGATACCAGACTTCTTCTCACGCTTTGGGGCCCCTAGAATGCCAGGGCAGTATAAATACCCCACATGTGACCCCATTTTGGAAATAAGACACCCCAAGGTATTCAATGAGGGGCATGGCGAGTTCATAGAAATTTTTTTTTTTTTGGCACAAGTTAGCAGAAATTGATATTTTTAATTTTTTTCTCACAAAGTCTCCCGTTCCGCTAACTTGGGACAAAAATTTCAATCTTTCATGGACTCAATATGCCCCTCACGGAATACCTGGGGGTGTCTTCTTTCCGAAATGGGGTCACATGTGGGGTATTTATACTGCCCTGGCATTCTAGGGGCCCTAAAGCGTGAGAAGAAGTCTGGAATATAAATGTCTAAAAAATTTTACGCATTTGGTTTCCGTGAGGGGTATGGTGAGTTCATGTGAGATTTTATTTTTTGACACAAGTTAGTGGAATATGAGACTTTGTAAGAAAAAAAAAAAAAAAAATTCCGCTAACTTGGGCCAAAAAAATGTCTGAATGGAGCCTTACAGAGGGTGATCAATGACAGGGGGGTGATCAATGACAGGGGGGTGATCAATGACAGGGGTGGTGATCAATGACAGGGGGGTGATCAGGGAGTCTATATGGGGTGATCACCACAGTCATTGATCATGCCCCTGTAAGGCTTCATTCAGACGTCCGGATGCGTTTTGCGGATCGGATCCATCTATCAGTGCATCCGTAAAAATCATGCGGACATCTGAATGGAGCTTTACAGGGGGTTGATCAATGACAGGGGTGTAATCAATGACAGGGGGGTGATCAGGGAGTCTATATGGGGTGATAACCACAGTCATTGATCACGCCCCTGTAAGGCTTCATTCAGACGTCCGGATGCGTTTTGCGGATCGGATCCATCTATCAGTGCATCCGTAAAAATCATGCGGACATCTGAATGGAGCTTTACAGGGGGTTGATCAATGACAGGGGTGTAATCAATGACAGGGGGGTGATCAGGGAGTCTATATGGGGTGATCACCACAGTCATTGATCATGCCCCTGTAAGGCTTCATTCAGACGTCCGGATACGTTTTGCGGATCGGATCCATCTATCAGTGCATCCGTAAAAATCATGCGGACATCTGAATGGAGCTTTACAGGGGGGTGATCAGGGAGTCTATATGGGGTGATCACCACAGTCATTGATCACGCCCCTGTAAGGCTTCATTCAGACGTCCGGATGCGTTTTGCGGATCGGATCCATCTATCAGTGCATCCGTAAAAATCATGCGGACATCTGAATGGAGCTTTACAGGGGGGTGATCAGGGAGTCTATATGGGGTGATCACCACAGTCATTGATCACGCCCCTGTAAGGCTTCATTCAGACGTCCGGATGCGTTTTGCGGATCGGATCCATCTATCAGTGCATCCGTAAAAATCATGCGGACATCTGAATGGAGCTTTACAGGGGGGTGATCAGGGAGTCTATATGGGGTGATCACCACATTCATTGATCATGCCCCTGTAAGGCTTCATTCAGACGTCCGGATGCGTTTTGCGGATCCGATCCATCTATCAGTGCATCCGTAAAAATCATGCGGACATCTGAATGGAGCTTTACAGGGGGGTAATCAATGACAGGGGGGTGATCACCACAGTCATTGATCATGCCCCTGTAAGGCTTCATTCAGACGTCCGGATGCGTTTTGCGGATCGGATCCATCTATCAGTGCATCCGTAAAAATCATGCGGACATCTGAATGGAGCTTTACAGGGGGGTGATCAGGGAGTCTATATGGGGTGATCACCACAGTCATTGATCATGCCCCTGTAAGGCTTCATTCAGACGTCCGGATGCGTTTTGCGGATCGGATCCATCTATCAGTGCATCCGTAAAAATCATGCGGACATCTGAATGGAGCTTTACAGGGGGGTGATCAGGGAGTCTATATGGGGTGATCACCACAGTCATTGAGCATGCCCCTGTAAGGCTTCATTCAGACGTCCGGATGCGTTTTGCGGATCCGATCCATCTATCAGTGCATCCGTAAAAATCATGCGGACATCTGAATGGAGCTTTACAGGGGGGTAATCAATGACAGGGGGGTAATCAATGACAGGGGGGTGATCAGGGAGTCTATATGGGGTGATCACCACAGTCATTGATCACGCCCCTGTAAGGCTTCATTCAGACGTCCGGATGCGTTTTGCGGATCCGATCCATCTATCAGTGGATCCGTAAAAATCATGCGGACGTCTGAATGGAGCTTTACAGGGGGTTGATCAATGACAGGGGGGTAATCAATGACAGGGGGGTGATCAGGGAGTCTATATGGGGTGATCAGGGGCTAATAAGGGGTTAATAAGTGACGGGGGGGGGGGGGTGTAGTGTAGTGTAGTGGTGCTTGGTGCTACTTTACTGAGCTACCTGTGTCCTCTGGTGGTCGATCCAAACAAAGGGGACCACCAGAGGACCAGGTAGCAGGTATATTAGACGCTGTTATCAAAACAGCGTTTAATATACCTGTTAGGGGTTAAAAAAAACACATCTCCAGCCTGCCAGCGAACGATCGCCGCTGGCAGGCTGGAGATCAACTCTCTTACCTTCCGTTCCTGTGTGCGCGCGTTCACAGGAAATCTCGGCCATCGCGAGATGACGCATATATGCGTGACTCTGCGCAGGGCTGCCACCTCCGGAACGCGATCCTGCGTTAGGCGGTCCGGAGGTGGTTAACCACCTCAGCCCCTATAGCTTAAACACCCTTAAAGACCAGGCCACTTTTTACACTTCTGACCTACCCTACTTTCACCGTTTATTGCTCGGTCATGCAACTTACCACCCAAATGAATTTTACCTCCTTTTCTTCTCACTAATAGAGCTTTCATTTGGTGGTATTTCATTGCTGCTGACATTTTTACTTTTTTTGTTATTAATCGAAATTTAACGATTTTTTTGCAAAAAAATGACATTTTTCACTTTCAGTTGTAAAATTTTGCAAAAAAAACGACATCCATATATAAATTTTTCTCTAAATTTATTGTTCTACATGTCTTTGATAAAAAAATGTTTACATATACCCATGCTGGGTGAGATAAATATCTTGGTCAAATGCCAACTTTGTATAAAAAAATGGGAAAAGTTGTCTTTTGCCAAGATATTTCTCTCACCCAGCATGGGTATATGTAAAATGACACCCTAAAACACATTCCCCAACTTCTCCCGAGTACGGAGATACCACATGTGTGACACTTTTTTGCAGCCTAGGTGGGCAAAGGGGCCCATATTCCAAAGAGCACCTTTCGGATTTCACCGGTCATTTTTTACACATTTTGATTTCAAACTTCTTACCACACATTTGGGCCCCTAGAATGCCAGGGCAGTATAACTACCCCACAAGTGACCCCATTTTGGAAAGAAGACACCCCAAGGTATTTCGTGATGGGCATAGTGAGTTCATGGAAGTTTTTATTTTTTGTCACAAGTTAGTGGAATATGAGACTTTGTAAGAAAAAATAAAATAAAATCATCATTTCCCACTAACTTGTGACAAAAAATAAAAAATTCTAGGAACTCGCCATGCCCCTCACGGAATACCTTGGGATGTCTTCTTTCCAAAATGGGGTCACTTGTGGGGTAGTTATACTGCCCTGGCATTCTAGGGGCCCAAATGTGTGGTAAGGAGTTTGAAATCAAATTCTGTAAAAAATGGCCGGTGAAATCCGAAAGGTGCTCTTTGGAATATGGGCCCCTTTGCCCACCTAGGCTGCAAAAAAGTGTCACACATGTGGTATCGCCGTATTCAGGAGAAGTTGGGCAATGTGTTTTGGGGTGTCTTTTTATATATATACTCATGCTGGGTGAGAGAAATATCTCGGCAAAAGACAACTTTTCCCATTTTTTATACAAAGTTGGCATTTGACCAAGATATTTATCTCACCCAGCATGGGTATATGTAAAATGACACCCCAAAACACATTGCCCAACTTCTCCTGAGTACGGCGATACCAGATGTGTGACACTTTTTTGCAGCCTAGATGCGCAAAGGGGCCCACATTCCTTTTATGAGGGCATTTTTAGACATTTGAATCCCAGACTTCTTCTTACGCTTTAGGGACCCTAGAATGCCAGGGCAGTATAAATACCCCACATGTGACCCCATTTTGGAAAGAAGACACCCCAAGGTATTCAATGAGGGGCATGGCGAGTTCATAGAATTTTTTTTTTTTTGGCACAAGTTAGCGGAAATTGATTTTATTTATTTATTTCTCACAAAGTCTCCCTTTCCGCTAACTTGGGACAAAAATTTCAATCTTTCATGGACTCAATATGCCCCTCACGGAATACCTGGGGGTGTCTTCTTTCTGAAATGGGGTCACATGTGGGGTATTTATACTGCCCTGGCATTCTAGGGGCCCTAAAGCGTGAGAAGAAGTCTGGAATATAAATGTCTAAAAATTTTTACGCATTTGGATTCCGTGAGGGGTATGGTGAGTTCATGTGAGATTTTATTTTTTTACACAAGTTAGTGGAATATGAGACTTTGTAAGAAAAAAATAATAATTTCCGCTAACTTGGGCCAAAAAAAATGTCTGAATGGAGCCTTACAGGGGGGGGGGGTCAATGACAGGGGGGTGATCAATGACAGGGGGGTGATCAGGGAGTCTATATGGGGTGATCACCCCCCTGTCATTGATCACCCCCCTATAAGGCTCCATTCAGATGTCCGTATGTGTTTTGCGGATCCGATCCATGTATCCGTGGAGCCGTAAAAATCATACGGACATCTGAATGCAGCCTTACAGGGGGGGTGATCAATGACAGGGGGGGTGATCA
The DNA here is from genome assembly GCF_905171765.1 of Bufo bufo. NCBI lineage: Eukaryota > Metazoa > Chordata > Amphibia > Anura > Bufonidae > Bufo > Bufo bufo. Next base: position 584,218,554 of record NC_053391.1, read on the forward strand.
ATGACAGGGGGGTGATCAGGGAGTCTATATGGGGTGATCACCCCCCCTGTAAGGCTCCATTCAGACGCCTGTATGTGTTTTGCGGATCCGATCCATCTATCAGTGGATCCGTAAAAATCATGCGGACGTCTGAATGGAGCTTTACAGGGGGGTGATCAATGACAGGGGGGTAATCAGGGAGTCTATATGGGGTGATCACCACAGTCATTGATCACGCCCCTGTAAGGCTCCATTCAGACGTCCGTATGCGTTTTGCGGATCCGATCCATCTATCAGTGGATCCGTAAAAATCATGCGGACGTCTGAATGGAGCTTTACAGGGGGTGATCAATGACAGGGGGGTGATCAATGACAGGGGGGTGATCAATGACAGGGGGGTGATCAATGACAGGGGGGTAATCAATGACAGGGGGGTGATCAATGACAGGGGGGTGATCAGGGAGTCTATATGGGGTGATCACCACAGTCATTGATCACGCCCCTGTAAGGCTCCATTCAGACGTCCGTATGCGTTTTGCGGATCCGATCCATCTATCAGTGGATCCGTAAAAATCATGCGGACGTCTGAATGGAGCTTTACAGGGGGGTGATCAATGACAGGGGGGTAATCAATGACAGGGGGGTGAGCAGGGAGTCTAAATTGGGTGATCACCACAGTCATTGATCACGCCCCTGTAAGGCTAAGGCTCCATTCAGACGTCCGTATGCGTTTTGCGGATCCGTTCCATCTATCAGTGGATCCGTAAAAATCATGCGGATGTCTGAATGGAGCTTTACAGGGGGGTGATCAATGACAGGGGGGTGATCAGGGAGTCTATATGGGGTGATCACCACAGTCATTGATCACGCCCCTGTAAGGCTCCATTCAGACGTCCGTATGCGTTTTGCGGATCCGATCCATCTATCAGTGGATGCGTAAAAATCGTGTGGACGTCTGAATGGAGCTTTACAGGGGGGTGATCAATGACAGGGGGGTAATCAATGACAGGGGGCTGATCAGGGAGTCTATATGGGGTGATCACCACAGTTATTGATCACGCCCCTGTAAGGCTCCATTCAGACGTCCGTATGCGTTTTGCGGATCCGATCCATCTATCAGTGGATCCGTAAAAATCATGCGGACGTCTGAATGGAGCTTTACAGGGGGGTGATCAATGACAGGGGGGTAATCAATGACAGGGGGGTGATCAGGGAGTCTATATGGGGTGATCAGGGGTGATCAGGGGCTAATAAGAGGTTAATAAGTGACGGGGGGGGGGGTGTAGTGTAGTGTGGTGCTTGGTGCTACATATTTCTGAGCTACCTGTGTCCTCTGGTGGTCGATCCAAACAAAAGGGACCACCAGAGGACCAGGTAGCAGGTATATTAGACGCTGTTATCAAAACAGCGTCTAATATACCTGTTAGGGGTTAAAAAAATCACATCTCCAGCCTGCCAGCGAACAATCGCCGCTGGCAGGCTGCAGATCCACTCGCTTACCTTCCGTTCCTGTGAACGCGCGCGTTCACAGGAAATCTCGCGTCTCGCGAGATGACGCGCCGGCGCGTCCAGGCGGAATGAATCAACCACCTCCAGGACGCGTCGCTGCGTTCGGCGGTCCGGAGGTGGTTAAGGAGACTGTAGCTTGGATGTTACAGGTCTATGACTGAAAATGGTTCTCCTAAAAGAGGCAAAGTATTAAAAAAAAAAAAACACAAAAAAACTAAAAGAAAATAAATATTATTGTTTGTACGGTATAATGACAAGCTATACAACTGTCTATCCTACTTTTTGCATCAATTTCTCAGATTTCAAGATCTCTGCTTGCTGTCATTCAGTAGGAACCTTTATTGATTACTCACAGGGGATATTAGTCTGTCCCGGTCATGTGATGGGTGCACAGCTCATTACAATAACTCTGATAACTGTGCTATAACTGAAATCAGTCTTGCACCAGAACGGATCTTTAGCCCCTGAAGGTTCCTACTTAATAACAGCAAGCAGAGATCTTGAAAACTGTAAGATTGATCCTAAAAGTAGGTAAGAAAGTTGTATACCTGGCGCGGTGTGGGAGGATAACTCCACACCGACCACTAGAGGGAAGTTAAAGGGTACTAGGCCTGGAAACTAGGACAAGGGGCAAAGGTCACCACCTAGTGAATCCCTCACCTGAGCCCTGACTACTATAAGTATGAAAAAACCTTGATGGTAGGAATGTTCATACGCTGGAACCTATCTGACCCCAAAGAGCCCTGGAAATAGTGTCAGGACAAGAGATGACATGTTCCTTCCCAGCTTAAGGAACAGGGGGCTCCCTCGGGCCTAATACCAAAAGGTAAGGGAAAACCACGAACAAGAAATAGGGAAAAGACACTTAACTCCAAAATATGCAGACGAGCAGGAACTTAGAGTAGAACCAAACACCATCTCTTCACAACCAAAAGGATCTATCAACCGCATAGCATGATGGGTAAGGCCAGACTAAATAGATCAGTAGGAATGACCAGTAGCGATGAACTGGGGATGGCAATAATCTAGAAGGAGAAGGGGTTTGGCTGCAATTTCCTAAAGGTCTTCTTCGCTATTTGTAATTTGATCTGAGAAGAAAACTACATTAATGGCCGATGAGACGGTGGAGGGGATTCTTCGGTAATGGCGGATCCCCTGTATGAGAAATGAGCCCATGCCGCATGGAATGGGACCAGAACGCCTATTAGAAATCTTCACAGTGTAAAAGCTGATACCAGATAGCAAGAGCTTTCCTCCAGTACCTTCCCCATGGATAATTTATTCCGTTCATACACTCGCATCACTATGTTTAAGCTGTAATCTGTGTGATCTGTTTACAGAAAACTTAATTAGTATTTTAACCACCTGCAGGGGAGGACGGGTAAAACGGATCCAGGCAGCATAGGGGAAAGATGAGCATTGCTATTGAGATTACACTGATTAGCGGTATGAGTCACGGAAGGACGTCCTCGGCAGAACACACGCTATTCATAGCTGGTAATTTAATTTAGAAGGGGGGAAATATGTCGAAAATACTAAAACAATCACAAAAACCTCGTTATCAGTTATAACCCATGATTTGCAATTAGAGACATTGCCCACTAGGCAACATTCATACACATCCAAGGAGCAATCCTGAATATGGGAGGAATTTATCACTGGAAAGGTGAAAATGGGTGATTTTTTTTAGCATTTTACACCACCCCTGACTCTTCTGACTCTATGGGCTCATGCACACGAACGTATTTTCTTTCCCTGTCCGTTCTGTTATTACTCTGTGTGCATTCCGTTTTCGTATGTCCGTTTCGCAAAAGGGTAGAACATGTCCTATTATTGTTCGCATTACATCTGTTCCATTGCACAAAATACGGAATGCACACGGACGTCATTCGCATTTTTTGCGGATCCGTGTTTTGCGTACCACAAAATACATACGGTCATGTGCATGAGCCCTAAGTGGGAGGAGAAGAAGCATGGCCTCCCACGGTCCGTCAGATTTACTATATTTTATGCAACAAAAAAAAGTGCAACTTATAACTCAAATCAATCCCAGCTCAATGCTGTATGTGCCCCAATTTTCATTCATAAGGTCTTACCCAGTGCACTTTTTTTTAAAATTAAAACTGGCTAATGAAATGCTTAATAAATCCCCCAATAGTGCTATCCGCATGGGCTTATGTGGCTCAGCTTTCTATACGATTGTTAACACCTTACTGACCAGCATGTTTTGGCCCTTTTTTCATTTTTTAAGCATCACATTCCATTATTTTTCTATCCATGTAGCCATATGAGGGCTTATTTTTTTAGCACGACAAGTTGCAGTAGTTTCCACCATTCTGGGGTGCACATAACTTGCTGAATTACTTTTATTAACTTTTTTTTTTTGGGGGGGGGGCTGAGGTTTTGTAAATTTTGACGCGTTCATTTTCTTGGCATGAATACCAACAATGCTTTATTCTTTGGGTCTGTATAATTATAGTGATGCTAAATATGTATTTTTTTTACAGCACTGCATCCCAAGCCCTGTAACTTTTTTTTTTTTTTTCTGTTCAAATACTTTTATTAGCAAGAGCCAAAATAATCACTTTACAAATCGGGGCTGTTTACAATATCAGCGTACAAATATGTGGTCACATTAAATGTAAGCAAGTACCTTTGTAGACATGAATATGAAAAAAATAACATGTGATCCCAGCATCCAAAGTAAAGGAATCTCATAGACCCAGTTACGGGAAAGGAGGTATCGAGAGCTCCCACTTAAATTACACAGCAATTTAAGACAAACAAGGACAGGACCACAGAGGGGGAGGAGGGAAAGGAGAAGGGGAATCCCTGACCAGACAAGTAGAGGTAGAAAGGACAATGTAAAATATATCTTATTAAGGCGTGCCGAATGCAGGTGGAATAAGATCTAACTTAGGTGTATCCATCAAGGAGGCAAAAAAGAGTAGAATTCCAAGTGGGAGGTGTAGTCTCCCTAGGGACCGGCGACCCCTCTGTTCAACCACGTGATAAAATCAGGAGATCCCTTAAACAGGATCCAAGGAGTCCAAGTTTTCAAGAACTTAGTAGAGTCGCCCATGTCCTCCGCCCAGAGCTCCTCCATTCTGTAAATTTTTTCAAAGGTGGTGAGCCAGTCCATAGGGAGAGGGGCGCGCGTGGACTTCCAGAATCTAGGGATAACCAGACGTGCAGCCTGAACAAAGAATTTCAGAAGACCCTTTTTCAGAGCAGATATAGTGCTAGGGAACATGGAGAGCAAAGCGCCCTCAAGAGTCCATCTGGAGGAACTACCACAAACCATATCGTATAGATCATTAATAGCCTCCCAAAAAGGAGTGATTTTGTTGCAGAACCACCAGATATGGGACATACTATCCTCCTCATGGCCGCATCGCCAACAAGTGCTAGGACAAGAAGGAAAGAAAGAGTGCAGCAGGACCGGGGTCCTGTACCATCTGGACAAAATCTTAAAATTCTTCTCCTGAAGACTGCTGCTTATTGACGATTTATAAGATATCTCGAATACCTTCTCCCATATGTCAGGAGGAAAAGATTTTCCTAATTCTCGTTCCCAAGCCCTTACAAAGGATATGGTATCATCTCTCCCCTGGAGTAGCCCGTAAACCAGAGACACTAAATGCGCGGGTGGGGATGTTTGGGTGCATAGCGCCTCAAATGGGGAAAGGTCCCTAGATAAAGTGTTATTGGGGCCTAGTGAGGACAAAAAGTCTCTCAAACTGATGTATTTAAGCCAAGCCCCTCTAGCTGACCCTCCCGGGAAGGAGGAAATTGGCTGAAGGGATCCCCTCACCCAAACCATAGAAACCGTAGGACGTACAACCTAAGCCCAAAAGGAAAGTCAGGATTGTTAAGAAGGGGAGTTAAAGGGCTGGGGGACTGAGTGAGACCTAATGGTATTGCTATTCTATCCCAGATTTTCAAGATACCCAAGGTCAGTAAGGGGAGTCGCGAGGGCCTCTTGGATTTAGAAATCCAAAGTAGATTTTGGGATGGGAATCCCACCACCTGCTTCTCGAACTGGACCCACCTTTTAGAGCGCCCGTTATGAAACCAATCTAAAATGTAAGAAAGGATTGCTGCTTTATGGTAATTTGGTAGATCCGGAACCCCTGCTCCTCCCCTAGACCTGCTGCGCACCAAAAATCTCATCCCCAACCTAGGGGAGGACCCTGCCCAAATAAATTTAAGGATCATAGATCTCAGAGTCCTGAAAAAGGTGTTCGGGAGGGGTATTGGTATGGTGCGAAAAAGGTATAGTATACGAGGGAGAATATTCATTTTAAGTGTGTGAATCCTACCAAACCAGGACAATGGCAACCCCCTCCAGTCCTTCAAATCCCTACGGACCTCCTCAATAAGGGGAATGAAATTCAAAGAGAAGAGGTTGGTCAAGTCGAAGGGAATGATCGCACCTAAATAAGATATGTGGCCGCGGGCCCAGCGAAAGGGGAAGGAGGACTGTAGGCTACCGACCAGTTCCTGGGGCAGAGTAATATTAAGGACCTCAGACTTATGAAGATTAACTTTAAAATTAGTGAGGTCACCAAAGATCGAGAATTCCTTTAGAATGTTAGGGAAGCTAACTAGCGGATCTGTGCAAAAGACCAGGAGGTCATCTGCATAAATGGCAATCTTTGACTCCAAATCACCCGTACTTAGGCCCCTGATGGAGTCATTGGCCCGTAGAGCCCTAGCTAGAAATTCCATAACCATAATGTATAGCAGAGGGGAAAGTGGGCACCCTTGTCTGGTTCCATTATGGATACGGAAGGGAGTCGATAATGATCTGTTAACTCGGACCTGGGCGCTAGGATCACGGTACAATGCTAGAATCCTATCGATCATGCTAGGGCCGAAACCGAACGCCTTTAGGGATTCAGATAAGAAGGACCAATCTACCCGATCGAACGCCTTCTCTGCGTCGATCGACAAGAGACACAGAGGAGATCCCCCTTTGCTAGCATGGTCAATGATGGCCATGGTACGGATGGTGTTATCACGTGTTTCCCTCCCCGGGACAAAGCCCGCCTGGTCCACATTAATCAAAGATGGAATAAGGGGCTTCATTCGATCTGCTAATATTTTTGCGTAGATCTTCACGTCTACGTTGATCAGAGAAATAGGGCGATAATTGCCACAAACTAACGGGTCCTTCCCCGGTTTCGGAATAACACATATGTGGGCCATTAAAGCCTGAGGAGGGAAAGACGAGCCCTTCGCCAAGGAGTTACACATTCTAGCAAAGGGGGATGAGATCTCGTTCAAAAAGTTCTGGGCTTTTGGGATGAGATCTCGTCCGGTCCTGGGCTTTTGCCGACCATTAAGCCCTTAATAGATTTATGGATCTCCATCTCCGTTATTTCGCCTTCTAATTCTTCCCTCTGTTCAACGGACAATGTTGGGCCAAGCAAGTTGGACATATAGTCCCTAATCTTTTTAGTTTTAGCTTCCATGGGTAAATCCGCATACTTCCCCTTAATGTTATACAATTCTTCATAATAGGAGCGGAATTCTTGGAGTATGTCCTCTGTAGCATGTATTTTCCCGCCTAATCTGCGATTCAGGGAAGGAATATAAGAAGCGTTCGATTTGGGCCGCAGCATCCTCACCAACAGTCTGCCACTTTTATCACCATGACCATAGAAGAGCTTTTGTAATCTATCCCTAGCGCCCAGGTACTTTTGATCGATTATTTTCCTCAGAGCTGTGCGAGTCTCACAGAGCTCCTGAAAAGCCTCATTTGAGAGTGATCCCTTATGCTTCTGCTCCAGATCCGCTAGTTTTATCAATAACGATTTAACTTTCCCAGCTCTAATTTTCTTAAGTCTAGAAGCGTGTGAAATGAATCTGCCTCTGATTACACACTTCAGGGCTTCCCACTGAATGGTCGGACTAGAAGGGTCAGATTCGTGGTTTAGGGCAAAGTCGGTGAGGGCGGATCTAATGTCCGCAGCGCAGACAGGATCCCTAAGTATATTGTCATTGAGTTTCCAGGAACCGAATGACCTGGAGGGGTCACCAATGTCAAGGGTCACCCATGTCATGGAATGATCTGAAAATAAAGCAGGTTCAATCCCTACAACTGGGCGCGAGTCGAGTAGGGAGTGGGATATAAATATATAGTCCAGGCGGTGATATGTGTTGTGAGATGCAGAAAAGTATGTGTAGTCTTTCGTGGTAGGGAATAAAATTCGCCACACGTCTACTAGTTTAAGGGAGCTGAGATGTCTCTTGAAGCCATGGGCCACCCCAGGGGAGATAGAGGACCTACCGGAGGAGGCATCTAGGGATACGTCCAGGGGAAAGTTGATATCACCTCCCAGGACGATCGGTAAGCCATCCGCGAAGTCAATCAAGGTGGAGAACATCTTGGATGCAAAACAAGAATGCCCTGTATTAGGAAAGTAAACGTTAGCGATTATCAAGAGTCTTGACGATAGGGACACCTTAATAAAGAGGAAACGACCAGAGACATCAGAGACTGTGTCTAAAATTTCGCACGGTACTGATTTGTGGACAGCAATGGACACGCCCCGAGATTTGGACTCGGAATGTGTACAATGCGACCAAGTCGTGAAATACCTATTTTTGCAGGAGGGCACATGACCAGTTTTAAAGTGTGTCTCCTGCAAAAGAGCTATTGAGACTTTTTGTTTATGCATGCTATACAAAATTTGATTGCGCTTAGCAGGTTCATTGAATCCATTCACATTATAAGAACTGATTCTAATAGACGCCATCTAAGGAAGTAAGCACAAGAGACCAAAGTACATCAGTGTCAGGGGCAAAAGGGGGAGGGGAAGAACGACAAGGAAGACAGGACAGAACAGGGTGGACAACACATAAACTCACACTTAGCACATAAGGCAAGAACCAGTGGCAAACAGTCTGAGAAGGCGGCATCTCAGGGGAGTCTCTGCCACACAAACTCTGTCGGAAGGAGCGGTGGAAGCCCAGGGTGAGCTGACACCCTCCCGCCATTCATAATGAACGGAAAACAGGCGAAAAGCTATTATATATAACATAGTACTGCCCATGCAGCAATCCCCAAATGGGAGCCTAGGCACGGCCAGCACTAACAATATTACAGGAAACACACATAGGTGAGTATAAATGAGAACCGAAAACAATCAGAATAGATTAGATGGAACAATGGACAGAAAACTGAGTACGTGGGCCCAAAGAATACAAAACGGGTGTAGTGGTCCACTTAATAGATGGACTAGGGATAGGCCAACATAAGGAGACTAGCCACGAAAATCACGGGGACTTCTTAGGCTTTGCGGACCGCGGAGAAACTTGTGTCCACTGTACTCTGTCTGGCAGCTGTGCAGGGGATGGCAGCACTGGCCAATCAGGGAGAGAAACTTTGGGCAGCGAGAAAGTCTCCAGGAACTTCGGAAGATCTTCCAGGTCTGGGAACGTCGCGGTCTTGCCGTCCTTCCTGGCATGAAGCTGAAACGGGAAGCCCCATCGGTATATGATGTCCCTCTCTTTCAGCAGGGTGAGAATAGGGCGCACCGCTCTACGTAATTGCAGTGTTCTCCTTGATAAGTCAGGCAGGATCTGAATCGGGGTCCCTTGATAGGACAAGTCCTCGGACTGGCGCGCTGCCTTCATAATGTCCTCCTTGACTCTGAAAAAATGCACCCGGCACACAATGTCCCGCGGTCTGTTAGGGTCAGCTGATTTAGGCCCTAGGGCCCTGTGGACCCGATCCAGCTCAATGGGGGAATCGTTCGAGCCCTGCAGCAGGGAGCTAAATAACTCCTGAACAGAGGCCTCCAAGTCGGCCGGTGTAACAGATTCCGGCAGTCCCCTTATCCGTAGGTTATTTCTACGGTGACTATTGTCAATGTCGTCAATGTGGGATAAAATCTGGGATATCTGTAAGGAGTGGGCAGAAAGCACCTGCTGGTGATCTGCAAGGTGTTCGAAGACAGCCTCCTGCGTTTTCTCAGAGGCCTCCACCCGGTGACCCTTCAGTACCTCCATCTCTGACTTGTAAGTTTGCTCGAGGCGGGAGACCGAATGTTCTAAGTCCTCCTTTGTAGGTAAGGCTCTTAGTTGTGCTCGTAGGTCCCATCCAATATCGGAGGTGCACGAGGAAGGACTCCTGGAGTCAGTATCTGAGGGGACCGACCGGGAGCCACTCTCTGGAAGCGGCGTGGAGGTGCCGACGGCCATCTTGGGAGCTCCCTGCTGTCCCGCTGTGCTCGACTGGGAACCGAAGAACTTCTGGATACCGGCTCCATCACCCGGCTGGTTGGTGTCCGCCGTGGTCTTGGCTGTCTTTCTGCCCATGTCGGTCGGTTGAAAGCTGATTTTTTATCGTGGAAATAGCTTAATTTGTTAGAATGGCGGGAGAGCTGCAGCGACGCACGTCTCACTCTGCCATGAGCAAGCCACGCCCCCCTGTAACTTTTTATGTTTCTTTCTATGGAGCTGTGTGAGGGCTTGATTTTAGTTTGCATTGGTTCCATTTTGTGGTACATAACACTTTTTGATCACTTTTTATTTCACTTATTTGTGGTGAATACACAAGAAGCAGCAGTTCTGGTATTGTATTGTTTTATTTTTTTACGCTATTCACCGTAATTATAGTGCAGATATGGATGCGGCAGTACCAATTATGTGGAGGTATTTTATTTATGCAATTTTTCCATTGAAAAAAATGTAAAAGGTGCATTTTAAGGCCTCATGCACACCACTGTATGTATTTTGTGGTCTGCAAACCACGGTTCCACAAAATATGGATACTTCCATGTGCACCATCCCACACTTTCCTCGTTCCCTATTATAGAAATGCCCATTCTTGTCAGCAAAACGGAAAAGAATAGGGCATGTTTTATAATTTGTGCATGGATGCACAGAGCACAATAAACAGGTCCGCATCCAAACCACATAAAAAGCGTATCTGACCTGGACCAAAAATTCGGTTGCGCATATGAGGCTTAAATAGTTTTATTGAATAAAAAAAAAATTAACTCTCATTTTTACTATTTATTAGTCCCACAAAGGGACTCACAGTCTGCTTCTATAATACACTGTACTATTTATGCTATTTACTGTGTATACTGTCAGTAGGATACTTACAGGCACTGACAGGCTGCTCTTCTGGTGCGGCTGCCACACTAAGACATTGTCACTGTGCAATCCAGGAGAGACAGATAACTGTGCTGTGACACGACCATTGGGTGGAGGAAAAAATTTCTTTATTGAAAGACATAAAAACTTCAAACTTTGAAGTTTAAAATTTTTAAGCCTTCCAATAAAAAAAATTCTTTACCCACCCAATGGTCATGTCACAGCACCGTTATCTGTCTCTCCCGGATCAGGCCTTTATGGTCTAACTGTCCAGTACCCTTTCTTATGTAACCATATTCATGTAAGTTTCTGGGCCAATATAACAAAACAATAACAAAGACAGGTGCACTCTGCAGTCTCACTAAACCCTCAAACTGATTTTAAAATTGAGAGATTAGTCAACATGTCCTACGGTGTAGAACATGTCTAAGCCCGGGCACCACGCCAAGGTTTCTCAAGTAGCCCGGGACCTAACACTCTCCTACCTGAGCCGTATGGGCAATACCAGGAGCCAGTGGGCAAATTACAGGAGCATAAGGCCGACTCACAAACAGCTCACCAGTTACCTCCAGCATGTAGCCATGCTTGCAATGGGAGGAGGGAGGAGTCTGCGAGTCCCACTCAAGACTGGCTGATATGTCCCAGGCCTCACAGGTGCACCTAAATGTGGCCTGTAGATGGAAAACAGGCACATTTAAATTGGAGTTTATACACCTCCAGGAATCTATATATACAAACTAAGAAGACAGGTTGGCATTAGCAGGAGGTGCTCAAACCCACATGCAGTTGTGCATATATATAGGGGAGCAAATCCTGCACTTGTGGCCCGTTGCTAATGGCAATCCCCAGCAAAATGCATACGGTGGAGGATGCCCGCGGTGAACCACAAGTACCACAATAGACATCCTACACAAGGTAACAAGTGCGGATGTCATAATTAATATAACAATATAACAAAACAATAACAAAGACAGGTGCACTCTGCAGTCTCACTAAACCCTCAAACTGATTTTAAAATTGAGAGATTAGTCAACATGTCCTACGGTGTAGAACATGTCTAAGCCCGGGCACCACGCCAAGGTTTCTCAAGTAGCCCGGGACCTAACACTCTCCTACCTGAGCCGTATGGGCAATACCAGGAGCCAGTGGGCAAATTACAGGAGCATAAGGCCGACTCACAAACAGCTCACCAGTTACCTCAAGCATGTAGCCATGCTTGCAATGGGAGGAGGGAGGAGTCTGCGAGTCCCACTTAAGACTGGCTGATATGTCCCAGGCCTCACAGGTGCACCTAAATGTGGGTTTGAGCACCTCCTCCTGCTAATGCCAACCTGTCTTCTTAGTTTGTATATATAGATTCCTGGAGGTGTATAAACTCCAATTTAAATGTGCCTGTTTTCCATCTACAGGCCACATTTAGGTGCACCTGTGAGGCCTGGGACATATCAGCCAGTCTTGAGTGGGACTCGCAGACTCCTCCCTCCTCCCATTGCAAGCATGGCTACATGCTGGAGGTAACTGGTGAGCTGTTTGTGAGTCGGCCTTATGCTCCTGTAATTTGCCCACTGGCTCCTGGTATTGCCCATACGGCTCAGGTAGGAGAGTGTTAGGTCCCGGGCTACTTGAGAAACCTTGGCGTGGTGCCCGGGCTTAGACATGTTCTACACCGTAGGACATGTTGACTAATCTCTACGTTTCTGGGCCACTGGGAATGTGATAATAGCGATAAAAGCAGAAATGAATCTTTGTCTCTAGTATTATTATGAAATTTCGCATTCTTGACGTATAGTGGTGATTCTACCTGACCTGGCTTATGACTTCAAATTTGTAGGATGATAGTTTTGAGGAAAACTGGTTAAAAAAAACAGTCTGCAGATCCTGGCTTTGGCTTATATCTCAAGTGATTGTTCCAAGGTCTGTAGAAGGCCCAAATTATTAACTTATATGGTAGCCATCCAATAGGTGGCACTAGAGAGACCACTTTTGTATTTACATTTCCTTTTTCACAGAGATCATATATGATTCCCTACATCAACTTGCCAGTCTTTACAAGGAGAAACCTAAAGGGATTTGCAGTGGGTATATATTGATGACCTATCCTCAATGAAGGAGTTGTTGAGCAGGTCATTTTGAAGAGACAATAGCTCTTGCAAGAATGTTGATTGGCAACGGTGCTGGCAGTTGGACCCCCTCCGATCCTGAGGATAGGTCATCAATATTAACCCACTGCACAAAACCTTTAAAGGGGTTCTGCCGTTTTTTTAAACTGTTGATCTATCCTCTGGCTAGATCATCAGCTTCTGATCGGGACCCTGCCGATCAGCTGTTTAAAGTGAACAGAGCTTGGCCGCGCCCAGGCCAGTTGATACTAGTCGTGACGTCACTGGGCCTGCGGTAAACAGTGAGAAGGAGCGCCGCTGCCTTCTCAAACAGCTGATAGCGGGGGTCCGGGGTGTCGGACCCCCCACCGATCAGATGCTGATGATCTATCCAGAGGATAGATCATCAGTTTAAACAAACTGCAGAACACCTTTAATTCTTCTAGGAAAACTGATATAAAGTGACATAACATGAAGCTCTTGGGTCCCAGTGCAATTCTTTAACATGCCCAACTACCATGTGTGATTTACTATACTGGTGTCTTATTTTGTGCCAGAGGAGCCTGGGTACAAGTGCCACCTCTTTGCACCACTTATCACTATGGCCCCTCACAGCACTGCGTCCACCTGTAGATTTGTCTAGACTTATTCAGAAACAAAGCCATTCTATCATACGACTGCAACTGTCTTTATAAGGCACTCAACTTTACAAATGCATGTCTGTCTCACCACCTATAGAGATTTTAATTCTCTGCAAAATTTTGCTTGTACTGAGCACCTCTACATTGTGGTTCATAGAAGGGGTTCCAAGTTTTGATGTCCATTTCCTCTGATAGGGCATGTGGAGAGACGACCCATTTAAGCCTAAAAACTGAATATAAGGCCTTAATGCACACGACTGTGCAGTTTTTTTTGCGGAACGGAACGGGCGGCCCATTGTAGAAATGCCTATTCTTGTCTGCAAAACGGATAAGAATAGGACATGTTCTATTTTTTTTGCGGGGCCTCGGAACGGAGCAATGGATGCGGACAGCACATGGAGTGCTGTCCGCATCTTTTGCGGCCCCATTGAAGTGAATAGGTCCGCATCCGAGCCGCAGAAACGTCAGCTTGGATGTGGACCCGAAAAACGGTCGTGTGCATGAGGCCTAAGCCTGTGCATTTGCATGTCACTACAGGGAAAATGTCATGTAAATTCTTGGAATGAGCCATCAGGATGCAACATCAGCGCTCCACTATACCTGATCACTCTCCACTATATGGCAATTATTGCATATCATTTGAAGTATTGTGGCACTTTGGATTGAACTGGAATGGCATACCAAACTTTTTTTCAGTCTTGAAATTATTATTTTTTATTGATGATTCAAAGACATGGGCAGAAAAGATTTGCTTTCATGTATACGACCCCCTCGGGAACCATCTTCCTGGCAGACCCAGTGCAGCCATGGTTTACACTGACGGCCCAGCATTTTAATAGCTGCCATGTAATGCAAAATTCTCCTTGTAGTGGCCGCTGTCTTCATGAAACAACACCTTGAGGCCACCTACATATGCTGCGGAATAAGCGTGTTTTTTTGGAAAAAAACCATAGCGCATTACAGAACCAGCAAAGTGTATGAGATTACACAAATCTCACGTACACTTTGCGGATTTTTTTTTGTGTGCGGAAATTGACCTGCAGTGTGGATTTCCAAATCTGCAGCAGGTCAATTATGTCAGCTGCAGATTTTACCCTTTTCCAATAAACGGTGAGATGTGTGCAAAACTGTGTCTAATCCGCACCACAATTAGAAATGGTGGATGTTGGTGTGGATATGGTGCCGAAATGGGCATAAATCATCAAGGAAATTTGTGCGGATCTCTCGTGTGCAGGAGGCTTACATGTACCATATCTAATCCTATAATATGTAAATTAGGAGAACCCCATTTTCCTATTAGGTGGGATTCTCATAGGTAGCACCCTTAGCAGACATTTATGGTATTCCAGAGTCCATGCTCTCCCTAGCATCTCCTTCTCCTAATGACATATGCTGCCTAAAAGGCATTCACTCAATAAAAGGGGGGCACCTACCTAGCAGACACTTATGGCATAGACTACAAATAACGATAAATGTCTTTGGCACCCGTTTATTACACATTCCGATATCAGGTTGCTCTGATTTGCAGGAAACCTTCATATTGACCTGTTTTTGCTATTTTAAATCGCTTGTATGGTTTTATTTTTCATTTCATTTTCTTGAACACAATCGGATTCCCCCACTGTCTATGGGATGATAAATGATATAGTTGCTACACCAAGACAATGAATATGCTTACTTTTATTCCACCAAGTATTGCGACAGCGTTTGTCCACGGTGATACATCGGTTAGTTGTTAATAGGAGCTCTGTTAGTTCCTCCGCCAGACGATGCCCACTTAACGTAAGTGTTATTGACAGTTTTCCTTGGAAGAGACTTTGCCAAATGCTGCTACAGAGATATTTATGAGAAGGTAATGCTGACTTATCTGGACCAGATATATGACTCTTCTTAATTTCATTTGCTCTTTAAAGCATCATTCAAGAATAGCTATTTTCAAAATCTACTGTACTGAAGGAGTGTGATTATATGACATACTAAACCTAAGATACATATGAATAAATAACCGGTATCTTGGTTGAAAATATTTTGGACAAGGCCCTTTATTAAATATATACATAATGGCAACTTTGCGGAACGGATCCGGACCCATTCATTTCATTGGGGCCACAAAAGATGCGGACAACACACCGTAATTCTGTTCCGCAGCCCCACAAAAAAGATAAAACATGTCCTATTCTTGTCCACAATTGCGGACAAGAATAGTCATTCACAGTGCCGGCCATGTGCGGTTCGCAAAATGAGGAAGGCACACGGCCGGTATCTGTGTTTTGCGGATCCACAATTTGCAGGCCGCAAAACACTATGGCCGTCTGAATGACCCCTCGAAAAAAAGAAAAGCTATAAAAGCAACAACTGGCAGCACTCCAGTAGATTGAGTGAAAAAAAATGTGATTTATTCAGCCATACAAATACATTCTGGCTCTGCTTTCCAGCCTATTCAAGTAGAGCTGAAACACCACATTTGTATGGCTGAATAAATCACATTTTTTACAAAATCTGCTGGAGCGTTGCCAATAGCTGCTTTTTATACTTTGTGTGGGACCTTTTGAGTTTGCTTTTTATGTATACACTCACCTAAAGAATTATTAGGAACACCTGTTCTATTTCTCATTAATGCAATTATCTAGTCAACCAATCACATGGCAGTTGCTTCAATGCATTTAGGAGTGTGGTCCTGGTCAAGACAATCTCCTGAACTCCAAACTGAATGTCAGAATGGGAAAGAAAGGCTATTTAAGCAATTTTGAGCGTGGCATGGTTGTTGGTGCCAGACGGCCGGTCTGAGTATTTCACAATCTGCTCAGTTACTGGGATTTTCACGCACAACCATTTCTAGGGTTTACAAAGAATGGTGTGAAAAGGGAAAAACATCCAGTACACGGCAGTCCTGTGGGCAAAAATGCCTTGTGGATGCTAGAGGTCAGAGGAGAATGGGCCGACTGATTCAAGCTGATAGAAGAGCAACGTTGACTGAAATAACCACTCGTTACAACCGAGGTATGCAGCAAAGCATTTGTGAAGCCACAACACGCACAACCTTGAGGCAGATGGGCTACAACAGCAGAAGACCCCACCGGGTACCACTCATCTCCACTACAAATAGGAAAAAGAGGCTACAATTTGCACGAGCTCACCAAAATTGGACTGTTGAAGACTGGAAAAATGTTGCCTGGTCTGATGAGTCTCGATTTCTGTTGAGACATTCAAATGGTAGAGTCCGAATTTGGCGTAAACAGAATGAGAACATGTATCCATCCTCTGATGGCTACTTCCAGCAGGATAATGCACCATGTCACAAAGCTCGAATCATTTCAAATTGGTTTCTTGAACATGACAATGAGTTCACTGTACTAAAATGGCCCCCACAGTCACCAGATCTCAACCCAATAGAGCATCTTTGGGATGTGGTGGAACGGGAGCTTCGTGCCCTGGATGTGCATCCCTCAAATCTCCATCAACTGCAAGATGCTATCCTATCAATATGGGCCAACATTTCTAAAGAATGCTATCAGCACCTTGTTGAATCAATGCCACGTAGAATTAAGGCAGTTCTGAAGGCAAAAGGGGGTCCAACACCGTATTAGTATGGTGTTCCTAATAATTCTTTAGGTGAGTGTATATGTACAATGCATAGGTACAATGCATTCATAAAGTGTTCAGACCCTTTCACCTTAGTCATGTTGCGGGCTCGTGTTAAAAAAATAAATAAATGTTCCCCCCATCAATCTGCACTCAATACCCCATAATGAGAAAGTGAAAACAGAATTTTGGAAATTTTTGCAACCTAATAAAAAAGGAAAAAAATTAAATTATGCATGGACATAAGTTTTCAGACCCTTTGCGATGACACTTGACATTTAGCTCTGGGGCCTGCCATTTCTCTTGATCGTCTTTGAGATACAGTTGCAAGAAAAAGTATGTGAACCCTTCGGAATGATATGGATTTCTGCACAAATTGGTCATAAAATGTGATCTGATTTTCATCTAAGTCACAACAATAGACAATCACAGTCTGCTTAAACTAATAACACACAAAGAATTAAATGTTACCATGTTTTTATTGAACACACCATGTAAACATTCACAGTGCAGGTGCAAAAAGTATGTGAACCCTTGGATTTAATAACTGGTTGAACCTCCTTTGGCAGCAATAACTTCAACCAAACGTTTCCTGTAGTTGCAGATCAGACGTGCACAACGGTCAGGAGTGAGGGTCCATTTACACGTCCGCAATTTTATTCCGCATTTTGCGGAACGGAATTGCGGACCCATTCACTTCTATGGGGCAGCACGGTGTACTGCCCGGACACGGAATTGCGGACCCGCACTTCCAGGTTTGCAATTTCATTCCCGAAAAAAATAAAACATGTCCTATTCATATTCTATTAGTGGCGGCAATGTGCGGTACGCAAAATGCGGAACGCACATTGCCGCTGTCCGTGTTTTGCGGATCTGTGGATCCGCAAAACACGTTGTGGACATGTGAATGGAGCCTAATTCTTGACCATTCCTCTTTACAGAACTGTTTCAGTTCAGCAATATTCTTGGGATGTCTGGTGTGAATCGTTTTCTTGAGGTCATGCCACAGCATCTCAATCGGGTTGAGGTCAGGACTCTGACTGGGCCACTCCAAAAGGCGTATTTTCTTCTGTTTAAGCCATTCTGTTGTTGATTTACTTCTATGCTTTGGGTCGTTGCCCTGTTGCAACACCCATCTTCTGTTGAGCTTCAGCTGGTGGATAGATGGCCTTAAGTTCTCCTGCAAAATGTCTTGATAAACTTGGGAATTCATTTTTCCTTCGATGATAGCAATCCGTCCAGGCCCTGACGCAGCAAAGCAGCCCCAAACCCTGATGCCCCCACCACCATACTTCACAGTTGGGATGAGGTTTTGATGTTGGTGTGCTGTGCCTCTTTTTCTCCACACATAGTGTTGTGTGTTTCTTCCAAACAACTCAACTTTGGTTTCATCTGTCCACAGAATATTTTGCCAGTACTGCTGTGGAACATCCAGCTGCTCGTGCAAACTGTAAACTTGCAGCAATGTTTTTTTTGGACAGCAGTGGCTTACTCTGTGGTATCCTCCCATGAAATCCATTCTTGTTTAGTGTTTTACGTATCGTAGATTCGCTAACAGAGATGTTAGCATATGCCAGAGACTTTTGTAAGTCTTTAGGTGACACTCTAGGATTCTCCTTCACCTCATTGAGCAGTCTGCGCTGTGCTCTTGCAGTCATCTTTAAGTAAGTAAGTATGAATCCTCCATTTATGAAGGCAGGCTGCGGGCACTTGCATCTTAGAGAACCCCTTTCAGGAGTAGAGAAAGGAAAGACGCACGTGTTCACTTTAGCACAGTTACTGGGGACACAGAGAGGGTATTCCACAGAAACCGTAGGTGGCGCTATACTAACATTCTTGCAACATCTGCCGATATAAGCTTTTTTTAAATAAGTATAAATACAAAAAATATTTATAATCATGGGCTGGATTTAACTACAGTATAAACAATGTTTTTCCTGGGACAATCCCTTTAAAATGGCCATGTATGTAGGTTTCCATTTATAGCAAATACACAGCTGGACCAGTCACGCCAGAAGTTCCAGACGGACTGTACTAAATTACTATGCAGTCTGTTGGGTTCTTGTTTCGTTGGGTAAAATAGCACTGCATGTAGCGCCATCTTACTCGTCACATAGGAAATGATCCATGATGAAGGTTTTAAACAGAGCCTCTGATCCAGATATGCATGTAGCCTTAGTAGTCACTGCTAATGCTATTGTAGCATTTTTGTCACATGCAGCCATTAATCTGAATGTATAAACTGTAAAAAATATAATATTCTGTACACCCGTTCAAGACGGCTGTCCAGATAATGAAAATTACGGTAACACTTCTAAAACTAGGAGGGAAATCTAAGGCTGAGAAACCATGGAAAATTTTTGCATTGTGACCAACTAGGCTATGGACACTATTCTGAATCTGATACAACTTAGTCAGATCTCTGCTCCTGTTTCTGACAGCTCTCACCTCTGGGAGGAGGCTGTGCACAGCAGAGGGATGACTGAAAAGAGGATCCAAGGAGGGCTGCAGATAGGGAGGAGAGCAGAACCATGGCAGTTTGCAGAGGGAAGGCAGCAGCATCCTGGACACACAAATCCAGCATGTATTACTGAGGGGAACAAGTCCATGTGACAAATGACTGAGACTAGGAGCAGGTTGCAAACTGAATATTAGGAGATCTGAAGGTGAAGAAATGAAGACTGAAGATTGAGACAACCATTTATTTTTTGTTTTACTTAGGATTACTATTAACATGTAAAATATTTTTTTCCATATCAGATGTGTCCATACCCTTTACCTATTGAGCTATAGCTACAGCAGAGAAATACTTTGTGGCATAAAGCCCAAGTGAATTGCTGTGTCGTGTGGCATATGGGATTCTAAGGTTTTTATATAGGTTTTAGGGATTATAAACCAGAGTTCGCGCTGAGCAGCCAATAAACGAATGTCTACCATTCTAATACTAGTGTGATTGTACGCAGCGTACTGGTGTTCCATCATTTGCTTCACAGAGGATGCACCAGTACATAATGAATCCATGTAAATGAACTTGGCAATGGCAAATACAGTGGTCCATCAAGTTACAATATTAATTGGTTCCAGGATGGCCATTGTAAGTTGAAGCCATTGTAACTTGAGTCCATAACTGTATGGAAAACTAGTAATTGGTTCCAAAGACCCAAATGCTATTCCATGATTACAGAAAATGAAAATTTAGGAAAACAACATTGCTTACCGGTAATCGTTTTTCTCGATACCCCTGACAGCACCCTATGCGACTCAGGACCTCCTATCTGGACAGGAAACCTGAGAAGATAAAAAGAACACAACCCCACCAAGCACCAGTGGAAGAAATAAATTGTTCTCTGGAGAGAGAAGTGGTACCTATGTATTAGAACATTCGACTTATATATCCATATTTCCTAATATAGACATATATACAGGGTGGGCCATTTATATGGATACACCTTAATAAAATGGGAATGGTTGGTGATATTAACTTCCTGTTTGTGGCACATTAGTATATGTGAAGGGGGAAACTTTTCAAGATGCGTGGTGACCATGGCGGCCATTTTTAAGTCGGCCATTTTGAATCCAACTTTAGTTTTTTCAATAGGAAGAGGGTCATGTGACACATCAAACTTATTGGGAATTTCACACGAAAAACAATGGTGTGCTTGGTTTTAATGTAACTTTATTATTTCATGAGTTATTTACAAGTTTCTCTTTGTTTACAGCCATTGATATGTCGCCGAGGTTAACACGTGAGGAGCGGATAGAAATTGTGTTGATGTCTGGTGAACACAGTAACCGGGTCATTGCAGCAGATTTGAATGCAAGACACCCTAGGAGACCACCCATCTCCCATGCTACAGTTAGCAAACTGCTTGCTAAGTTTCGTGAAACTGGTTCAGTGTTGGATTTGCCAAAATGTGGACGCATGAAATCTGTCTCTAATGAAGAAACATCAGTGGCTGTCCTAGCTTCATTCAGAAAGAGCCCACAGCGTAGAACTCGCCGCAGGTCACTGGAGAGTGGCATTAGTCGAACATCCCTTCGGCGGATATTAGCTACTCACAAATGGCACCCTTACAAACTCCAGCTACTGCAGCATCTCAACGAGGATGACCCAGATCGGCGCACTGAATTTGCAGAACGGGCAAAACAAAAATTGGAACAGGACCCTCAGTTTACGCAGAAGATTTTGTTCAGTGATGAGGCAAACTTTTATGTGAATGGTGAAGTTAACAAACAAAACCACCGCTATTGGTCTGACACTAACCCACATTGGATAGATCCCTCCAAGACTGTTGGAACAAAAAAATTGATGGTATGGTGTGGTATATGGGGTACAAAGATAGTGGGGCCATTCTTCATCAATGGAAACCTCAAGGCCACTGGATATGCGAAATTGCTACATGATGATGTGTTTCCCTCTTTATGCACTGAAGCTGGCACGTTCCCTGAGTTTTTCCAGCAAGATGGTGCACCACCACATTATGGGTGTCAGGTCCGAGCATTCCTAGATGAACAGTTTCCTGGAAAGTGGATTGGTCCTCGTGGGCCAGTTGAATGGCCCCCAAGGTCTCCCGATTTGACCCCCTTAGACTTTTATCTTTGGGGTCATCTGAAGGCAATTGTCTATGCTGTGAAGATACGAGATGTGCAGCACCTGAAACTACGGATACTGGAAGCCTGTGCTAGCATTTCTCCTGTGGTGTTGCTATCAGTGTGTGAAGAGTGGGAGAAGAGGGTTGCATTGACAATCCAACACAATGGGCAGCACATTGAACACATTTTATAAGTGGTCAGAAACTTGTAAATAACTCATGAAAGAATAAAAAGTTACGTTAAAACCAAGCACACCATTTTTTTTCTTGTGAAATTCCCAATAAGTTTGATGTGTCACATGACCCTCTTCCTATTGAAAAAACAAAAGTTGGATTCAAAATGGCCGACTTCAAAATGGCCGCCATGGTCACCACCCATCTTGAAAAGTCTCCCCCCTCACATATACTAATGTGCCACAAACAGGAAGTTAATATCACCAACCATTCCCATTTTTTTTTTTTTTTTTTTTTATAATCTCTTTATTGAAATGAGAATTTTCATGAGTTACACGTATGGTCAATAAGTCATAAATGGCATTTCGTTACAGAATATCACTGTACAATCAAAACCAGTAGATATCTTTACATTATTCTCAAATCACAATTTTTTTTTATAATTTTCACCCCAAAACCTTCTCAAATCGCGGTACCCTACCTCCCAATCATCCCTCCCAATTATACCCCAACCCATGAACACTCATCTGG
Source organism: Bufo bufo (assembly GCF_905171765.1). Lineage (NCBI taxonomy): Eukaryota > Metazoa > Chordata > Amphibia > Anura > Bufonidae > Bufo > Bufo bufo. The sequence continues at coordinate 584,240,772 of NC_053391.1, forward strand.
GACTATGCCGGTGCCCCTTTTTGTTTTTGTTAGTACAAGTCATATTGTACCTTAAACTTGAATCTAATTTATATCTGTCTAAGTTTCTAACTTCCCTAGTCTATTAGCTAGTTGCGCTTCCAAATACCATTTAGTCATTTTGAAAGGGGCCATAAGTTCCTGAATTTCGCAGTTAGATAATCGCTTCTCTATGAAGTCTCTCTATTTCTTGATGAATTTTTCGATTAATCTTTCCTTATCCTGTTCTACCTCCAACCTTTCAAGATACAGAACATTCCTAATAGTCCCTATCACCTCTACCTATGATGGCACTTCCGCTTCCAACCAGTGTCTTAGAAGAGCTTTCTTCACTGACATCAATAATACATGTACTCCCCCCTTAGCTACCACTGCCCCTAATTCCTCTTTTTGATTCTTTAGTATGTAATGGAAAATGCATTGTTGTGGTGTTAGTCCCACTATCTCTCCCCAGATCCCCTTTATTGTTTCTACTGCACGTTGCCACAACGGTTGTACCTTTGGGCATTCCCACAAAGCATGAAGAAGTCCAGCTTTCGGGAGGACACATTTGGGGCAATGTCGTAGGTAATGGGCAGGAGCGTCTTGATAAGACAAATTAAAGGCGTACGTCGCCCTATGCATAAGCCTTAATTGTGTTTCTCTCCATTGTTCGTTGTAAACTGCTCGCCTTACTAATTCCAGACCCTCCCTAATTTTTGGGCTATGTTCTGATCTTTTAGTTTTCTTTCCCAGGGCTTAAAGGCTTCCTTTACCACTCCTATCATCTGTATGCTATGTAACTTTTGGTACAATTCTGAGAGGGACATGTGTGAGCCATCCTTGCCCAGTATAGCCGCGAACCACGCCAGCTTTTCCGGGTCACCCAATGAGACTGCCTGTGCCTTGCAGTAGCTCTGAATTTGCAGAAAAGGGAGATAATTCGCGTCTGTTAGGTCATACTGTCCCTTCACCTGTTCCCATGACAGCAGTTGGCGGCCATTGGTTTCCAATAAATCACTAAGTCTCGTAATGTTTTTAGCCTTCCAGCCTCGGAACAAAATATTATCTCTGCCCTGTGAAAACGCAGGCAGCGCCCACAATGGCAATCTGGGTGATATATAGTAGGGAAGTCCATAGATCTTCCTAATCTACTTCCACGCCATTATGGTGTCTTTCAGCAAAACGGACTGTCTGATCGGTATGGGTATATCTCTTAGTTTTGTATGCAATAGAGCCTCTAAGTTCCATAAACCCGCTAGTTCCTGCTCTATCTTGGTTGCCGAATAAAACCCAGTCCCCCACACCCACAGTCTCTTACATGTCGGAATAAGGCCGCTAGATTATAATGACGAATATTCGGCAATTGCAGCCCTCCTTCCCACTTCGACATCGTCAGTTTCGCATAAGCAATGCGGGGCCTTTTAGATTTCCACAAGAAGCGATTAAACGCTCTCTGCATCCTCGTGGTGTCAGTGTGCTTTAGAAGCAGCGGGATTGTTTGAAGTGGATAGAGTAACTTCGGGAAGCTTACCATCTTTATTAAGTGCGTTCTACCGCACAAGGACAGGGGTAACTCTTGCCATTTTTCCAATTCGTTCTCTATCTTTAGGAAGAGAGGGGGATAATTCAAAGTATATATTGACTCCGGGGTGCGCCCTATTTTGATGCCCAAGTAAGTTATATAATCTTTCCGGATTTCAACTCTAGTTCGCATTTGGCCTTCCTGGTAAGTCCTCTGCCCCAGGAGCAACAGTTGACTCTTGTCTACGTTGATCTTATAACCTGTCACTCTCCCATACGTGACTAATACCTCCATTACCCGATCTAACTGAAGCTCCGGTGCTCCTAGGTATATCAGGATGTCGCCCGCGAAACAACTCACTTTCAACTCCTGTTTACCTACCTTAATTCCTTCAAAGGTATCAGATTGCACCAGCAATCTAGCTAGGGGTTCCATTGCCAGGTTAAAGAGCAAGGGAGACAAGGGGCATCCCTGCCGTGTGCCTTTACTGAGTACAATGTTCTTTGATAAAAAGCCCGGTACATAAACTTTCGCTTGAGGATTCTCATATATCGCTTTTAGGTAATTTCTAAAGTTACCCTTAATGTTGACCCTGTCTAGCACCATATCTAACCACTGCCAGCTAACATTATCGAAAGCCTTCTCGGCATCGATTGCTAATAACGCTGGTTTATATTCACTTATATTATTCCTGCCGTTGCATAAAACTGCCAGAACCTTCCGGATGTTGGTCACCGCCGACCTACCCCCTCATGAACCCCACTTGGTAAGGACCTATCAAATCGGTCACACAGATGGCCAACCTATTAGCTAAGATTTTGGATAAAATCTTCATATCTTTGTTGATTAAAGATATCGGTCTATATGAGCCCGGCTGAGTTAAATCTCTTCCCAGTTTTGGAAGTATTTTTATATAGGCTAATTTACCTGTGTCTGGCAGGCTCCCCACATTCAAGATATTATTAAATAAACTGGTCAAAGTCGGAGACAATTCCTGGCTCATTGCTTTATAAAATTCCGCTGGGAACCCATCGGGGCCCGGCGCCTTGCAGTTCGCAAGAGATTTTATAGTTGTCATTAGCTCCTCCTCACTTACGTCACGATTCAGCATTTCTAACACTTCCCTAGAAAGCTGTGGCAGTTCTACCTTAGCCAGGAGGTAATTTGCTCCCTGGGCATCAAAGGGATCATTAGTATACAGTGTTTGAAAAAATTCGCCCAGTGTATCCATTATATACTTTGGTTGGGTACACAGTCTACCCGATTTGTCCTTTAAAGGATGTAATGGTGACTGTTTGACAAATGGACGAGTTAAATTGGCCAATAACCTCCCTGCCTTATTACCATGGCGAAAAAACTTCACCCTTTGATAGTCACCAAACCATTTTTCCCGTCTCTCCAGGCAGTAATCAAAGTTATGTTTAGCAGTTACCCATAGTAGTTTGATGGCTTCTGTGGGAGTTTGCAGAAAATTTGTGTATGCCTCTCGTACCTGCATAGTAGCCTCTTCATATTTGATCCTTGCCTCTTTTTTCCCCCCTATCGTATGCGACATTATACGAACCCTTAGTACTGCTTTGGCCGCATCCCAAAAAAGAGCCTGGTTGGTCACGTGTTCTGCATTGTCTTGTGAGTATTCCCACCACCACCCTCTTATTTTGTCTATAAATTCCTTGTCCTTGGACAAGTGCTGAGGCATTCTTCATATAAATTCCTGCCCCCTGGGAACAGTATCCATGATCTCCATAATCACTGGGGTATGGTCAGAGATTAACAAGTCAGAGATCTCAATCATTTTAACTTTTGTCAACAATCTTGACGATGCTAAAAAATAGTCAATCCTTGACCATGACCCCCGAGCATGCGAGAAATGGGTGAACTCGCGGTCCACTGGGTGATGATGCCGCCATACATCAAATAATCCAGTGTTCTGCAATAAAGGGAGTAAGGTCTGAGCGCGACCCTGATTCTTGACACCCCCAGAGACCCCTCGTTTCCTATGTTCCTGCTCATTATGTACCCTATTAAAATCTCCCACCACCATTATCATTTGTGAATCTTCTTTTAGAATATACACCTCTAATCCCTTATAAAAATCAATCTGAGATGTATTGGGGGCGTAGACGTTGTGTATGACCAACTGGCCTGCGGAAGAATCCAGACATATACGCATCCACCTCCCTTGATCGTCCGTTGATGTGGACTTGATAACATATTGTAAACGTTTATGCAATAGAACAATGACACCCGCCTTTTTACCCACAGAGGATGACCCTATCACTTACCCCACCCATAATCTCTGCATCCTCCAATAATCTGCTTCCTCTAGGTGGGTCTCCTGCAGAAATGCAACATCGATCTTACGTTTTTTAAGATGGCGTAGTACCGCCATGTGTTTAGAAGGGTTCGGAGGTGTGGCAAAACCAACCTCGCCACTGGGTTTTGGAGAGGGCTGTTTATCAGCCTCTTGCCTCAGGATTATGGCCCATACTAACTTTAAAGGAGCAGACAGACCGGCCGCACAGCTTAAATCTGTCTTTGCAATTGTATTTTGTTATGTGAGGGTACCCAGATAGCTAATTGTATTGTATTTGTGTATTCTGAGTGCCATTCACCTAATGATATGCACTCAGACTTGAGCTATCTGGGAATATGTTAAATGTCTGTGTTTGCTGTGGGGGTGTGACATTGTGTGTTTGGGTGGTGATTTCTGTCCGGTTGTCCCCACATGTGTATTGGCGATTTCCCTTTGTCTTGAGAGATAATTGGATTACTCCTCGGGTGTCTCCAGGGCAGAGAGGAGGAAACCATGATGCATTGTGGGGATGTGTTGTGTCTGTGTATCCTGAGTTGCTGCATATCTGTCCTGTGTCGCAGTCTTCCTTCTGGTCCACTAGGGGCGTGTCCACCAGATGGGGACCTGCATAAATACGGGCGGGCTCATGTTTGGGGGATGGAATAACTACACTCTTGGGGATTGCTATATCACAATACTCCCCTGACTATAAGCTCTTGTAAGAGCTTGCTCCTGGTTCCTGTCTCTGGATTTAGGAGAGGTTCACCCACTGGAGCCTGTAGCCTTGTCGTAGGTCCAGGGTGGGTAGGAGACGGCGAGACCTCCACCAAGCTTCGGTGGTTCGTGGGGTCTGCAGTGCTGACTGTGTCAAGTGGAGTGCTTGGAGTCCTCTGGAAGCACTAGGAGCACCTATCGACGGAGGTACCCGGTTGGGGTGCTAGGCGTTCCGTTACAGGAGGCCTTTAACGTTCCATGTGGCCACTCTCATAATTCTTTGAAACTATAGATCTCTGCAGGAGAGTCAACCGAGAACAGACAGTAACAGTATCTCACATAACATCGCTTAAGCATCATATCCCAGACCAGTCCCAGCTTCGTGTTCACCTCCCCTCTCCCCCCCCCTCCCAAACATAACCCCTCCATCAGAACCCACAACATTAACATCCTTTCTGTTAACTTTTTTCGCACATCTTATAGTGTAGCTGTCGTAACTACAAAAAACTAACTGTCCCATAGACAATCTCATACTTCGCCTAGCCCTCCAGCCCTTACTGGTCGACATAACAATTAACGGCATATCAAAACATAATTGAACTATAAGTCCTTTGCCATCTCACGTGTCCCTTCAGGGGTTTCTTGTAAGACTACGCCAACACTTTATGACCTCAGCTCTCATCGGGAATCCACCGCCTGTTCCTCCGACCCCATGGGCCTAGACGCCGATCGTCCTTGTTTCTGTCTGGATCCTCTTCCTCTGATCGATGCTGTGGATCTCTGGGAAGGTGGGGGGACCATATCCGAATATAGCGGATCAGACTCCAGTGCCTCCATCGCCTCTTCTGGAGAGTGAAAGGTGTCAATCGTTCCATCTTGACGGAAAAGTCTCAGCGTTGCTGGGTACAATAGGGCGAACTTGACTTTGTTCTTCGCCAGTGAGGAGCAAATCTCAGTGAATTCCCTCCTGCGTTTCGCAACCTCAGCGGAATAGTCGCTGAATAATAAAATTTTGTTAACCCGAACCAGTAGGGGTTGTGTGTTGCTTCTGAATTTCGCCAATATGGCCTCTTTGGCAGCATAGTTCAGGTACTTCACTATCGCCGCTCTAGGACGCGTGTTATTGGAGCGCCCTCCCGCCATCAGCGGTCCCAAGCGATGCGCCCTCTCCACTATGAATGTGCTTCTCAGCCCCAAAGCTTGCGATATCTCCACCTCACAAATGGCTGCCAACTGGTTCGGGGGAATCGATTCTGGCAGTCCGATTATTCTTAAGTTGCTCCTTCGGGAGCGATTTTCCAAATCATCGATCTTCTCCTTCAAATACTGGTTACTGCATAGGAGATCGCTGATGTTGCTTTGAGCTTTTTCCAGCTCTTCCTGAACCAGCATCACCCTCTGTTGTACTTCGGCGATCTGGGAGGTATGTTGTGTCACCTCCATCTGTAACTGCTGCAAGGCCGTTGATACCGTCGCCTTTAGTGAAGCTTTAATATCCGGCGCCAGGAGTTTGGCCACTTCTATGGCCATCGTTTTACATGAGGAAGTTAACTCCACATTCGGATCTGGACCGCAGTCCACATCCTCCTCCTTCGAACAAGAAGCCTCAGCGCTCCTCTGTGTAGACTGAGAAGTCGAATCGGGTAAGTCTTTGACGTTTGTCATTCATCGGCGCCATCTTGCCCTTGGTTCTCGGCTCCTCTTCTGTCGGGAGTGATGGTTGGAACTCGTTCTGGGAGCCGCCTCTGACCAAGAATTTCTCCATGAGATGTCCCCAACATTGCAGGAGTATGTGTGGGCACTTTACAGTCCCGATATGCGGCGGCTCTGTGAATTAGGGGCCGGTAAAGCGGAGCTCCTGTAACTAGCGGCTATCCATGTGCGCGCCGGAACCGGAAGTCCAACCATTCCCATTTTATTAAGGTGTATCCATATAAATGGCCCACCCTGTATATATATATATATATATATATATATATATATATACACACACACACACACACACATACATACATACACACACACACACATATACATACACTGCTCAAAAAAAAAACCACAAAAATAACACATCCTAGATCTGAGTTAATTAAATATTCTTCTGAAATACTTTGTTCTTTACATACTTGAATGTTCTGACAACAAAATCACACAAAAATAAAAAAATGGAAATCAAATTTTTCAACCCATGGAGGTCTGGATTTGGAGTCACACTCAAAATTAAAGTGGAAAAACACACTACAGGCTGATCCAACTTTGATGTAATGTCCTTAAAACAAGTCAAAATGAGGCTCAGTAGTGTGTGTGTGGCCTCCACGTGCCTGTATGACCTCCCTACAACGCCTGTGCATGCTCCTGATGAGGTGGCGGACGGTCTCCTGAGGGATCTCCTCCCAGACCTGGACTAAAGCATCTGCCAACTCCTGGACAGTCTGTGGTGCAACGTGACGTTGGTGGATAGAGCGAGACATGATGTCCCAGATGTGCTCAATTGGATTCAGGTCTGGGGAACGGGCGGGCCAGTCCATAGCATCAATGCCTTAGTCTTGCAGGAACTGCTGACACACTCCAGCCACATGAGGTCTAGCATTGTCTTGCATTAGGAGGAACCCAGGGCCAACCGCACCAGCATATGGTCTCACAAGGGGTCTGAGGATCTCATCTCGGTACCTAATGGCAGTCAGGCTACCTCTGGCAAGCACATGGAGGGCTGTGCGGCCCTCCAAAGAAATGCCACCCCACACCATTACTGACCCAATGCCAAACCGGTCATGCTGGAGGATGTTGCAGGCAGCAGAACGTTCTCCACGGCGTCTCCAGACTCTGTCACGTCTGTCACATGTGCTCAGTGTGAACCTGCTTTCATCTGTGAAGAGCACAGGGCGCCAATGGCGAATTTGCCAATCTTGGTGTTCTCTGGCAAATGCCAAACGTCCTGCACGGTGTTGGGCTGTAAGCACAACCCCCACCTGTGGACGTCGGGCCCTCATATCACCCTCATGGAGTCTGTTTCTGACCGTTTGAGCAGACACATGCACATTTGTGGCCTGCTGGAGGTCATTTTGCAGGGCTCTGGCAGTGCTCCTCCTGTTCCTCCTTGCACAAAGGTGGTGTAGGGAGGATAAGCCGAAAAGGCTTGGATTTCTGTTATCTTCCTAGCGGAGGTGATGCTAAGAGGAAAGCCATTTTTATGGACAGGATGTCTATCGAAACTTCAGACAGAGGTTCAAAGGGCTCCTGGTTAAGTGCTGTCAAAACCCTATTTAGATCCCAGGGAGGGGAAAGAGGTCTTAGGGAAGGATGGAGTCTAACTGCTGCAGATAGAAAACGCTTAACCCAAGGGTGGACAGCTAGTTGGAAGTCGAAAAAGTAGCTCAAAGCCGCCACCTGCACCTTTAAGGTGGAAGCCCTTATCCAGACCAGCTTGCAGGAAATCCAGGATCTTAGGGACTTCTGGAGGGCTAAACGGATCTGGACTGGACCATAAAAAGGAAGAGGTTTTCCAGACTCTATTATACTTTCTAGCCGTAGTAACCTTCCTGCTGCCTAAAAGGGTGGAAACTACTCTGTCGGAAAGGCCTCTCCCTAACCATATATCCCTGTCAACTTCCATACTGATAACTGCAGAATCTCTGGGTTGGGATGTAGGACCGGGCCCTGGGAGAGAAGATCTTCCCTTGGAGGAATGATCCAAGGGGGCTCCCTGGATAGGTTTATCAGGGTTGAATACCACACTCTCTTTGGCCATCTTGGGGCTACTAATATTATGGAGACTCTTTCCCTCTGGACTTTCTTCAGGACTTGTGGAATTAGGGAAAGGGGAGGGAAGGCGTATCCGTATTCCTGATTGCAGTCTTGAGCTAGACAGTCTATAGCTGTAGGATTCTCTGAACGATCTAGGGAGAAGAATCTTTCCACCTTTCTGTTCTTCCGGGAGGCAAAGAAGTCTATTGTCGGAGACCCAAATCTGGACACAATCTGAGAGAATACTTCCTCGATCTGACTCCATTCTGCTTGACTGAGCTTGACTCGACTTAGAAAGTCGGCTAGAATATTTTCTTTCCCCCTTAGATGTACTGCGGATAGAAAAAGGTTCCTCTCTTCTGCTACCTGAAAAATCTCCTGGCAGAGGGAGAGAAGGGATGGTACTCTTGTTCCACCCTGGCGATTTATATAAGCCACTGTCGTTGAGTTGTCTGAGTAGAAGACCAGTCTTCTGTTTGAGACTTCCGGAATTGCAATTTTTAGGGCCATCACTACAGCTTTGAGCTCCTTGTAGTTTGAAGTGCATTTTCTTGTTTTTAAGTCCCACCTTTCTTGCCAGTATCTTTTTCCAGAGTGTACGCCCCAGCCCCAGGGACTGGCGTCCATAGCTATCATCATGGGATCTGCAAAAGACCAAGGCATTCCCACCGAGAGGTTTCTTTGGGATGTCCACCACAGAGGAGATGATCTTGCTCTGGATGAAAGATGGAACCTTTCCTCCAGCGTTTGTGGAAGTCCATTCCAAGTCTGCAATATATCCTCCTGCAGTGGTCTCGTGTGAATCTGCGTGAAGGGTACAGCCGCAATTGTAGCCGTCAAATGACCCAGTACCATCATTGCTTGTCTGAAAGAACACTGGAAGGAACGAAACAGGGCCCAAACATATTCTATGGTGGACGAGACTTTCCTTTGTGGGAGGATTGTCTTCTGGGACTTGGAGTCTAGCTGCATTCCTAAAAAGGTGCAATTCTGAGACGGGGTTAAACAAGATTTTTCATGATTTATCTTCCACCCGAGATCTTTTAACAGGGAGCATACCAGAACTAGATCTTTCTGTAATTGGTCTTCTGTGTGGGCAATGAACAAAAAGTCGTCCAGATAAGGTATCAACACCACCCTGGACAGTCGGAGGAAGGCCACCATCTCCGCCACCACTTTTGTGAAAATTCTCCTGCAATACCCCGAAGGGGAGTGCCCTGTATTGTAAATGCAGAAGCTGACCATGCATGTAGACTGATGTTCTCAAAACTTTTTGGGAGGAAGCATGAATTGGGATATGGTAATAAGCATCCTCTAGATCTATGCTCGCCATCCAGCAGTCCTTGAACAATAGATCTAGGGTCGTTTTTATTGTCTCCATACGAAACCTTTTGTATTTTAAGAACTTGGTTAGCTTTTTTAAGTTCAATATCATGCGAAAGGATCCATTGGGCTTTTTGACCAAAAATAGAGGGGAGTAAAACCCCTTGCCTTCCTCCCTCTTGGGTACCTGGCAGACTACACCTTTGTCTAGTAGTAAATGGACTTCCGATTCTAACACCTTGGACTTTTGGTAGTCTCTGGGAAGGGGAGTGCAGGTGAAAGAGTCTTGAGGATAAGACAGGAACTCCAACCGGAATCCCTTCCTTATCCCCCCCAGGACCCACTTGTTCTGGGTAATCCCTGTCCAAGCCGGGAAAAAGTAAGTTAACCTTCCCCCAACCTGGAGTCTGGCGTCATTGTTGTTTCCCTTTCGGCGTATTATCCTGTGTCTTAAAGAGGAATCCACCTGATCTTTTCTGAAACCTGTCTCTTTCCTTTTTATCATAAGGTTTGCCCCTCTGTCTTCTAAAACTCTGCTGGGGTTTACGGAAAAAGGGATTCCTCTGAGGTGTAGGAAATCCCTTCTTCTTGTCTGAAGCTTTCTCCAATATTTCATCCAGACAAGATCCAAAAAGTCTGTTCCCTTCACATGGAAGGGCGCAGAGTCTGGCTTCATCCCCTTTCCATGACTTAAGCCAAATGGCTCTTCTAGCGGCATTAGTCATGGCTGAGGATTTGGCAGCGAAACGGACAACATCGGTAGAAGCATCCGTTAAAAAATCTGCCGCCTTAGAGAATGTAGGTAAGGAGGCCAGAATTTCTTCCCTAGGTTTCTTTTCTTTAAGATGAATCTCTAGCTGGTCCAACCAGAGACGGAGAGACCTGGACACCCAGGTAGCTGCGATAGCAGGTCTGAGACAAGTGGCTGATGTTTCCCAGGCACGTTTTAAATAAATATCGGCCTTTTTATCTAGAGGATCGGAAAGACAACCTAGATCATCAAATGGAAGCGCTGCTTTCTTGGCTATTTTGGCGACCGGGGCGTCCACTGTAGGAGCCTTATCCCATATTGAGAATACTTCTTCATCATACGGATACTTTCTTTTTACTGAGGTGGGAATAAAAAACTTCCTGTCAGGATTTTTCCACTCTTTTTTGATAAGGGCCTGTAAGTTTTCGTGCATAGTAAGAACCCTATGTTTTTTAGGGCCTAGCGCTTGGAAGGCTTGATCTACAGCAGATCTAGTCTGTTTAATATCTTCTAGCTGCATAGTGGATCTTACAGCTTTCAGTAATGGCTGTGTATCCTCAGGGGGAAAAAAGGATCTTCCTGAATATTCGTCATCCGAGGAATCAGAGTCGCTGGAAAACAACTGTACTGATTCTTTATCTTCGTTATCAGAAGAGTCAAATTCCCCGCTTTCATATTCTGCGGACCTATTCGGGGACCTGGTACGGCCTTTACTGAATGCTTTAAGTGAAGCCTTCACTTCTGACCTTATCAAACATTTCATGGATCTGGTCAAACTCTGGGACTCTTCCGCCACAAGCTTATCTATGCATGTTGAACACAAAGGTTTAAGGTATGAGGCGGATAGGGCCACTTTACATCCTGCACATTCCTTGTGCTTGGTCTTGCTAGAAGACTTTTTTGGCGGCTTTGAGGTCTACAACAATCAAATAATATACCATTAGTAAGGAAAAGAACGTTCTCACCCATAGCAAAGAAACTTTTCCTTTCCCACTCCTTAGGACCGGTACCGGGCCTCAAGGGTTCCAGGGGTTCAGCACGTCCATACGCAGGTTCCATCATACTGTCAAGCTGGGAACCTCTTCAGCACAAACACTGTGTGCCTTCCACGCTGGCTGCCTGCTCTTGCAGCTGCTCTTATATTTGAAAAACGCGCCTCGGCTCCTACTTCCCTTTCCCTGAAGGCTCCGCCCCCCGACGTAATCAAAATGCGCCCAAGTGAGGCCGTGCGCATGCGCACAAGCGCTTGATGCACGCGGCCGCCATCTTGGTACTGGCGGCGGCCCTCACGCCGGGACAAGAGTGGAGAGCCGCCTGAACACGGCCACAGCGGCTCCCCGCAGGACCGGACAGTAGCGCAGGAGGAGGCAGACTTGCGGGGATCAGATTCCGGCACGGCCACAGAACTACCGCTCCCCAGGGAAAATTGTCTCCTTACGCCAAGACCCTCCCCCAGCGGCAGATGGTGATGAGGTATGTTCTTCGGCAGCGGACCTCCGCTGCCCTGCTTCTCAGGGTCTCGCATCCGGGGGACAGGAAACCTGAACTGGTGCTTGGTGGGGGTGTGTTCTTTTTATCGTCTCAGGTTTCCTGTCCAGATGGGAGGTCCTGAGTCGCATAGGGTGCCGTCATGGGTGAGGGGAAAAATAAGCAGATACCAAAGCAAATCCCTACATATAAGAGTCAGGAATGGATCTCCTTTCACCTAACGTCTAAAGGTGCAGCTAATGGCAGCACAGTATTACCACACTGTACTGTAAAGTGGAGCTAATAGAAGCCAATATAGATGATTTACCAAAGAACTGGCCACATCGATTGGTTGCCTCTGAGTCTGAGGCATTTTATGTTGAGTCTAGCTTCAACATATGATGGCCCAGGATAAACCATTGTAAGTTTAAAATATTGTATCCTGAGGCCATTGTATCTTGAGGGATCACTGGAACAAAGGCAGTATGAGATCACTTGAAAAGTAAAATGTAGGCCCCTGCTTTTCCTGGAATTTTTATTGCCCAATATACTTTGTCCTCTAGACATTATAGTGCTAGATTATATTTTACGGCATCTGTATGATATAAAGCATTGTAGGCAACCACGGCATTGTTTATCAGACACGAGTGTAATCTGTTTGATTGACCCATAAAGATTTCCAGGAAGCAGTCTGAGAAATGCATGGCCCCTTAAATGTAAAGATTTTGGTGTCAAGCAGCAGTGGAGGATTGATGTCCTGGTCGGGACACAACTCTGCTGGTTTGGCACAGGATTTACTGGAGTTTGAAGACCTGACCAGAATTTATTTAACTTGATAGCAACTATGGCTTTCTTGTCCTCTTACAGAGTCTGCTGATGCTATCAAGTAATTAAACCTGGTATCTGGTTTATTAAATTGTCAATGTCGTGATTTCTAATGGCATTTGCAAACTAAAAAGGATTAAATCTACCTTTGACATTCTCCATTCTCATGGACACTCTCTGCCAAGATCAAGGTAATTCCTCTTCTTTTCCTCCTCCTCCTCCTGATTGACTGAAGGTGTCCTGATTTGACCAGACGGCTGATTGTCACTGACTGCTTAGCTCTTGTAAATAAAATGCTGGCTATAAAATAGTACCATACCCTGGATGATAAAAGTCAGTTTGGTCAATAGCAATCACTATTATCTACCGAGAAATATTGTCCATTTATTCTTCTATTCATCAAATATGCAAAAAATAGCTGTCCTGTCTTTCCAAAAAGTCAAACTTCAAAAAGGTTATAGCCATGTGGGATGGATTTTCGTGCTGAAAATCTGCAGTGTTTTACATTAGCCATAAAGTGGATGAGGTTTTAAAAACTGTCATCCACACTATGAAAAAAAAAGTCTGCAACAGATCCGCAATTAACTTGACATGTGGTATGTATTTTATATCATAGCGTTTCAATGTATGCTGAGGACATCACCTTTTGCAATGCAGAGTGCGAATTCTGCAGCAAAATGTGCATGTAACTCGTGTGGACTCTGCCGAGATTGGTTGCAGGTTGTCCACTCCAAAATACGGCTCCTGTGGACATACCCTAAGGAGCCTTGAAAGGTCAAACTGTCCATGTTCTTGTGGATACAATTACTCTAGTGGCCTACATGATCCCAAGAGATGATCAAATTTGTGCAGTCACAGAAGAACTCACATTATCCATTCATGTGGGTTCTATCCTTGGCATCTAAGACATAAGACTGAAGGCTCCACCTGACGTGCACTTTTGCAGATATCAAGAGCTTGCAGGTTCTCCACATGGATTAAAAGGCTTTCCGATCTTATCAAATGATGGCATATAGCTAGACTATGTCTAAAATCTCTCAACAGCTGGTGTCCAGGAGTGCTGATGTGTAGATCAAAACTGGACACTGACTTTTAAGAGCATCTTTTAGCATGATCAACCCTATTAAACCAGGATAGTTCATCGGTATTTGATTGGTGGGGGTCCGACTTCTGGCCCCTCGCCAATCAGCTGTTTGAAGAGACCACAGCGCTCTGTGTGCATTGCGTCCACTTCCTAGGCCAGCGATGTCACATTCATTAGTCATAGGGCCTAGGTGCAGCTCAGTCCCACTCAGCACTCACTGGAGGACCACAGCCTTTTCAAACAGCTTATCACGTGGGTTCCAGGGCGTCAGACCCCCATCGATCAGATATTGATGACCTATCCTGAGGACAGGTTAACAGTATAAAACACTCGGACAACCCCTTTAATAGTATATTACTTCTGTCAGCCCCATAGAAGTGAATAGAGCGGTGGCCGCTCTTGTGTGTTGCGCTTACCATTCATTTCTATGGGACTTCTGAAAATAACCTAGCGCGTCACTCAGCTATTTTCGGCACCCCCATAGAAGTGAATGGAGAGCGGCTGCAGCTATCAAACATTGGTGCCATGTTCTAGTGATATGTCACCAATACTTGAGATGACACAACCCCTTTAAATATATTGATTGTGGTATATGGAATTCAGTGATCACACTTAGAATATAGAAATATATAAAAGTAGATTTTATTTCTATTCACATGTCATATATTATACAGTTTTATCAGTTGCATTGCACACACCCTTAGTGCTGTGTACACACAGCTATAAACCTTCAGTTGTAGAAAATGTCCTCGACTTGTGTGGCTCTTCTTAGTATCTCTTTCACATGGGGGATGTTGGAATTTTGTCCCAATATTTCTACGGAAGAGAAATAAAATATTTGTTTTGTTTACAGGAGATCCAGGAATAGGACGTATAGACGACCACCCTCCTTAACCCCCAGGTTTATAACTCTGATGGATTACACTAGGAGGAGGAGCACACCATTCAATAAGTGAGGAGGCTATTAAGGTGTTGTGCCATCTAACAGCAGACCCACTGTCGATCACTGCGGGTCCACCAGCTGGCAGAGGCTGCCACACTCCTGCAGAGGAAATCAATTATTACATGGTGCCCATTTGTATGAGTACATTTAGAATGCTACCCCTCTATGATATCCATATACTCCGATAGGGCATATGGTCAAGGCTTATCCTAATCAGACAACACCTTTAAGCTGGCCACACATCCATACGTCTCTGCAACGTAGTCCTGCCTCTTGAACCTCGGTGCTGCCAGTGCCATGGGCAGCACCACAAAGTGTAGCAACTGGTCCCTAGAAGCTACTGGTGGCAGGAAAATCTTAAACCGTATGTATGCTTGTGACATGCTGTTCTTGCATGCGTGACCGCTGAGACTAGTGAGTGGCTGCAGCAGTCTCGTGACCAAGAACGGGTTCCGGTTTGACGGGGACTATTAGGAGTTGCAGCGTTAGAACAGAGGGCACTTTTGAAAGTTGAGTTTAGTTTTTAACATTTTTTCATTAAACCAGGCAACCCCTTTCAGTATGACCTGTGACCACAAAATGCAGTGAAATCTGCAGACAGCAGGTTATAGAGCATGAGAAGCTGAACAAATATTAAATTTTGTGTATAAAAATTCAATAAAACATATAATTTATACATTTACGCCCCTACTCTTTCTGATCTCAGTTGTACACGGGGGAGATATTATCAGTGATTGACAGCATTCTGTGTGTAAGAGTGTATACAGGGATAGCTATCAGTCAGGTGGTCTCAAGTTCAGAAAAAGCAGTTATATACAGTACTGTTCAAAAGTTTTAGGCAGGTGTAGAAAATGCTGCAAAGTAGGAATGCTTTAAAAAATTTAAGCGTTAATAATTTATTTTTATCAATTAACAAAAATGAGTGAACAAAAGAGAAATTTAAATCAAATCCATATTTGGAGTAACCATCCTTTTACCTTCAAAACAGCATATTTTTTTTTTTTTTTTTTTTTTTTAGGTACTCTTACACAAGTCAGGGATTTTGTAGGATTTTAGTCAGGTGTATGACGGGTGATAACGATATTTATTTTTATATGTAGGTTGAAACAAAGTCATTAACTGAAACAACTGTGTAGGAGGCATAAAACTGTGTGAAGAACAGCCAAGGTCTGCTACAAACGTGAGATGTGGAAGACCGTTTCATGTCACAGGTCATACACCATGGCAAGACTAAGGCTCCTTTCAAACTGGCGTCAGCCTTGTCCGGCAGGCGTGCTGCGGTTTTTGTCCCACTCCTCTCGGGATGTTTGCCGTACTGCGGCCGCATCTCCGGCCTCACCCCATTATAGTGAATGGGGCCAAAGTGGACTTCTGGCAGCACACATGTGCAAACGTTAGTATGGACCCCTGCCGGAACAGCCTACCGGAGAAGCCTAACGCCAGTGTGAAAGAAGCCTAAGCACGGCAACAGGACACAAGGTAGTTGGACTGCATCAGCAAAGTCTCTCCCAGGCAAAGATTTCAAAGTAGATTGGGGTTTCAAGATGTGCTTCTTCAAAAGAGCTTGAGCAGCAAAACGGGCAACAATGAGGACTGTAGACGCAGTAACAATGAGGACCGTAGACGCAGTGGTCAGAAGTTTTCTAGCAGTACCATTAGCTGAGAACTGGCAGCAACTAGTGGGAGCCAGATACACCCATCTACTGTTTAGAGAGGTCTGGCCAGAAGTGACCTTGGAAGAATTCTGGAAGAATTGAGGCCAAAATGCCATAACTTCGACAGGGAAACAAGGCCAAGCATCTCAACAATGCACAAAACATAGGAACTGGGGTGCAGAAAATGGCAGCAGGTGCTCTATAGCAGGGATGCTCAACCTGCGGCCCTCCAGCTGTTGTAAAACTACAACTCCCACAATGCTCGGCTGTAGGCTGATAGCTGTAGGTTGTTTGGGCATGCTGGGAGTTGTAGTTTTGCAACAGCTGGAGGGCCGCAGGTTGAGCATGCCTGCTCTAGAGTAAAAGTCAAAATTTTTAATATTTAGCTGTAACAGGAAACAGTGCGTTTGCCAAAGTAGTAAGCATGGCGGGCGTTCCTTGTACGTTTAGGGCTGCATTTCAGGACATGGAGTAAGGGATTTTATCAGGATTAATGGTGTCCTCATTGCTGAGGAATAAAGGCAGATACTTATCCATCATGCAATTCCATCAGGGAGGCGTCTGATTGGCTCTAAATTTATTATGCAGCAGGGCAACGAACCCAAATATACAGCCAATGTCATTAAAAGGGTTATACGAGACTAAATCAGGCCTCCAGACGTGGCCAACCCGAGGGGCTGATGATACAGGGGGACACTTGACATCACATGTGACATGAGGAGCATGTGATTGGCTGCAGTGGTCACGTGCCCCCCTCCCCATAAGGCAGTCACAAAGAATATTCATTGGATGCAGATTTGTCTTCTTTTGTTCATTCACTTTGCACTTCACTTTTGTTAATTCATTAAAATAAACATTTGGCGCTTCTTTTTTTTTAAATAATTTTTACTTGCAGCATTTTTCCCACACCTGCCTACACCTTTTGCACAGTACTATAAACATAAAAATTATAAGTTCCCACCAGATCAGCCATATTTCATCTCCTCCTCATCACCCTGCGTGTGTGTAAGACAACTGGCTGCAGCAGGAACCTCCCCGTCTGCCCAGCTGAAAATGGAACAAATCAGCAGTGGATTGATTAACCCTTGTGTAATCTGCAGGATTCAGGACTATGCTAACATTACATGCAACATTATCAGTTTACTTTTATTAGTCATTTTTACGTTTACTGTAGTTACCCATAATCTGGATATTTCAGTGATATTTATACTGTCATCAGCTCATTTTGTTAGACCATGCTGCTCCAAGAATGTCCCACTAATAATATCACCTAGAATTATCCCTTCGCTCCAAGTAAAATTACATTTTTTCTTGACCAGCAGTGGAATAAATGTTTCACGGGTAGGAAACAAGGTTTCCATAGGAACAATTAGTACATCTCTTTTCCTTCATATCAATGTGGTCAACTATAAAAGGGAAGCAATTATTAACAGCATTGCATTTTATGTTTAGACTTGTGAACATTTTACGAAGGGCTCATGCACACAACCGCAAACAGCAGCTCCGCAATATAAGAGCCCCGGCCGTTTTTGCACGGCATAACAGATGTGGACCCATTCACTTGGATGGGCCCGCAATCCGAAAGGTCCAATGCGGAACAGAGGCACAGAACCCCGTGGAAGCACTACGGAGTAGCATGCGCTACTTTTTTGTGGTGTGGATGGATCACAGACCCATTCAAGTTGAATGGGTCTGGATCCGTCTGCGGAATCTGCACGGATGTTGCCCATGCATTGGGGACCGCAATTTGCGGCCCCAAATGCACGGAATGGCCGTGTGCTTGAGCCCTAAACATATTAAAAATCAAGATAAGGGACATCAGTATGCCGATACAAAAAAAAAAATTCAAATGGGCTCCTTTCTGGTGCTTGTTAAAGGGAACCTGTCACCGGGTTTTTGTGTATAGAGTTGGGGACATGGGTTGCTAGATGGCCGCTAGCACATCTGCAATACCCAGTCCCCATAGCTCTGTGTGCTTTTATTGTGTAAAAAAACCGATTTGATCCATATGCAAATTAACCTGAGATGAGTCCTGTATGTGAGATGAGTCAGGGACCGGACTCATCTCAGGTTAATTTGCATATGTATCAAATCGTTTTTTTTACACAATAAAAGCACACAGAGCTATAGGGACTGGGTATTGTGGATGTGCTAGCGGCCATCTAGCAACCCATGTCCTCAGCTCTATACACAGAATCTCGGTGACAGGTTCCCTTTAACTCAACCCTAACACCCTTAACCATAACCCTAACACCTTGGACAGGACGACTTGCAAGCAGAGATGAAAGAATGGACACGTAAAAATGAATTTGCCTCATCAAGCCGGGTTCTGCACCTCCAGGGAAGCTGAGAACACTCCACCCATAGCTTGACTGATAACAGACGCTGTCAATCAAGTGGCATGAGGAGCCTTCTCCGCTTTGGGGACACCCTGTCACAGGTGCAGAACCTTGCTTGGTGAGACAAATCAATTCATTCATCTATACTTGCAAGCCATTTGCCCTCCCATCACCTTTCTGTCTATTTAGAACCGGTTGAGAGGGATTCCTGCACAGGTTCTCGCCATTCATTAAAATAAGAGATGTAGCCGACCTGCTGTGGGTCCCCCGACATCCGGCTGCCCGTAGCAGCTATCTAGTCTTACTCTATGACATGTGCTTACCTTGTTGAGGTAATGGACTAGGACTTGCTATCCTGATGTTCCATTACTGGACAGCACATACTGCCGTTCTTGGGTACGTAACCTCATTGCCAATTCCTCCAGGTTCTTCATCACAGTTACCCCATCACCCTGCTTTGGTAAATTAGAAGTCCTATGAGATAAACGTAATATGTCAACTTCTTCTGTCATCTAACCTGGCCATGCCAATTAAGGAGAGGAAGAAGCTGGCAGAGAAAGCAGGAGAGGCAAGGGTGCACGGAGTGGCTTGGGCTCACCCTTGGTGCACTTAACTGCTTATTTGCATAGAGATTAAAAATACTTTTTCTCCAGAATAAAGCGATAACTAAGTGAAAGGCATCATCACATTCAGCTGAGCTAGCCCTACAAGGCATTGTACCTGGTTTATCAGGGAATTTCCTGGTGACAGGTTCCCTTTGAAACTACATTTTTGTTGCTATTCATCATAAAACCAATAAATTCCAATCACAATGGTGGATGCAATACTGAACAGTACAGTCAATACACCTTTGTTTTCATGCTTACCTTGCAGGGGTTGACTCAACAGGCTGACTGACAGAACGCTTTACCTATGAAAGCAACAAAAAAAAAAGAGGTAGTGCAGTGCTTACATATTGATGACCTATCCTCGTATATTACAAAAATGTTTAAAGGGGTTTTCCGAGACTTTAATACTGATGACCTATCCTCTGGACACCCGTCATCAGCTGTTTCAGAAGACAGCGGCGCTCGCAGTAGCACAGCGGCCTTCTCCAGCTTTTCCTAGGTCGTGTGATGACACGTTCATTTGTCATGCGGCCTAGGTGCAGCTCAGCCTCATTGAAGTGAATGTGAGAGGATAGGTCATCAGTATTAAAGTCACAGAAAACCATTTTTACATCCCTGTCTCTACACAATATAAAAAAAAAAAATCTGAATCAACATTTACCCCTTAGTGACCACCCATACACTTTTTTATGGCGGTCACTAAGGGGCCTTAGGCTTGGCCGCCGGACTGTGGGGAATGTGGCCTCGGCTCTCACAAGTGAGCCACTCTCCTGCTCTAACAGCCCGGACCAGCAGGAGTGCCGATCCGGGTTGTTTAACGTTTTACATGTCGTGAGCAATGGCGCCCGCCACATGTAAAGGGTTAACAGAGGGAGCGGACTCCCTCTGTCTCCCATCGTACCCCGCAAATGAGATCACGGGGTGCCGATGTGTGTAAAGGCTGGATGGGGTCTGATATAGGCCCCAAGCCAGCCTTGGGCATTTTCCAGCAGGATGTGCATTGCATTTTAAAAAAGATATCAAAATGTTGTCTGTTATAGTCCCCTTGTTCTATTAATCCTTACACCAGACAATAATAATATATAAGAAAAGAACAAGGTTATGACAAAAAAAGAATAGTGCAACTGCATAACATTGATAACTATCTGGCGTGTACTAACACTCATAGACAAATTAATGTCAGAGTGCTGAACGATACCTAATGGTGGTTAGAGTCCCATTCAGGCAGGATCATGAATTTTTACTCTCAGATTCTTCTCCGGCCGAGGAAGTCTGTTCCTGGATGCCTGCTGCCACGGTGCTTGCGTCGGTAATGATGGTAAATCGGCCGCTGCTGGAATCGGCAGCCATGATGGTATGACAATCGGCTCTAAATCCAGTTGGCGCCAGGACTTCCGCAAATCTTCTGGTGTGTGTATTCGAATCCTGCGGCCGTTATAATTCACCATTAGGCCAAAAGGATAAAGCCAGGAGTATACTATATTCTTCTGCCGGAGCTTTTCCAGAAGCGGTCTAAGGAGCCTTCTCTTTGCCAATATGGAGGGAGCAACATCTTGGTAAAAAGCCAGCTCTACCTCGGCATATTGAATGGGAGCCTTCTCTCTAGCTGCTCTTAAGATCTTGTCAGTGTCTGTATAAGACAGGATACCACAGATGACATCTCTCGGCGGGTCCGTTGGAGAGGGTGGTGGTTTGAGGGATCTGTGAATCCTTTCTATGGTCACGGCCCTTGCCGCTGTTTCCCCTAGGAGGTCGCAGAAGATTTCATTTGCCACCTTCCTCAGAGACTCCACAGCCCAGGACTCAGGTAAACCTTTTATTCTTATATTCCGCCTCCTGTTCCTGTTCTCTTGGTCCTCAATAAGCGTTAGCGCTCTGTTTAGGTGGACTACGTGGTCCGCAGCTTGTGATTCCAATGCCTCTGAGTGCGCCATTATGTCTGCGCACGTGTTCTCTAAAGCCTCTACTCGTGTTCCAATTTGTTTTATGTCCGATTTAATCTCAGATAACTCTGAAAGAACTGGACGTAGTGCTTGAGTGATTGTTGATCTAAAGAAGTCTTTAGATGAGGCAGTGAGCTCTAGATCTCTATGCTCCTCATTGCTGCCACCAAGCTGAGTTTCCTCCTCCTCGCCCTCCACCACTGCTGCTTCTTCAGCCGCCATTTTAGGTGAGCGGGGCTGCGAACTCTGAGCCCTGCTATGCAGGAATCTGTGGATGTCCGACGAGTTCTTCGGGTTCAGGTGTGTACCCGCTGCTTCTGTTCTCCTATCTCTGCCGTACTTGACCATTTTTATAATCTCTGGAGGGTCAGTTCTTTAGCTTGCAGGGACTGCTATGCAGGAGCTCTCTGCTCACACGTCTTTCTCCATGTGCGGTCAGGCTCCGCCCCCGTTATAGTCCCCTTGTGGGGCTATTAACCACTTCCCATCTGGGCCCTTTGCCCCCTTCCTGACCAGGCCAAATTTTGCAAAACTGACATATCTCACTTTATGTGGTAATAACTTTGGAACACCTTTATTTATCCAAGTCATTCAGAGATTGTTTTCTCGTGACACATTGTACTTCATGATAGTCATAAATTTGAGTCAAAATATTTCACCTTTATTTATGAAAAAATCCCAAATTTACCCAAAAATTTGAAAAATTCGCAATTTTCTAAATTTCAATTTCTCTGCTTTCAAAACAGAAAGTGATACCTCATAAAATAGTTATTATTTAACATTTCCCATATGTCTACTTTATGTTGGCATCATTTTGGAAATGTCATTTTATTTTTTTAGGACGTTAGAAGGCTTAGAAGTTTAGAAGCAATTCTTCAAATTTGTAAGAAAATTGCCAAAACCCACTTTATAAGGACCAGTTCAGGTCTGAAGTCACTTTGTGGGGCCTACATAGTGGATACCCCCATAAATGACCCCATTGTAGAAACTACACCCCTCAAGGTATTCAAAACCGATTTTACAAACTTTGTTAACCCTTTAGGCGTTCCACAAGAATTAAAGGAAAATGGAGATCAAATTTTTAAATTTCACTTTTCTGGCAGATTTTCCATTTTAATCAATTTTTTTCTTTAACACATCGATGGTTAACAGCCAAACAAAACTCAATATTTATTACCCAGATTCTGCGGTTTACAGAAACACCCCACATGTGGTCGTAAACTGCTGTATGGGCACACGGCAGGGCGCAGAAGGAAAGGAACTCCACATGGTTTTTAGATGCCATGTCCCATTTGAAGCCCCCTGATGCACCCTTACAGTAGAAACTCCCAAGAAGTGACCCCATTTTGGAAACTAGGGGATAAGGTGCCAGTTTTATTAGTACTATTTTTGGGTACATATGATTTTTTGATCATTCATTATAACACTTTATTGGGCAAGGTGACCAAAAAATTGGTTGTTTTAGCACAGTTTCTATTTATTTATTTTTACAGCGTTCACCTGAGGGGTTCAGTCAAGTGACATTTTTATAGAGCAGATTGTTACGGACGTGGCGATACCTAATATGTATACTTTTTCTCATTTATTAAAGTTTTACACAATAATAGCATTTTTGAAACCAAAAAAATTATGTTTTAATGTGTCCATGTTCTGAGAGCTATAGTTTTTTTATTTTTTGAGAGATTTTCTTATGTAGGGGCTCATTTTTTGCGGGATGAGGTGACGGTTTTATTGGTACTATTTTGTGGGACATACGCGTTTTTGATCACTTGGTGTTGCACCTTTTGTGATGCAAGGTGACAAAAATTGCTTGTTTTGACACTGTTTTTTTTATTTATTTTTTACGGTGTTCACCCGAGGGGTTAGGTCATGTGATATTTTTATAGAGCTGGTTTTTACGGACGCGGCAATACTAAATATGTCTATTTTATTTTATTTTTTCTATTTTTTTTTTTTTTTTTTTATTCCTTACTTGGGATTTTTTTTTTTTT
The DNA here is from genome assembly GCF_905171765.1 of Bufo bufo. Classification (NCBI taxonomy): domain Eukaryota; kingdom Metazoa; phylum Chordata; class Amphibia; order Anura; family Bufonidae; genus Bufo; species Bufo bufo. The sequence goes on from NC_053391.1 coordinate 584,263,977, forward strand.
TACATGTGAACCTTTTTTTTTATTTTATTTTTTCAACACTTTATTTTATTTTTATTTTATTTTACACTTTTCGTCCACCATAAGGTCATACAAGACCTCTGGGGGACATTTACTTCACTTTTTTTTTTTTTTTTTCACTGTTGATTTCTCCTGTAACTGGGGCTGACATAGTAGCCCCAGTTACAGTGGAAATGCACCCCTATAGAGGCTGTACAGCAGCAATCCTGCGCTGTACAGCCTCACAGCAGGGCTGATCGAGGTCTCTGAGAGACCTCACACAGCCCCTGCACTCTCCGGTCCCGGCGGTCACATGACCGCCGGGCCGGAACAGGAAGCGCACAGCGCTTCCTGCTCTGCAGACACAGCGCTCGGTGAGCGCTGTGTCTGCAGCGATCGTGAAGGCAGGGACACCTGGGAACTGTCCCTGCCTTATCTCTGGGTTGCCCTGCTGTCACTGACAGCGGGCAACCCGATCAGCAGCTGCACGATTAGCGTGCAGCTGCTATTTCTGACAGGACGTTTTAAAACGTGCTGTCAGAAATAGACGTCCACCCATAGGACGTTTATATCCTATGGGCGGACGTGAGGCGGTTAAGTGGTAAAAAAAAATAATAATAATAATAAAAAAAAAAAACACTTAATAAATGTAAAAAAGTCCAGTAAAAAAAAAAAATTATGTCCTCCATATGTTTGGTATCGCCCACACTACATAAATATTATGTTAATTATCGCCTACAGTAAAGGCCGTAGAAAAAAAAAATGAAATAAAAAAAACGGAATTGCTAATTTATTCTTAGTTTCCACCGAAAAAATGTAAGCAATCAAAAAATTTTATTTACTCCGACACCAATAAAAATATCAAGCCCTCACACAACTCCATAGAAAGAAAAAAAAGTTATGGGTCTTGGGAAGTGGCGATAGAAAAAAGGTTTTATTCCTTTTAAAAGAAGGGGTTTTATTGGACAAAGGTAGTAAAACAGAGAAATACTTTACGTATTTGGTATAGCTGTAATCGTACTAACCAAGAGAATAAAGATATTATGTTATTTATACCGAAAAATGAACACCGTAAAATTTATAACGTAAACACTCGGTGGCAGTATTGCTGTTTTTCCCATCTCCCTCCAAGAAAGAGTTAATAAAAGTTCAATCAGAAAGTTATGTGTACTCCACAATGATACCATTAAAAACTACAACTTGTCCTGCAAAATACAAGCCCTCATACTGCTATATAGACGGAAAAATAAAAAAAAGTTATAGCTGTTGGAAGGAGACGATAAAAAAAAGGAAGAAAAACTCTTGGTCAGTAAGGCCCAAAACAGGCTGGTCACTAAGGGGTTAAATTCCTATCTCATGCTGCTAAATATGCTGCAAATATGGTAAAAAAAAAAAAAAAAAAGTCAGGACTGGTAACAAATATTTATTTCTATGTCAGTGACGGGCTAAGTCCCATTGTATCATGCGGAGTCCCAACACAGAATGTCAGTGGTGTTCTGTCTTGGACCGTGCAGGACAAAGCATGAAAATACTGAGGTTTCTGGTAAAATGGTTAAGGCCACTTTCAGACGAGTGAGTGTTACACTAGGACTAGCAGCTCAGCACTAGTGGTGAGCGAACTTGTGTTTTAAGGTCGGCGTCTAAAGTTCGGGTTATCGAAGAATCGCTTTATGGATTCTAAATTCCGTTATGGTCCGTGGTAGCGGAATCCATAACGTGATTCTTCGATAACCCGAACCCGAAGTTTTAGACGCCGAACTTAAAACACAAGTTCGCTCAACACTACTCATGAATATGGGGACTTACTGGCAGGCGCTGGAGCTGTCAGAGCCTAGCAGCATAAAACTGCTGACAGATTCCCTTTAAAGGGGTATCCCCATCATAGAAATGGTGCCATAAGTGCCACTTGCAATACCTTTCGACTCTGGGGAAGTTTGGTGCCCACCACATCTCCTGGTAAAACTGGCAGAGGAGGGTCTTGTTTATGCAGGTTGGTGTTGACGTACTTTATACAGTCATCTAGAGTAGAACAGATGTAAGAGCACGTTCCCTGCAAGTTGGAGCACGCCATGTTGAGTTTCTGAAAGAGAAGAAAGAAACTAGTTATATACAGTACATGATCATAGAAGAAACAGTAACAGCTGGACCATGGCAGAAACATGGATCTATAGCCGATGATCCCACAACTGTTCATTCTACCCCATTTTGATTGACACTTAACCCCTTTAGGGGTGATTGGAACTATACATGCCGTACCGGTACATCATGTGTCCTGAAGAGGTTAAGGGCTATGGTTACTTTTGGGTGCATTTTTCTTTTGATTACAGCATTGACTTATTTGGGGTGAAAAAACATTTTTTTCAATTGGTCTTTATTTTCAACAGCTTTTACTTTAAGTGCACTTGCAGACAAGCAGGTTTTACACTGAAAGGTGTCTGAGCCGCTTCACTTTGAGATCACTATGCTGGCACTGAGAAGAAGAGGGGAACAGTGAAGACACTGAGCATGATAGTCAACCTCTGAAGAAAGCTGGACCAGAAGCATAAAAAGCAGGAGGCGCTACCCTAGAGGAACATGTATAAGTAAGAACAATGGGGGTCATTTATTAAGACTGGCGTTTTAGATGTCGGTCTTAAAGGGAACCGGTCATCAACTTTATGCTGACCTTTTTAATCTCACTTTCAGCCTTTTGTAGCTTGTTACGGGTGACATTTAAATCTGCTCCCATCTGGCTAGTAGTGGATTCCATCGTGTCAAGCCTGTGTGCATGTTGCGTCACCTCAGCCTGATATGCTTGGCGCGGCCTTCCCTGTCTTTCCAGTACCCTTTGCTTTGGTCTTGCTCCCCAGGGTGGTCAGATACTTTTCCATGTATATGGAGGGCTGAGTAAAACCCTACATGATGGGGACTGGGTGTCCCTCTCTAGCCGGGATGTTAGTTTTCCGGGCAGTTTCAGAGTGAGCTCTCACGGCGCCCTGCTAGCCATGATGGCACCGGAAGTCCATAGTAATACTTTTTGTGGGATAACCCTTTTAAAAGGAACCTGTCATCAGTTTTCTGCTGCCCTCAATTTTGAACCCTAACAGCTCTAGCGCCTGCCAATGAGTCCCAATATTCATGAGCTCATGGCTCCTGTTCTGTTCCAGTATCTTGCATTATGTAATGGTATGCTCCTCTCTCCGCCCCCCCCCCCCTGTTTTCAGGCTTCTAATTAGTTTAGCCTAGCCACTCCCTGTTTTCCCAGTTATTGTTGGCATAATTCTTTTACCATCTGGATTACCCTGCAACATCTTGTAATACAATCTCCGGAATAAAAGGCTACTTGATTAAGGCCTGGGTGTCTGATGCGTTAGCTGTAAGTGGAGAAAGTCAAATTCAACAAGTCACTCCCGTGCGCATAGAGGTTGCTCTACACAGGTGCGTGATTGTATATAGCTGACTTTCGAAACGCCACAGTAAAAGAATTGCCTTAGTACTCTCCTTCTCTTGCAAAGGATAGAATATTCCCCTCCTCCAAGTAATAAGACATCATTGTTAGTCTCCTGCTTGCTGCAGTGGAGGGTAATTGCACCTCTTGTGTAAGACTTTTTCATCAAATCCTGCACTTCACTGAGGATCGCAGAAGCTTCTAGCAATTGCAGTTTTCATACAGGCAAGGAACTGCATTCAGCCCTGTTTTTCTGAGGCAATTTCATCTGCCTGCTATCAACTTACTGGGCAGAGTCCATCATATTGATACATTGCAAGGCTTAAAGGGGTTATCCCATCATAATGATCACTGTTAAATCTGTTAATGATTTGACAGTGATCATTTTTGTAAATATACTTTATTAACAAATTCCCACCGATTAGGAGAAAATTCATCCCCACTTACCTTATTGTTGTGACTCGGTCTCCCCTGGTTACGACCACCGCTCTTCCGCAAAATCCCGATGGTCGCGCTTGCCCAGAAGACTTCTTCTTTTCTCCCGGCCGGGCCACTCGCTGTCCTGAACGCGCACGCTGCCGCGCATGCGCGACGGTGACTTCTTCCCGGCCAGAATAGTACAGAGCTGCGAACGCGCACGCCGGCTCTGTACTATACTGGCCAGAAATAAGTCACATTGCGCATGCGCGGCAGCGTGCGCGTTCAGTCCAGCGCGCGGCCCGGCCGGGAGAAGACTTCAATCAAGATGAAGCCCGCCCCCAGCCAGAATCCAGGAAGTGAACGCGCGGTGGCAGCAGGTAAGTATAAAAACGCAAAGTGGGATAACCCCTTTAACTCAAAACACCACCTGCAGTAGGAGGTCATGTGACTGACTTTCTGGCACCCGGCCAACATTGTAAGGGTACTTTCACACTAGCGTTTTTCTTTTCCGGCATAGAGTTCCGTCACAGGGGCTCTATACCGGAAAAGAACTGATCAGTTTTATCCCCATGCATTCTGAATGGAGAGAAATCCATTCAGGATGCATCAGGATGTCTTCAGTTCAGTCGTTTTGACTGATCAGGCAAAAGAGAAAACCGTAGCATGCTACGGTTTTATCTCTGGCGAAAAAAACTGAAGACTTGCCTGAATGTCGGATCTGGCATTTTTTCCCATAGGAATGTATTAGTGCCGGATCCGGCATTCAAAATCCTGGAATGCCGGACCCGTCCTTCCGGTCTGCGCATGCGCAGACTGAAAAAAAAGGTGAAAAAAATAAATGCCGTATCCATTTTGCCGGATGACACCGGAAAGACGTATCCGGCGACGGAACTGCTTACCGGATCTCTCTGCCGCAAGTGTGAAAGTACCCTAAGCTATTAAAGGATTGAACTAACCACTAGAGGTAGCTACTGTGTAACAAATGGAAATGGAAGACACAGCTAAAAGGATTTCCAAGCCCTCTTTAAGAATGAAAGAGGCCCTCCTATCTAACAAAATTGAGATATGTAATAACTTATCCAGTGTGTGGGAAAAGACTAAACAATGTATGGATGAAGCACATGGATCAGGCTATAATGAAGATCAATTAAAGGCCATGTGTACAAAATTGAATAAGACCTATGAAAGTTATAAGAGACTGTCTGAAAAATAGTCTTCAAGTCTCGACTCGAATTCATCCTAGAATTAAAGACCCACACTGCACTTAATGATGAAAGATATAGCAGATTTGTGGCAGTCAAGTCAATGCTAGAGGACAAGATATCACAACAATATGAAACTGCGTCCCGCCATTCTAACTTTTCAAGGCACTCCAAGGCTTCATCCTGTTCCTCGAAATCTATTGCTCAGTCTATAGCGAAGAGTGCTGTGAGTGAGACGTTAGCGATGAGTAACTCACTGGTGTTAGCACGTGCAAAAGCGGAAGCAGCGAAGGTACAAGCTCACTGCATTAGAAAGGAAGCAGCCATTAAGGCACAAGTCGCAGAGACACAAGCCCAATCTCAAGCTAATCAAGCAGCTATACAGGCTCAAGCGCAAGCGACCAAAGCCAAGGCCGAAGCCGAGTTGGAGGTCCTTCAGAAGGAAAGGGAAGAAGCAGTAGCCATGGCTGAACTCTAGAAGAAGCTGCTGAAGAAGAAGAAGTTTATCATCCTATGTCCAAGATATCTAATGACTCAGAAAGGCGTACCCTGCAATTCCTCCTAAACCAAAGCAAGGTCAATGCATGTGCACCAGAGGTTTCGGCCTCTGCACGCCAGCCTGCTGAACTCATGTGAGTAGAAAAAGAGGCAGCCGATAACTATACCGTTGACCCCAGTCCAGTGGACATTTCTCTTTCTTTCAAACCTCTGGCACCTTACACAGTATTTCAGGCGCCATTAGAGACCAAGCCGCTTCAAGCTCATCAAATCACATTAAACCCTCCTGAGATTAGTAGCATAGCGACAAAGACGCTGGCACCAAGATTACCAGATGTGAAGCCTTCACTTCCGCTCAACCCAGCTGCCACTCCATTCCATCTTCCAACCCCCAAACATAGGGTATCAGATGGTGCCAATAACACCAGCGAGGGAGAAGTTCCCGTCGCCATGATGCAGGAAAGAAATGACGCATCAGAAATAGCTAAGTACAGGGTGGGCCATTTATATAGATACACCTTAATAAAATGGGAATGGTTGGTGATATTAACTTCCTGTTTGTGGCACATTAGTATATGTGAGGGGGGAAACTTTTCAAGATGGGTGGTGACCATGGCGGCCATTTGGAAGTTAGCCATTTTGAATCCAACTTTTGTTTTTTCAATAGGAAGAGGGTCATTTGACACATCAAACTTATTGGGAATTTCACAAGAAAAACAATGGTGTGCTTGGTTTTAACGTAACTTTATTCTTTCATGAGTTATTTACAAGTTTCTGACCACTTACAAAATGTGTTCAATGTGCTGCCCATTGTGTTGGATTGTCAATGCAACCCTTTTCTCCCACTCTTTACACACTGATAGCAACACCGCAGGAGAAATGCTAGCACAGACTTCCAGTATCCGTAGTTTCAGGTGCTGCACATCTCGTATCATCTGAAGGCAATCGTCTATGCTGTGAAGATACGAGATGTGCAGCACCTGAAACTACGGATACTGGAAGCCTGTGCTAGCATTTCTCCTGCGGTGTTGCTATCAGTGTGTGAAGAGTGGGAGAAGAGAGTTGCATTGACAATCCAACACAATGAGCAGCACATTGAACACATTTTATAAGTGGTCAGAAACTTGTAAATAACTAATGAAAGAATAAAGTTACGTTAAAACCAAGCACACCATTGTTTTTCTTGTGAAATTCCCAATAAGTTTGAGGTGTCACATGACCCTCTTCCTATTGAAAAAACTAAAGTTGGATTCAAAATGGCCGACTTCAAAATGGCCACCATGGTCACCACCCATCTTGAAAAGTTTCCCCCCTCACATATACTAATGTGCCACAAACAGGAAGTTAATATCACCAACCATTCCCATTTTATTAAGGTGTATCCATATAAATGGCCCACCCTGTACATCACCAGTACTAGCCTTATGAACTTTGAGGATCGCCCAGAGAACTATAGAAGTTGGAAGGCCACCTTCAAGACAACAGTTCAAACCCTTGGTGTTCCGCCTATGCAAGAACTTGACTTACTAATTAGATGGCTAGGTCTATGGTCGTCAAACTGTGTTAAGAGACTTAAAACCGTTCATATCTACGAACCAGTCAAAGGTCTTCGTCCCACATGGGAAAGGTTAGAGCAGACATATGGCGGCTGGGAAGTAGTTGAACGTGCCTTATTTAAACGACTATACGACTTTCCTGAATTATCCAATACAGACCGCCGAGGGTTCCAGGAATTAAGCAACCTTCTTCTTGAGTTTGAAATCGTCAAGGGAGACCCGCAGCTACCAGGTCTCAGCTTTCTTGATACCTCCCATGGTGTGGGCCTGATCGTGGAGAAATTACCCCTCAATGTTCAAGATCAATGGGCAAAAGCAGGTTCAAAATACAAGGAGCAACATCGCGTTCCCTTTCCACCATTTTCATTCTTCTGTAAGTTCATCAAGGACTTAGCTAGAGCCAAAAACAATCAGAGCTTCAACACCTTGGGGACCAACACCTTTGGCTCTACTAAGCAGAGACACAAGACTTTCAGTCCCAGACAGAGAAACCTTAAAGGTTTAATTTCCGTAAAAAAAAGACAGGGGTTGTGCCCACTGTTAACGCAGCCGCTTTCATTGGAAACGAAAGCCCTAAGGCAACTGATCGTCATTGCCCTATCCATGATAAACCACATCCTTTAAGGAAGTGCCGTGTCTTTATAGGAAAGCCCTTTGAGGAACGTAAGGAGTTCCTAAGGAGTTGTAATATCTGCTACAGATGCTGTGCATCCACTGAGCATTTTGCCAGAGACTGAGGTTCCAGTCAAGTGTTCTGAATGTAATAGTGATCTACATGTGTCCGCCGTTCACTTGGGACCAATCAGGCGGTACCTAGAACCAGTTAGCTGGCGCAAGCCCCATTCCGATCAAGGCAGGGAGAGTCATGGCGGGGAGAGTGCCGACCAACCAACCACTACCGTTACGCCCAGATGCACAGAGGTATGCGGAGAAGGACTTGTGTGCGGTAAGATCTGTTCCAAGATTTGCCACGTGGATGTGTTTCCTACTGCACAACCAGAGAAGACCATAAGAACGTACGCTATTCTAGATCAGCGTTTCCCAACCAGTGTGCCTCCAGCTGTTGCAAAACTACAACTCCCAGCATGCCCGGACAGCCTTTGCCTGTTCGGACATGCTGGGAGGTGTAGTTTTGCAACAGCTGGAGGCACACTGGTTGGGAAACACTGTCTAGATGACCAAAGTAATCGTTCCCTAAGTTCTTTGATCTGTTCAGGATAGAGGGAGAAACTACACCCTACACCCTAGGAACATGCTCTGGTCTTGTGACAACCTCAGGAAGAAGAGCTAATGGTTTAACCTTGAAGCCCATCAAAGGAGATTAGAAACTCTCTCTTCCAACCCTTATTGAGTGTGACGAATTGCCGGACTCAAGGGATGAGATTCCCACACCTGAAGCCGCACAGCATCACCCTCATCTCAGGAACATAGCCAGAGAGATTCCTCCTCTTGATAACCATGCCGAGATCTTACTCCTGCTAGGTAAAGACATTCTCGAGGCTCATAAGGTCCTTGAACTTCGCAATGGCCCTTTCAACGCTCCATATGCCCAGAAACTTAGTGGGTTGGGTCATCGTGGGGGATAAATGTCTGGACAGAATCCGCAGACCCTGCCAAGTACACTCCTTCAAAACAGACGTATTAAGAGGGGGACGAACTTCTTACTTCAGGCAGTGTCCCAACCACTACTATGTGCAAGAGAGCCCCAAGCTGAAAACCCTGGAGCAACAAGCAAAGCGCTGCAAATATACCTTAGACCCTGCAGGACATGATGGACGGAAGAGACGGTATCTGGAGTATATTCCCACAGTCCCGGCTCCTGGACGCAGGTCCCACAAATATGTCATCGATCATTCCAAACCTTCCACAGACATGGAGTATGACCCCATGGTGAACTACTCCGCCAGGCTCCTCAGCAAGGAGAAACCTGACAAGGTGACCAAAAGAAGCCGGGCCGATAGTCAAGGAGAAGACCATACAGCCTCTAAAAGAAGTAGAACCCATAGTCCGGGTGAAGGCCATACAGCCTCTTCTAAAAGGGGTAGAACGTCAAAGATAATGGTGGAAGCTAAATGTTCTTCTGACTCGGATCCTCCATCTTCAGATGTAAATGAAGGAGACATTGTTGCACAGTAAGATGTTGACAATGCTGAAAACTCCTTGAAGTCCTTTAAAAAACTAGACAAGGATCTAAAGCCAAAATCTGGGAAGAGCGAGCGTATAAAAGAGCACAACCTTTATAAGTTTCGGTGGAAGCAGGTACAACATCTCGCCACTCAGTTCTGGAAAAGGTGGAGAAGAGAGTACCTCTGCCTCTTGCAAGAACGCAGAAGGTGGCAAGAACCAAGGCCTAATTTAAAGGAAGGAGATTTTGTTCTGTTAAGAGACAAACAAGTTGATTGTCTCGACTGGCCTACTGGACTTATTACTAAAGTTGTTTCCAGTTCGGATGGGAAGGTTCGTAAGGTGGAAGTAAGAACCGCGAGAGGTAGAGTAATCAAGACCTTTTTCCGCCCTGTCACAGAAGTTGTGTTACTCATGCCTGCAGAACTTCCATGCTGAGATCCCTTCTACCCAAGATGCTCTACATCTTCTAAGACTGTTTCCAGTATCAGCTCTATGGCCCGAACTGAAGACTTATCCTTTTTTGATTGAATAATGTTCACTGCATGTTTCCTTTTCAGGTAGATGGACATTATTTGCATCTGCAAGCCTTTTGTTGTTTTTTACAATTCCATTGTATGCAAATATATAGTGGTATCTACTGATGTTCTGTTCCAGTAGTGTTCTGTTCCAGTATCTTGCATTGTGTAATGGTATACTACTCCCCCCTCCCCCCCCCCCTGTTTTCAGGCTTCTAGTTAGTTTAGCCTAGCAACTCCCTGTTTTCCCAGTGATGCCTTGCTCTCATAGTGTGCTCAGCTTTCTGAGTAGCAGCATCAATCTTCTGAGTTAGGAGTTATTGTTGGCATAATTCTTTTACCATCTGGATTATCCTGCAACATCTTGTAATACAATCTCCGGATTAAAAGGCTACTTGATTAACGCCTGGGTGTCTGATGCGTAAGCTGTAAGTGGAGAAAGTCAAATTCAACAAGTCACTCCCGTGCGCATAGATGTTGCTCTACACAGGTGCGCGATTGTATATAGCTGACTTTCGAAACGCCACAGCTCCTCCGGCCCACTTGCTCTCAGGGGTTATGCTCATTGCCCTTCATGCTGTACACCCACCACTGACTGACAGGGCCAGGCAGTGAAAATGTATTCATGCCTGGCCCTGAAGTTGCTGGAGCTCGATCAGCGCACACACTGTACAGGGATGGAGCGCCTGTGACGATTTTATTGCTCTGTATCTGACGACAGAACCCCTTTAAGAAACAGTAACATCTGACAATTTGTCAAACTGAAGCAAATACAGTTCCTAGTTGTTGGGTAACAGATTTCTGCTTTATAAGACGCACTTTTCCCCCCCAAAAGTATGTGTGTGTGTGTGTGTGTGTGATGGCAGTACATCTTATAAAGCAGCATCATTATGAAAGTGCTCACTAATATCCAGGAGGCACAGGAATCGGTGACTCTAGCCTTGTACTCACCTCTCCCTGGTCTTCTTCCGGGTGCTGCGCTGCACTCTCCTGACTGCATAAAGCGTCAGGACGTAAAGCGCGCACTATGACCTGACATTGAATGCAGTCAGCTCACAGTGCAGCGCAGGCCAGAGAGGACCAGAGTGTGTGACTGCAGGAGAGACCAGTGGACCTGCCGAGTGGTGGCGGAGCAGGAGAGGTAAATTAATGTATTTATCTCTGATGGGGGTCTTGTCTGAGGCCTGACATGGGGGAGGGGTCTGATCTGAGGTCAGTTGTGGGGGTCTGATCCGAAGGTTCATATGGGGATCTGATCTGAAGTCTCATGAAGATTAGGGTCTAATCTGGGGGTCTGTTCTGAGGTCTCATGAAAAATATTTATTTATTCTCCTCCTCAAAAATCTAGGTGCATCTGATAAATCATATTTTTGTTAAGAATCTGTCACCTTAAAGTAGCTACCCAGTTTAGAAAGCTTATTTTCATATACAGTCAGGTCCATAAATATTGGGACAGCGATACAATTCTAACATTTTTGGCTCTATGCACCACCACAATGGATTTGAAATGAAACAACGGGTGAACGGTGTAGGAATTACAACAGTTTGCATATGTGCCTCCCATTTGTTAAGGGACTAAAAGTAATGGGACAGAATAATAATCATAAATCAAACTTTCACTTTTTAATACTTGGTTGCAAATCCTTTGCAGTCAATTACAGCCTCAAGTCTGGAACGCATAGACATCACCAGACGCTGAGTTTCATCCCTGGTGATGCTCTGCCAGGCCTCTACTGCAACTGTCTTCAGTTCCTGCTTGTTCTTGGGGCATTTTCCCTTCAGTTTTGTCTTCAGCAAGTGAAATGCATGCTCAATCGGATTCAGGTCAGGTGATTGACTTGGCCATTGCATAACATTCAACTTCTTTCCCTTAAAAAACTGTTTGGTTGCTTTTGCAGTATGCTTTGGGTCATTGTCCATCTGCACTGTGAAGCACCGTCCAATGAGTTCTGAAGCATTTGGCTGAATATAAGCAGATAATATTGCCCGAAACACTTCAGAATTCATCCTGCTGCTTTTGTCAGCAGTCATATGATCAATAAATACAAGAGAACCAGTTCCATTGGCAGCCATACATGCCCACGCCATGACACTACCACCACCATGCTTCACTGATGAGGGCGTCACGTTTTGGCTCCGGATGCGTCCCGGGTGCATTGCGGCAAACCCGTGCGAGTAGGTACGCAATTGCAGTCAGTTTTGACTGCGATTGCGTTCCGTTGTTCAGTTTTTATCGCGCGGGTGCAATGCGTTTTGCACGCGCGTGATAAAAAACTGACTGTGGTACCCAGCCCCGAACTTCTTCACTGAAGTTCAGGTTTGGATTCGGTGTTGTGTAGATGTAATTATTTTCTCTTATAACATGGTTATAAGGGAAAATAGAATTATTTAATACAGAATGCTTAGTAGAAGGTCAATTGGGGGTTAAAAAAGATAAATAAATAATTAACTCACCTCCTCCAATTGATCGCGTAGCTGCCGGTCTCCTGTTCTTTCTTCAGGACCTGTCAAAGGACCTGTGGTGGCGTCACTGAGCTCATCACATGGTCCATCACCACGGTGATGGACCATGTGATGTGACGTCACCACAGGTCCTTTAGCCAGCAGCTCATGATTGAAGAAGTAAGAAGAGATCGGCCCGTGTGAACCCAGCCTTAGGATCATGAGCAGTTCCTTTCCTTCTTCATACTCCTCTCTTCCCATCACTCTGGTACAAGTTGATCTTGGTCTCATCTGTCCATAGGATGTTGTTCCAGAACTGTGAAGGCTTTTTTAGATGTCGTTTGGCAAACTTATCTAGCCTTCCTGTTTTTGAGGCTCACCAATGGTTTACATCTTGTGGTGAACCCTCTGTATTCACTCTGGTGAAGTCTTCTCTTGATTGTTGACTTTGACACACATACACCTACCTCCTGGAGAGTGTTCTTGATCTGGCCAACTGTTGTGAAGGGTGTTTTGTTCACCAGGGAAAGAATTATTCGGTCATCCACCACAGTTGTTTTCCGTGGTCTTCCGGGCCTTTTAGTGTTGCTGAGCTCACTGATGCGTTCCTTCTTTTTAAGAATGTTCCAAACAGTTGTTTTGGCCATGCATAATGTTTTTGCTATCTCTCTGATGGGTTTGTTTTGTTTTTTCAGCCTAATGATGGCTTGCTTCACTGATAGTGACAGCTCTTTGGATCTCATCTTGAGAGTTGACAGCAACAGATTCCAAATGCAAATAGCACACTTGAAATTAACTCTGGACCTTTTATCTGCTCATTGTAATTGGGATAATGAGGGAATAACGCACACCTGGCCATGGAACAGCTGAGAAGCCAATTGTCCCATTACTTTTAGTCCCTTAACAAGTGGGAGGCACATATACAAACTGTTGTAATTCCTACACCGTTCACCTGATTTGGATGTAAATACCCTCAAATTAAAGCAGTTAAAGCACATCTTGTTCGTTTCATTTCAAATCCATTGTGGTGGTGTATAGAGCCAACAATGTTAGAATTGTGTCCATGTCCCAATATTTATGGACCTGACTGTACCCTCTTAGGGAATTCTGACTACAGAGAGGTCTTCTGTTTAAAATGGGCAGGGCAGGTACATAGAACAGTTCTTGCTTGGGAAGAACTGTGCAGTATTACACAGACAACCCACTCTGCAATGCTTCATTCCCCTGTGATGGCGCTGCAGGGACACTGAACACTTCCTGCCACAAATAACCACTGATCGCTTGGGATTCCATTATGGGAACACTGCAATTTGCTTATTTTCAAAGCATCCTTCAAAAAAGTAGTTTTTTACCGACTCAAAGAACCTCTTAAAATGACAAGACAAAGGATAACACTTTTTACATTTTGTTACATTCTTTTTTAACAGATAGGGCTTCGTTTAGGCTTTATTTTTGATAAACCGAGAACAGTACTTGCAAAACTGTTTGTATGCCGAGTACTGCACTGATATTATGGCAGAAGGCAAAAGTTTCATCTGTTAAATAGTTAACAAAAATCCAGCATCTTCCATGTCATTTACCCATTAGATATTCTGGATTATCAGGTTACTTACAATACAGGGTGGTAAAACCGGTGACACGGCTAAACCTGTTTGGTCACAATGGTATTTAAAAAGGAACTGCTAGAGCAAAATGACATGTCTAACAAAGATCACATAAATCAGATACAACAAAAAAGCTGCAAAAATAACTTGAACCTGAACAAATTTGCTCTGTGCATTCAGTTTGCACCTGACTGATGGTCCAAAGCCTTACCAGGTCCCATTAGATAAGGAAATCACCTAAACAGAATAGCAGTGATTTCCACATTAAAATGCTGCCCGTACATAGACCTCAATTAAAATGACATTATATATTCGGGCTTTGTATGAGAACACTACCCTAGCAAACAACAGACTTGCTGGTTCTAATCTAGGGGAAGAGAACACGTGCATCACTGATCACTATGTAATATGATGCACCCCTGTACATAGACATCAATGATAATGGACATACAAGACATTATTTTAAAACAATAACATTTTATGTATGACAAGGGGTGTTGTTTACACAGTGGGAACTAGCATATATAAAAGAAATACCCAAAAAAGACAGGGGTTGTCCCATCTCACAAATTGGTGGCACAACACTAGGATATGCCACCCATGTCAGTTAGGTACGGGGCCCCCCCAAAGTGAACGAGGGCTCACCACACAAGGGCGGCCATTCTCCATTCACTTCTATGGGAGTGATGAAAATAGAAATGCGCCGCTCGCAGATTTCTTGGCCCGAGCTTCCTAATTCCCCATCCCACTACAGGGATTCAGGAAGTCTTGACATAGGTAGTTGCTTGATGTGCCCTTCAGCTGGAGAGTTTGTGGTTAAAAGGTCCTACAACGTACTGTAATATGGTTGCTGCAGTGGTTCTTACCTCCTTATTTGGCACAGATGCCGCTTCATCGGTGGTCACTGCTTCCTTTACTTCTGCCACTTGTCCCATAAGTAGATCACAGAAGAGTCGCAGCTCTGACAGCTTCCGACTTAGACTTTCATTATCTGGAAGCACATCTAGAAAACACAAGTACAAGATTATATATATATATATATATATATATATATATATATATATATATATATATATATATATATATAAACAAAAACATAAGCAAATAAGACTGCTGTAAAATTAAAGGGCATCTGTTAGCAGATTTGTACCTATGACATTGGCTGACCTGTTACATGTGCACTTGGCAGCTGAAGGCATGTGTGTTTGTCCCATGTTCATACGTGCCCGCATTGCTGAGAAAAATGATGATTTAATATATGCAAATGAGCCTTTAGGAGCAACAGGGGCGTTACCATTACACCTAGAGGCTCTGCTCTCTCTACAACTGATTTGCCCTCTCCACGTTGATTGATAGGGCCAGGAAGTGAAAATGTCATCATGCCTGCCTAGTCCTGTCAATCAAAGTCCAGAGGACACGACAGTTGCAGAGAGAGCAGAGCCTCTAGGTGTAATGGTAACGCCTCCATTGCTCCTAGAGGCTCATTTGCACATATTTAAAACATCATTTTTCTCAACAATGCAGGCACGTATGAACATGGGACCAACACAGTTGCCAAGCGCACATGCAGCCAGTTTCATAGGTACAAATCTGCTGATAGATGCCCTTTAAGGCCTCATGCACACAAGGCAGTGTCAGTATTTCGGTCTGCATAATACGGATACCTTCCAAGTGCACTCTGCATTTTTCTCACTCCCATCTATAGAAAGGAATATTCTTGTCTGAAATGTGGACCAGAAATATTGGATTATTCATACAACCTTTGGTGTCCCGTTCCCGTATTGCGGACCGCATTTGCGAATCCGCAATACACGGGCACCGTTCCGTTGTCATTCCGCATCACGGATGCGGAGCCATTCATTTCAATGGGTCCGCAAATCCGGAGATGCGGAACGGAAGCACAGAACAGAACACTAAGGAAGCACTACGGAGTGCTTTCTGGGGTTCTGTTCCGTGCCTCCGCACCGCAAAAAGATAGAACATGCTCTATATTTTTGCGGAACGGAGGGATCGCGGACCCATTCAAGTTAATGGGTCTGTGATCCCCATGCGCCTGTGCATTGCGGACCCGCAATTTGCACGGGACACCAACGGTCGTGTGAACGAGCCCTTAGAAGAGTAAGCTAAGGAAATGGCCTGCCTGATCCACCTAGCATTAGTCTGAGAAGAGGCAGCAGAACCCTTCCTAGCAACCTGAAATAAAAGCGCAGACGAGAGGTGGACCTCCAAGGCTGAGTAACCTTTAGATATTGTAAAAAACACCTTCTAACGTCTAGGCAATGGAACTCTGATTTTTTTCTCATTCTTAGGGGAGGCAGAGAAAGAAGGTAACATTACCTCCTGAGAACGGTGAAAATGAGAAGAGACTTTTGGTAAAAAAGAAGGATCAGGAGAAATCACTACCCAATCATCCAAGATAACCAAATAGGGGGGGATCAGCAGAGAGCGCAGTGATCTCACTAACCCTTCTAGCCGAGGTAATGGCAAGCAGGAAAGCAAGCTTTAGGGAGAGCATCTTTGGGGAGATATTATCAATCGTCTTAAAGGGGTCAAAAGAGAGCGCAGAGAGGACCAAGTTTAAATCCCAAGGAGGGGTTTTAACTTTTGAGACCGGGGATAACTTGGACACAGCTGTAACAAACCTCTTGACCCAGGGATGTTCTGCTAGTCTAAACTCAAATAAGGCAGATATCTGGACCTTTAAAGTACTAGGCCTGAGTTTTTTCTTCCAACCTTCCTGTAAGAATTCTAGCACAAGCAGAATGTCAGGAACCTCTAACACATCCACAGGTCTATTGGTGAATCTGAAAAAGGCCTTCCAAACTCTCAGAAGTAACCCTCTTTCGACTGGCCAACAGAGTGTTAACCACCTCTTCAGAAAGACCTCTTCTTTTTAAAAGAGCCAAGCAGTCAGATGTAGATTTCTTACTTCTGGGTGAAAGATTGGAACCTGAGACAAAAGCTCCTGAGATTCCGGAAGCACCCATAGGGTTGCTATTGACATCCTGGGAAGGGGGCTATAATTATTACAGTGGCTTCCTCCTCTCTGATCTTTTTGAGAACCCTCGGTAACATTTTTAGAGGGGGGGGGGGGGGGGGGAGGCATAGAGAAGGCCCTGCCTCCAAGATTGAGCCAATGCGTCCACTGCTCTCGGATATTCCCCTGGAGATAGGTAGAGGTTTTCTATTCCCTTTTTGTTTGATCTGGTGGCAAAGAGATCTATCTCCGGAATCCCCCATAATGCTGTGACCTGGTTGAAAACCTTTTGATCTAGGGACCACTCTCCCTGGCTTAGATGATGACGACTGAGGAAGTCCTCTTTCACATTGTCCGAGTCCTTTAGATGCACCGCAGAAAGAGATGATAGAGAAGCTTCTTCCAGACTGAATATATGATGGGTGAGAGACATGAGGCCCTGAGCCCTTGTATATCCCTGCCGATTGACATAGGCTTCAGCTGTCGTGTTGTCCGAGTAGATCTTTACATAACGGGAAGACTCTGTACCAGGGCTAACCTGATCGCATTTAAATCCCTGAAATTGTGAGACTGGGATAAAGCTCTGCTGTCCCAGCTTCCCTGAAACAGAAGGGACTCAACATGTGCTCCCCAACCGGATGGACTCGTATCCGTCGTTAAAGGAAGAACCGCTTTTCTGATCCACGGGACTCCTCTTTGTAGATTCTCTAAATCCATCCACCACCTCAAGGAGCTCAGAGTCCGAGGTGATAGAGAGATTTCCGAGTCCAGAGAGAGAATACATCCGTCCCATTCCTGTAGAATCTGAAGCTGCAAAAAGAGCCAGACGACCTCCGACAGGGGGCCTGGCGTCATTGGGACTGTTTCTTTGAGGCATCTGGCACGGAAAAAAGAAATCCCTTATTTTTTTTAGCGACACCAGCAAACTGCTTTGCTCTCTCCTTTCCCTTAAATCCTTCTTTATTAAATCTAGGATGAAAAGACCTCCTGGGGGGTTGACTAGTGGAGGCAAAGCCTTTTTTCTTGCTGCAGGACTTTTCTAGAAGGTCGGCAAGGACGGGGCCAAACAAAAACTCACCCTGACACAGGATAGCGCAAAGCTTTGCCTTAGGCCTCATTCACACGACCGTTGCTCGGGTCCGCATCTGAGCCGCAGTTTTTGTGGCTCGGGTGTGGACCCATTCACTTCAATGGGGCCGCCAAAGATGCGGACAGCACTCCGTGTGCTGTCCGCATCCATTACTCTGTTCCGTGGCCCCGCCCAAAAATTTACCATGTCCTATTCTTGTCCGCTTTGCACGCGGGTGGCTTCCGGTTTTTGCGGAGCTGCGGTTTGCGGACCGCAAAAAAACGGAACGGTCGTGTGCATGAGGCCTTAGAGGAAGCGTCCCCATTCCGGCCCTTTAACCAAATAGCCCTACGGGCAGAATTAGATAAGGCCGAAGCCCTAGCGGAGAGCCTTAAGGAGTCCGCAGAGGCATCAGCCAAGAAATCTAGGGCATTGTTTATAATAGGGAAGGAGGTGAGCAATTGTTCCCTAGGGGTACCTCCTTTAATGTGGGCCTCTAACTCCCCTATCCACACCTTTAAGGACCTAGCAACAGACGTAGCAGCAATAGCGGGTTTAAAAGCTGCTGCAGAGGCCTCCCAATTTTTCTTTAAATAAACCTCTGCCCTTCTGTCCATTGGGTCCTTAAGGGAACCCATATCTTCAAAGGGGAGTGCATTTTTCCTGGACATCTTAGCCACAGGAGCATCTATTTTTGGGGCCCTATCCCAGGGGTGGAGACCTCTTCATCAAACGGATATATCCGTTTAACAGAGGAAGGAACTAAAAACTTCCTATCAGGTCTTTTCCATTCTCTGGCGATTACCACCTTAATGTTCTTATGTATATCAAACACTTTCCTCTTCCTAGGACCTAGGCCTTCAAACATAGAGTCTTGCACCGATTGCTGAGGTCTTTGATCATCCAACCCCATGGTAGCCCTAACCTCCTTGACTAGGGAGTTAGTGTTCTCAGCACAGGCTCGGACTGGCCCACCGGGGAGCCGGTGAAATCCCCGGTGGGCCCCTTGCTTGCGAGCTAATATTTATAATCAGGCAGCCTGGGGGTGCAGACAGAGATGTGTCCGACTCCTGAGGGGGCGCCAGGGCGGGTGACAGTCCTCCCTCTGCATGGACTCCAGACTCGCAAGGCAGATCAGGGCACAGACGGTGATCAGCTGTTTTGAACTACAGGACAGCTCAGCGCTTGCTGGCTAGACTGTGGGCAGCACTGCTTCCAGCCCTGTGGTCCCGCACACAGCAGCCTAGAAGAAAGCTCCTTCTCCCAGCCTGTTCCGGGTCAGAGGAGCCGACACTGCTGTAAGAATTACTACTAGTTAGAGCCTCCCTTCCACCTCCCATCTCTTATTCCTTGGCTAGCTGTGGTGCCTGTTAACCCTTACACTCTTACCCAGCAGCTGGTGTTTATGCAGCCAGACATTCCCAGAGCTGGTGTAAATGATGCGGCTGTGTAGTAAGGGCCGAGGTCGGAGAGGAAGGGGGGGGGGGGGAGGGAAGGGTTGTCAGGCCATGCAGTGCTTACAGCTACAGTACAGGGTGCTCAGTCCTGCCTTGTACCCACCCCTCTAGCTGCAGGACTCCCCTTCCACTGCATGATGGAGCCCCAGGAATCCTGCATCAAAGTAAGTGCATATGTGTAGTATATTCACAAGTGCCACTGCCTGTCGCTGTAATAAACAGTGCAGCACTCACGACAGGGCCAGCAATGGGCATCAATGTGCAGCAAGTGGAGACATGATTTCTGAGATTATCTCACTGCTTGTCTTCTTGTATGGCTGGGGCAGCACATTGGGGCCCATCTTCTTCAACTGTGGGCCCCACCTTCTGACCTGTAAGTGTGTGCATCATCACACTGATGACGCTGCGCACAGGAGCAGCCCTGCTGCCCACCCATATTCTGAGTGATTGTAGAGCGCAGCGGCAGGATTGTGATGACCAGACAGACACCGGAAGAGCCAAAGAAGAGAAGCACAAGGAGATGTTTCAAATAAAGCAAGCTGAGAAGTATGCCCAGGCCAGTCTCCTTCCAGCCTAAGGCCTCTTGCACACGACCGTGTGCTTCCCGTGGCCATATTGTGGACCGCAAACAGCGGGTCCGCAATACACGGGCACCAGTCCGTGTGCATTCCGCATCATGTATGCGGACCCATTCACTTCAATGGGTCCGCAATCACAGTGATGCAGAACGGAATCCTACGGAAGCACTACGGAGCACTTTTTGCAGAACGGACGGATGCGGACCCATTCAAGTTAAATGGGTCCGGATCCGTCCCGGCCGCTGCACAAACTTTGTTTGTGCATTGGGGACCGCAAATTGCGGTCCCCAATGCATGGAATGGAACACATACGTTTGTGTGCAAGAGGCCTAATAGGTATTTAATGCTCTAAAAAAAAAAAAAAAAAAGTCTGCATTTTTACTCACCTCCTCTCTGGAAACTACAATTCCCAGCACACCCTGTCAGTTTCAGACCTTCAGGACCTTCTGGGAGTTGTAGTTTTCTTACTACAAAATGCTGTACTCTTAGGGCCCATACCCTGTACACATGACATATTTTGATGCTCTCAAATCCGCAATGTACTGTATACCGCAACAGAAACTGATGCGGTTTCTGTTCACTTTAGATGCCATGGATCCTCTTGTGTCTTAGCTCCTTGGAATACAGCCAAGCAGCAAGTGGACACCATGCAGACCTTCGCACTGCAAACTGCACTGCTGCCTCCCATTGAAAACAATGGGAAGCAGACACCACATTACCACTGGACAGGGTTGCTAATCGTCCAGAATTTTCTGGACAGTCAGTAAAAATAGATGTTTTTTTTTCCTGTGTCTATGAAAAAAAATAGATATTTTTTTTTAAGGCTTGTGGTACTTGACTAGATTATTTTGGTGATAATTATCATCACCTTACCGCTCACAGTAAATGCTGGTGATGAGGTTTATCAATATATTATCAATATATTACGGCATATACATGTATGACAACTAAAATTCTATACAGTATGCAAAAAAATGAAAGGGGTTCTCCAGGCATCCTGAGAAATACACGCATTCTGTGGACCTGTGGAAGAAATTTGGTTTCATTACTACTCACCTGTCCTTTGCTCTGTCAATACTCGATCAAAACTAATAACCAAACAAAATACACATAGAGTATGATATAAAATGTATCAAAATGTATTTATTGAAACATGATCACATAAAATGTATAAATATTAAAGGTGAAAAACAGTACGGGGATCAGTTGGAATAGTCTATAACAAATTTTGATATATTTTATATCATACTCTATGTGTATTTTGTTTGGTTATTACTTTTGATCGAGTGTAGGAGTGTTTCAGTGTTGCTACTAGGTCCTTATTGTATTGTATGTAATTTTCTGAGGTACAGTAATTTTAGGATTTATAATTTGCGCTGTCAATGCCGCTGTCCCAACTGCAGTTGCACAGGCCACGAGCTCTTGTTCCAAATGGATGTGTGCGCTTCTCTTCCTGTTCATTTGCATTTATTACTATATGCAACATATTAATAAATGCAAATGAACAGGAAGAGAAGCGCACACATCCATTTGGAACAAGAGCTCGTGGCCTGTGCAACTGCAGTTGGGACAGCGGCATTGACAGAGCAAATTTTAAATCCCAACATTACTGTACCTCAGAAAATTACATACAATACAATAAGGACCTAGTAGCAACACTGAAACACTCCTACACTCGATCAAAAGTAATAACCAAACAAAATACACAGAGTATGATATAAAATATATCAAAATTTGTTATAGACTATTCCAACTGATCGCCGTACTGTTTTTCACCTTTAATATTTATACATTTTATGTGATCATGTTTCAATAAATACATTTTGATACATTTTATATCATACTCTATGTGTATTTTGTTTGGGCTATTAGTTTTGATCGAGTATTGACAGAGCAAAGGACAGGTGAGTAGTAATGAAACCAAATTTCTTCCACAGGTCCACAGAATGCGTGTATTTCTCAGGATGCCTGGAGAACCCCTTTAAAAATTGGTCTGACTTCGGATGAAACATCTGAATTCGATTCGCATAAAACTTTGTTCTAATACTGTACGGAGCAGGAGCCCAGTACAGTATTAGAATGTATTGGCTCCGATGAGCCGAAGATGTTGCTTTTGGAAGTCTCATGTAATAACTTCATAAATTAATTTGTACTGTAAAAAAACATTTCCCGTTCGGTTTCAAAGTACCACTCATCGGAGCCAATACATTCTAATACTGTACGAAGCTCCTGCTCCGTACAGTATTAGAACGAAACACAGGCACAAGTAAAACACAAAGATCAAAAAGAAATTCCATTCCATCCAAAAAATAAAAAAGTTAAAAAAATCAAACTGTATTTTATATATATCATGGTAACATGGTGCTAGTGAGAGCTACACACTGTACATTACACTGGACAGTGCATGGCATAAAAAAGCTAAGAAAAGCGATGGATTTAATTTCTTTCCCATTCCTTTGTGAAAAAAAAAAAAAGAATGACGTTCAATTCACACAATAATGGAAAACGACCGCCATTTTCAGTACCATTGCAGACTATAGGGGCTATTCACTTGGCTGTTTTTTTTTGCTGCCATCAAAAAATAGGACATGTCCTATTTTTTGTACATTTAGATATTTTGATAGCCAGACGGACCCCTTTGAAATCAATGGGCCAATTTTTAACTGCCGTTTTGAAAGAAGTGTGCAAGTACATGAGTGAGTGGCACGGAAGGCAGGGAGTTAAAAAAAAGGGTCATATTTATTAAGACCGGTGTTTTAGACACTGCTCTTAGGCCCCTTTCACACGAGCGAGAATTCCGCGCGGGTGCAATGCGTGATGCGAACACATTGCGCCCGCACGGAATCCAAACCCATTCATTTAAATGGGTCTGTGTACATGAGCGGTGGTTTTCACGCATCACTTTTGCGTTGTGTGAAAATTGCAGCATGTTCTATATTCTGCAATTTTCACGCAGCGCTTGCCTCATAGAAGTGAATGGGGCTGCGTGAAAATTGCATCGCATCCGCAAGCAAGTGCGGATTCGATGAGATTTTCACGGATGGTTGCTAAGAGATGTTGTCTGTAAACATTCCGTTTTTTATCACACGTGCGCAAAAAAGCAGTAAATCACATTGCACTGCGCGATAAAAACTGAAGAACTAAATGCGATCGCAAACAAAACTGAATGGTTTTGTTTGCAAAATCACACAGTTTTCACTGAACGCATCCACAACGCATTCTGTTCTGCACGCTGTGTTGTGTGATAAAGTGCACATGTTCATGCACGTGAGGCCGAAAAATATACATGTAATGCGTATGTGTTTACAGTAGTGTTAGGGTGGGCCCCCAAAATTAATTCCACTGGTGGGCCCTAGGCACCCCAGTCCGACACTGTCTCAGCATGAAACTTTCCCTGCGACCTCGTCCTCAAAAGAATCGACAGATGACAAACACTCTCCTTCTTCCTCCAAACCAGAAAGGATATCGCTGTCACTGGAGGGGGAATCTTTAGATACAGCAGCAGAAGTACCGGAGCGGCATTTAATCAATCCGCTAACCGACTCTCTGACCTCATCCTGGATCATCTGCTTAATGCTGCTTATCAAAGATGGAGCTTCCTCCTCCATTAACTTGCTGACACCCTTGACAAAGGGGTTTAGCCCACGTAGAGGGTAGCTTCTTTTTACAGATAGCACACCCCCTTTCTTCAGCTCTGGATGTCTTCCTGGAAGACTCCTTAGACACCTAGGCACAAACAAACATGGTCCCATGAGCAATACTAAAAATAAAATCTGCCAGGAAATTACCCCTCTTACCCCACCCTGGTACCGATATATCATTGGTGGTCTCAGTGGTCTCAGCGGGCTGAACCTGGTCCATTCTTTTACACAGCACAATCAGCCAGAATGGGAAACTGCCAGCTCTTCAGTCGGCATGGCAGTGAGCTGGCTGGGCTTTTTCTCCTCGGCGCGCGCTGCCGGCTCCCTCCCCTTCCGGTCTGCAGCGACTGCTTCCTCACACCACTTGAACCCAGAAGTAGTTGCACACGCACGCCGGCAGCCGAACATGCGAATACGGCCACAGAGGGTCGCAGGAATCCCAGAGAGGTCAAAACTCCCCAGGCTCCGGGAAGGGGAGCGGAAGGTGAGGGACAGAGACTGGAGCCCAGACTTTAGCAGCGACTCCCCATGGAGACTTACGCCGCCCGGGGTAACCCTCCTCACCGCAACAATTGCCGGGGCCCGCGCAGCTCTAGAACAACTGCATACGGCGTTCCGATTTTCTTCTGCCTCTTAGGACAGGAAAAAGAACTGGAGGTAGAGGGGAGGATCCCTCTTTTAAAAGGCGGTTCTGGTTCCTGTTTCCTGTCCGGAGGAGGAGGCGGTCTTTACAGGGGTGCTGTCATAGGTGAAAGAGAAAATGTTCTATCATTTGCGGATGTGTGCACGGCCCCATAGACATGAATGGGTTGATGTGCTATCTGCAATATAGCACATCGACCCATGATTCTTTTTCTTACTATGCCAATTAGGCCTTTGGTGCAATGAGTACGTCACCATTGCCCTTGTTGCACCCGCTTCTTTCTGTGGCCAACCCCTCCCTCCCTGGCTGCTCTGATTGACAGGCCAGGTGGTGACAAAGCACATTGTCACCTTCAAAAGAACCAGTTTGTCTGCATTTCCACACACACTGAACAGGCGAGACCTGAAATCCGCTTTAGACTGTTGCATGTGATAATTGCAGAATACATTGCAGGAATTCTGTATATGCAGAGCTCTAGACGGATCTATTCCTGGGAGCTGCCATGAAAGGTGTAGAGCACCGTGCTACCTGTTCTCGAGGATAAGCATACATGCCTTTCGATTTCTGAGTTGCGCTGTCCCCCAAGCAGGCTTTGGCCGAACCTAGGGCCACCAACCACCTCTGCCTGTCGGCTGCATTGTCTGATCGCAGGTAGAAGTACTGCTCCTTTGGTATATAAAGATCCATCCGGCAGCTATCAGCCTGGTGCACTGCAAGCAAATGGAACAGAATTAGTTCATAAACCTATCGGGGGAGATGTATCATGAGGGCAGTTTTTAAAGTAAGTTTTGCAGCAGTCTACAATCTGGGAATTTGTGCCAAATTTATCAAATGTAACAAGATGTTGGATAAATTTGGTGCAGGGATTGTCTGGCCTTAGGAGGAGACCGGACAACCCTCTGGATCCACCTGCAATAAAGTACTATTAGGTACACACCTGACAAATCCAGGGCCTGGTTCTCCTTTTTACCCGACTGCAGCGGTGGCGTCAAATCGACAACATGTGACCGCCACAGCCAATCACAGCAGTCACACACTGTCAACATGACGTCATCGCTGCAGCCGAGAAAACCAATCGCGTCCAGGATATCCGCAGTAACGGCACGTGATCTGCCAGCCAAGTACTTACCATTCATTATTGCAGGCGGATCCCAAGGAACGTCTCATTTTCTCCTGGACCGATCAACCACTTTATTCACTTCTTTTTTAAGTTGTTGCTCCACTTTCTACGCCACTCCTTTACTGGAGTAAGATTGCGACGATTTTGGCCACTTTTTAAAATGTTGCAGTTGACAAATCTGGCTTACATCAGCCCAACAGGCTAACCATGCCCGATTCCCAAAACTGGAGCCAGTGATGTAAAAATGCAAGATGTCGCAAAATGTTTGTGCAAATAAGACCATAAAGTTGCAAAGTTGTATTTTGTGACGTTTGGAAGCAGGGATTTTGCTTTCTACAAGCCTGTATTCCAGATATGTGATTTACAAGATGGTCTGCAGGAAGCACGAGAAGTGGAAGGAGCGATCCAACAAGAGATGCATTATTCATGTGTAGGAGGCAGCCCGAGAGCACATCAGGTCATAAGACACGAGCCCCAGCGCTTTTAGATCTGACAGTATCTAATATTACACTATACGAGCTACTAAAAAAAGTAGAAAGTAAAACTAAGGTTTAGGCCTCATGCACTTGACCGTATCTGTTTTGCGGTCTGCAAAATACGGATACAGTCCATGTGCTGTCCATAGTTTTTTTGAGGACCAATTGACTTCAACGGGTCAATGGTGATCCTTTTGTGGACATATTCTATCTTTTGCAGAAGGGACAAACGGCTGATACTTGTGTTTTCTGCATCCATGTCTGTTTCGCAAAAAAGAAACAAGGATGCAAAATGCAAACCACTGGCCCATTGAAGTCAAGAGGTTTGCAAACAAATGTGGATGTAACATGGACAGTATCCGTATTTTGCGGATCTGCAATTTTCAGACTGCAAAATACATAGGGTTGTGTGCAGGAGGTTAAAGGGGTTGTCCGGGTTCAGAGCTGAACCCGGACATATCCCCTTCTTCACCCAGGCAGCCCCAATACTCCAATGCTCTCCCTTGCCCTGCTCAGAATCAGAGGGGCTGCCTGGGTGAAGAAGGGGATAGGTCACCTCTTTGAGGGGATAAGGATAAGCCAATATAACGATTTTGGCCACGACACACATCATGGAACCAAATATTTCAGCGTAGAATCGCGCTAATGAAAGTTGGCTACTTTCACACTGGCGTTTTGGCTTTCCGTTTGTGAGATCCGTGCAGGGCTCTTACAAGCGGTCCAAAACGGATCAGTTTTTGCCCTAATACATTCTGAATGGAAAAGTATCCGCTCAGAATGCATCAGTTTGCCTCCGTTCTGTCTCCATTCCGCTCTGGAGGCAGACACCAAAACGCCGCCTGACGAAGCGGAGCCAAACGGATCCGTCCTGGCACACAATGTAAGTCAATGAGGACGGATCTGTTTTCTATGACACAACCTGGCACAATAGAAAATGGATCCGTCCTCCATTGACTTTCAATGGTGTTCAAGACGGATCCGTCATGACTATGTTAAAGGGGTTGTCCGAGTTATATCTATATATGTTACGGTGGCTTATAACATTATTAAAAATACATTTGTAATTTACACACATGATTTATTCTGCATTGTTTCTGAACGGACGATGCGGGTCACGTGACCCCTGACGTCATCCACCAGGCTCCGGTGGTGACGTCTCAAGTACAGGCTTCTCCCTGCCTTAGGGAGGAGCCCAGCTCTGTACACGAAACGTCAGAGCCTTGTGTGCCCGCCCCCTCTCTCTCCTCTGGCTGCCGTGGCTCCTGTGAGGGATCGCGCATGTGCGATCCTTACCAGTGTGGGCAGCGAGAAGGAAAGATTCAACAGTGTGCCTGCTCCCTCCCTGTGATCGTATCTAAGCTATATGTATCTAAGCTATATGACAGCTATATGTATCTAAGCTATATGACACCTACAGTAGGTGTTATATAGCTTAGATACATATAGCTGTCATATAGCAATGTGACAGGAAGATCTGCCTGTGTGAGCTAGGAGATGATCATGTGTTTTTTTAATGCAAAGTTATGATGTGTGGTGCTGGGGGCGAGGAAGAGCAAAATATTCACGCCCACAAATATTCATGAGGGAGAGCAGTCATTGTTGGTACACGCCCCCACAGCTTTGCTGCAGCATGTAAACAAAGCAAGAATAACAGAACCATGCAAAGGTGTAAGTATGGGTTTTCTCTTAGGAAATCAAGCCTAACTAATGTATATGTATGTCCTGATGAGTTTTTTAAGGTTTTTTTTTCTCCCATAACTTGGATAACCCCTTTAAAGATAATACAAACGGATCCGTTCTGAACGGATGCAGACAGTTGTCTTATCTGAACGGATCCATCAGTGCAGATCCATGACGGATCCGCACCAAACGCGCGAGTGTGAAAGCAGCCTAAATGGGGTTGTGCAAGGTGCCACAACCCAACAGTCCGGCCCTCCAGCCTCCTACTGACAGCTCCCCTGCTCATGGTCTATCAGACATGCTTTACAAGTCGGATCACTGGGGGTCCGCTCTCAGTAGAGACATGCCGCACATTCTACTGAAATATTATTTTTAGAAAATACTTGCAAAACTGCAATTCATGATGCGATCAAGGACAAATGAGTGTTTGCTCGTCTGATACCGGACATGTTACGGGCAATGATCATTCACCCGCTCCTTTACTAGTCACAGAACCAGAGCACCCCTTTATCAGCATAAAAAGAAAACTACAAGGTGTATTGTAGAAGAGAAGGCCATATTACCTCGGATTTCACACACGGCCATCTTAATGCTGCCCTTGCTCCCTTTACCAACGTCATCCTGTGAATCATAGTAGGACAAGATGCCGCGGTCCAGCACAAAGTAACGTGGCTGCCAGCCTGGGAGGATAGAAAGAGACAACCTTACAGAATGAAGACTGACATCTGCCACTGACTTGTAGACCAGGGATGATCTACTGCCCAGCTACATAGTAATAACACTAAACCGGCAGGCAATCCAACGGGATGGCGGAAAGCAGCTTTCAACCCTCAACTTCATATTTTAAAGGCTGTTGGCTTAAAGGGGTTGTTTACCCTTTAAGCCAACAGCCTGGGGACCATTTGGGCAGAACTCCCCCCCCCCTCCCCGAATTTGGCCAGACCTACAGAGGGAAGCATACTTACCTGATCATTACCGCTCCTTTTTTCCCCCAATGCTGCCGTCGTAGCTCTCTGGTCTCTCTGCATCATCCGGTTCGGTGCGGGTGATGCGACAGGATGTCACCCATGTGTCATGTCAGTTATGATTCACTCCGCAGGTCCGACTGCACTGAGAAGGAGGGGGGGGGGGGGGCATCTGGCTAAAAGGCCCCCGGGGGTGAACAACCCCTTTAACTGTTTAGGATCATCCAGAAGATGTCTCTTTTTTATGTGGACCTGTCCCATGACAGAGCTAATGAAAAAATATAGGAAGAAAACTCACATTGAGGCTACATGCATATGAACGTTGTTTGTTTCCGTGTCCGTTCCTTTTTTTTTGCGGAGGTGGGGTGAACAACGGCCAATTGGTCAGATCAGGGATGCCCAACGTGCAGCCCTCCAGCTGTTGCAAAACTACAACTCCCAGCGTGCCTGGACAGCCTACAGCTATTAGGGCATGCTGGGAGTTGTACTTCTGCAACAGCTGGAGGGCCGCAGGTTGAGCATCCCTGGGACAGATGATGTCTATACATCCTCAAAGACATAGGTGGGCACAAGAGCGTTCAGAGATCCCCCAAATCTAATAGGGGTCCCCCAGATCCTGGTCACTGCCGGTCCAGTATATTTCCCAGGCCGGGATGACATGTAGTGATGAAGCCAGCGGTGACATTTTACCCACAGCAACAGATGTAAGTGAACCAATGAGAGATGCCCATTAGTGTTGAGCGAACTTTGGCGTCTAAAGTTCGGGTTATCGAAGAATCGCGTTATGGATTCTAAATTCTGTTATGGTCCGTGGTAGCGGAATCCATAAAGGGATTCTTCGATAACCCGAACTTTAGACGCCGAACTTCAAAAACAAGTTCGCTCAACACTAATGCCCATCAGTAGATGGAATATTTTGGGGTTCTTGCCCCTCATTAGCACAGAGCAGGGCACTGGTTGGCGGTGGCACAGCGGTATACAAATCACTGTACCCTGCTCTGTACTGCCGAGGGGCAAGACCACCAATCAGCTGTCTACAGGAGGGGTCTCCGGCTGATATCAGCTAATTTGCATGCTCTTTTTTTCCCATGAAGCATTGCCTGATAAGAAGCCTCTATATACCAGTACGTCTCTTCAATGAAAAACAGTATCCCAACCCATAGTCACGTAACAGTCCCAATGAACCGTACGACATGTGGCGTTACTTCTCTGGGAACCTGTATGGCGGTATATACAAGGGGTTTGGCATTTGCAATGTCTGGGGGAGGGGGGTTGGTCATTTGATGGTTGGCAGCCCTCTTCACAGTTAGGTTGCCCCTCAATGCAGCCCAATGTGGCAGTTACAATTGAATAGCACAGTGCACGTCATGTAATCCACGTGCTGCATCTGCAGAGAACCACAAGTCCCAGCTTACCTACAGAATGGATTCTTCCACCTCTTAAAATAAAGTTACAGATGACACCCACGGGATATGTACACAGCTGTACCTGTAGCCTTACACTAAACCCGCCATCACCCCCCGGGCCCCGGCTGCAGTACCTACCTGACAGGTAGTTAGTCCATTTCAGTAGCGAACCCTCCATGTCCAGCTGCCTCATTGCCACGCCCCCCCTCCAAAAGCCTGTCCGGTCCCTAAGCGAGTTGTCTCAGAGCAACCAATAGCAGGAAGGGGGTGTGGCTTGTGGCAAACAGACTGCTGTGCAAGAAAGAAAGGCTTGGCGTGTGGACTAGCCATCTTAACCAATCAGGTTTCACAGCGAGCGCCGCGTGGATTAGTGGGCGCGGCTTAACGCTACTACAGAATGAGCAGCTGCGGCTCCTGGCAGAGCGTGACGCGCAGCCGCAGTTACTTGGAGAAGGGCCTCTGCCCGCGATGTAGATACGACGATTCTGGTACATCCCGCGGCTGCTTCAAACCCACGTGACTCCACGAGGCCCTTGCGGCGCATGGAGTAGTTTAGACACAACCCTCTGCTATAGGCTGCGGCGTTACGCTTGAACACCAAAGCGTTACGTGATTGGCCGCTGGGGCGGTGTAGGTTGAAAGGTGGGACGCCGGGAAATGTAGTCTTGGAATGAGTGCTTTTGCGCGTACATCAGGTAGCGTAATCACTACAACTCCCAGCAAGCCTTGGGATTTGACTGCATGACCTCGCGAAGCTCTACTTCCCGCCCCGGCCATTGTTGCTGGTGAGCGCAGAGCAGGAGGGAATGAGTGATACCGAGGACTGTGGGAACCAGACGTGCTCCGGGTGTCCCAGGTAGGCGGGGGGGCCGGCCCGGGGCTGCTCCTCTCCGCCGTGTGCCGCTGACTGGGTCCTAGCCCGGCATGTGTTGTGCTGCACATAGCTGTCCTCATGGATCTCACATGCAGTCCTGTATCAGCCCGCGTATCCTCTGTCCTGGAAGTATTGACTGACTCTTATAGAAGCCTTATGATAGGGCTGTGTTCACACGGGGCAGATCAGTTGCAGATGTTTCTATCACTGACTGTGGCTGTTCCTGCAGTCCCCATTCAGATCAATAGGAGAGTCTCAAAAACGTCTGCAGCAGATCTGCCCTGTGTGAATACGTCTGTATAATTACTGTTCACAGTTTTTCATGATAACGATGGCCGCCGCGCTGTGACACATACGTCTCACTACGTGCTGCTCACAGGCAGTAGATGGTTGGAACAAGCCTGACGCTGAGTACAAAGGGTTAATCCTGACAGTGCCCCCACCACTTTGGTGTTAAAGGGGCTGTCCATTTTAGAAAACTAATTTCATACACCCTGGGGGGGAGGCGGGCGCTCTGCTCAGGATCTTGGCCAGAGAGGAGAGAGCGCCCCCTGGCTCTGGAGGGCATGTCTTGCATTGCACAAGCCAGCCATTGGAATTGTGTAATGATTTGTTTCCCCTGTGGTGGCGCTGCAGGGAGCTTTCTGCACAGATTACAGCTGAAGGTCCTGACGGGGGGATCAGAGACCCTTTCATACAGTCATAAGAATGTTTGTTCCCAATCATTGTCCAGTGCAAGGCCTCCAGACCTAATGCAAGGGGTTTTCTGAGACCTTTTCTTGTGTCCGGCAAGGCTCTGTCCTAGGACCCCTGCTCTTCTCTATCTCCACTTTTGGTCTGGGACATCTCATAGAGTCCCATGGCTTTCAGTCTTATGCTGACGACACACAAATCTACCTCTCTGGTCCAGGCATCACCACCTTACTATCCAGAATCCCACGATGCCTATCTTCCATATCCTCCTTCTCCTCTCACTTTCTAAAACTTAACATGGATAAACAGAGTTCATCATCTCCCCCCCCCCCCCCCCCAAACAGACCTCTCTATCACGATCAATGGCTGCACACTCTCCCCAGTCAACCAAGTCCACTGCCTTGGAGTGACCTTGGATTCTGCCCTCTCCTTCCGATCGCACATCCAAGCCCTTTCCACCACCTGAAACTCAAAAACATCTCCCGCATCCCAGCTTTCTTCAACTTTGAGTCTGCGAAAATGCTTGTACATGCCCTCATCATCTCCCGCCTAGACTACTGCAACATTCTCCTCTGTGGCCTTCCATCTAGCACTCCCGCACCCCTCCAATCTATCCTCAACTCTGCTGCCCGACTAATCCACCTCTCACCCTATTACTCCTCTGCCAATCCCTTCACTGGCTCCCCATTGCCCAGCGAATTCAGTTCAAAGTACTAACAAATCTAACAAATACATACAAGGCCGTCCACAACCTGTCCTCTCCCTACATCTCTGAGCTACTTTCCCGATACATCCCCACACGCACTCTCCGATCTTCACAAGACCTCCTTCTCTCCTTTCCTCTTATCGCCTCTTCCCACAATCGACTCAAAGATTTCTCCCGTGCATCCCCCATACTCTGGAACTCGCTACCCCAACATATCAGACTCTCACCTACAGTGGAATCCTTCAAAAGAAACCTGAAAACCCACCTCTTCAGACAAGCCTACAACCAGTGACCCTGCTGCCTCTATACCGCCATGACCAACTTAACTCGCACCTACTGTGTCCTTCTCCCATACCATGTAGATTGTAAGGGCCCTCTCTCCTTCTGTACCAGTTTGTAACTCGTCTTGTTTATGATTAGTGCAATTGTCTGTATTATGTATGTGCACCGCTTATATGTACAGCGCTATGGAATGAATGGCGCTTTAATAATAAATAATTAAAAGTGATGACCTATCCTCTGGATATTGTATCAGTATCTGATCAGTGGGGGTCTGACACCCGGGACCCCCACCAATCAGCACAGCCTTCTACAGCTTTTTCTGGGCCAGTGGCATCATGTTCATCAGTCACGTGGCCTAGGAGCAGCTCAGCCCCATAGAAGTGAATTGGGGATGGGTCTGATACCAAGCACAGCCGCTATGCAATGTACAACACTGTGCTTGGCAAGCAGGGAGAAGGCTGCAGCGCTCACAGGAGTGGCAGGCGTAGGACCCCCACTGATCAGATATTGATGACCTGTCTAAAAGATAGGTCATCAGGTATACAATCCTGGAAAACCCCTTTAAATGGGGAAGGAACGATCATTCGGCCAACGTGAAAGCTCTTCTAACTGGTTTATAATTGATGGACACGCATTATTATGCTGCGTTGTGCAGACTAAAAGGGTCCCTTATGCTAGTAAAATCGCCCCCTTTCCCAAGTAGCGTTGCTTCGTCTTAAGGATTACACGGCGCGTCATCTCGCTTGCAGCGGCGTCGCAGTGTAATTACAAGCGCTCGTCCCATTTAAGTGAATGGAACAAGCACACGTAATTACACTGCGACGTGCAGTGAAATCGAATCTTTAAGTGGAAGCAATGCTCGTACGAAGGCCCCCTCCTGTTCATACTGCTGATCAGAGGGGGTGCTGGGAGTTGGACCTCGACTGATCAGATATTGATGACCTATCCTGAGGATCAGTATGTACTGGCTGCAGGACATCAGGTCTGTGTGCCATACCCCTACAAAGCCCTCACACACTCCAGTCACCTACATGGGGCTGTTTTGGCAGCAAGCACATGGCTTTCCACAAACCACGTTCCGAGGAATGGAACAGATTTTTTTTTTTTTAGTTGCAGAAAATTCTGCGCATGAAAGCACCCCCCCTACACAGCGATTCTAAATTTAAAAAAAGCTAAAGGGGCCGCTGTCAGACATCGATTAAATGTAGGCAGTCATTGATATTCCACAGCTGCTCTTGGTGTGGGGAAAGTAGAGATATATACAGTCAGGTCCATAAATATTGGGACATCGAAGCAATTATAACAATTTTTGCTCTTTACACCACCACAATGGATTTGAAATTAAACGAACAAGACGTGCTTTAACTGCAGACTGTCAGCTTTACTTTGAGTGTATTTAAATCCAAATCAGGTGAACGGTGTAGGAATTACAACAGTTTGCATATGTACCTCCCACTTGTTAAGGAACCAAAAGTAATGGGACAATTGGCTTCTCAGCTGTTCCATGGCCAGGTGTGTGTTATTCCCTCATTATCCCAATTACAGTGAGCAGATAAGAGGTCCAGAGTTCATTTCAAGTGTGCTTTTTGCATTTGGAATCTGTTGCTGTCAACTCTCAAGATGAGATCCAAAGAGCTGTCACTATCAGTGAAGCAAGCCATCATTAGGCTGAAAAAACAAAACAAACCCATCAGAGAGATAGCAAAAACATTAGGCGTGACCACAACAACTGTTTGGAACATTCTTAAAAAGAAGGAATGCACCGGTGAGCTCAACAACACCGGAAGACCACGGAAAACAACTGTGGTGGATGACCGAAGAATTCTTTCCCTGGTGAACAAAACACCCTTCACAACAGTTGGCCAGATCAAGAACACTCTCCAGGAGGTAGGTGTATATGTGTCAAAGTCAACAATCAAGAGAAGACTTCACCAGAGTGAATACAGAGGGTTCACCACAAGATGTAAACCATTGGTGAGCCTCAAAAACAGGAAGGCCAGATTAGAGTTTGCCAAATGACATCTAAAAAATCCTTCACAGTTCTGGAACAACATCCTATGGACAGATGAGACCAAGATCAACTTGTACCAGAGTGATGGGAAGAGAAGAGTATGGAGAAGGAAAAGAACTGCTCATGATCCTAAGCATACCACCTCATCAGTGAAGCATGGTGGTGGTAGTGTCATGGCGTGGGCATGTATGGCTGCCAATGGAACTGGTTCTCTTGTATTTATTGATGACGTGACTGCTGACAAAAGCAGCAGGATAAATTCTGAAGTGTTTCGGGCAATATTATCTGCTCATATTCAGCCAAATGCTTCAGAACTCATTGGACGGTGCTTCACAGTGCAGATGGACAATGACCCAAAGCATACTGCAAAAGCAACCAAAGAGTGGAATGTTAGGCAATGGCCAGGTCAATCACCTGACCTGAATCCGATTGAGCATGCATTTCACTTGCTGAAGACAAAACTGAAGGGAAAATGCCCCAAGAACAAGCAGGAACTGAAGACAGTTGCAGTAGAGGCCTGACAGAGCATCACCAGGGATGAAACCCAGCGTCTGGTGATGTCTATGCGTTCCAGACTTCAGGCTGTAATTGACTGCAAAGGATTTGCAACCAAGTATTAAAAAGTGAAAGTTTGATTTATGATTATTATTCTGTCCCATTACTTTTGGTTCCTTGACAAGTGGGAGGCACATATGAAAACTGTTGTAATTCCTACACCGTTCACCTGATTTGGATGTAAATACCCTCAAATTAAAGCTGACAGTCTGCAGTTAAAGCACATCTAGTTTGTTTCATTTCAAATCCATTGTGGTGGTGTATAGAGCCAAAAATGTTAGAATTGTGTCGATGTCCCAATATTTATGGACCTGACTGTGTGTGTGTGTGTGTGATATATATATATATATATATATATATATATATATATATATATATATATATATATATAATAATCACACACACACACACGTACATGCAGACTGCATATTATGTCAAACATTTTCTTACCACTGTGCATTTTCTTTACATTTCCCCAGTGTAGAGCAGATGCTGGCGTCGAGTCCTGGGAAGACTCCCATCAGCTTACTGCAAGAGTATGGGACTCGGGTAGGAAAGACTCCCGTGTATGACCTACTCAAAGCTGAAGGACAAGCTCATCAACCCAACTTTACGTTTCGTGTGTCTGTTGGAGAAATCAACTGTACCGGTGAGTGCCTTCATGGGAGCGGCGTGTGTCGTGAACGTTCTCGGGGTCCTAATGTCTACATTTCCTAGCAGGATTTGGAAACCAATTGTAGTCACTAAATGGACAAAAATAGGATGTGTACTACAATGTGTGGTACGGACATATGGATGACATCGGTGTGTGTATGTATGTATGTGTGTGTGTGTGTGTGTGTGTATATATATATATATATATATATATATATATATATATATATATATATATATATAGTGCACCGAAATTCCGGCAGCCGAAAATATCTGCCGAAAATGTACCTAATCCATTTCGGCCAATATTGTTACATATCGGCCAAAAATATGGGGTGTGGGATTTGTCACCCACCATCTGCGGGCGGGCGGTTTACTGCATCTTTATTTTACCTTACAATCGTGACGCTCCAGTAACAACTCTGCAGGCAGAGCGGAGGGCGGCGTAACGTCACTTACTCACGTGACGCGCCTGCTCCGCCTCCTTCATTCATAAAGTCAGCGGAGCAGGTGCGTCACGTGAGTAAGTGACGTTACGCCGCTCTGCCTGCAGAGTTCTTACTGGAGCGTCACGATTGTAAGGTAAAATAAAGATGCAGTGAGTGATGCTGTGAGCAGCAGGGCCGGGGCTGTTATGGGTAGGGGCTGTTATGGGTAGGGGGATCGGTCTATGGCACTGCTATGGGGAGGGGGGAGCTGTGCACTGTTATGGGGAGGGGGGAGCTGTGCACTGTTATGGGGAAAGGGAGCTGTGCACTGTTATGGGGAAAGGGAGCTGTGCACTGTTATGGGGAAAGGGAGCTGTGCACTGTTATGGGGAAAGGGAGCTGTGCACTGTTATGGGGAAAGGGAGCTGTGCACTGTTATGGGGAAAGGGATCTGTGCACTGTTATGGGGAAAGGGAGCTGTGCACTGTTATGGGGAAAGGGAGCTGTGCACTGTTATGGGGAAAGGGAGCTGTGCACTGTTATGGGGAAAGGGAGCTGTGCACTGTTATGGGGAAAGGGAGCTGTGCACTGTTATGGGGAAAGGGAGCTGTGCACTGTTATGCCCATAACAGTGCACATATCCCCCCCCCTCCATAACAGCGCCACCCACAGATCCCCCTCTCCATAACAGAGCCACCCACAGATCCCCCTCTCCATAACAGAGCCACCCACAGATCCCCCTCTCCATAACAGAGCCACCCACAGATCCCCCTCTCCATAACAGAGCCACCCACAGATCCCCCTCTCCATAACAGAGCCACCCACAGATCCCCCTCTCCATAACAGAGCCACCCACAGATCCCCCTCTCCATAACAGAGCCACCCACAGATCCCCCTCTCCATAACAGAGCCACCCACAGATCCCCCTCTCCATAACAGAGCCACCCACAGATCCCCCTCTCCATAACAGCGCCACCCACAGATCCCCCTCTCCATAACAGCGCCACCCACAGATCCCCCTCTCCATAACAGCGCCACCCTCAGATCCCCCTCTCCATAACAGCGCCACCCACAGATCCCCCTCTCCATAACAGCGCCACCCACAGATCCCCCTCTCCATAACAGCGCCACCCACAGATCCCCCTCTCCATAACAGCGCCACCCACAGATCCCCCTCTCCATAACAGCGCCACCCACAGATCCCCCTCTCCATAACAGCGCCAATCATTAAAAAAAAAAGTATTTTAAAAGTATTTGGGCAAAAAGGCAGTTTCGGTTTTCGGTCAAGGGCATCCTGAATTTTCGGTTTCGGACCAGAATTTTCATTTCGGTGCACCCCTAATATATATATATATATATATATATATATATATATATATATATATATATATATATATTAGTACAGACCAAAAGTTTGGACACACCTTCTCATTCAAAGAGTTTTGTTTATTTTCATGACTATGAAGGCATCAAAACTATGAATTAACACATGTGGAATTATATACATAACAAATAAGTGGGAAACAACTGAAAATATGTCATATTCTAGGTTCTTCAAAGTAGCCACCTTTTGCTTTGATTACTGCTTTGCACACTCTTGGCATTCTCTTGATGAGCTTCAAGAGGTAGTCCCCTGAAATGTACAAGAATAAAAATGAACAAACTAATGTTCGGTACCAGCGCTGGGGATATAATAGATTATATTAGTTTGGTAATTACCTTATTCCGGCAGGACCAGGGGTTTGGTCGGATAAGGTATGCACCGACTGTCCGGTATGGCAACAAGATGAGGTGACTTTACAGTGCTTCTTGCTTCTTTTCTTCTTGCTCAACCTCGAAGCGCGTATGCCGCCCCGGCCGGTGGCTGGCGTGCGCGCGAGGGAGCTGTGATGGTACAGGGTTCCGGAAAGTGCGACGTGACGTCACGACTGACCTATGGAGTAATCCAGAGACCAAAAACGATCCTACGCGTTTCGAAGCCTACAGGCTTCTTCGTCAGGGATAGTTGTTCTGTTTGTACTCTGGGTTAAGTAGGTGCCCGGTCCCCATGGCAACTGCTATTAATTACCTCATCAAACGTCCTGAATATAGTCCTGTGTGAGATCCCAAATGGATAGAGGGTGGCATCTACTTACTTATAGCAAGCATCAATTAGATTTTACAGTGATGGTGATTTAAAATGCAAATAGTTCCATCTCTCGGTTCAGGCCGTTAGGTGCTAGGGAATTCAATCTGAATATCCATTTGCTTTCACATCTCGACAATTGTCTGATAATATCTCCGCCTCTCGGATTTAGTTTTATTTTTTCAATGCCCCCAAAAAAAGAACCAACAAAACTGCCTGCGTGGTATTGGGCATAGTGACGGGACAGAGGATGACCGTCATATTTTTTCTTTATATTATTGAGATGTTCCCCCATCCTAGTTTTTAGTTCACGTTTGGTTCGACCCACATATATTTTTAAACATGGACATTTAATAAAATATATCTCACCTCGGGTATTACATGAAATATACTGGTTGATTTTGTATTTATGGTGATTGTCCCCTATTTCTGTAATGGGGAATTTGATTATGCCATGTTTAATTTTCCTACAATTTTTACACATTTTACATGGGAAGAAACCTTTGTGTGTCAGGTGACCTAATTTCTTGGTTTGGGGCAATTTCACCGTGGGCGCTACCATAGTACACAAATTTAAAGCTTTCCTAAAAATAAAGGTAGGATTTTTTGGGATCCTATCACCTATTAGTTTATCTTGTCGCAACATTTCCCAATGTTTTCTGACAATTCTTTTAAGAATTATTGCCCCTTCGTTATAAGTAGTGATTATCGGGATTTTTATAGGGGCATTAGTGCGATCGGTTACAGCAAGTTTTTTTGGATCCTGCACTTTATTCTTCAATAATAGGTTACGGTCTACCTCTCTAATTTGTTCAATGGTAGGTTCCAAGTCCTCCATTTTGTACCCTTTTTCAATGAATTTATTATTAAGGTCTCTAGTTTCCTTCTCAAAATGACCAATGTTAGTGCAATTCCTACGTATCCTGATGTATTGGCTACGGGGAATATTCGTAAGCCACGTGGGGAGATGGCAGCTTCTAAGGGGGATATAACTATTGCAATCCGTGGGCTTACAATATGTCTTGGTGTGGATCTGCCCTTCCTCAATAAATATCGTGAGATCTAAAAAGTTGACCTGCTCTTTACTATATTTAGGTACAAACTCTAGATAAAATTCATTTTTATTTAAATTATTTAAAAAATGGTTCAAGCCAGATTCCCCACCCTTCCAAATAAAAACAATATCATCAATAAAACGTCTCCATAGGACCAGATTCGCACCGAGTTTGCCATGTGGGAAGATAGTGGTGTCCTCCCAATGGCCCATGTATAGATTAGCGAAACTCGGTGCGAATCTGGTCCCCATCGCAGTACCCCATGTCTGCAAATAAAACTCCTGGTTGAATTTAAAATAATTATGTGTAAGGATAAAACTAATACAATCGCCAGTAAATTCTATTTGTTCTTTCGGCATATTACCATCTTTTTCCAAAAAATATTCCGTCGCTGTCCTACCTTTTGTATTTTCGATCACGGTGTATAGGGAGGTGACATCCAGGGTCCCCAGGATATAGTCATCCTCCCATTTGATATCTTCCAGAAGTTGTAAGATGTGTTTGGTATCTTTAAGATACGCTGGAAGTTTCTGAACATGATTTTGTAATAAGGTGTCCACATATTTGGAAAGATTGGCCGTCAAACTGTCTATCCCTGAGATGATCGGTCGGCCAGGGGGGTTAGTTAGATTTTTATGGATTTTTGGCAAATAATAAAAGATCGAAATTTTAGGACATTGGTTATTAATAAATTGTGCTTCCTCACCTGTTAGAATACCTCTCAATTTGCCTTTTTTAATAAGGGATCCAAGTTTTTGTTTATATATATATATATGGGTTGGATCAAAGCTCAATTTTTTTATGTCTTTTTGTCACTGAGGAGTCGTATTGATTCACTGTTATAGGAGTCCTCATCCAAAATAACAATACCCCCCCCTTTATCTGCGGGCCTAATCACAATTTGATTATTAGTTTGTAATGTCCTAATAGCCTTTTTTTCCCAGGGAGATAAATTTTGAGGGCCCGTTCGCTTGCTATTTGGATTAATTTTGCGTAGATCTCTCAATACCAAGGCTTGAAATGCAGTAAAAGCATCAGAGTATTCACCGAGAGGGTTAACCCCTTAAGGACACAGCCTTTTTACACCTTAGGACCAGGCCATTTTTTGAAAATCTGACCAGAGTCCCTTTAAGTGCTGATAACTTTAAAACGGTTTGACTTATCCAGGCCGTTCTGAGATTGTTTTTTCGTCACATATTGTACTTCATGACACTGGTAAAATGGAGTCAAAAAAAATTGCAAATTTCAAAGTTTCAGTTTCTCTACTTCTGTAATACATAGTAATACCCCCAAAAATTGTGATGACTTTACATTCCCCATATGTCTACTTCATGTTTGAATTGTTTTGGGAATGATATTTTATTTTTTGGGGATGTTATAAGGCTTAGAAGTTTAGAAGCAAATCTTGAAATTTTTCCGAAATTTACAAAAACTCAATTTCTAGGGACCAGTTCAGGTCTCAAGTCACTTTGCGAGGCTTACATTATAGAAACCACCCAAAAATGACCCCATCTAAGAAACTACACCCCTCAAGGTATTCAAAACTGATTTTGCATACGTTGTTAACCCTTTAAGTGTTGCACAAGAGTTATTGGCAAATAGGGAGGAAATTTGAGAATTTCATTTTTTTGTCTAATTTTTCATTTTAACCCATTTTTTCCACTAACAAACCAAGGGTTAACAGCCAAACAAGACTGTATCTTTATTGCCCTGACTCTGCTGTTTACAGAAACACCCCATATGTGGCCGTAAACTACTGTACGGGCACACAGCGGGGCGTAGAGTGAAAGGTGCGCCGTTTGGTTTTTGGAGGGCTGATTTTGCTGGACTGTTTTTTTGGCACCATGTCCCATTTGAAGCCCCCCTGATGCACCCCTAGATTATAAACTCCATAAAAGTGACCCTATCTAAGAAACTACACCCCTCAAGGTATTCAAAACTGATTTTACAAACTTTGTTAACCCTTTAGGTGTTGCACAAGATTTAATGGAAAATAGAGATACAATTTCAGAATTTCACTTTTTTGGCAGATTTTCCATTTTAATATTTTTTTTCCAGTTACAAAGCAAGGGTTAACAGCCAAACAAAACTCATTATTTATGGCCCTAATTCTGTAGTTTACAGAAACACCCCATATGTGGTCGTAAACAGCTGTACGGGCACACGGCAGGGCGCAGAAGGAAAGGAACACCATATGGTTTTTGGAAGGCATATTTTGCTGGACTGGTTTTTTTGACACCATGTCCCATTTGAAGCCCTCCTGATGCACCCCTAGAGTAGAAACTCCAAAAAAGTGACCCCATTTTAGAAACTACGGGATAGGGTGGCAGTTTTGTTGGTACTAGTTTAGGGTACATATGATTTTTGGTTGCTCTATATTACACTTTTTGTGCGGCAAGGTAACAAGAAATAGCTTTTTTGGCACCGTTTTTTTTTTTGTTATTTACAACATTCATCTGACAGGTTAGATCATGTGGTAATTATAGAGCAGGTTGTCACGGACGCGGAGATACCTAATATGTATACAATTTTTTTTATTTATGTAAGTTTTACACAATGATTTCATTTTTAAAACCAAAAAAATGTTTTAGTGTCTCCATAGTCTAAGAGCCATAGTTTTTTCAGTTTTTGGGCGATTATCTTAAGTAGGGTCTCATTTTTTGCGGGATGAGATGACGGTTTGATTGGCATCTATTTTGGGGTGCATATGACTTTTTGATTGCTTGCTATTACACTTTTTGTGACTTAAGATGACAAAAAATGGCTTTTTTTACACCGTTTTTATTTTTTTACGGTGGTCATCTGAGGGGTTAGATCATGTGATTTTTTTATAGAGCCGGGCGATACGGACGCGGCGATACCTAATATGTATACTTTTTTTTTATTTATGTAAGTTTTACACAATGATTTCATTTTTGAAACAAAAAAAATCATGTTTTAGTGTTTCCATAGTCTAAGAGACATAGTTTTTTCAGTTTTTGGGCGATTATCTTGGGTAGGGTATGATTTTTGCGGGATGAGATGACGGTTTGATTGTCCACAATTTTGGCGTACATGCGACTTTTTTGATCACTTTTATTACCTTTTTTGGGAAGTAAGGTGGGCAAAATTTCAATTTCATCATAGTTTTTTATTTTTTATTTTTATGGTGTTCACCGTTCGGGTAAAGTAACATGACCGTTTTATAGATCAGGTCGTTACGGACGCGGCGATACCAAACATGTGTAGGGAATTTTATTTTTTTCATTTTTTATCAGTGATAAATGTGTTTTTTGATTTTTACTTTTTTTTTCACTTTTATTCACTTTTTTTTGACCCAGACCCACTTGGTTCTTGAAGATCCAGTGGGTCTGATGTCTGTATAATACAGTACAGTACAATATATATTGTTCTGTACTGTATTTTACTTACACTGAACAGATCTATGCCTTTCAGCACAGATCTGTTCAGCACCATGGACAGCAGGACGCCTGAGCAGGCGTCCTGTTGCCATGGGAACCTTCCCCGTCTGCTCAGAACTTCGCAGACGGGGAAGGGTAAGGAGGGGATCTCTCTGGGGGCTCTCTCCCTCTCCATCGGGGGGCTGCAAAGGCACAGCAGCCCCCCGATGGGAGAGGGAGGGAGCTCCCTGCGCTGTTAACCTTTTCCATACAGCGGTCCGTACGGACCGCTGTATGGAAAGGGTTAAACGGCTGACATCGCATCGCAGATGTCAGCCGTTTATACCAGGGTGCCAGCAATGTGCTGGCACCCTGGTATCCCCACTAGACACCAACGATTATACAAGGGGAGGCGGGCGGGGGATCGCGATCCCGCCTGCCGCACCGCCCGCCTCCCACACCGCCCGCAACCCTCCCCCTGCACCTCCCGCCACCATAAAAATCATTCGGGGGTGCAGGGGGGGGGTGAATAAAACTTTTTTTAGGCATATAAAGTTTCTGATCCCCGCGGTCAGGGACCGCGGGGACCAGAAACTGCAGAAATCGCAGCAAACCGCAGGTCTGAATTGACCTGCGGTTTGCCGCGATCGCCGACATGGGGGGGTCACGGGACCCCCCCGCGCATTTAGCCTAGGTGCCTGCTCAATGATTTGAGCAGGCACCGGGTTCCGATCACTGCCAGCCGCACGGCAGTGATCGAAAATACACAGGGCGTACATGTACGCCCTGTGTCCTTAAGTACCAGGGCACAAGGGCGTACCTGTACGCCCTATGTCCTTAAGAGGTTAAAGTGTGATTTGGGTCTCAGCGTAGTATGTAAGGGGGTCCTGGTTAAGGTACCTGAGTCGGCAACGAGTTGTTGTCCCATGTTAGTATTATTTCTAAATCCTATAGATGGTGTTATGCCAGCCGTTGGTATAATTTTGTTAGTATTGGCACATGAGGTAGTATTTATTTTTAAAAAGTATTTCTTTAAAGCCAAATTTCTCAAAAATTTCTTAATCCCTACAAATGCATAAAAAGGACAAAATTTTGAGGTGGGGGCAAATTTTAGGCCTTTCTCTAATAGTGCCAACTCATTATCCTTCAGGGTATAACAACTGAGATTATATATACCCTGCCCTCTCTTGCGTTTAGTTTCAAGTTTCCTGGTTAGTCCTTTCCCTCTCGTGCCTCTTTTTATTTTTTTCTTTGTGAGGGTCTTGCCTGGAAAAAATCCCTTTTTACGGTCTTTCTTTTTGTTTTTATTATGTTATCCGTTTTTAGGGATTTATCTTTAGCTCGTCTATTGATGTTCCTTTTTACTATTGAGCTATAACTATGTGGCATTTGATGGTGTGTACCAATATTGGTTGTTTCTTCATGATGTAATAGAGCACGATTATCTACACTTTCTACAGTAGTAATGGAGTCATTGTGATTAGGATCTTCGTCCAGTGACTCCAATATGTCATACCGGTTGCTAGTTTGAATAGATCCATTCGTTGTAGTAGCCTGTATCATTACATTCGGTATTAGGGGCTGTTGCTCAGATATATTATCTATATTAGACTTAGTTCCAGATTGTCTATTAGATCTTATTATCCCTGTATTAGTAGAATAATCATTGGTATCATCATCATAAACAGAAAAATCACTGTAATCAGATTCCTGGTCCTCGCACATTGTCTTATCTATCGTGTTGTAATGAATGCTAGCGCTATGTTCTATGTTTATTACAGTCCCACCTCTAGTTCCTGTTGATGTTACTAAATCCCTATCAAATTTTTTGGTTTTAATATTAATAATTTCGTTCTCTTTTGTTCTTATCCGTGTTTTGATTGATCTAGAGATTTTGATGATTTCTTTATGATTCTTGTATGGTTTAAGGTTTTGAAACAGTTCCTTTATTTCTTGATTTATTTTAATTAGACCAGCTCTTCTTTTTTCTATAATGAACAGTACCGTTTTTCTAGAAAATTCATGAAATAATGAATTCCATTCATCAATAATTTCCGGGCCGTCTAAATCGCTTGTTAGTGCTTTATGGATTTGGAGTCCTTTAGGTATTATATCATGTTCCAAATATTTTTCTAGCGAGGCCATTTCCCACAAGTCTCTAATTTCTCTGATTAGGAGCCTTTCTAGCTTTTTAATGTTTACCAGGGCTTCCTCAATGTTATCTTCATGTATATCACAGTCCTCTAGAGAGGGGTTGGGTTTATTAAAGAATGACTGGACAAATTTAATACGGTCCTGGCGGTCTCCCCATAGTTCGCTCGTGGTTAGTT
Organism: Bufo bufo; assembly: GCF_905171765.1. NCBI lineage: Eukaryota > Metazoa > Chordata > Amphibia > Anura > Bufonidae > Bufo > Bufo bufo. Next base: position 584,308,870 of record NC_053391.1, read on the forward strand.
AATGTATGGAATCCACAGATAGAATGTTAACTCTGTGTGCAAGTAGGCTGGCGGCAATATTAATCCAGGGAGACCAATGATAGTATATGTATATAAGGACACGAGAGATGAAAGTATTATGGGGGTTGTAAATAGAAAGGATTGTTGGTTGTTGATATGTGGATTGCGATTTGCAGCAGAGCACAATAGCAGCTTTGGTGATATCAATAATTAGGTATATGTATACAATAGTGCCTGCGCTATCGCTATTAGGTTTTCTCTATGTGCACTAAGGCAGACAGAGCCGCTGCTGAGTACCTGATTGGGTGACGGCTGCTCCGATCCAAAGTGGTATGTAGAAGAATAAAAATGAACAAACTAATGTTCGGTACCAGCGCTGGGGATATAATAGATTATATTAGTTTGGTAATTACCTTATTCCGGCAGGACCAGGGGTTTGGTCGGATAAGGTATGCACCGACTGTCCGGTATGGCAACAAGATGAGGTGACTTTACAGTGCTTCTTGCTTCTTTTCTTCTTGCTCAACCTCGAAGCGCGTATGCCGCCCCGGCCGGTGGCTGGCGTGCGCCCGAGGGAGCTGTGATGGTACAGGGTTCCGGAACCTGCGGCGTGACGTCACGACTGACCTACGGAGTAATCCAGAGACCAAAAACGATCCTACGCGTTTCGAAGCCTACGGGCTTCTTCGTCAGGGATAGTTGTTCTGTTTGTACTCTGGGTTAAGTAGGTGCCCGGTCCCCATGGCAACTGCTATTAATTACCTCATCAAACGTCCTGAATATAGTCCTGTGTGAGATCCCAAATGGATAGAGGGTGGCATCTACTTACTTATAGCAAGCATCAATTAGATTTTACAGTGATGGTGATTTAAAATGCAAATAGTTCCATCTCTCGGTTCAGGCCGTTAGGTGCTAGGGAATTCAATCTGAATATCCATTTGCTTTCACATCTCGACAATTGTCTGATAATATCTCCGCCTCTCGGATTTAGTTTTATTTTTTCAATGCCCCCAAAAAAAGAACCGACAAAACTGCCTGCGTGGTATTGGGCATAGTGACGGGACAGAGGATGACCGTCATATTTTTTCTTTATATTATTGAGATGTTCCCCCATCCTAGTTTTTAGTTCACGTCTGGTTCGACCCACATATATTTTTAAACATGGACATTTAATAAAATATATCTCACCTCGGGTATTACATGAAATATACTGGTTGATTTTGTATTTATGGTGATTGTCCCCTATTTCTGTAATGGGGAATTTGATTATGCCATGTTTAATTTTCCTACAATTTTTACACATTTTACATGGGAAGAAACCTTTGTGTGTCAGGTGACCTAATTTCTTGGTTTGGGGCAATTTCACCGTGGGCGCTACCGTAGTACACAAATTTAAAGCTTTCCTAAAAATAAAGGTAGGATTTTTTGGGATCCTATCACCTATTAGTTTATCTTGTCGCAACATTTCCCAATGTTTTCTGACAATTCTTTTAAGAATTATTGCCCCTGAAATGGTCTTCCAACAGTCTTGAAGGAGTTCCCAGAGATGCTTAGCACTTGTTGGGCCTTTTGCCTTCACTCTGCGGTCCAGCTCACCCCAAACCATCTCGATTGGGTTCAGGTCCGGTGACTGTGGAGGCCAGGTCATCTGGCGCAGCACCCCATCACTCTCCTTCATGGTCAAATAGCCCTTACTTTCAAAGTTTTCCCAATTTTTCGGCTGACTGACCTTCATTTCTTAAAGTAATGATGGCCACTCGTTTTTCTTTACTTAGCTGCTTTTTTCTTGCCATAATACAAATTCTAACAGTCTATTCAGTAGGACTATCAGCTGTGTATCCACCTGACTTCTCCTCAACGCCACTGATGGTCCCAACCCCATTTATAAGGCAAGAAATCCCACTTATTAAACCTGACAGGGCACACCTGTGAAGTGAAAACCATTTCAGGGGACTACCTTTTGAAGCTCATCAAGAGAATGCCAAGAGTGTGCAAAGCAGTAATCAAAGCAAAAGGTGGCTACTTTGAAGAACCTAGAATATGACATATTTTCAGTTGTTTCACACTTGTTTGTTATGTATATAATTCCACATGTGTTCATTCATAGTTTTGATGCCTTCAGTGTGAATCTACAATTTTCATAGTCATGAAATTAAAGAAAACTCTTTGAATGAGAAGGTGTGTCCAAACTTTTGGTCTGTACTGTATATATACACTCACCTAAAGAATTATTAGGAACACCTGTTCTATTTCTCATTGATGCAATTATCTAGTCAACCAATCACATGGCAGTTGTTTCAATGCATTTAGGGGTGTGGTCCTGGTCAAGACAATCTCCTGAACTCCAAACTGAATGTCAGAATGGGAAAGAAAGGTGATTTAAGCAATTTTGAGCGTGGCATGGTTGGTGGTGCCAGATGGGCCGGTCTGAGTATTTCACAATCTGCTCAGTTACTGGGATTTTTACGCACAACCATTTCTAGGGTTTACAAAGAATGGTGTGAAAAGGGAAAAACATCCGGTATGCGGCAGTCCTGTGGGCAAAAATGCCTTGTGGATGCTAGAGGTCAGAGGAGAATGGGCCGACTGATTCAAGCTGATAGAAGAGCAACGTTGACTGAAATAACCACTCGTTACAACCAAGGTATGCAGCAAAGCATTTGTGAAGCCACAACACGCACAACCTTGAGGCGGATGGGCTACAACAGCAGAAGATCCCACCGGGTACCACTCATCTCCACTACAAATAGGAAAAAGAGGCTACAATTTGCACGAGCTCACCAAAATTGACTGGAAAAATGTTTCCTAATGTTTCCTGGTCTGATGAGTCTCGATTTCTGTTGAGACATTCAAATGGTAGAGTCCGAATTTGGCGTAAACAGAATGAGAACATGTATCCATCCTCTGACTTCCAGCAGGATAATGCACCATGTCACAAAGCTCGAATCATTTCAAATTGGTTTCTTGAACATGACAATGAATTCACTGTACTAAGATGGCCCCCACAGTCACCAGATCTCAACCCAATAGAGCATCTTTGCGATGTGGTGGAACGGGAGCTTCGTGCCCTGGATGTGCATCCCTCAAATCTCCAACTGCAAGATGCTATCCTATCAATATGGGCCAACATTTCTAAAGAATGCTATCAGCACCTTGTGGAATCAATGCCACGTAGAATTAAGGCAGTTCTGAAGGCAAAAGGGGGTCCAACATCGTATTAGTATGGTGTTCCTAATAATTCTTTAGGTGAGTGTGTGTGTGTATATATATATATATATATATATAATATATATATATATATATATATATATATATATAAATAAATTTTATTTGTATTTTTTTGTGGACTTATCCAAATGAACAGGTCTGTGCACAATCGGTAGAAAAATGCGGATGAAACATGGATGCAAAATACAGTCGTGCGCATGAGCCCCAAGGCTGAGCTACAATTTTAAGAGATTCGTTATTGGGGAAGCAAAAAGTAGATTTCCAGGATGTCCTCCATGACCGCACACATGGAGGATGTCCTTTATACCTCTAAAGGGACAGGAAGTACAGAGAGGTTAAAAGCCCCTGCCTCCCCTCCAATACCAGTGTTCTTCCTGTCCCCTTAGGTTGGGAGTAACAGAGAGGTTCTCTGTTATATGAGGAAAATGTTAGATCTATTTTAAAGGCCCAGATTGGATCGGGGGGGTCCTGTCTCTCCTTCCTTTCTATCCTTGGGCCGGTTAGTGCACCCCTTAAGGTGGGGTCCCCTGGCCTTACCAGTACCCATTAAGGCCGCCGGGTCTGGTTGCGATGTCTGCTTCCTGCTACGTTGGAGGGTCTCGACTTCGCGCGGCGCTTCCTCCCTTTTTCCTCCGGTGGCTCCACGTGTATGTGCGTTGCCATGTTGGAGGCGGGCCCCGGCTTGCACTCCAGCATAGGAGTGCGCTTGTGAAGTCCTCTCGCGAGATTTGGCCAGAGGACGGACAGGCCTGGGTAAGCAAGCAATGGATCCCATTCTGAGGGTGGATCCTCTCCTGGGGCACGCTAGGAAGGCGCAGATCACCGGCGGCAGGAGGCAGGACTATAAAATTGGTAAGAGATGAGTGTTGTGTATCTCTCTCCATGGAAGGTCATGTGTCTGGTCGGTCCTTGCCGCGTTTAGACCCCTCTGCCCAGGGGCATGTAAGTTATATCTATATATGACCCTGTCTGATGGACTTCTTCTGTCCACATAGAAAGGCGTATTTCCTTACATAATTTCAGGATGATAAAGAGATTCATAAAACACCATCTGAATGAAAGAGTTAAAAGATGTGCTACGTGTAATAAGAAGCTGATGGAGTCCTACGCTAAGCAACTTTGCAGCTCTTGTATCGATAAACTCATTAAGGAGGAACAACCATCTTTGTTATCTGAAATGACTAAAATCATTAAAGAAGAAATTCGTTCCTCTGTGGCTAAACTAATACCAAAATCTGTTCCACTATCTCAGGCTAAAAGACCTAGAGTGGATATAGACTCAGATTTAGGGGAAGAATCTGTTTATAATAGATCTGAAGAGATCGATGATGATATAGCTTCCGGTCCGGTGGAATAGGGGAGGAAATTCTTCTCCGAAGATTTAGACACTCTTATTTCCGCAGTCCGTCAAACAATGAATATTGAAGAGATGGCTCAGCCTCGTTCTATTCAGGACGAAATGTTGGGGACGTAAAGCAAGAATGAAGTCTCTTTCCTGTTAATGAAAATTTTAAGTCCCTTATTTTGGAGGAATGGGAGGAATCGGGGGGGAAAAAAAGCTGTATATATCTCGTGAATTTAAAAACCGTTTAGCCTTTAATGCTGAAGATACAAAACTATGGATAGAGACCACAAAAATAGACGTACCCATTGAAAAAGTAATCAATAAAACCACCTTGCCCTTTGAAGATTTCTCGCAGTTAAAAGATACTATGGATAGAAAAATTGATGGTCTTCTTAAAAAATCCTGGGAAGTATCTTCTGCATTAATCAACACGAATATTGCCGCTACCTCAGTGTTTCGTTCCCTTTTTTTGTGGCTGTCCCAGCTTGAGAACCATTTAAAAATGAAAACCTCAAAAGGAAGAATTTTTAGACTCCATTCCACTATTAAAGATGGCTACAGCGTTTCTCTCTAACACATCCAGACGAGCATTGTGGCTTAAGACTTGGTCAGGAGATATTCCGTCAAAAAACAAGTTGTGCACCATTCCCTTTTTCGGTCCTATTTTAGATTCCATTCTAGAAAAGGCTACGGATAAAAAGAAAGGCTTTCCTGAAGACAAAAGTAAGAAAAATGCCAGTCCTTTCATTAGGCTGGTCCCCATTATACGCCCCAGTCTTACAAGGGCAAAGGTAAGTCGGGAAGATGAAGTTACCCTAAAGGAGGCAAGGGTAGGGAGTTTCTCATTAATCCCAACCCTACACAGCAGAAACAATGACATTCTTCCTGTGGGGGAACATTAAAATCCTTCCTTCCACAATGGGAAGAGATTACTTGCAATACTTGGATTAAAAAAATTATATAATTCGGATACAAGATAAAATTCTTATGCCCTCCTCCAAAAACATTTGTGGTAACTCATTTCGCTCAACCAGAACAGATCTCTGCAATACTTTCAGATCTGGAGAAACTTCAAGCCATCAGGGCTGTTCCTCCAGGTCTGGGTCACTACTCAAAGGTTTTCCTTATAAAAAAGCTGAACGGAACATATCAGACCATTCTGAACCTCAAGACACTGAATCAGTGGATAAAATATCGGAGGTTCAAAATGGAATCGATAAAAACCACGACCGAAGGAAATTGCGGAACAGAGTGTCAACTCCCGCGATCTTTGGAACTCCCGCGAAATTTGAACCAGCTTGCTGGAAGGAGCGATTAAATAAGCCGGCAGCATTTAAAGCTCCACTCAAGCAACAGGGAGACAGCAGACACCAGACGGTAAGCCAAATACCGATTTAAAGTTTACCTCTACTTTAAAAGGAAATACCATAAGAGACTTTTTATTCCAATATTATCAGGATTCCTGTGGACATTTTATGAATACACTACGTTCCCAGGGGGAAATACACCTACAATATTTAAAGTGACACTCATTTTCCCAATCTGAGATAGATTCACAGAGGAATTACCTCCCCCCTTCACAATAACAGCATATATAAGACCTGGACAATACTTGAAGTTTTTGGTGTGTGATTTATATCAGTGAATTTATCGACTATAGACTAGTATCGAATATTTTATTATCATATATTTTAGTATTCAATACAATATCGACTATACTATTATATCTACTATAGTTTATGTGATTGTAGTTTTTGTATGTCATTGCTATAATACACTGTTTTTATTATTTTTATTACTTGAATTTTATGGGGATTTAATAATAAATATTTTCTGCATATGTCAATTTGGTTGCCAAGTGTATGAGTGCTCGCCCATTTTTCCATTGTTACAAAAACCACGACTTGTTTGATCGATCCGGGTGCATCAATGTGCACGGTGGATCTAAAAGATACCTATTATCATGTGCCAATTTTCCCAGACCATCAAAAATATCTTACATTTGCAGTTCAAAAAAACTCATCCATTCTACATTTCCAGTTCCAGTGCCTTCCCTCGGCTATCCTCGGCTCTAAGGATATTTTCAAAAATAGTGGCAGAGGTGATGTCCTGGTTGAGAAGGAAAGAAATTATAAGAATAATACCTTATCTGGATGATTTCCTATTGATGGCTCCATCAGCCACAATGCTAAGAGAACAGCTGAAATACACCCTCTACAGGCTCTCTCACTTAGGGTGGATCATCAACCTAGAAAAATCAAACCTCGTTCCAGAAACGAGGAAGAATTTCTTCCGTACACTTTTGGATTCGGAGAAACAACGTTCATTCCTTCCAATGGAAAAACAAGTAAAAATGTGCCAGGAAATCTCCTTATTCCAGAAGAAGGTCTGGTCCATAAAATCAGCCATGAAAATCCTGGGATTAATGACATCTTGCATTTCCATGGTCCCCTGTAGTCCGTTTCACTCAAGACCCCTGCAGAAGACAATCCTGACTTGCTGGAACCGGGATCTGAAGACTTTAGATCAAAAGCTCTGCATCCCGGACTCTGTAATCCGGAGTCTTTCATGGTGGAAAGATCCAGAGAATCTTTCATTGGGAATTCCTTGGACATCAGAACCTCAGATTATGACAGGCTGGGGCGCCCAGATACAAGACTCTTACTTCCAGGGCCACTGGGATCACTCACTCTCCCAGAAATCATCAAACTTCTGGCAGTTGAAAGCAGTCTTGGAGACCTTTCTAAAATCAGAGGATCTGCAGAGGATCATGTTAGAGTTTTATCGGACAACATTGTAACAGTGTATTTTCTGAAGCATCAAGGGGGATCAAAATTCCCGCCCCTTCAGCAGTCAGCCCGGATTTTCTGCTGGGCAGAGAAATATGTTCTGTCAATATCAGCAGTCCACCTGAAAGGGGAACAAAATGTTACCGCTGACTTTTTATGCAGACAACCAGGGGAGTGGTGTCTCAAGAAGGAAACTTTTCATCTACTTTGCAGAAGATGGGGGATGCTGCAAGTGGATCTTTTTGCAACACAGAAAAATTCCCATCTTCCCTGTTTCTTCTCACTAAACCCATGGGACAGACCACTGGCAGTGGATGTCTTGTCTCAAAAATGGGACATGGATCTGGCTTATTCCTTTCCCCCGTTTCTTAAAAAAAACTGAGATCAGAAACAACTGCTCTGATTCTAGTAGCTCCCCATTGGCCGAAACAGAGCTGGTTTCCAGTTCTAGAAAAGTTTGCATTGGAGGTACCGTTTTTTTCTTTCCCCAGAAAAAGACCTATTGTCCTAAGGGCCTCTATACAATCCACAAGTGCACAAATTGAAACTGACAGCCTGGATTCTGAAAAGCAGATGCTGAGATCCAGAGGCTTGTCGGAAAAAGTGATATCTACTATGCTTCAGATCCACTAGAGTCACTTCAGCCATCTATGTGAAGATTTGGAAAAAATTTCGTTCCTGGTATCTGTGCTTGCAGAAGGATTCGGACTCTCCTTCCATACAGGACATTCTAGAGTTTCTGCAAGAAGGTTTTGATATGGGTCTTCGACCCAGTACAATAAATGTTCAAATATCGGCCTTGAGTTGGTTTTATGACTTCCCTCTTGCAGAGCACAATTCGATAAAAACCTTTACTCGTGCTCTCTCAAGGATCCGGCCTCCGCTTATAAAGTCAGTCCATTCTTGGGACTTGTCGTTTGTCTTAGAAGAACTATGTAAATCTCCAATTGAACTAGATAGCTGTCACATTAAAATGCTCTCTTTTAAAACTGTATTTCTTGCAACATTTTGTTTATTTAATTTTTTCTTTAAAAAGGTCAGATACAACATAACAAGCTTTCCCATGATACATAAAAAACTAGGTAAATAGTAAATTTAGACTTGATTAGGTACGAGTAATAAACCTAAATCAGGAAAAGATTACATCATAATTACATACTAAAACTGTATTTCTTGTGGCCATAACAGCAGCAAGAAGAGTGGGTGAAATTCAAGCCTTTTTTTTTTTCAAGGGAACCATATATGAGAATCCTGGATGACAGAATTATCTAAGTTGGACCCGGCTTTTATGCCTAAGGTCGTCTCTTCCTTTCATCGTTACCAGGAAATTGTTCTACCCTCTTTTTGTACTGACCCAAGGAATGTGAAAAAACTGCTTTTTCATACTCTGGACGTTCGTCGGGCGGTAATACGATATCTAGAAGCCACTCGCCCCTTCAGGGAGGATTCAGCCCTATTTGTACAATTTGCAGGGAAGAACAAAGGGAAGCAAGCCTCAAAGTCCACTATTGCAAGGTGGGTTAAATCAACAATTCAGCAAGCATATACTTCCTAGAACAGATCTTGCCTATTCAGGATCACAGCCCTTTCTACCCGATCAGTAACTGCTTCTTGGGCAGAAAGAGCTAACGCTTCGGTGGAACAAATTTGCAGGGCAGCTACCTGGTCTAGTTTTCAAACCTATTGTAGGCTTTATAGATTAGACCTCTCTTCTAATACAGGCCTTGCCTTTGGACGTAAAGTCTTACAGGCAGTAGTCCCTCCCTAAAATAGTTATCTGGTATTGCTCAATGTGTGCTGTCATGTAGGACTCCTGGAAAGGTATTTACCGGTAAGACTAAATTATGTTGTTTTTTTCTCAAATATTCCTTTCTAGAGATTTTTCAGTGTGCAGGACAAAATGCACCGAGGAACGTTTTATACTGGCATTTTGGGGCGCAAACTATTTGATATGATGCATATAAGTGCCAGAGCTTTTGGCAATTCTGTGAGAAAGTGGTTTACCCCTTTAACCCCTCAAGGACTTAAAGGGGTTCTGCAGTTTGTTTAAACTGATGCTCTATCCTCTGGATTGATCATAATCATCTGATCGGCGGGGGTCCGACACCCGGGACCACCGCCGATCAGCTGTTTGAGAAGGCAGAAATATACCATGTTTTTTTTTGTCACCTCACATCACTAAAAGTACTGCAAGAAAATTTAGACTAAAACCTTCAGGATTACAGGTGCATATCCATGAAGCAAACATAATTACAAAAAAACAAAATGGCTTTACACCATTATATATGCAAACAATAGAGCTAAGAAATGGGGGTTATTCTAGATAAAAGTGGTACAATACCGACCTATAAATGAGTATATATGAATAATGGAAGCTCTTAGCGCACATACGTGTCGGGCCCATCTATCAGGCGTCAAGGTGGCTTCCGCAGATGGGTCCCTATCACTAAAGAAACTGCCTCACTTTGGACTTACTTAAGCCTACAATATTCAGGGCAGTGTAGGAACCAGCTACAAACATACTCTGCTCAGAAGTCCCAGGTAGGGACTGCCATACGCAGGAGAGGAGCGGACCCAGGAACCTCACATATTTGGCGAGCTAAGTACTTTCTGCTTTACCAATAAGACTGTTATTTACTTGTTGGTGCCGGCATATTTGGTAGTACCTGATGTTGGAATAAGCGCTCATTATGTGTTTGGATTGAACTCCTGGTATCAATCGGTTCCCTGATGAGCTGGCCCACAGCCAGTGAAACGCGTCGGGACATTTTTGCTTTATATTTGTTTGTCTGCCCCAGGGTGTGACTGGTCTTTTTGTTTCTGACAAAGCTGGGCAGTCACCATATAGCCTACACCTAGGGACAGACAGAGAGGGGTGTTGATTTATATGTGAGGATTAAGGGATGTTTTAGGGGAAGTCTCCCTCTTTTATTGTATCTCTGTGATTCCTAACTCCCCCTCTGAGTAAGCCAGTGAACACCTCTCCTGGCTGCTTTAAAATTGTCCACCATATCACTCTGGCAGTAGAACATTTATGTGATTAATTTTTGGGCCTATTATTTTAATATGATCAATAAAAGATTGTTTTAAGGTCATCCCATTATTCAATTTATTGCTATTCTCCGCCCTGAGACAGATGGCGTTGGAAAAACCATGGAAAATACCCTTCCAGGGAGAAATCCTTTCTCGGGCCAATTAAACATCCAAACCCTCAGATCTACAATCTAGCTGTCTGGATCCTGAGAGCGAATCACTCTTAAGACAGGGTCTCTGAGTAATCCTCACTCTCAAAGAAAGTAGGAAAAAGGTTACATCGGCGATTTATCTTAAATTCTGGAAGAGGTTTTTACAGTTGGTTGGGAGAAGAACACCCGGACATCTCTTCTCCACCATTAAATAACATACTAGATTTCTTGAAGAATGGGTTAGAACTAGGATTGAGGCCTAGCACCCTTAAGGTCTAGATATCGGCTCTGAGTACGTTTTATGATACAAGCCTGGCTGAACATCGATGGGTAAAGATTTGGGCAGCCTCTAGACTAAGGCCAACCTTGAGGTCTAGGATTCCCCAGTGGGATCTTAACATTGTATTAAATGGTCTGACTAAGCCTCCCTTCTTTCCCTTGGCAGAGATTTCTATCAAACACCTGTCCTTCAAAACTGCTTTTCTGATAGCCATAACGTCTTCTAGACGTATAAGTGAGATTCAGGCCCTTTCCTGTAGAGAACCATACCTGAAGGTTTTTGAGGCCAGAGTAACATTGAGGCTGGACCCAGGGTTCCTCCCCAAGGTGGTATCAGATTATCACTGTGACCAGGAAATCGTTTTACCACCCTTTACAGTCCAACCAAACGATGAGGCTGAAGAAAAATTGCATCTTCTTGATGTCAGAAATACCATCTTACAATATCTAGAAGCTTCTAAGACCTTTAGGAAAGACTATAACCTGTCAGTTCAGTTCGGGGGATGAAACAAGGGACAAGGGGAAGAAGCTTTCCAGGGCCTGTATAGGTTGCTGGATTAGAACCATTCCTTATCCTAGGGGTATTAAAGCTCACTCTACCAGGGCAATTGCCTCTTCGTGGGCAGAAAAAGGAGGGGTCTCCTTAAATCAGATTTGCAAAGCGGCTACTTGGTCAAATATTAACACCTTTGTTAAATATTATCGCCTTAATCTTTCCGCCTCTGCAGATTTAGCATTTGGCCAGAAAATACTACAGTCGGTTTCCCACCCTATGTAAATATTTGTTAGTTCTCACTTGTGGCAGTCATGGTGGATGAAATGGAAAACCGTAATTAGACTAAGGATCCATTCACACGTCCATATCTGTTTTGCGGATCCGCAAAACACGGACACCGGCAATGTGGATTCCGCATTTTGCGGACTGCACATCACTGACACTGTCGTAGAAAATGCCTTTTATTGTCCGCAATTGCGGACAAGAATAGGACCTGTTCTATTTTTTTGCGGATCCAGGAGTTCGGATCCGCAAATGCGAATGCGGACAGTACATTCCGGCTCCATTGAAAATGAACGGGTCCGCACCTGTTCCGCAAAATTGCGGACGTGTGAATGGATCCTTACCGGTAATTCTGTTTTGGGTGGGGGCAATTTAAACTCTATGTATATTCCTGCCCCTACACAGGTCAAGGGTCATCTCTCACTTGTGGCAGTCATGAAGGATTCAAGGAAACTGAATTACCGGTAAGTCTAATTATGTTTTTTTGTGGAATGAAATAAAAAAAGGTCTATGTTTTACAACTTTAAAAATACAAACTTTAAATTTTATTATTTTTTGTGTGTGTATAATTGGGAAAGGGGATGATTTGAATTTTAATATATATTTTTTTTTTGTTACTTTATTTCACTGTATTTTTAGTCCACCCTAGGGTACTTGTACGTGTGATCTTTTTATCACTTCTCCCATAGACTGCACTAGAATACTGCTGCTGTCTGTCAGGCTTTGCCTCAGGCACAGGTTTGCAGGCAGTTCCCTATGACAGACCTAGAATCCTTCACCAGACCCTGGGATGCCATGTCAACTGGGGCTTAGATCAGAGGACAGATTTAACCCCCTCTGTGTAACACAACAGATGCTGTGGTCACTATGGACACAAAGAGAAAAATAATAAATCCATGAAAAAAATTACATTTCTCTTGAATAAACGCACATATCCATCCAGCCTAGTAATGTCCATACATTGTCCGTGCATCAATTGATCTTCCACAGTCCTGCTGGGAATAGAATTTGTGTGACCCTACAGTAAAAATAGCAGAAATTTGCTAAGAACGAGACCAACTGGGGATCCGCAAATCAAAGAAATGGCACAAAAATGTAAGGGTTTTTTCCATCTCAGACACTGGTGCTGGGACCCGCACCTACAATGAGAACGGAGCTGGGAAGTGAACGGAGGGTGCACTGCGTATGCGTAGCCGCCCTCTATTCATTTCTATGGGGCCACCGAAAATAGCCGAGCGCTGGCTCGGCTATTGCCGTCTGCCCCATAGAAATGAATGGGAACATGGGCCGCTCATGCGCGGTGCGCTCCCATTCACTTCTATGGGAGCAGCGCTTGGTGGTGGACGGACCCCGGGAAATCCCAGGCCCTCCAGCCACAGCGCTCCCCGCTTTGTTCTCATTGTAGGTGTGGGTCGCAGCGGTGGGACCCGCACCTATCAGACAATGGGGGCATATCCTAGCGATGTCCCCATTGTCTGAGATGGGAATACCCCTTTAAGGTTTCATTTAATGAGGACCCTTCATGTGTTTTTTTTTTTTTAAGTTTAGATAAATACCTTTACTTGCGGGGTACCCCCTGCTGATGCTGCCACCCTGCCTGTTTTTTTTCAAATATCGCTCCTGCGCCCCGCTGTGTGCCCCCTGCAGTTTTCCCGCTCAGTATGTTAATACTGAGCATCGGTACAGGGAGGAGGAGATGCCAGGGTTTCTCAATGGGCGTCTCCTTCTCCCTGGCTGTGCCGCGATCCAATCGCAGCGGAGAACGTCCCAGCCAAGGAGAACAAAACAAAACAACTCTCCTTCTCACTGGCTGGGACGTTCTCCGCTGTGATTGGATCGCGGCACAGCCAGGGAGAAGGAGACGCCCATTGAGAAACCCTGGCGTCTCCTCCTCCCTGTGCTGATGCTCAGTATTAACCTACTGAGCGGGAAAACTGCAGGGGGCAAAGCGGGGAGCAGGTGCGATATTTGAAAAAAAACAGGCAGGGTGGCAGCATCAGCAGGGGGTACCCCGCAAGTAAAGGTATTTATCTAAACTAAAATAAAACATGAAAGGCCCTCTTTAAACGCTGTCTAATTATTGCTGACCGTGTCACACCCTATTGATGAGGGAAATGGGTACATTCAGTTTATTTATACATTTCCAGGTGGAATAACAGGAGCAGACCAAAGAAAAGTTATTTAAAGGGGTTGTCTCTCTTCAGCACATGCCATTTGTCATGTAGGTAAAGTTAATACCAGGCACTTACTAATGTATTGTTTTTATCCATATTTCCTCATTTTCTGGCTTCAGTCCTTTTTTCCATCCCATTACACACAGCTCATTTCCGGGGGTTACGGCCACCGCTGCAGCGCAGATATGAGGTGTCCCGCACAGGAGCTGCTGTGCATGCCTGCCTATGAATGATCCCAGTCACCAGAGAGGCCGGCGCATTTTCCAATAGTGTGCCAGCACGGCCGCCGCTGCTGGATTGCATAGTGGTCGTAACCTCTGGGTATGAGCAGTGTATTATACGATGGAAAAATGAATCCAGACAGTAAAGGAACAGGGGTGCACCACCAATGAGGCCAGGTGAGGCAGTCACCTCAGGTAGGGGCAATTTGGACGATAACAATACATTAGTAAGTGCCTCGTATTAACTTTCTCTACATGATGAATACCACTTGCTGAAGTGAGACTACCCCTTTAAACAAGACTTGCATAATTGTATTTCAGGTCACAGTCCTGTCTGTCTTAATTTGAGTAGTGACTTGGGGATTCTATGATAACTCCTGAAGGGTGATATCTTGGCTCATGGGACACATTATCTTATGGGTTTTTTTTTTCCTCCAGGTCAAGGACCTAGCAAGAAGGCGGCAAAGCACAAGGCGGCAGAAGTGGCACTCTCCCTACTGAAGAGTGTAGATATGTTTGGAGAAATTCTCGAGGAAAACAGGTGAAGGCGGTTATATGGTTTTAAAGGGCTGTTCCCATCTCAAACATGTGTGGCACATCCACAGAACGTGCCATGAATGTCTGACAAATGCAGGTCCCCTCCTGGTATGGGATCCTCCTTGTCCCCTGTCTGGTCTGGATGCGTTGGTCAGAGCTACAGATACAGGCAAGTGGATTGAGTTACGGAAATGGCTTAGCGCATCAAGCTATGCTGCATCTGCAACTTGTTAGATTTGGAAACTGCATAATTTAGGCTCGGTATACATCTGCCTCCTTTGTAGATTCTGGCAAAAGTGCAGGATTTAGCAATGCAAGCAGTGTTACTTTATCCGGTAGAATTACGTAATCTATAATGGAAATTACGGACCCTGTTAAACCCCACTGACTATATCGGCTGCCATTTGTGTTCAGTAAAGAGAAAAATAGAAATGCCCCTCTAAATCTTTTCAGCATTGGTCATTTAACTGAACGTTTTCACTGCCTGTCAGTCAAAGTGCAGAGGTCGCGGCAGTTGCAGAGAGAGCAGAGCCTCTAGGTGTAACGGCAACGCCCCTGTTGCTCCTAGAGGAACACTTGAATATTTTAAAACATCATTTTTCTCAGCAATGCAGGCACATATGAACATGGGACCAACACAGATGCCTTCAGCTGCCAAGTGCACCTGTAACAGGTCAACCAGTGTCATAGGTACAAATCTGCTGACACATGCCCTTTGAATAATGCAAACATGCAAAATTAATATTGGTCACTTTAATTTTTATTTGCCCATTAGAATGTTGCATATGTTACTTAGGATATTGGAAAGGGAAGTAAAGGAAGAATGCACTGACTGAAATGTGTTTCTTTATATGATTTGTAGTACTGACTGTACAGCTGAACTACCTGCAGAAGTAACCATAAAGTCTGAGGGAGCCTCTCCACCAACGTCAAGGTAAACCAATCATTCCTGTGAACCACCAAGTA
Organism: Bufo bufo; assembly: GCF_905171765.1. Lineage (NCBI taxonomy): Eukaryota > Metazoa > Chordata > Amphibia > Anura > Bufonidae > Bufo > Bufo bufo. The sequence continues at coordinate 584,324,372 of NC_053391.1, forward strand.
GTTTTTTGTCTGTTTATATATGGGTGCCTGCTCATCACCAAAATAACCTATTTAAAGCACGTTTTTATGTTAAAGTAGAACTCCCGACAAAATGTTTATTCTCTGACCTGCTAGAAAGTGATGTCATGTGACCAACTCTGATCCCCAACTGACACAGGAGAGGAAGTCAGTTACGTGTCTATTCATTCCTATGAAAGTGAGGCTCCCATAGGAATACATAGAGAAACTGATGCGTTAGGGAGGTATAACTCACATATATACAGCCACTGGTAAGAAAATTACATTCACTAAAGATTACATTATGTACCTTTTGTAAGAGGTCAGAGAATAAAATTTTGGGCGGGAGTACTTTAATTTTTTATTTTTTTTATTTCCCCTTGTTATTTAAATAAACATTTATAATCCTGCAGTTTTTGCACTGGCCACTAGGCCAAATAAGTTATCACCTCTGTGTAGATAACACCTGCTCCACCATTCATAATAGGTGATATCACAGCTAGGGCTGCAGCTAACGATTATTTTAGCAATCGAGTATTCTACCGATTATTTTTACGATTAGTCCAGTACTCTTATAAGAAAAAATGAATTAATAGACTGTTTTCCTTTATAAAAACTCTTTAGACCCCTGCCATCAGTCCCCAACACCCTTCGTTCTTCCCCAGTGCCATTGGCTCTCACCCACCCCAGTGCCATCTCTCCCCTAAGGCCAGGCCACGCCACACTTCAGTTAAACCACGGACGCACGGTCCGTGAAAGCCCAGCCTCCCTTCCTCCTGACACCCGGAGTGCACAGCGTCATTGGTTGCCTTAGTTGCCCCCCACCCCCTCGGTGTCACCAACTTGCGTTTCCAGCAGGGGCGCCGACGACATTCCATCGTTCCGCGCTACTCTGGGCCTGACGTCACACAGCGCGTCAGGTCACGGCGTGTGTACGTCAGGAGGTCAGTGCAGCGCAGGACCATGGACGTGCTGTGGAGTGTCCGAAGGCCCCCTGCTGGAAAGGTGAGTATTCTGAGCGCATTGTGGGCCAGAGGCAGACCACGGAGCGGGAGTAATAGCAAGCGCTTCAATCCCACTCCGTGGTCGTGTGACAAACGAATCCTTGATGCTAAAAATTTGCATCAAGGATTTTTTTTTGTGTCGAATTACTCGATGCAACGAGTACTCGATTTAAAGCCATAATCACAGCTCATCTACTCCCTCCTGACCTCTGCACAAGTCACAGAGCATGGATAGAAAACTCTCCCATATAAGTCAATGGTTCATCTACTGTCTATTGTGTCTATAGCCCATGTAGTTGCTCTCCAAGGACTAGAAGTCTTAGTATACTTCTCATTCGTATCATTGCGGGACACAGGCTTGACCATGGGTATAGGTGTTGCCGCTAGGAGGCGGACACTAAACACAAAAAAGTGTAAGCTCCTCCCTTCAGCTATACCCTTCCTCCAGGGACTAAGCTAAATCCGTTTTTAGCTTAGTGTCTGTAGGAGGCAGACCTCCCTACATTGCAGGTCTGCTGGTTTTTTGCTCTTTCTTCTTTCCTTTTTTTTTCTAGCAGGAGTTTCATGCAGTCTGTAAAACTGCCTGCATTCCAGACCAGGGGGTCACCCAAGCTCCTTCCTGTTCTCCAGAAGCAAGGGAGGACCAGAGGTTGCAGTAAAAACCTCTGTATCACCACCGCAAGTCCTCTCTGTTCCGGTGCAGCATCCCTCCCCAAGAGGCCGCACACCGAAGGTGGTGATCCGGCTGGAGCCAGGGGGGCAGAAGACGCCGGACAGGTGAGTATAAAAGCGCAAACCTTCCTTCAAGCCTCGCTCTTCCTGGCGTTCAGTCAACAGGGCTCAAAGTCCTTTAACCCCAACAGCTCAGCTGCATGACTGGCAGCTCCCGGCACCCTCCGTTCGGGTGGGCGGCCGGCTTAATTTGTTTCGGCATGTCTGGATGGCTCATGTCCGGATGCATGGGTGAGAGAGGTCATTGCAGAGGGCTACAAGCTGGAATTCAAGTTTTTTTTGGTCGTTACCTCCGACCTCGCCCTCAGCCGCAGATTCCTTTTTTCAGGCGATTCGCACGCTGCTGCCGCAGGGGGTGATTGTTCCGGTTCCTGTTTTCAGGGGTTTTACTCCAATCTATTTGTGATTCCCAAAAAAGAGGGGACGGTCCATCCCGTTCTGGACCTCAAGGCCTTTAACTGCTTCCTTCGCATCCGCAGTTTTCGGATGGAGTCCCTAAGGTCGGTCATTGCGTCCATGGAACCAGGGGAGTACTTGTCCTCGATAGACATCAAGGTTGCTTACCTTCATGTTCCTATCTGGGTCAGTCATCAGAGATTTCTCAGGTTTGCAGTGGGTCCATTTCACTTCCAGTTTGTAGCCCTCCCGTTCGGCCTGGCCACGGCTCCCAGGGTCTTTACGAAGGTTCTGGCGGCAGTCATGGCCCTGCACCATGCCAGGGGGATCGTGGCGTTCCCTTACTTAGACGACATCCTGGTGAAGGGTCCGTCGTTCCGGCTGGCAGTGAACAGCCTAGGCCTCTTTCACACTTGCGTTGTTGGGATCCGGCATGCACTTCCGTTGCCGGAGGTGCCTGCCGGATCCGTAACAACGCAAGTGTACTGAAAGCATTTGAAGACGGGACCGTCTTCCAAATGCGTTCAGTGTTACTATGGCACCCAGGACGCTATTAAAGTCCTGGCTGCCATAGTAGGAGCGGGGAGCGGGGGAGCGGTATACTTACAGTCCGTGCGGCTCCCCGGGCGCTCCAGAATGACGTCAGAGCGCCCCATGCGCATGGATGACGTGATCCATGTGATCACGTGATCCATGCGCTTGGGGCGCCCTGACGTCACTCTGGAGCGCCCGGGGAGCCGCACGGACGGTAAGTATGCTGCTCCCCTGCTCCCCGCTACACTTACCATGGCTGTCAGGACTTTAGCGTCCCGGCAGCCATGGTAACTATTCAGAAAAAGCTAAACGTCGGGTCCGGCAATGCGCCGAAACGACGTTTAGCTTAAGGCCGGATCCGGATCAATGCCTTTCAATGGGCATTGATCCCGGATCCGGCCTTGCGGCAAGTCTTCAGGATTTTTGGCCGGAGCAAAAAGCGCAGCATGCTGCGGTATTTTCTCCGGCCAAAAAACGTTCCGTACCGGAACTGAAGACATCCTGATGCATCCTGAACGGATTACTCTCCATTCAGAATGCATTAGGATAATCCTGATCAGTATTCTTCCGGCATAGAGCCCCGACGACGGAACTCTATGCCGGAAGACAATAACGCAAGTGTGAAAGAGCCCTAAGCATAGTTCTGGAACGCTTCGGGTGGATCCTGAACAGGCAGAAGTCCTGTCTTTATCCAACACAGCGGCTTACTTATCTGGGCATGGTGCTCGACACTTGTCAGGCCAAGGTGTTCTTGCCACCAGAGATGCTATCCTCTCTCCGTCTTCAGGTTCTTCTCTTGTTTCGGCCATGTCCTATTCCCATTCATCGCTGCATGCGGGCTCTGAGTCACATGGTTTCTGCCTTCGAAGTGGTTCCTTATGCTCAGTTACATATGAGAACTTCAGTGAGCCATTCTGTCCAGCTGGGACCATTCTCCAGCCTTCGTGGATTGGCCCATGCGTCTCTCTGCCCCAATCTGCCGGGCCCTCAGATGGTGGTTGGTCTCTCCGATGTTGACATTGGGCCGCTCGTTCATTCCTATCCAGTGGACGGTGGTAACAACGGACGCAAGCCTCCGGGGTTGGGGGGGGGAGTTTTGGAGAATCTCTGTTCAAGGAGTATGGTCACACGAGGAATGCTCCCTTCCATCAATGTTCTGGAGTTGAAGGCGATTCGTCTCTCTCTGCGACATTGGGTCGATCATCTTAGGGGTCGTCCGGTTCGGGTTCAGTCCGACAACTCCACTGGGGTGGCGTACCTCAATCACCAGGGCGGAGCCCGTCAGCCATGGCGGAGACGGCACTGATTCTCAGCTGGGCGGAGAAACATGTTCCGGTGTTGTTGGCAGTTCACATTCCCGGCGTCGACAACTGGATCGCCAACTTCCTCAGCCAGGAGTGTCTCGATTCCGGCGAGTGGGCTCTTCACCCGCAGGTCTTTCGAGCCATCTGCAAGACGTGGGGTCGACCGGACGTGGATCTCATGGCCTCCCGCTTCAACAACAAGGTCGAGGACTTCATCGCATCGTCACCTCCGATGCTAGGGAGGCTCGTCTCCGTAGTGGCCTGCTATGCAGCAGCGGCCGTCCATGGATCCGGGGAGTGTGGTAAGTATAATCCATACAAGGGGCCCGGGCATTGGGGTTTGATAACCCTTTTAACTTTTATTTAATCCAATTAAAAATTTACTTATTTGGAGTCTTCCTCCTCCTGTTGTTGCTTGCGAGGAAAAGCCCTAATTTGATGCCCTGCATATAGAGCTGTTCTTAGTCGTGTTAGGAGGAAGTGCTTCCCTTTTGTCACCTCTCCTGAGATGTCTGTTTTAGTAAATATTTGAAATAACTGATGGAGCAATTTTCTTCTGCAGTGTCCTGTTCCTCTGTTATTTCTTTTAGAAATGTAAGACTGAACTAACTGTTACCAGCAAAATCTGACACTATCCAGTCAGCGGAGCCAAAGGAATGGCAACATCCAATTGTAAGTGGACTTTTAAGTAATAAGAGGAATAACAGAGGAATGGCACAATGCTGAGTTACTAGTAAATTTGATCCAGATTTGTTGTTTCATGGGGAACAAAAGTACATTGCTCAAAAAAATAAAGGGAACACTTAAACAACACAATGTAACTCCAAGTCAATCACACTTCTGTGAAATCAAACTGTCCACTTAGGAAGCAACACAGAGTGACAATCAATTTCACATGCTTTTGTGCAAATGGGATAGACAACAGGTGGAAATTATAGGCAATTAGCAAGACAGCCCCAATAAAGGAGTGGTTCTGCAGGTGGTAACCACAGACCACTTCTCAGTTCCTATGCTTCCTGGCTGATGTTTTGGTCACTTTTGAATGCTGGCGGTGCTTTCACTCTAGTGGTAGCATGAGACGGAGTCTACAACCCACACAAGTGGCTCAGGTAGTGCAGCTTATCCAGGATGGCACATCAATGCGAGCTGTGGCAAGAAGGTTTGCTGTGTCTGTCAGCGTAGTGTCCAGAGCATGGAGGCGCTACCAGGAGACAGGCCAGTACATCAGGAGACGTGGAGGAGGCCGTAGGAGGGCAACAACCCAGCAGCAGGACCGCTACCTGCACCTTTGTGCAAGGAGGAACAGGAGGAGCACTGCCAGAGCCCTGCAAAATGACCTCCAGCAGGCCACAAATGTGCATGTGTCTGCTCAAACAGTCAGAAACAGACTCCATGAGGGTGATATGAGGGCCCGACGTCCACAGGTGGGGGTTGTGCTTACAGCCCAACACCGTGCAGGACGTTTGGCATTTGCCAGAGAACACCAAGATTGGCAAATTCGCCACTGGCGCCCTGTGCTCTTCACAGATGAAAGCAGGTTCACACTGAGCACATGTGACAGAATCTGGAGACGCCGTGGAGAACGTTCTGCTGCCTGCAACATCCTCCAGCATGAACGGTTTGGCATTGGGTCAGTAATGGTGTGGGGTGGCATTTCTTTGGAGGGCCACACAGCCCTCCATGTGCTCGCTAGAGGTAGCCTGACTGCCATTAGGTACCGAGATGAGATCCTCAGACCCCTTGTGAGACCATATGCTGGTTCGGTTGGCCCTGGGTTCCTCCTAATGCAAGACAATGCTAGACCTCATGTGGCTGGAGTGTGTCAGCAGTTCCTGCAAGACGAAGGCATTGATGCTATGGACTGGCCCGCCCGTTCCCCAGACCTGAATCCAATTGAGCACATCTGGGACATCATGTCTCGCTCTATCCACCAACGTCACGTTGCACCACAGACTGTCCAGGAGTTGGCAGATGCTTTAGTCCAGGTCTGGGAGGAGATCCCTCAGGAGACCGTCCGCCACCTCATCAGGAGCATGCACAGGCGTTGTAGGGAGGTCATACAGGCACGTGGAGGCCACACACACTACTGAGCCTCATTTTGACTTGTTTTAAGGACATTACATCAAAGTTGGATCAGCCTGTAGTGTGTTTTTCCACTTTAATTTTAAGTGTGACTCCAAATCCAGACCTCTATGGGTTGAAAAATTTGATTTCCATTTTTTTTATTTTTGTGTGATTTTGTTGTCAGCACATTCAACTATGTAAAGAACAAAGTATTTCAGAAGAATATTTAATTAATTCAGATCTAGGATGTGCTATTTTTGTGTTCCCTTTATTTTTTTGAGCAGTGTAGTTGCAAAAACTGACACGTCAGGAGAGCGGAGTGGTCCTTATATAGGTGTCGTATTGACTGGGAAGCACATTAAATAGGTAGGGCTGAGGACGGTGTACTGCATACATTATTAAAACCTGCAGAGGGCAAATGACGTAGACATCAAGAAAATCTCTAGGTTGTAGATGAAGGCCTTTTGGAAGGAGTATTGTTAGTCCTGTCAGCTTCTGGTTCTTCTCAATGCAGATGGTGCCAGGCACCGTACTCAGCCTGAGAATCCCAGCAAATATTCAATACTATATGTAAACTTTCAGCACTGAATCGAAAAACTGTCAGAGAGCATTGGAGCAGCAGTGCTGGGAGATCAGACCGGTCAGTAGGGCTACTTTTTTAATTTTATAACCCTTCTTGCCTTTACATACATTTTTGGGGGTCTCTAAAAACCCCTTTTAATGTTTTCTTCTTTGTGTAGGAATCACAGCATTGACATGAAACCGCCTTTGTCGGCCCAGCAGTCAGAGTGTAATCCTGTGGGGGCCCTACAGGTAGATTATTCTGCTCCTGCCCTTATTTTGCTACATTTGCTGCAAGTGTTCTTTTTGTCTTATTGCCATCTTTGTTTTCTCCTCTTTGTCAGGAGTTGGTGGTGCAGAAAGGCTGGAGACTTCCCGAATACACAGTAACACAGGAGTCAGGCCCAGCACACAGGAAAGAGTTCACCATGACCTGCCGGGTGGAGCGCTTTCTAGAGATTGGTAAGTGAGCTCTGCTGGATAGACAGCACGAAGGGAGATGGGATGGAGGCTGTCAGACATCAGGCGGTGAGGAGCCTTCTGAGAATACCGGGTCCATAACTTCAATCATTGTCTTGAAATGAAGCACTTTATAAGATTGCAATATAGAGAAGTGGGAAAAGGAATCCAGGATCCCGGTCAGACTGAATTCCTTTTTCCACTTCATTATTTATAACCCTGACATTTCCATGCATCCAACAGCTGTGCAGGTGAGTTGGCCATGTATAGGGGAATTTCTCAATTTGTTAATTTATGCTAAAGCTAAATTTTATGCTATATAAAACACCTATTTTTTCCAAACTCCTCCCCAATGGCACTAAACAGGAGGGAACCCCTGCCTCCCAGGGACAGGAAACAACGTGGAGAGTAAAAGTTTAAAAGCCTCCTCCCCTTTACCTTGTCCAGTTGTTTCCTGTCCCTTGGGGATGAAGTGGAGACGTGGCGGGGTTCCCTCCTGCCTAGTTTCCGCTCAGCCTTATGGTAAGTTAACCCTGACCTGTGTCGGGAGGGCTGATGCAGAGCGGCGGATTTCGGAGCGTGATGCTGGCCCCTCTGTCAGCTTTGGTGTAAGCCCTGCGGCGGCAGGCAATCCATTGCATTTCTGCTCCTCTCGGTAGGCAGCGATGGGAGAACGGCGGCAGGCAGTTGCGATTCTCCAGGAGGGTCGGAGTCTTTCGAGCTCAGGTCACGTGCGCGCATCTGGGGAACTGGATGACTCGCTTCGGCGTGCGGCTGCACACTATGTGACTCGGAAGTTCGGGCTGTAAAAGGCCGGCATGCGCGGCGGTATAGCTTTCCTCAGTCGGAGCACAGCCTGTCCAGAAAAGGTGTCATGTCCCTTCAAGCAGAGATGTCTGCCGATCCTCTCAAAGCCCTCAGCCCGTTAAGCCTCCCCTGGGTGAAATTCCTTATGTAGCACCTCTTTTTGTGTGGAGGTGTTGAGTGTATTTTCACCTTTGTTCATGGTGGAAGTTCCCATGTTTAAACAAAAGCTCCCTTCTAAGGGATTGTTTTTTTAAATTTCAGGGCAGAGATGGCAGTAAAAGTGGGGAACCTTCGCTAAAGAAGAAATGTGCTATTTGCAAGAAGCATTTAGCCGCCCATATTAAAAAGCCTCTTTGTCAAAAATGTACGGATGTCAGATGAAGCTCCATCTTTGGTTGAGAGTCTGAAATCCATCATAAAGGAGGAAGTAAGCCCTGCTATTGACGCAAAGATGGCTTTAATTCTGCAAAAACACTCTACATCCAGATCTAATCCCGAAACTCAGGTTGATATAGATTTTGATTTAGACGAGGGTGAAGTTTCATCTAATTCTGACTCTGCCTCATCTGACGATAAATCTGTAGGGTCTTTATGTTCTATAGAAGAGACCGAGTCTAAAGAGCCACACTCTATACAAGACCACATGTTTAAAGGTCTGGTGGATAAAAAGAGGCAAGTTTTTCCTGTCCATGAAAACATAAAAAAAGCTCATTTCTGAGGAATGGAAGGATCCAGAAAAGAGATTGGGCATTTCAAAAATCTTTAAAAGAAAGTATCCGTTTAATGAATCTGATTCGGCTCACTGGGATAAAACTCCCAGAGTGGACGCCCCTATAGCCGGGATCTCTAAGAAATCATCCTTACCCTTTGAAGATGTTGGGCTCCTTCCAGACGCCATGGCTAAAAAATGTAAATCAGTTCTTAAAAGATCCTGGGAAACATGTATGTCCATGCTAAGACCCAGTGTTGCGACCACTTATACTGCTAGGGCCCTTTAATTGTGGTTATCCCAGCTTGAGGAACACTTGATCTCCGGTACTGCAAGAGAGGATATCTTGTCCTCCATGCCAGTTTTGAAACAGGCCTCCAATTTCTTGGCGGGCGCATCAGTGGATCTGTTAAAACTTTCCGCTAGAGTGGCGGCTGTATCTAATAAGCACGACCACCACTGCTGGACTGCAGGATGGTCGTGACCCTGGAAACGGGCAGTGTATAATGCAGGGGTGCACAACCTTTTCTGGTTGGGGGCCACATTGTCAACCTGAACCAATTCCAAGGGCCGAAAATAAACTTTAAAGGGGTATTACCAAGTGAAATACTATATTTAAGGCATATTGAACATACAGTATATATTATAAATGTCTAGTTACACTTCCAGGACTCCCATCTAATGGGACAGAACATTAAAGATTCATGTGAGCAGCCACAAGACATAGACATACATGTCTGCTACCAGGTGGTTGGGGGCCGCATAGAATGGTATTGAGGGCCGCATGTGGCCCCCGGGCCGCAGGTTGTGCACCCCTGGTATAATGTGATGGAAAAATGAATCAAGCCAGCAAAGGAGGCAATATGAACAATCACAGTACACAGTAGTGCTTTGTATTAACTTTCTCGATAAATGCCATTTGCTAAAATAAGATGACCCCTTTACATGGCAACTTTCAGCAGATTCATACCTATGAAACTGGCTGATCTTTTGCTTGTGTCATTGGCAGCTGAAGGCATCTGTGTTGGTCTCATATTCATATGTGCCCGCACTGCTGAGAATAATAAGGTTTTATATATACAAATGAGCCTTTAGGAGCAACTGGGGCATTGCTGTTTACACTGCCTGGTCCTGTCAATAAAGTGCAGAGGGGGCAGCAGATGAAGAGAGAGCAGCGCCTCTAGGTGTAACGGCAACACCCCCATTGCTCCTAGAGGCTCATTTGCATATATTAAAACATCATTTTTCTCAGCAATCCGAGCACATAGGAACATGGGACCGACACAGATGCCTTCAGCCGGCAAGTGCACATGTAACAGGTCAGCCAGTCTCGTAGGTACAAATCTGCTGACAGATGCCCTTTAATGCTGTGGATTCTCTGCAGCTGCATTTCATGCTAAAAATCAAAATCGTGTTTTACAAGTAAAGAGGATGACATTTTAGAAACCCACACACTGCAGAGAACACTTGCAGCATAAACTGGCTTCCGCTGCCGGTATTCACTCTGCAGCAATGTAAAGATTGTAAACCACAGAGGACCTTCTGTGATCCTGGCAGTTAAGCAGCTGCAAAAACCAGCCCGTTTTGGGAGTTTTTTTGTGGCAGTGATTTTCATCCCGGTCCACTGTGGATTTTATATATTGGATCCTACTCCATGTGGCTGTAAGTATTTTAATATTAAAGGGCTTGTGCATATTTTTATTTTTTTTCTCCTTGTCCGTTCTGTTTTTTTCTATTTGCAGCCCATATGCGGAACCATTCACTTCAATGGGGCTCCAAAAAAAACGAAAAAACTGAGTGTATCCAGTATCCGCATGGCTGTTCAGCAGAAAAATAGAATATTTTTGTCCGTATTACGGACAAGGATAGGACTGTTCGATTAGGGGCCAGCTCTTCGGTTCTGCAAAATGCGGAATGCACACGGCCAGTGTCCGTGTTCCTGTAGAATCAGTGCCTGCATGTTCTCAGACTGCTGACCCTGTTCCAGGGGGAATCGCATAGGGGCAGTATTAATGAAGGGTGTATATTTGTGTATTGCAATGTTTTTGGTAAATCTTTCTCAACCTGAAAGGTGATGCTATGACCGTGAGGTTTAGCAGATGTAAATGAATCTTGATTTCAGACAGCGCTGAGCCGATTAGTATTCTCTTGGTTGTAGGCATACATGTGAAGTCATCCAGACGAAGTAGAACTAAAGTAATAACTTTATAAATCCTTGAGCAATATATGCCACATTTTTATTGTGGCGTTTATTACGTCTGTCTGCCCTGGCTGTGCTGTAAAATACCTGGCAACTCGGGTGACATATGGCCGACTGGCTTCAGTTTGTAATTCAGTAAATATGTCTCTGCTTCCCGTGTTTATATCCGTGGATTTATGTATCCATGTATTACACACAGCTGTCCATTCTCCATGTATGACCATCCCTGAGGCTCAAGCGTCCTTTTATTCTTATTGTGGATTGAGGCTACACCCCACCTGTAACATTAAAAGGAGCCATACATGATACTCTATACATTGATTAGACCAGTGCTAGATATGGTCATAACATAGCAAATACATTTAGCAGTTATTGGTACAGTCAGATTGTAACCCTATTATTAAATCTGTAAGGTCTGCCTATTTGTCCGGCAAAGAGAGAAAATATTACAGAAACTTACAGTCAGTTTATTTCCAGGCAGTGGCACATCCAAGAAGCTGGCGAAGAGAAATGCTGCGGCCAAGATGCTCCTGCAGATTCACAGGGTACCCACAGAGCATCGGGAAAATGGAGAGCCAGAGCCTGAAGATGATCAGTTTTCTATGGTAATTATGAGCCAGCTTGAGAAGGGTAAGGTATTGGCCATTAGATTTGTTTCATTTTGAACCATAAACGCTCATCACCCATTCCAGAAAGTCCCTTCTTTCCTCCGTTGGCTGGTCATTTTCCTCCGTTGGCTTTTGGCCTTTTCATGTTTCAGGACCTTTAGTTGAAGAAGGAAGCTGCACTTCAGATCAACCTCCTGGAACTGAGGGCAATTTTACTAGGCCGTGTCCACTGGACCTCTCTTCAGAGTTTTTCAGTCGGGGTTTCCAACAGACAATTCCACGGATTTAGCTTATTTGAACTACCAATGGGGCACCAGGAGCCGTCTGGTTCCAACTCTCTCAGCAGTCCATATTCTAGGGATGGGCAATAGGATGGTGTACTACCTCATCAAGGAGAAAACTGTATCTATAACTGGTGGTAGGTTGTGGTGGCTCACTAGCAAGTAGTTAAGGTATGGTGCTGCAAGCTCATATAGAGGGAATCACCCCACCCTCTCTTAAAAGGCAAATGTAGTAATAGGAAAATGAGTGAGCACTCATACACTTGGCAACCAGATTGACATATGCAGAAAATATTTATTATATCCCCATAAAATACAAGTAATAAAATTTATAAGAACAATGTAGCAATAATATACAACATTACAGTCACATATGTTGTGGTAGATATGATCGATACTATATTCAATAAAAATATATTCAATAGAAATATTCGATAAATTGAATGGTAGAAAATTCAATGTTGAAATATTCGATAGAATATTCATATGACTCAATAGTGTCAATAAATTCAATAATATATATCACACCAAAAAACTTCAAGTATATGCTGTTATTTGGGAAAGAGGGGGTATTATCTTCTAGCGCTCTATCCCAATTTGGGAAACTGAATGTCACTGAAAATGTTGTAGGTGTATTCGCTGGGAGCGCAACATGTTCATAAAGTGTCCACAGGAATCCTGATAATGTGAAAAGTCTCTTATAGCTGATCCTTTTATGGTCGATATGAGCTTTGAATTGAAGAAAACTTTAAATCGATATTTGGCTTACCGTCTAGCGTCTGCTGTCTCCCTATTGCTTCAATGGAGCTTTAAATATTTGCCGGCTTATTCAGTCGCTCCATACAGCAAGCTGGTTTAAATTTCGCGGGAGTTCCAAAGATCGCGGGAGTTGCCACTCTGTTCCGCAATTTCCTTTGGTGCAGCTTTCGACGATAAGAATAGTTAATCCTTTACTGTAGAAATTTTCTTCTGTATGGCCATACAGTATTATAGGAGGCTTTTCAATGCAGGTACATCACTTGTTTCACCATACGCGTTACGGGTAGATTCACTCTCCCTTCCTTGACCACTGTTTCCGGGGTCCCGGAAACAGGACTTCATGACTGACGAGTAAAACCCATTTGTATCTAGAAGTATGACAAAATTACTTCTCTCTTACTTTAAAGGGGTTCTGCACTTTGTTTAAACTGATGGTCTATCCTCTGGATAGATCATCCGCATCTGATCGGTGGGGGTCCGACACCCGCCGATCAGCTGTTTGAGAAGGCAGCGGCGCTCCAGCAGCGCCGCGGCCTTCTCACTGTTTACCACTGGCCCAGTGACGTCACGACTTGTATCAACTGGCCTGGGCGGGGCTAAGCTCCATTCAAGGGAACAGAGCTTAGCCGCGCCCAGGCCAGTGATACTAGTCGTGACGTCACTGGGCCTGCGGTAAACAGTGAGAAGGCTTCAGCACCGCTGCCTTCTCAAACAGCTGATTGGCAGGGGTCCCGGGTGTCGGACCCCTGCCGATCAGATGCTGATCTATCCAGAGGATAGATCATCAGTTTAAACAAAGTGCAGAACCCCTTTAAGAGCATAGATTTCACTAGTAATTCGTTCTCTCTTGATACATTTCTGTGTACGGACTGGTTATGAATGAGCGATGCTTTGTTTTGCTATGTGCAGAATACAGGAGGGGGAAGACTGGATGGGAGCAGAGGTCGAGGACTAGCCTGTACTTGGGACTCTTTGCGCAATTCTGCTGGAGAAAAGATCCTTCACCTAAGAAGTCATCCACTTACCATCCTTAATTCTGGCTTCTGTGCCCTGCTGCAAGACCTGTCTGAGGAGCAAAGCTTTCAGATCAGCTATCTTGATATTGGTAAGATGAGGATTTTTTTTCAGCTGTGTTATAGCAATGGGATCGACCTACATGCAGGCCATGCCAACCTAGAGGTTGAAACGCCACCGATCAGGAGGTGTTTGCATATCCTAGTAATGTGCTTTTTGATATTGATGAACTATCCTCAGGGTAGGAGGTGAATGGGAGCGGCACTGCAGTTACCAGGTCCATCCACTACACAGTAAAGTGAGCAGTGTAGTTCTGGAGCCAGAGCTAAAAGGTTTCCTGATGATGGGGTGTCCTGAGGACAGGCCAACAAAATCAAAATTCTGGGTAAGCCTTTTAAAGGGGTTGTGGCATCAGGGACTTTGGCATATTGCTAGGATGTGCCATCAAAGTCAGATGCCCACCTCTGAGACCCGCACCTAAGCTGTAAAACAGGCCCCTAAAAGTAAAGTAGAGCGCATGCGTGGCATGCTCATCATTCATTTCTATGAGAGTTCTAAAAAAAGGTGAGCGAGCATGTTCGGCTATTTTCAGAACTCCCATAGAAATGAATGGATAGTGACTGTGCATGTGGGTTTGCTCTCCACTCACTTCAGGGGGGGGGGGGGCTTCACCCACTCCTGACATTGGTGGCATATCCTAGCGATGTGCCACCAATGCCTCAGATGAGACAAGCCCTTTAACCACCTCAGCCCCCAGTGCTTAAACACCCTGAAAGACCAGGCCACTTTTTACACTTCTGACCTACACTACTTTCACCGTTTATTGCTCGGTCATGCAACTTACCACCCAAATGAATTTTACCTCCTTTTCTTCTCACTAATAGAGCTTTCATTTGGTGGTATTTCATTGCTGCTGACATTTTTACTTTTTTTGTTATTAATCGAAATTTAACGATTTTTTTGCAAAAAAATGACATTTTTAACTTTCAGTTGTCAAATTTTGCAGAAAAAACGAGATCCATATATAAATTTTGCTCTAAATTTATTGTTCTACATGTCTTTGATAAAAAAAAATGTTTGGGTAAAAAAAAAATGGTTTGGGTAAAAGTTATAGCGTTTACAAACTATAGTACAAAAATGTGAATTTCCGCTTTTTGAAGCAGCTCTGACTTTCTGAGCACCTGTCATGTTTCCTGAGGTCCTACAATGCCCAGACAGTACAAACACCCCACAAATGACCCCATTTCGGAAAGTACACACCCTAAGGTATTTGCTGATGGGCATAGTGAGTTCATAGAACTTTTTATTTTTTGTCACAAGTTAGCGGAAAATGATGATTTTTTTTTTTTTTTTTTTTTTTTTTTTTCTTACAAAGTCTCATATTCCACTAACTTGTGACAAAAAATAAAAAGTTCTATGAACTCACTATGCCCATCAGCGAATACCTTGGGGTCTCTTCTTTCCAAAATGGGGTCACTTGTGGGGTAGTTATACTGCCCTGGCATTCTAGGGGCCCAAATGTGTGGTAAGGAGTTTGAAATCAAATTCTGTAAAAAATGACCTGTGAAATCCGAAAGGTGCTCTTTGGAATATGGGCCCCTTTGCCCACCTAGGCTGCAAAAAAGTGTCACACATCTGGTATCTCCGTACTCAGGAGAAGGTGGGGAATGTGTTTTGGGGTGTCATTTTATATATACCCATGCTGGGTGAGAGAAATATCTTGGCAAAAGACAACTTTTCCCATTTTTTTATACAAAGTTGTCATTTGACCAAGATATTTATCTCACCCAGCATGGGTATATGTAAAAAGACACCCCAAAACACATTCCTCAACTTCTCCTGAGTACGGGGATACCAGATGTGTGACACTTTTTTGCAGCCTAGGTGGGCAAAGGGGCCCATATTCCAAAGAGCACCTTTCGGATTTCACTCCTCATTTTTTCCTGAATTTGATTTCAAACTCCTTACCACACATTTGGGCCCCTAGAATACCAGGGCAGTATAACTACCCCACAAGTGACCCCATTTTGGAAAGAAGACACCCCAAGGTATTCCGTGAGGGGCATGGCGAGTTCCTAGAATTTTTTATTTTTTGTCACAAGTTAGTGGAAAATGATGATTTTTTTTTTTTTCATACAAAGTCTCATATTCCACAAACTTGTGACAAAAAATAAAAACTTCCATGAACTCACTATGCCCATCAGCGAATACCTTGGGGTCTCTTCTTTCCAAAATGGGGTCACTTGTGGGGTAGTTATACTGCCCTGGCATTCTAGGGGCCCAAATGTGTGGTAAGTAGGTAAATGACCTGTGAAATCCGAAAGGTGCTCTTTGGAATGTGGGCCCCTTTGCCCACCTAGGCTGCAAAAAAGTGTCACACATCTGGTATCTCTGTATTCAGGAGAAGTTGGGGAATGTGTTTTGGGGTGTCTTTTTACATATACCCATGCTGGGTGAGATAAATATCTTGGTCAAATGCCAACTTTGTATAAAAAAATGGGAAAAGTTGTCTTTTGCCAAGATATTTCTCTCACCCAGCATGGGTATATGTAAAATGACACCCCAAAACACATTCCCCAACTTCTCCCGATTACGGAGATACCAGATGTGTGACACTTTTTTGCAGCCGAGGTGGGCAAAGGGGCCCATATTCAAAAGAGCACCTTTCGGATTTCACAGGTCATTTTTTACAGAATTTGATTTCAAACTCCTTACCACACATTTGGGCCCCTAGAATGCCAGGGCAGTATAACTACCCCACAAGTGACCCCATTTTGGAAAGAAGAGACCCCAAGGTATTCGCTGATGGGCATAGTGAGTTCATGGAAGTTTTTATTTTTTGTCACAAGTTAGTGGAATATGAGACTTTGTATGAAAAAAAAAAAAAAAAAAATAAGCATTTTCCACTAACTTGTGACAAAAAATAAAAAATTCTAGGAACTCGCCATGCCCCTCACGGAATACCTTGGGGTGTCTTCTTTCCAAAATGGGGTCACTTGTGGGGTAGTTATACTGCCCTGGCATTTTCCAGGGGCCCTAATGTGTGGTAAGTAGGTAAATGACCTGTGAAATCCTAAAGGTGCTCTTTGGAATATGGGCCCCTTTGCCCACCTAGGCTGCAAAAAAGTGTCACACATGTGGTATCGCCGTATTCAGGAGAAGTTGGGGAATGTGTTTTGGGGTGTCATTTTACATATACCCATGCTGGGTGAGAGAAATATCTTGGCAAAAGACAACTTTTCCAATTTTTTTATACAAAGTTGGCATTTGACCAAGATATTTCTCTCACCCAGCATGGGTATATGTAAAATGACACCCCAAAACACATTCCCCAACTTCTCCTGAGTACGGCGATACCAGATGTGTGACACTTTTTTTGCAGCCTAGATGCGCAAAGGTGCCCAAATTCCTTTTAGGAGGGCATTTTTAGACATTTGGATACCAGACTTCTTCTCACGCTTTGGGGCCCCTAGAATGCCAGGGCAGTATAAATACCCCACATGTGACCCCATTTTGGAAAGAAGACACCCCAAGGTATTCAATGAGGGGCATGGCGAGTTCATAGAAATTTTTTTTTTTTGGCACAAGTTAGCGGAAATTGATATTTTTAATTTTTTTCTCACAAAGTCTCCCGTTCCGCTAACTTGGGACAAAAATTTCAATCTTTCATGGACTCAATATGCCCCTCACGGAATACCTGGGGGTGTCTTCTTTCCGAAATGGGGTCACATGTGGGGTATTTATACTGCCCTGGCATTCTAGGGGCCCTAAAGCGTGAGAAGAAGTCTGGAATATAAATGTCTAAAAAATTTTACGCATTTGGATTCCGTGAGGGGTATGGTGAGTTCATGTGAGATTTTATTTTTTGACACAAGTTAGTGGAATATGAGACTTTGTAAGAAAAAAAAAAAATCAATGTGATCAATGACAGGGGGGTGATCAGGGAGTCTATATGGGGTGATAACCACAGTCATTGATCACGCCCGTGTAAGGCTTCATTCAGACGTCCGGATGCGTTTTGCGGATCCGATCCATCTATCAGTGCATCCGTAAAAATCATGCGGACATCTGAATGGAGCTTTACAGGGGGGTAATCAATGACAGGGGGGTAATCAGGGAGTCTATATGGGGTGATCACCACAGTCATTGATCACGCCCCTGTAAGGCTTCATTCAGACGTCCGGATGCGTTTTGCGGATCCGATCCATCTATCAGTGCATCCGTAAAAATCATGCGGACATCTGAATGGAGCTTTACAGGGGGGTAATCAATGACAGGGGGGTAATCAATGACAGGGGGGTGATCAGGGAGTCTATATGGGGTGATCACCACAGTCATTGATCATGCCCCTGTAAGGCTTCATTCAGACGTCCGGATGCGTTTTGCGGATCCGATCCATCTATCAGTGCATCCGTAAAAATCATGCGGATATCTGAATGGAGCTTTACAGGGGGGTAATCAATGACAGGGGGGTGATCACCACAGTCATTGATCATGCCCCTGTAAGGCTTCATTCAGACGACCGGATGCGTTTTGCGGATCCGATCCATGTATCAGTGCATCCGTAAAAATCATGCGGACATCTGAATGGAGCTTTACAGGGGGGTAATCAATGACAGGGGGGTGATCACCACAGTCATTGATCATGCCCCTGTAAGGCTTCATTCAGACGTCCGGATGCGTTTTGCGGATCCGATCCATCTATCAGTGCATCCGTAAAAATCATGCGGACATCTGAATGGAGCTTTACAGGGGGGTAATCAATGACAGGGGGGTAATCAATGACAGGGGGGTGATCAGGGAGTCTATATGGGGTGATCACCACAGTCATTGATCATGCCCCTGTAAGGCTTCATTCAGACGTCCGGATGCGTTTTGCGGATCCGATCCATCTATCAGTGCATCCGTAAAAATCATGCGGACATCTGAATGGAGCTTTACAGGGGGGTAATCAATGACAGGGGGGTGATCACCACAGTCATTGATCATGCCCCTGTAAGGCTTCATTCAGACGACCGGATGCGTTTTGCGGATCCGATCCATGTATCAGTGCATCCGTAAAAATCATGCGGACATCTGAATGGAGCTTTACAGGGGGGTAATCAATGACAGGGGGGTAATCAATGACAGGGGGGTGATCAGGGAGTCTATATGGGGTGATCACCACAGTCATTGATCACGCCCCTGTAAGGCTTCATTCAGACGTCCGGATGCGTTTTGCGGATCCGATCCATCTATCAGTGGATCCGTAAAAATCATGCGGACGTCTGAATGGAGCTTTACAGGGGGTTGATCAATGACAGGGGGTGATCAGGGAGTTTATATGGGGTGATCAGGGGTGATTAGGGGTGATCAGGGGCTAATAAGGGGTTAATAAGTGACGGGGGGGGGGGGTGTAGTGTAGTGTAGTGGTGCTTGGTGCTACTTTACTGAGCTACCTGTGTCCTCTGGTGGTCGATCCAAACAAAGGGGACCACCAGAGGACCAGGTAGCAGGTATATTAGACGCTGTTATCAAAACAGCGTCTAATATACCTGTTAGGGGTTAAAAAAAACACATCTCCAGCCTGCCAGCGAACGATCGCCGCTGGCAGGCTGGAGATCAACTCTCTTACCTTCCGTTCCTGTGAGCGCGCGCGCCTGTGAGCGCGCGCGCCTGTGTGCGCGCGTTCACAGGAAGTCTCGCGTCTCGCGAGATGACGCGTATATGCGTGACTGTGCGCAGCGCTGCCACCTCCGGAACGCGATCCTGCGTTAGGCGGTCCGGAGGTGGTTAAGGATCCAAGAGAAACTTAAAAAAATAAAATAAAATTATATATAATGTAATGGATCTGCAGAGCACCAACTGAGTGGTATTGAGGGGTGGACCTACCCAAATTCTAACAGATTTCATATCCTATCTAATCTTTTTCCTCAGATGAGTGTAGTTTGAGTGGCCTGTACCAATGTCTTGTGGAGCTTTCGACACAACCCACGACTGTATGTCACGGTTCTGCTGCCACGAGAGAAGCAGCCCGAGCTAACGCTGCACACAACGCGCTGCAGTATCTGAAAATCATGGCTGGCAGTAAGTGAACGTGAAGAAGAGAGAAGAACAGAAATCTGCTTAATTTTTTTGGGTTACTCAAGGACTCAACACCAGAAGAGCCTAAGCCTCTATACTATGTGCACCGCAAAGCCCCCATATATGCTCCAACAAAATGTGACCAACCGTGGCTGAAAAACAGTGCTGCTACTTTAGAAATCTACCGCAAGCTCACCATCCGATAAGACTGAGGATGAGCTTGTGGTAAATTTTATCAATCAGGTCCATGTTTTCCTGTCAGCTGTTGAATCTAAATACTTGATCCCATTCATAGTACTGGGGGAGAAAAGAGGGCGCCCCCCCCCCCCCACACACACACATGCATGATTACATTGCACAGGTTCCTATTTATTTTGCGGCCTTTAATGTGACCAATGTTCATCTTAAAGGTGACAAATTATTTTGTTTGTAAGAAGGTGCTTTTTGGCACTTGTCCAAGTGTCCATTATTTACCTCAAGGATCAGCACAGTGGACCGAAGACTCATAAGAACGTGAGATCTACCGTCAGGAACATGAAATAGATGGATCCAACCAGAAACACGCCACCTGTATCGGACGCTTTAATAGCTTATATACATTTATTAGAGAGAGCTATTATTTTGGACCAACTGTCTTGTGTCTGTAGTATTTACTGTACAGGACTGTGCTAAAGCCGTCCTGATCCAGTTCCTGGAGAACATATGAATTGGTTTCATGAGATGATGTAGGTATTTTTGAGTATTAAAAGACATCTTTTCATTCAAGTGCAGAATTGTAAATATAAATTCTACTTGACAGCAATTTTTTGTTCCTTGATTTATTAAATGAGTGGCTTATTAAAAGCACCATGGTCCAGGAGACTGGGTTTGTCCCATGAGAAATATTCTACAGTTTTCAAACCAGCACTTGAACCTGAAAACTTTTGTAATTGCATCTAATAAAAAAATGTATTATATAATAACTCTCTCAGTAACTGTATAGCGCCACCTGCTGTTTGCTCTTTTTCTACATTCTCTGCCGTGCTCACTGAAATGGAAGCACATGCTCAGTTCCATCTTTCAACTTTCTTCAACTGCAGCAGAAAGGACATGCCCCTTAATCTGACAGCTTGAAATCTAGCAGAACAATTAGAGCAATGAATGGGGATCTCTCTTGATCAATGTGATGTACAGGTATGGTTCTAGAAGTTGTCATGTATTAGTTTATGTATATAGGCGGCCCACGTAGTTGCTGTGGGGCCTGAGTTCATGGAAGGTCCCACGCCCTATTTCTCTAGTTATGCATTTATCATTGCCACAGTCTTCCGTCCCGAGTCCCTATCTAGGACCTGGGCGGCCCCTGCTTCCCCTCTGCTCAGGCCAACCCCCCCTTTGGGTGCAAACCACCGATGGGCGATGTCCCACCTGTGAGCTTTCTCTTTCTGACAGACCTTGACCCAGCCAGTGACATACTGCAACGCCGCTCATTCTCCTCTGTTTGCTGGGCACTCGCACTGCACTGGCCAATCAGCATTAAGTGGTGCAAAGCTCGTGCTGTTGATTGGCCAGTGTGCGAGTCGCAGAGCAGAACTGTGCAGGCGGGTGGATGGGCAGGACGCAGTCTTGTGCTTACCGCGCTCACGTCACGCGCTGCAGTTGCCACTGCCACCACCTGCCTCATACTGCCACCAGTTCCACTGAGACCCAAGTCCCAACTCCAACCAGCCCCCAGCAGCGCCGGCTTGCCCCTGGCCTGTTGTGTGCCACTGCCAATCTGCCACCAAGGACAAAGTAAGTTGTACACTCAGAGTGTGTCACTCACTGCTGTATGTTTAAAAAAAGTTCAGTGGGGATGGTTATTGGTGGGAAGAGGGAAGCAAGCAGAGTTCCTACAGGGTTGGGGGGCACTGTTCTATAAGGCTTATTATATAGAGGACTAAGGACAGTGCACCGCTCCTGTCGTTTAACCCCTCAGGTGCTGCGATCAACGCTGATCACGGCACCTGTAAGTGAAGGCAGAGAGATGTGGATCAGAGCCCCAGCAGTGTGAACACCAATATATTAAATGTTTAAATCACCCCAATTTTACATATAAAAATAATCGTATTAGGTATTGCCGCGCCTGAAAATGTCTGCACTATTTAAAAAAAAAAAAAACTACTACGCTGTAACGGAAAAAAATTAATAAATTAAAAACACGCAAGGGCAGGTGGTGGGATGGGCCAGGGGTGGGTGGAATTAGGGGGCCCAATTCAGATTCTTGCTATGGGGCCTATTGATTTTTATGTACTCCCCCTGTTAATGGGATAAACCCCCCTTTAAGAGCTTAGAAAAGGATCCTGTCTCCCCAGGAGTGCAGGTATGGGCAACTGAACACTCAGATTTTCCAATAAAAACAACACCTATCCACTGTTGATGTCTACTGGCTTGAGGTTCCCCTGCTTAGACCCCTGTGATCAATAGAATGAGGAACTGGGGACTTTGGACCACAAAGTGGTTGTCCCACGGCAAGGTGGGGCTAAGCGCTGGCCCCAGATACCTGGACTTATGGAAACAGCTGAGCCCTCCACGGTTTCCATAACTCCCATTGCAGTGAACGAAGGCTACGCAAACAGTAGCAGAACAAGCACCACTGCTTCCATAACTCTGGTGCTGCTGTTTGCGTAGCTCTCATTCGCTACAATGGAAGTTATAGAAATGGTGGAGCGCCAGCCCATCTTGCTGTACAAATGGTGAGAAGGGACACTAAAACGCAAGCCACGGGGATTCATCAGGTTTGAGGGTATATGAATATTTCTGTTATACTCTAGAACAGGGATGCTTAACCTGTAGCAAAACTACAGCTCTCAGCTGTTGGCTGCGCAAGCATACTGGGAGTTGTAGTTTTTCAACAGCTGGAGAGCCGCACATTGGGCTTCCTTGCTCTAGGACAACACCTTCAGACACTAACGTCACTGATTGGACATTGTCAAACTTTGTAGGAACACACCCACATGTATTTCTAAATCTCTAGGAGGAATAATAGAGGAACTGCACAACATAGAGATATAGGTAAAGATGCTCCAGAATTGTTTCATGAAGAATATAGGTTTACCTTTTGCTACCGCAAAACTACTTTATCGGTCTCTCTGCGTAGCATCGTTATAGCATTGGGACGTTGGAGCGTTTGTGTAATCTGATCCTACAATCACATAGTACTCCATCCTTTTACCAGCTTCTTGTAGCTCTCATACTCTGGAGCGTTCTAAAGGCATCTGTGCTCAGGGTAGGTTGCTAAAATTCACATGATGTTCCAGAGGAGACTTCTAGGCTGCATTTTCTTCAGGTAAGGTTTCTTATAGGTTGCATCAAAAGGGGCTCATAGTAGATGAGAATGTCGTTCTACCACTTTACGAGTGACTAATCAGACTACTTGGACTGTCACCCTCCCCTACACTGTAAAATTAATACCCCACCCTGTTTTTTTGTTTTTTTTCTCCCTGTCCTGTTGCACTGGGGCAGATGCTACTGGATGCAGTTGCCACCTATTGGCTGGAGAGAAGTTTGAGTCCCTTGAATCAAATTTGTAGCACAGCCCTTTTGGAGCTCATACTTCTCCGTCATTAACCATTATAAATGAAACTTCCTGAATTCAAAAAGGACTGAGGTTGGTTGGTCAGGTTTGAGTTTTGTAATACTTCTTGCTGAATCCCCATTGTTGTGCTGCTGGTAGGACATAAGGAAAGTTAGGATGTCGAACATTAATCTGTTTTCCCTTAGTGCTAACAGCAGCACAAATAACCCACCCTATTCTTTATTTTACTTTTATAACTACACACTGAGGGTATTAGTCACCCTCCCCTATACCATAAAGGTGTTTGTTTACTTATTAAGCTTCCATTTATCCTACCAGTTCAAAGGGGCAGAATTACCCCATTGTTGTGCTGCTGTTAGGGAAAACAGACTAACTTCTACACCAATGCAAGAGCAGTTACTGTAAGAACAGTGAGACAAAGGCGGTTGTAAGGATGAACTCACTAAAAGAGTTCAAGAGGGACCTGGATGTATTTCTGTAGTGTAATTATATTACATGTTATAGTTGCTAGATTTCTGGAGAAGGGTCAATGATCCATTGAGTTAATCTGATTGTCAGATTTTGGGGCAGGAAGATTTTTTTTTCCTCCCTATAATGTGAAAAATTGCTTTCTACCTTGGGTGTTTTGTCATCTTCTGGTGAAACATTGCAGAATAAGTCTAGTTTCACACTAGAGTTAGAGAAATCCAGCAGGCATGTTCGGCAGGGAGCAGCTTTTTTTCCCCCGATCTGGGATTGCTGGAAACAACATAATTGCTGTCCGGCCCCATTAACTATAATAGGGACGAGCGGAGTTCTGGGTGCAACTTGGCAAATATGCAGAGAATCGGCTGGACTAAAACTGCGCACTAGTGTGAAACTAGCCTAATAAACTGAAGTGGATCATTGTTACAGGGAATGTCACCACTGTAGACCCTTTTTACTGTTTGCATGGCCCTAGAGCTCTGCTATAGCCATGTGTACATGTACCAAATCCATGTGCTCTAACCCCCAGAATAACATGATATGCTAATTAGGTTGAAAAGATCCCATGGGGCTGTACTTATACCTGCTGGAGCCAAGCGTTGCCCATCAGCAGTGTGCCCCGCTCTCCTTCTACTAACAGAGAGGTCATCATGCGGCCAGCAAGCATACTTTCACCTTTCTGTGTGGGCCCACATGGTCTGTATGCTCAGCCGCTTCATTAACTGACCTGGGATGTGCCAACCGCCTGCTGCTTATGGGAAGAAAGAAGAGTGAGCAGGAGCTGGGCTCCACAGTGGAGAAGTTGTCCCGTTTTTGTATGCAATAGGCATTGTTACATCGTGCGGAAAATGCGGGACACACAGCAGGTATCGGTGTTTTCTGGACTGCAAAACGGATACAGTCGTGTGAATACCTCCTTAAGGTGATTAATGCAACGACCGCAAACAGCAGCTGTAAACTATTTTATTCATATCACAATCAAGAATAAAAGGAACTCGCTACATAATGTGATACAAGGTGTTATATACAAAGACTGGTGTGTTGTCTATCACCCTGAAGGATTGTGTAATATATTTACAGGAGATCTGACCATTCAGAGAGGCTGCTGATGAGATTATGTCCCAACGCAATGCTAATATGCAGTAACCCATAGCAAACCAATGAGGCATTTGTGATCTGTATGCCTGCCAAAAGCGGATACAAAGCTTAGTGCTGGTATACAGCAATGGCTGACTGCACTGTGAAATAATTCCTGAAGTGCAATGCAGCCAGTGCAAGCTCTGAGGGTGGCCTGGACGCTGGTTGACACATGAATTATTTTTTTCTGCCAAAGCGTTGGGGCACGGCCAAACTCCAAAACTGCGGCGCTGAGTCCCATCCTCGAGAATGGATCCTGCTGTCTCCTTGCATGGGACTGTGCTCATCTCTTCCAAACCTTAAATAAAAAGGGGATTCAAAGAAGCAAATTTATATTCGTGCAATAGTGAAAGCAGAGTGTAATATCAGTTTGTTATATTAGCTACATTCAGGATATAATGAAAGGAAGACTTAAAGAGGACCTTTCACTAGATTAAAAAATCTAAACTAAGTATACAGACATGGAGAGCGGCGCCCAGGGATCTCCCTGCACTTACTATTATCCCTGGGCGCCGCTCCGTTCTCCCGGTATAGGCTCCGGTATCTTCATATGTTAGGCTCCACCCAGGGGAACCTGCCGGGGTCTCTTTCTCCTATGCTGTAGCGCTGGCCAATCGCAGCGCTCAGCTCATAGCCTGAGAGGTTTTTTTTTCTCTCAGGCTATGAGCTGAGCGCTGCGATTGGCCAGCGCTACAGCATAGGAGAAAGAGACCCCGGCAGGTTCCCCTGGGTGGAGCCTAACATGTGAAGATACTGTGAGAACAGAGCGCGCCCGGGGATAACAGTAAGTGCAGGGAGATCCCTGGGCGCCGCTCTACATGTCTGTATAGTTAGTTTAGATTTTTTAATCTAGTGAAAGGTCCTCTTTAAGGCTACTTTCACACTTGCGGCAGAGTGATCCGGCAAGCAGTTCCGTCGCCGGATCCGGCAAAACGTATGCCAACTGATGGCATTAGTAAGACTGATCAGGATCCTGATCAGTCAAAAAAAATACATTGAAATGCCAGATCCGTCTTTCCGGTGTCATCCGGCAAAACGGATCCGGCATTTATTTATTTTCACCTTTTTTTCGCATGCGCAGACCGGAAGGACGGATCTGGAATTCCGGTATTTTGAATGCCGGATCCGGCACTAATACATTCCTATGGGAAAAAAAATGCTGGATGCAGCATTCAGGCAAGACTTCCGTTTTTTTCAACGGAGATAAAACCGTTCACATGCTGCAGTTTTCTCTTTTGCCTGATCAGTCAAAAGACATCCTGATGCATCCTGAACGGATTACTCTCCATTCAGCATGCATGGGGATATGCCTGATCAGTTCTTTTCCGGCATTGAGCCCTTTTGACGGAATCAGTGCCGGAAAAGAAAAACGCTGGTGTGAAAGTACCCTTAGGCTTCATTTAGGCAATAGAAAGCACGTTTCACTGTCTGTTTTACATCAGCAAATCCTGCCCTGACAGGAGGTCTAATCATCAGAACTTACAGCATAGTATGTCCCTACGATGCGGTTAGTTTGGATCATTAGAGGAATGGGTGCTTCATTCGCAGGTGTGCCATCCATACAGCACAATGGACAAATCAACTCGTATTCTCCATCCATAGTGGTAAGCAGCGGGATTGGTCAGATTGTGAAATGTACACATGTAATGTCATGATGCCCTATAGGCTACATATCATGCAATATCGTGTACACCTAAAGGGAGACGTCACTGGCCTCATCACTATAGTGCCAGATAGGCTTAGCTCGTCTGACTCCAGCTCTTCCATTCATATAGCAATACGTGGCTCCCTTCCAGATAAAATGCTTTTATGAAACATGCAGATGATGCCTATAGAGCAGGCATCCTCAAACTGCTGACCTTTAGCTGTTGCAAAACTACAACTCCCAGCATGCCTGATCAGCCTACGGCAGGGCATTGTGGGAGTTGTAGTTTTACAACAGCTGGAGGGCCGCAGGTTGAGGATGCCTGCTATAGAGCAATGAGGGTGGTGCCAGTGCACTCATTGCACAGAAGCCAGGCAGTAGGTACATGATCTCACCTGGTCCTGCCAATCAACACCCGAAGGAAGGGCCAGGCAGTGAATAGATCTGAACTTGAGCAATGGCAGCACCCTTTTCGCACTAAAGACAATTTGCATAGTTCAAAAAAGCCAATTGTATCTGCATGGGAGCCACGGATCACTATAAGGCCCCTTTCACACGAGCGAGTTTTCCGTACAGCTGCAATGCTCGAATGAAATGCTTTGCTCCTGCCCTGATTCCTGACCCGTTCATTTCTATGGGTCTGTGTACATGAGCGTTGTTTTTCACGCATCGGTTCTGCGTTACGGGACAATCGCAGCATGTTCTATATTCAGCGTTTTTCACACAGCCCGGGCCCCATAGACGTAAATGGGGCTTCTGTGAAAAACGCATTGCATCCGGAAGCAAAGCGTTTTTGACTGATGGTTGCTAGGAGATGTTTGTAATTCTTCAGTTTATTTTTCACGCGCGTGCAAAACACATCAAAACTGATTGCACCAGTGCGGGAAAAAACGGAACCACTGAACGCAATTGCAGACAAATTGACTGAACTTGCGTGCAAAACCTTCAGTTTTTTCCTGAACAGATCCGGAAACAATCCGTATCGTTCGTGTGAAAGGGGCCTAAGAATGGCACAGTTAGAATCAGGAGAGCTAAGTGTCAATTGTTTGTGTTGATCCCCGACTGATGTATCCCCGACTCAATCTTGTTAAAAATACAGAAAAAATATGCACCAAAAAGCACGCAAAATCTGTGATAAATAGTGTGAATTTATGTGTGTTTTTTAATGCCGATTTTCTGCATGCAACTCCGCCGTGTGCAGGTACCCTAAATCTCCTAAGTATAAAGGGACACACAGTGACCCAGTGCAGAATAATAAAATAACACACCGACTGTGCCACTACCTTTGTGGTTGGAACTGGAAGGAGCTACGGGCATTTCTGCTGTGCAGGATGGTTCTGAGCAAGGAATTCAGCCCAATCTTGTCCTCCGATAAGGGCTGTGATGAGAAACTTTCATCCAGCTGAAATGCAGGTACAAGAAAATATGTTCAATAAAAACATAATCATAGAAAGTATGAACACTTGTAGTTCTCTCAACACCACAGCTTTCTTAAAACCCCCATTTAGTTATGGCACATGTCTGAGCTGCAGTTTAAAGCATGGGAGAGGAACAGAGCAGCAGAATGAACCACTGATGTAACAGAATTACAAAGAGAGGTGAACCTGTTTGAGGTAGGCTTCCATCTGAGGATATTTCGTTGCTGTACCAAGTGAGCTCAACCAATTTCATCAAAATGTGCACTAAGGGCATGGCCACGTGTTTCGGTTTTCCTGATGAAGTTTTGAGAGCCAAAATCACTGACTGTTAAAGTGGCCTTAGGCTACTTTCGCACTCGCGTTTTGGGCGGATCCGTCATGGATCTGCAAAAACGGATCTGTTACAATAATACAACCGCATGCATCCATCATCAACGGATCTGTTTGTATTATCTGTAACATAGACAAGACGGATCCGTCATGAACTCCATTGAAAGTCAATGGGAGACGGATCAGTTTTTTTATTGTGTCAGAGAAAATGTTTGGCTCAGTTTCGGAAAAGCGGACAGCGAAACGCTGCAGGCAGCGTTTTGGTGTCCGCCTCCAGAGCGGAATGGTGACTGAACGGAGGCAAACTGATGCATTCTGAGCGGATCCTTTTCCATTCAGAATGCATTAGGGCAAAACTGATCCGTTTTGGACCGCGTGTGAGAGCCCTGAACGGATCTCACAAACGGAAAGCCAAAACGCCAGTGTGAAAGTAGCCTTACTTGATGGATTGCAGTCATAATTGCCAACATTTGACAATAGACATCAGGGAGATTCTAAAAAAATAATTCCCCATACATTTATATAGGACATGTCAAGATTGTGTTGTCAGAGAGAAGTTTTAGGAATGTCACCCTGCTCTGCTGTGCATATTATTGTAATTGATCTTCCCGAATGGCAGGTTTCCTTGTGATCAAGGTTGCTGCTGCCAGGAAGACTGATGTGTTTAATTGATTATTCTGAAGAATCGACTTAAGTTCTTTGGAGGTTTGTGACTAATATGCCCCAAGGATCCATTGCGAGACCCATAAATCTGCCTGATGTTGTGTAACACTTCAGGATTCGGAATCACAACTGTCGAGACTTGTCTACTGCTCACTTATTGGAGCCATTGTAGTCAAACGAGGCTTCAATTTATCTCAGTTCTTTTTTCCTTGCCTACAGATGAACAAGGAGCCAAGACCTCATTCAGACAGCTGTTTTGCACCAGTATTAAACTGCCTACATTCCCCATGTAATACTCAGACACCACACTGTTCTACTTAACCAAATTTGCAGCACCATAGACTGTAAGTTCAGGTAAAAGGGTTGTCCAAGTTGAAACATCTTGGGAGCAAACATCAGGAAGGCTAATAAAATACCTTAAAAAACTTGACTCACCTTTCTGTTCCCGCAGCAATCCAGCGCTACTGCTCTGTCTCCTAAGCCAGGCTGCAGCAGTGACATCCCATATACTGCTGCAGGGAATCACTGACCTCAGCAGTCTCATGCCATACACCTCTGAGGCCAGTTTTTGGCTCTAGTGGTCTATGGCAGGGTTCCTCAAAAAGATTCCCCTAGTATTGATCAGGTGATATAATTAGTGTCAGTGCGTCAAGACTTACCACAGGTATTCATTCTGTGGCATATTCTCAAATCATAATCGGTAGGTGGGACCTGAAGACTGGAGTTGAGGAACACTGGTCTATGGGACATCAAGGCTGATTTGCCTCCATGAAGTTTCAACTCAGAAAAGACCTCATGTGTTACATCCCCAATGCATAAAGTTAAATACAACTATGATATACTTGTCAGTGTGAGATCTTAGGCTGGTGGGTTCTAGGACGTGAATCATGGGCTTGAATTTGTCATGGATTTCCCTACCTTATTACTCTGGTTTTAAAATCTTCCCTTACGAGACAGTTGACTTACCATTTCCTCATAATCTTTTCATTAAAAACTGGAGAACCCCTTTCATTTCTAAACACACATAGGATCATTATAATTTATACGACTTGTCAGAGAGTGACATATCTGGGCATCGTAGAACAGGGGCTGAACAGCTTTGGCTCTTAATAGCCTATTACCGAATCTGAAATGGTTGTGATGCTATAGCTGTGCCCTCAATCCATCGAAAGTAAAAAAATGTGTTACGGTAACCCATTTCTTACTCCAAGACCCGGGACATTAGTGTTGACTCCAGAAATGGAAGTTTTTGAACTTGACCAAGTGACATGCTGGAAAAGAATACATCTTCTCTGTAATAACCGACCCGCATTGATAGCGTCATATCATCGTGAATACGATTATTTCATTAAAAAGTAGTAAATAAAATGTCCAAAAAAAATCTTACCCTTCCAGGACTTACCTGTGAGTCGAGGAAACTTGGGGGTACCTCCATGAAGTTTTCAGGTGACTCATCTCCTGCCTGATGAGTCTGAGCACTCCTGGCACAGGAAAGTAGAGCGAGGAGCATGAGAGTTAGTATCTCCATGGCTGAGGATGTGAGATGTGACAGAACAGGCACAGGTCTTGTGTATATAAGATGTGGACTACCTGGGAGGAGCCAGCATCCTTACAAGGTGCATATGGTGATTAATCTGTGGAGCACCACATGTTATTGTCACACTATGACGGTTGAGATGTGGCCCCCAGAAGATGAAATACTCCCTGGAGTGTGTGTAAAGCTCCCCACAACGTTATTACTGGGATAAATCCAGTTAATTTGTGCTTAAACCCCTTTTTGTGGACTCTTAATTGAAAGCTGTTTGTCCTGTTAATGTATCAGGTCCCAGTGGACAGATCTAGCGGTGATTTGCTCATCCTTGTAGACAACAGAAATTTGGTTTTAAAGTGAATAACTGCAGCTAAGTGTGAGGCATTCTGGTTGTCCATTTCTATTAGATTGGTATGTTTCCTAAATATAAAGGAACAATTCATACCGCAGATACGGAGACTGTCTAACTGTGGTCCTGGATGTGGATGTACTTAAATAATACATATAGAGTACATCAGACTGTCAGTGTAGTGTAAGCTATCGGTGTCCAGGGAAATGTTCTGGGTGAAAAATAGGGCAATTGCCATGAAAAGGCCTGGCCAAACCTATACTGGAACCTTGTCCTGGAATATTCTAGATTTCAGAATGCTAAAAGCCTTTAAAAAAAAGAAGTCCTTACTATCATACCAAATGCAAATACACTGAATGTCCCCTTTATTAGAGACACCCGCACCATTCACAATTGGAGCTTCTCTGTAGGGAAATTTGATGTGACCCCAGAGTGTAGCACGAAATCAAGTGAGCAAGCTTTCTGTGGATCAAAATGGAGAAATTGGGCAATCCTGGAAATTTTTAACGAGGCATGGTTATTGGTGCTAGACTAGGATTTCAAAAACTATTGTGTCAAGAGTGTATTGAGAATGGTGTGATCGAGGAAAAACATTCAGCAAAAGGGGACCCTGTGGATGGGAACAACTCTTCCACGACAAGGGTCACAGGAGAATGTCAAGAATTGTTCCAGAAAACAGGCAGTGCACAGTCAAGCAAACTGGAGCCAAATGCAATGCTGGTCCTCCAACTAAAACACCTCTAGCACACAAACGTCTTTTTTCCGTTCCGTATACGGAACCATTCATTTCAATGAATCCGCAAAAAAGCGGAAGGTACTCCGTATGCCTTCTATCTTTCAACGGAACGGAACATGTCCTATTGTCCGCATAACGGACAAGGATAGTACTGTTCTATCAGGGGCCAGCTGTTCCGTTCCGCAAAAAACAGAATGCACACGAACGTCATCCGTATTTTTTGCGGATCCGTTTTTTGCAGACTGCAAAATACTGAAAAAGCCATTCGGTCGTGTGCAAGAGGCCTAGGGCTAGGTTCATTTCACCGTTTAGTTTTCCGTTCTTCTGATCAGTCAGAAGAACATAAAATAAAAAACAAAAACAAATCCTTTATTTTGAGCATCCATTGTGCTTATTTTGCATCTCTTAGGAATTTCAAACTGAGATCTGTTATTTTAGACAGGAGGAAAAGTCTTCCCTTAGGCCTCATGCACACCACCGTTGTGTGCATCCGTGGCCGTTGTGCCGTTTTCCGTGATTTTCTGCTGACCCATTGACTTTCAATGGGTCCGTTGAAAACTCGGAAAATCCACCGTTGTTCATCCGCGGCCGTGATCCGTGTTTCCTGTCCGTCAAAAAAATAAGACCTGTCCTATTTTTTTGACGGACAACGGTTCACGGACCCATTCAAGTCAATGGGTCCGTGGAAAAACACGGATGCACACAAGATTGGCATCCGCGTCCGGGGTCCGTGGCCGTAGGCTACTTTCACACAGACGGATCTGCAGATCCGTCTGCATAAAAGCTTTTTCAGAGCTGAGTTTTCACTTCGTGAAAACTCAGATCCGACAGTATATTCTAACACAGAGGCGTTCCCATAGTGATGGGGACGCTTCTAGTTAGAATATACTTTGAACTGTGTACATGACTGCCCCCTGCTGCCTGGCAGCACCCGATCTTTTACAGGGGGCTGTGATCCGCACAATTAACCCCTCAGGTGCTGCACCTGAGGGGTTAATTGTGCGTATCATAGCCCCCTGTAAGAGATCATGTGCTGCCAGGCAGGAGGGGGAACACCCCCCTCCCTCCCCAGTTTTAAATACATTGGTGGCCAGTGGGCCCCCCCTCCCTCCCCTGTAGTACTGTAGATTCATTGGTGGCCAGTGGGCCCCCCTCCTAATTAAAATCTCCCCCCCTATCATTGGTGGCAGCGGAGAGTTCCGATCGGAGTCCCAGTTTAATCGCTGGGGCTCCGATCGGGAACCATGGCAACCAGGAAGCTACTGCAGTCCTGGTTGCCATGGTTACTTAGCAATTTTTAGAAGCATTATACTTACCTGCGAGCTGCGATGTCTGTGTCCGGCCGGGCGCTCCTCCTACTGGTAAGTGACAGGTCTGTGCAATGTGCCGCACAGACCTTTCACTTACCAGTAGGAGGAGCGCCCAGCCGGTCACAGACATCGCAGCTCGCAGATAAGTATAATGCTTCTAAAAATTGCTAAGTAACCATGGCAACCAGGACTGCAGTAGTGTCCTGGTTGCCATGGTTACCGATCGGAGCCCCAGCGATTAAACTGGGACTCCGATCGGAACTCTCCGCTGCCACCAATGATAGTGGGGGAGATTTTAATTAGGACGGGGAGGGAGGGGGGGCCCACTGGCCTCCAATGAATCTACAGTACTACAGGGGAGGGAGGGGGTGCCCACTGCCCACCAATGAATTTAAAACTGGGGAGGGAGAGGGGTGTGCCCCCTCCTGCCTGGCAGCACATGATCTCTTACAGGGGGCTATGATACGCACAATTAACCCCTCAGGACCTGAGGGGTTAATTGTGCATATCATAGCCCCCTGTAAGAGATCGGGTGCTGCCAAGCAGCAGGGGGCAGTCATGTACACCGTTCAAAGCATATTCTAACTTGAAGCGTCCCCATCACTATGGGAACGCCTCTGTGTTAGAATATACTGTCGGATATGAGTTTTAACGATCTAACTCAAATCCGATGGTATATTCTAACATAGAGGCGTTTCCATGGTGATGGGGACGCTTCAAGTTAAAATATACCATCGGATTGGAGAAAACTCAGATCGGATGGTATAATAGGGACTCCTGACTTTACATTGAAAGTCAATGGGGGACGGATCCGTTTGCAATTGCACCATATTGTGTCAACGTCAAACGGATCCGTCCCCATTGACTTGCATTGTAATTTAGGACGGATCCATTTGGCTCCGCGCGGCCAGGCGGACACCAAAACGACTTTTTTTCATGTCCGTGGATCTTCCAAAAATCAAGGAAGACCCACAGACGAAAAAACGGTCATGGATCACGGACCTACGGACCCCGTTTTTGCGGACCTTAAAAAAAAAACAGTTGTGTGCTTGAGGCCTTATCCACATGACAGTGTCAGCTTTTCCATTTGCAAAAATGGATAGGACATGGATGACTTCTGTGTGCTTTTTGTTTTTTTGGCGAGTCTGAAAATGGACCAGAATAGGACATGCACTGAATTTCTCACATTGTCCAATGGATCCATGCATAGGCTAATTGAGAACTTAAAGTGGCCCTGGAAAGAAAAATTAAAAGTGGCCCCACATTATAGGAGTGTATAAATTAACAGGAGCTAGGGCAACACAACTAAGGCTACTTTCACACTTGCGTTCGGAGCGGATTCGTCTGGTGTCTGCACAGACGGATCCGCTCCTATAATGCAAACGATGGTATCCGTTCAGAACGGATCCGTCTGCATTATATTTCAGAAAAAAATGTGTGAAAGTTAGTCAGACGGATCCGTCCAGACTTTGCATTAAAAGTCAATGGGGGACGGATCAGTTTGAAAATTGCACCATATTGTGTCAACTTCAAACAGATCCGTCCCCATTGACTTACATTGTAAGTCTGGACGGATCCGTTTGGCTCCGCACGGCCAGGCGGACACCCGAACGCTGCAAGCTGCGTTCGGGTGTCCGCCTGCTGGAGGCCAAGCGGAGCCAGACTGATGCATTCTGAGCGGATCCGCATCCACTCAGAATGCATTGGGGCTGAACGGATGCGTTCGGGGCCGCTTGTGAGAGCCTTCAAACGGAATTCACAAGCGGAACCCTGAACGCTAGTGTGAAAGTAGCCTAAAGGGAATGGGGGTGTCATCAATACCATAACGCAAAATACCATAGTGCATCACATTATATTGCCCCAAAAGTTGTCCCTCTGTGGTGGGCATCAATAGCTGCAATTTCCTGTTGTCCTCCTCCAGTTGTCTCTGATTAAGATATGGAGCCGGGGGCTTAGGAAGTGAGATGCGGGCATAGTTGAATTCAGGAGAGCATTTGCAGTCACTGGCTGGGTGCATGAGTACCTGATTTAGTGTTAATTACCGCTGAGAGCTCAATATGTACCCGGCCAGCAGCAGAGAGGGGGCTTGGGTGGCCCACCGGGAAATTTCCCTGTAATGTCTATGGCCAATCCGCCCCTGGATCCATGAAAAATGGATGTGTCCAGAATAGCCCAGTGTGCTGTCCAGACAGCACACAGAGGCCAAGCCCAACTGCAGCAGCCAATGACCACACAATTTCACAGTTAATTGGCCACCCCCTGCCTGCTGCTGGTGGGCCTGGCTTGGCCAAATGCGGCCAGCCACAACTTATCCCTGTACCCTCAGTCACTCTCAAGAAGGAAATTCACTTCACAAACATACTGAACCAGCAGAGGGCTGCTCAGATATATGAGGTCCTACAGATGGAGAACTAACAGGTTGTCACTTAGGATAGTTATACAATAAGTAAACATTTTATTTGTCATGTGGTTCAGTGCAAGTTCTGTTCTTTATCAGTCATTGATCTGCTGAAGTCACCCACACACTATATTTACAGAGCTCAAATAGCACTCAATAAAATTTTCTATGAATATCCGACCTATTCAAGTGGTGGCAAAGTGGTACTGGTCTTGAAGTCACACCTCATTCCTACAAGGAGTGTTCAGGAAGAAGAAGTGGAGGGCAAACAATCAACAATCCGTTCTTACGCACAAGGGATCATGTGGTGACTTATACACCTTGGTATAACTGAAGAGGTTGTCCCATCTTATATAGCTGATTTCACAGCTATATGAGAAATGTAGTATTACATGGTGGCCATTATAATAAAAGGCGTTTTCTGTAGTCCATGGATAGCTGGACCCACCAGACAAAGGCCTGCTCTTGCAGACAGTCTTTCATTTCTGGCTCATAAAAGAGATTTTGGATGGGGGCGCTCTCCATAGAGACATAGTTGTTATGAGACATCCCCTTACTAATCTATCTTCAGTTCCAAATTTGCGCTGTTTCGATTTTGTGTGTGTGGAGGCAAATAGGTGTCCGTCCAAACCAATGACATCATTGCATTTTGTAGTTGCCAATTTTTCAGTGTGTGCGTGTATATATTTTTTCAGTCATTCGAATTA
Source organism: Bufo bufo (assembly GCF_905171765.1). NCBI lineage: Eukaryota > Metazoa > Chordata > Amphibia > Anura > Bufonidae > Bufo > Bufo bufo. The sequence goes on from NC_053391.1 coordinate 584,360,106, forward strand.
TTCATTGATGAAAGAAAACAGGCTTTAAAGGGGTTGTCCAGCTTAGTTTCCCATATTGTTGACCTATCTTCAGGATAGGTTATCAATATTAGATTGGTGGGGGTCCAACTCCTGTCACCCTTGCTGATCAGCTGTTTGAAGAGAACGCAGCACACCAGCAATTCACTTGAATGGGATGGAGGAGCTGTAATTACACCTGTTTGCCTCTGCGATGTCGACAGCAAGCAGGTAAACTGTGAAGAGAATGCAGTGCTTACACAAGGACTGCATACTCTCAGACAGCTGATTTTTGGGGGTGCTGGAAGTCGGACCTCCTCCAATTTAATATTGATTAATTATTTTGTGGATAGGTGACCAATACAGGAAAACAGACAACCCCTTTAAAGAACTGGAGGGATAAGACTAAAAGGATGAAGAGCAACACTTTCATTTATTACAATAATAGAAATCATGAACAAATCATTGAGAAGACTGTAGACCCAAATAGAAATCATAATGTTGTGTATATTGATCCCCTGTGTCACTTGAGCAGATTTGGCTTGTAGCTACCCCTAAGGGCATTATCTAAGTAGCCCCCCCTCCAGTCTTCACCCGTTAACCCCCTGTACAGGGATCTGGTCTCTGCTGTAGTTGAACCATCAGGCAACTACCTCTTGGAGTCGTCACTGATTAAGTGACTGCTGAGGTACGGTGGTCAAAAGACACTGGTGAGGAGCACCAAGTGATCAGGCAAAACTATAGTCAGTGACAGGCTGAGGTCAGGCCAGGCAGAATTCCTGTAATCTGATTAATAGTCCAAAGGCAGGGCAGGCAGTTTACTGTCAGTATGGAGATTAGGTAGAGGTTGGGTGAGGCAGCAAAGTTCCGAATCCAGGAGACTGTCTGAATTTGGTACACAGAACAGGCATACCTTTGCAGAAAACTGACAAATACTGACTGAATACTAAAACCTATTGCTTAGGCATCCTCCCATAGGGAAAGGTGCCTGAAGTACCCCAGGGTAGCTAGCCATTGGCTGGGGATGGGTGACCGTGCAATGGCCCTTTAAGAGCTAAATAGAGCTTGCATGCCCTACAGACAGTGAGGGGCATTACTGCAGGATGCAGGCTTCAGGCATTATCCCAGTGGGCACAACTGCAGGCAGGAAAAGGGGGCACACCAGTGGGACCATATCATTGGAGCTGTGGAGTAGGTAGGTAAGGTGGTGGTCGTGACCAGCCCCATAACTGTACCCTCCTTATTTTGGTTGACTATTCCCAAAATTTCTTTACAAGGGCTGATGCATTAATGTTTTCAGCAGGTTCCCAGGTTCTCTTTTCTGGACCAAACCCTCTCCATCCACCAGATGGAAGGTCTTAAATCTGACCCTCTTCACATCCAGAACATCCCTGACCTCATACAGTACTTATTCTTCATGCCAACAGGAGTAGAAGCAGGGATGGAACAGGTGGAGTAGCAGCTAAACCCAACTGGCTCGAGAAGGGAAAGGTAGGCACAATTTGTACCAAACCAGATTCAACTAGCTCAAAACCTTAAAAGGATCAATTAAATAGGGTGCCAACTTTTACGAGCGTACCTTGAGTCTGATGTTGATAAGTATTGGAAGTGGAACTAGCATTTGACAACCATAAACTATGAAGAAAAGGGTCTCATCAGTAGACTAACTGGGATGGTTGTTGTAGGAAAACTCCTCCCAGGGGAGCAAAGCAACCCAGTCGTCATGACGTGTAGAAATTAAATGTCGCAAATAGTTGACCAGGACTTTATTAATGCATTTCACTAGCCCATTGGACTGTGGACGGTAAGCCGAAGAAAAGTCTAACTTGATGTCAAACTGTTGCCCAAAGCTCAAAAACTGTTGAACGGCTCTCAGACCCTTAGGACGTGGCTTGGCCAGGCCAGCAGTCAGCGAGCATTGCACAGGGCAAAGTGCATAACAAGATACTTATAATGGCCATCACGGGTATTAAAAGCAGTCTTACATTTATCGTCCTCTTGTATACGGATCAAGCTGTAAGCCCCCTTAAAAAAGTCTAGCAGGTAGACATGACCACATAGAGGTAGAGTGGTTCCAGTAGATGGGACAGTTGTACAACCAATGTGGCAGAAAAGTCTCAGCTTGCTTTTTGTCGAACACATCTGTATAGCTGGAATAAGAGTAAGATCCTGAAAACTGGGTTGAATCTGAGGTCTCCTAAATGTAAGACTGCTTTTAATACCCGTGATGGCCATGGACCCTAACGAAGAAACATGCCCGTTTTCTGAGTCAATCACAGGTGCATGAAAGTGGAGCCAGGGTAACTCCAACAACAGGGAACTGATAGATTCAGGCAAATATTGAATGAGCTCTTCTTCGAGTGAAGAAATCCTACCTGGAGTTCCATGGGCAAGTTGATGTACACAATACGTTCCAGAAGAGGCACTCCATTGACGGATGCCATCACTAAAGGCTCCTCCAGGCGCATGCTATGTATGCGGTGCCAAGTCACCAAGGACTGATGCAGGAAGTTACCTGCTGAAATGCAATCTGGCAAGGTCTGTTTAGAAAACCAGACCTCACCGCACAAGTTTCCTGCCTTGAGAGGACAGATTCTTACATAGTGGCCCTTGCCACCGCTTAGAAGCACACTTAGCAACTGTTCCTGTGCTAACTCTCCTCCTCTGATAGTTTGTCTCTGTCCAACTGCATGGGCTTCTGGGTAGGAGTTCAAGGAAATGGAAACATAGGCTTCTGAAACAGGGGTGCCAGTGTGGGGGTGATCCTCTCTTGTGCAGTCTTCCTGAGATGCTCTCTAAACTGGATATCAATTCAGGTAGCCTGTGAAATCAGATAATCCAGGGTTGCTTGTACATCCTGACTTGCAAGTTTGACCTTGATGTGTGGTGGCAGACCCTCCCAGAGGGCAGCCACAGGGCTTTGTTGTTCCAGGACAGGACAGGGGTGAGAGCACAACTGTCTGGTATGCTGTCCCACTGTAACATTACCCTTGTACAGTCATAGTAAAAAAAAGAGGCATCTAAGGCTCTTCAATGACCTTGTGGAAAGTTGACAAAAAGTCTCATAGATTATAAGTCAGATGGTCATTCTGTTTCCAGAGAAGAGTGGCCCAAACGAAAGCCTCTATGGATACCAGAAGCCTGAAGGAACCGATGAGTCTTTAACGCAAAGTGGATGGTGCATTGGTTTAGAAATCCATGGCAAGACTTGGGATCTTCAACATATCAACCATGCTGATTAGTCAGCTCCGTAAATACCTCAGGCAGACCCAACTTAGGTGGGCCAGCAGGATCCATGGCCTGAGCAAACTGATGTGGACCTGCTGTGTCACTTGAACAGATTTGGCTTGGGAATACTCCTAAAGGCATTATCTAAATAGCCCCCTGGTCTAATACAGGCATCTGGACTCCACTGCAGGGGAGTTACCAGGCTGATACCTCTTGAAGTAGTAGCTGTTCAAGTGACTGCTGACCGATTAGGATCAAGAGACACCAAGGGATCAGGCAAAATAGTAGCCAGGGACAGACCAATGTCAGGACAGGCAAAATTTGTGCAATCTGATAAACAGCCAGATGTCAGGGCAGGCAGCTCAGGTTTGGTACAGAGATCAGGCAGAGGTTGGGTCAGACAGCAAAGAGTCAAAACTGGGAGTCAAAAGTTGGTACATGGAACAGGGAAACAAACTAACAACAGACCTTTGCAGGAAACTAGCATACTACCACCTATTGCTCAGGCACCCTCCCATATGTGAAAGTGTCTTGGTAACCCCAGTATAACTAGCCATTTGCTGGAAAGATTAGGTTGCCCACCGGAAGGACAGAATAAGTGGAGCAGCAGTGGGCATGGACTACTGCCATAGCACAGGGTAACTTGGGGAAATTTAGAGGGATCAAAATTGTATTATTATTTTATTTTTAATTGTAGGCTACTAAGAGTTACTCATCTTTCAGAAATGAAAATTCCTAAAACAAAACTTATACAGACACTGAGCCAGCAGGGAATACGGAGAGATGTGAGCTCAGAAGCCTGGAGACTTAATGCAGCTCTAGGTAAACTCTTGACACTTAAAGATGATCAGTCATGGGGAGAAAATGCTGTAATTTGGCTGTATGGGTTTATAGAAACATGGCTGTCCTTTTTCATCATACTTGCTCATGGGCTATGTTTGGTAATGCAGCTATGCCCCCATTCACTTGAGTTTGTGCTTTCTTCATTAATTTTGAAGCAGTTTTATTTTTTTTAAACTTGACAATACATCCAAAAAGAGCATTAGAATGCTCCTTTACATATTTTTTTTTTATATAATGGAGATGTCGAGAGCAGTTTACATTAAGATCACAATTTACTTTAAACCTTTGATCCTACTGACATGGATTCCTTTCGGCTTGTTACCCTTTATGAAGGGTCACATTCACATTTCCTTTCCAAGTTTTATAATTGCTCCATGAACACATGCTATTTACATTTTGTAAATGGACTCAATGAGCAATATGATGCAGGATAGATTAGTGAGTAGGAAGTCTTCCTACATTATACATGCATCACGGCTTTTACTCCTATACAGTGCATCTTTCACTTTTTTTCACATTTGGTTATGTTGTGGCCTTGTGCTAAAATAAAATAAAAAAAATTACAACATTTTCCCCATCATTCTGCACTCAATACCCCATAATGAGACAGTGAAAACAGAATGTTCAAAGTGTAGAAACAACTCAAAGATGATCAAGAGAAATAGGAGGCCCCAGAGCTACATTTCAAGGGTCACAGTAAAGGGTCTGAATGTCCATGTAAAAATTTTGTTTTTCCTTTTTAATAAATTTGCAAACATTTCAAAAATTTAGTTTTCACTTTGTCATTATGAGGTATTGGGTTCAGATTGATGGGGGAAAACTATATATTTTTTATTTCAGCACTAGGCTGTAAAACAAAATGTGAAATAAAATTAAAGGGTCTGAAGACTTCCCAAATTCACTGTATATGGCGCACACGTGTTAAAGTCACATTTGTAAGACTTAAAAGGGAGGGGGTGGCAAAAACATACTTGCTTCCTGAAGCTGGCTCCCGTCTCCTTCTCTTTCTGGCCTCGACTTGGCTACCAGGATATTTTGAAGCCACTGCTGCTAATCGCTGGCCGCTGTGGTGACCTGCTCCTCGTGTGACCATTTGATGTGACTCAAGGGGAGCAGTTTACCACTGTGAGTGGAGAAGCCAAAGCCGGGATAGAAGGAACCGGGAGCCAGTGCCAGGAAATAGGTAAATATACTTCCATTTGCAGGTCTGCCAAAGAGGGGGTGTTTGCCAAAATGGCCCTGGTATGGCAAGCAGCATTAAACAGGCTCTGCAACATGGGACCATGACAGTTATTGCAATGACAATGATAAAGCTGCCTATGCTATTTGGGCTCTTATTTAAATCTTTGTTGCACTTTGTTGTGTATTTAGCTGTAAGTAGGGTTCCAACTCCATTGTCAATAAGAAAATAAAACTACAGCTTGAAGGGTTTTTGTCTTCATAGGATTTTTTTATTATTAGATAACTTACGGCAATATTCATGCGTGACGTTTCGGCTCGCAGGCCTTCTTCAGACACTGTTCATATACAAAGAAGTACAAATAACAGTCAAAAATTGCAAAATAAAAAGAACAAAACGACCAGATATCATTATCGCAGGTTATTCTATATAAGTGCAGAGAGCAGTTTTTATAACGCAAAATGATAGACGCGGTTTACAAGTATAATTCCTGTGATGGTGAGACGTCGTATATAGGCAAATACAGTAACAAGTACATTTTTAACCAGACCAGAGGACATAATGGTAATTAATATAGAACCAAGGTCTGCTCTGTGAATTCATCAACCTTAAGATTATCATCTGTGTGGGATATTAAGGAAAAAGTAACTACTGAGAAAACAAGGCATATATACAACAATTATCCTGTGTTTCTTCTATAGGAAACGATCGTCCATATTGGATCCAGGTTACTTACCTATGAAGCGATCCCCTCAGGGAAGTAGGCTAGAAATCGAGGGAATCACTGTTTTGGGAGAGATGGGGGTTGTGCATGCGCAGTCTGCGTGCGTGTCTACTCCTGATGCCGTGGAACACATGGGCCTGATTGTGCGTACAACTGGAGACAAGAAAATAAGGAAGAAAAGGCAACTAAAATGTAAGGAGAATGTAAAATAAGACAATATAAAATAAGGGGAAGATGAATATAAGGAATGTAACAGATGGAGAATATGAGGGAAAATTAAGTTTAGAAGAACGTTGATGAAAATTTAAACGGAGTGGGAGGAAAAAGAAATAGAGGAAGGAAAAGAGAAAATAAATGACAATTAAAACGATAATAGAAAAAAATAAAAAATAAAAAATAAAACAGTAAAAGGAGACTGAGGGAAAGAAGAAGCAAGAGGAACAGTAAACAATCAACTGAGAGAGGTATGAAAAGACTAATAACCGTAGAATATGATTAATATGGTGGATGAAAGGATATCAATCTGCGGCAGTAGGAGGGTCCAATATGGCTAGAGGGCCTAAATAGTGGAAGAGAAAAAGATTAAATGTACGTCAAATAAACATCAAGGAAACTCTGAATTTCGTATTCTCTATTGAGACCTTTTAGTGAAAGGCTCTGTAGCATATGGATCCAGTATGCCTCCCTTATTTTCAATTGTTTAGCCCTATCCCCGCATCGTCTGAGTGGGGGAACGTGTTCTACTATTTGGAATTTTAGTTGAGCTATGTTGAGCCTTGCTTTCTCAAAATGAGCAGGAACAGGTAAAAGAAGGTTTTTCCTTCTAATCGTTGATTTATGTTGACAGATCCACTCCCGGTTCTTCTGAGTGGTTTCTCCCACGTATACAAGGTCACATGGACATTTTAAGATGTATACTACGTAATCGGAGTCGCACGTGAAGAATTCCCGTACTGGAATTGCTTTACCTGTATGAGGGTGGAAAATTTCAGTACCCTTAAGAACATGTGTGCACTGCATGCAATGAAGACAGGGAAATGTACCTCGTTTCTGTGTTTGTAGAAATGTCTGTCTAGGTATCACTCTAGATGGCCCTTTGTCTGCTCGCACTAGTAAGTCATGTAAGTTTTTTGGTCGTCGGTTGCAGGGTAGTATGGGTTGGCTAAATTCCGGTATTAATGGAAAAGCTCTATGTAGGATATGCCAATGTCCCCATATGATATTTAGGACTTTGCGAGCGCATGGATAGTATGTATGTATGTACGAACAGAATGCAGTTTGTTTTTTGTGTTGGTTTGGGTCTGGCCTGTGTTTGTTGATTGACTATATGTGTGCTGAATAGCCTCTTTCTAGAAATCTAGTCTGCATTTCCTCTAGTCGTTGTAATTGTGTCGGACCGTGGTGTACTATTCTGTGTATTCTCTGTAATTGTGATCCTGGTAGGGCTTTCTTGGTGCTTGGTGGATGAAAACTAGTGTAATGTAGCAGATTATTGCTATCGGTGGGTTTTCTGTAGAGATCTGTGCTTAGGTTACCAGTGGCACTTTTAGTGACTACTGTGTCGAGGAAATTGATAGATGTGTTGTCATGATGGATAGTGAATTGCAATTCCAGGTAGATGGAATTAATGAAACCATGGAATTCCATGAGAGTGTCAGGCGTGCTTTGCCATATACAGAATATGTCATTGATGTAACGCTTCCATGTGACGACATGATCGGAGAAAAGTGGGTGTGTATAGGTATGTATTTTCAAGGTGGTCCATATAGCAGTTTGCATATGGGGGAGCCATGTTGGACCCAATCGCGGTACCCTGTTTTTGTATGTAAAATTGGTCTTGGAATAGAAAGAAGTTGTTAGATAATACTAGCTCGAGGAGTTCCACAGAGAGGTTAATGACTTCTGTGCCCATGTCAGTAGAGTATAATAATTTTTCTACTGCTCGGATACCTTTTTGGTGTTGGATCGAGGTGTAAAGACTCGTTACATCCGAAGTAACTAGGATGGCTTCTGGTGGTAAGGGTGGTAAGATATTTATGATTCCTAGAAAGGCCGAAGTATCTAGTAGAAAAGATTTAGTATTCTTAATCGGGTGTCAGAATTTTTTCTAAAAAGACTGACAATGGGGAGAGGATTGAGTTAGTAGAAGCCACTATGGGACGACCAGGAGGGTTTTCCAGGTTTGTATGTATTTTAGGTAACACATAAAAAAAACTGCTGTGACTGGCTTCGGAATAGTAAGAAAACTTACTGTGGCATCATCAATTATACCTTTCGATCTGTACTGTTGTAAAGTATGTTGGATTTTGGAAGCAACCTGGTATGTAGGGTTCTGTGGAAATTTCTGGTATATCTGTTTATCACTCAGTTGGCGTTTGACCTCTGCATTGTATTTATTCCTATCCATTATGACTAAAGCTCCCCCCTTGTCTGCTGGTTTAATAGTCAGAGTTTTGTCTTGGCGTAGGATATTAAAGGGTCTGTGACACTAAGTTTATGAGAAAATGTATATTTGCCATTTGTCAGTTCTTTCCTAAAATTCTCCATATCTCTCTGGACTAGGCTTATAAAGGTTTCCACCGGGGGGTGATTTTTAGGTGGAGAGTATATGCTTTTATTGAGTAGGCCTAGTGTCTCTATGGAGATTTCGGCCTTGGGTTCTGACTTGTTTCTATCCGAAGTCGGAAGCGTTCTGAAGTATGCTTTTAGGCGGACATTGCGGTATAATTTCTGTAGGTCCATGTCAAGTTGGAATGTATCAAGTGCGTAAGATTGACAGAATGAGAGGCCCTTTTGTAGCAGTGAGAGTTGTGCTGGACTAAGTGAGATGGAGATGTTAAACACGAGTGACTGTACCTGTGAGTGGGTTGTGATGGACGTATTATTGGATACAGATGTGTTGCCACCCCTTTGGCCCCTTCTTGATCCCAGAGTTGGTCGTGAAACCGTTTGGCGCGGTTGGTATTGGGAGTCTCCACTAGAAGTAGAGTGGAAGAAATCTGCTGATGGTCATCTTCTGCCAGTCCGTTGCGGCCGGGTGGAAGTATCTGGCCATTTGTATAAACAATTCTGTCGGTAGTCTTCTGTGTCCCTTAGGAACTTCTGTCTCTTGGTGGTTTTGATGTCCTTGTGGCGTTCAGTCAGAGTGGAGGTAATTCTGTTTTGAAGTTGAGTGTAGTCTTCCTTGGATAGGATCTCTTGGAGCTTTGTTTCTGTAGCCTGGATCCATTCCATGATGTCTGTAATTGCAGACTGTAGATAGGATAAGGTGAGAGTCATTATATCAAACGAGCACTTGTTTAGTATTTGCTCAAATTTCATGCAAAACTCTGGGTTGTCTTTAAAGAAAGTAGGACGTGTACATATCCGTAGTCCTCTTGGTATACATTTAGTCCTAAGGTATTCAGCCAAGGTGATACTATGTAGCTCGTAGTTCTGTAGACGTCTGGATTCACGCTCCAAATCTCGCGTCTTAAATTCGGAAGCTGGAGTTTGGAGAAATTCACCTGATTGGGTCACACATGCAAGAATGGCAGTGACTTCTGAATGGCCATGCAAGAATGGCAGTGAATGATAATGTATCGCTGGTCATCTTGTCACAGGTGCTGTGCCAAATTCTGGAAGATGATGAATTCACAGAGCAGATCTTGGCAGTGGCGGATCCGGGGGGGGGGGGGGGGGCAACGGAGCAATTGCCCCCCCCCCCCGAGCTGGCGGCAGCGGGGCACAGGGAGATGAGTGCTCATCTCCATAGTCATCTGTATCACCGTCCTCAGGACAGTGATACAGATTACTGTGCTGAGGAAGGGGAGGGAGAGGCGTGTCCCTTTCCCTTCCTCTGATAGGCTGCAGGCACTAGCGATGACGTCATTGCGCCACTTGAGCCATACAGCGCGGGACACAGGCCGGAAGAGGCCTGCATCGCATCGCTGACATGGAGGTAAGTATGTGTTTTTTTATATATTGTGAGACAGTGACAGGTCTCACTCAGGTTAGAGGCAAGGAAGGGGTGGATAGTGTGGTCCACACCCCTGTTCCACCACAGGTGAGAGAAGCTGGAGGTAATCAGCCTGGCATAAGGCACCTCCCAGAGTGTCAGAAAGGGGGTAGTGTGTTACCTGTGGACAGAGGCCTGGAGGCTCTGTCTGTGTGGTCTCATCTGGGCAAGGCTGAGGGACCACAAGGCTGGGAGATAGCCTGGAGTTGGGGGACGCAGCGACGCCTGGGAGGGTCGCAGGGCCATAGTCAGGCAGACTACTGAGCCCCAATCCCCCACAAGAAATACTGAACTGGAGACAGTGGGCGTACTGTGCTCTGTACAGCCAGGAGGCTGTGGGACATTGGCTGACAAAGCCGCATGAGTTCACAGGGTGTGAACTGTGACTTTAGGTGAGTCAGGATATCATATGTTTAGTTAGAGCCCAGCCGGGCAGGTGTTTATTTTGTACCATTTATGTTTGGATTGCTGAGGAGCCAAATAAAGTGATGTTTGGACCAGAAACTTGGTGTCTGGCGACGATATTTGTGTGAATCACCCCCGGAGAAGAGCTAAACCCCTACAATTGGTGTCGGATGCGGGCAGGTGTCCCTGCTGATAAGTAAAAATGCTGGAAGCCTGCTAGTTTGCAGAGCAGAGACTGCTGGTGTTAAACTGGACTTTTTTTTTTCTGTGGTGCAAACCGTGCAGGATTTAAAGGGCCGTGATATCAGTTTGTTGCTGTGGGGTAAGGTAGACACTTCTGCAGATAGTGACGAAACTCCTGCAGAACCTGTACCTGTCCCTTTAAGTGAGGATCTAAGGGAACTGCACTTTGACCTGCATGGGGAAAGAATATTGACCATTGGAAACAATGGTGCTGGTCAAGTGCAAAGTGATGGTAACAAAAGTGCGGAAATGCATAAGGAAAATATGATGTCATATGAAATATGTGATGACAGTGATATAACTTTTCCGTTGCAGGTTGTGGTCAGGGGAGAAGCGCCCCCTGGTGGTAAAAATGTAAATGATGATAAAACTTTATTTTCTGCATCTGCTATGTTTCATGAAGCGCGATATGACGTAATCAAAAAGTTTGAAGACATGCATATAAGTGGTGTGGAGCAAAGCCCAGCTCCAGCTCAGTGTTTGAAGGTGCCGGAGAATATGATAGGGTTAGAGGGTGTACCGCACGTACCAGAGGGGGAAATGCAGTCTCCACAATGTTGGTTGGTTACTAAGGAAGTGTCCCAGGTGGGGATTAGCTCATCGGTGCCCCTAGAGGTCAGAATTAATAATGACACGAGCGGTATAGGTGACGTATGTGCTGTGACCGATAGCAACCCAGAGAGTGAAGCTACCATGTCAAGGTCCTGTGAAACAAAGGTGGTTACTAGTAGCGACCAGACAGTTATATCTGACGAGATGAGAATTAAGTCGGGTGACATCAGCCTAGGGTCTGAAGCCCATATCCAGACAGTTGTAGGTGACCTGACACGACAGTACAGCTGCAAACAGGAGGATGATCTCTCTCTCTCTCCTCACGCTCCCTAGAAACGTTAGAGACGGGACTAGCTGTCTTCACAGAGCAACTGAAGAAGGCTTCAGAAAGGGCAAAGGAGAGCCAGAAAGAGAATGGTGATACTCCTACATCTGCTGCAGCAGAGCCGAGCAAGGAGCAGCTGGAACCGGAGGCCAAAAAGCGGGGCACTTCCCACAAGCTTGTGCAAAAAGCTGAAAAGAAACTGCTGAAAAACATGGAGTTGGTGGTTCAGCGCCTGGAGAAACAGGGTGTGACATACAAAAAGGTGGAGAAAACCAAGAACAAACTTCAGCGAGGATTGGATGATCTGATGGTGGACCTGGACCACCAGAAGCAAGTTATGTCTAATCCAGCGAAGAAACAGGAGAAATGTGACTGGCTCCTAGCTGAAGAGAAATACATCTCGGCTCGATATGGTGAAAAACGTGACCAAACAGAGACTGATGCTTGGGAAAAGGAGACCAAGGCCCTCTCCTTCGCTAAAGCCCTGGAAAAAGCGCTTGAGGAGCATGCTGAATTGGAGAGGCTGAACAAGCAACTCAGAGCAGAGACTGAAAATCTCATGCGCTTAAAAGATGAGTTGGAGAAATCTAAGTGTGCTCTCAAACAGCAGGTGGAAGGTGAGAAACCAGAAGAGGAGAGTTCTCTGGAAGATGTCAAGAAGCCAGAGCCTGTTAAAAATGGGACTGGAGAGGGTGGCACTGTGGTGCTGGCTGTGGCAGAGAAGATGGAAGATGCTTCTGCTAAACCAGATGATGGGGCTAATGTGGATGCCGAAGACCACAGACCCGTGGTAGCGTGTAGCCTAGGCCTGGAAGACATCCCATCTGCATACAAGGCCTTCCAAATAGCCAGCAGCCTGCTGGGGAAGAAGTACGAGGAGGTGAACGATCAGTTTTCGGATCCGGGTTATTACAATGGGCTATATCTCCTGACTTCTCCACAAAATGAGAACAGGGTCCTGGGTGAGCCTCTGGAGAAAATGACAGAAGACGAGGAGTCTGCTGAAGACCCTGGTGCCTCCTGCCTCAATGAGAAAGAGGGGGAGGAGTTAACAGGGCAAGTGTATGGTGCCATGTCCGAGAAGGATGAGAAGGCGGTCAAAGAGACTGGAGACTTCAAGAAGACAAAGAGTGAAAAAGTTAAGGCCGATATGTTGGTTGACATGAAGTCCCCAGGTTCTACAGAGACCAAAGTTAAGCCAAAGGGAGCCGCGGCCGAAGTGGAAAAAGCCGCTAAAGAAGCAGAGGTCTCTAAAACTGCCATAGTAGCTGGAGTAACTACTGTTGGAAAGAATGAAGAAGTGACCCAGATGCACGTAAAAGCGAGTAGGGGCAAGCATGCTCTGCTGAAGGAGCCCTGCAAAGCAAAGGAGAAAGTGTTGGGATATGACCATGACTGGGAACAGTTCAGGCAAGAGCTGCAGCAGTCCAAGAAAGGACGTGAGGCGCATGTACAGGAGCCAGAGGATCTAAAAAGAGAGAGAGATCAAAATATACGACAGCGCATCATTATCACTCGGGAAAGAATAGGAAAAGAGTATCTGGTCATGAGATGGGCACATGAGGCCTTTAGGCAGTTTCGGTTAGGCAAGATGTTGGTTTTGGTGATAAACCAAGCTCTGCTGGCATGGGTCTGGCAGAACAAAGGGAAGGTACGTGTCACCGAGGTTCCTGGCCTCGGTGAAATAAGAACCGGTAATTTTCTGTGTCAGCGGCAGCTAGTGCTCGCTGACACTGGGTTACTTAGTGTGGCTGTAAAGCCAATCTGGGCCGGTTCTTATTGGGAGCAGCCAAAGAGCAGGGTGGGTGGCTGTTCCCCACGTCCAGGCCAGGTCGATACCCTCTCACCAGCCTCCCGTGGTTATGCAGGTGTTCACCCTCACGGGCTTGAACAAAGGGGGGGGATATGTGAGACAGTGACAGGTCTTACTCAGGTTAGAGGCAAGGAAGGGGTGGATAGTGTGGTCCACACCCCTGTTCCACCACAGGTGAGAGAAGCTGGAGGTAATCAGCCTGGCATAAGGCACCTCCCAGAGTGTCAGAAAGGGGGTAGTGTCTTACCTGTGGACAGAGGCCTGGAGGCTCTGTCTGTGTGGTCTCAGCTGGGCAAGGCTGAGGGACCACAAGGCTGGGAGATAGCCTGGAGTTGGGGGACGCAGCGACGCCTGGGAGGGTCGCAGGGCCATAGTCAGGCAGACTACTGAGCCCCAATCCCCCACAAGAAATACTGAACTGGAGACAGTGGGCGTACTGTGCTCTGTACAGCCAGGAGGCTGTGGGACATTGGCTGACAAAGCCGCATGAGTTCACAGGGTGTGAACTGTGACTTTAGGTGAGTCAGGATATCATATGTTTAGTTAGAGCCCAGCCGGGCAGGTGTTTATTTTGTACCATTTATGTTTGGATTGCTGAGGAGCCAAATAAAGTGATGTTTGGACCAGAAACTTGGTGTCTGGCGACGATATTTGTGTGAATCACCCCCGGAGAAGAGCTAAACCCCTACAATATATATATATATATATATATATATATATATATATATATATATATATATACACACACATACACACACACAATACTTTTACTGGCACATGGGGGGGCTGTTATTAATACTGGCACATGGGGGGGCTGTTAATACTGGCACATGGGGGGGGCGGGCTGTTATTAATACTGGCACATGGGGGGGCAGGCTGTTATTAATACTGGCACATGGGGGGGCGGGCTGTTATTAATACTGGCACATGGGGGGGGGGCTGTTATTAATACTGGCACATGGGGGGGCTGTTATTAGAATTGGCACATGGGGGGGCTGTTATTAATACTGGCACATGAGGGGGGCTGTTATTAATACTGGCACATGAGGGGGGCTGTTATTAATACTGGCACATGAGGGGGGCTGTTATTAATACTGGCACATGAGGGGGGCTGTTAATACTGGCACATGAGGGGGGGCTGTTATTAATACTGGCACATGGGGGGGCTGTTATTGATATTGGCACATGGGGGGGCTGTTATTAATACTGGCACATGAGGGGGGCTGTTATTAATACTGGCACATGAGGGGGGGCTGTTAATACTGGCACATGGGGGGGGCTTTTATTAATACTGGCACATGGGGGGGCTGTTATTAATACTGGCATCTGGGGGGGCTGTTATTAATACTGGCATCTGGGGGGGCTGTTATTAATACTGGCATCTGGGGGGGCTGTTATTAATACTGGCACATGGGGGGGGCTGTTATTAATACTGGCACATGGGGGGGGCTGTTATTAATACTGGCACATGGGGGGACTGTTATTAATACTGGCACATGGGGGGGCTGTTATTAATACTGGCACATGGGGGGGCTGTTATTAATACTGGCACATGGGGGGCTGTTATTAATACTGGCACATGGGGGGCTGTTATTACTGGCACACGGGGGGCTGTTATTACTGGCACATGGGGGGCTGTTATTACTGGCACATGATTGGGAGGGTTGCTCTTGTTACTGGAACATTATTGGGGGCACTATAGGGGCATCTACTGAGGCCACAAAGAAGGGGTATTTTATATGGGGTGCTCTGTACAGAACAATTTTATACTGGGACACATTATGGTGGGTACTATGGGGAAGGGGGGAGAGGAGTACTATGGGGTCATCTACGGGGGGCACTAAGAAGGGGTATTTTATACTTGCAAATTATGGGGGACACTGAGGGCATCTACTGTAGCATTTTATACTGGTACATTATGGGGGGCACTAGGAGGAAGGAGGGTGCTGAGCACTATAGGGGCATTTACTGGGGGCACTATATAGGGGTATTTTATACTGGCACATTATGGGGGCACTATGGGGACATTAGCTCACCTGGGGCATTACAAGGGGGTATGTTTTGCACATTATAAGGAGAATTATTTCTACTGGGGGGGGCATTATGGTGGGCTTTATTACTCCCCCATGGTATGACCCCCTAGTAGCAGCACCAGTCTCTCCCTGCTCTGCTATACCTCTACCCCTTCTCCAAATCCTTATTATGAAATCTTTCTCATTAGGATAAAACACATCAGCTCCACCAAGCCCCCGGCCAAAGTGTTGAAGTGGTGTCCGAGATCCCCAAGGGCCAAGCCAAGTAATTCTAAGTTTTCATGTGGAATATGTTTGTTATACACATATAGTATACACTGTGCCCCACAATATACAGTATACCTCTACACTGTGTAGTCTGTTCTATAAGCACCATTGTTTTGTGGCGGCGGACAGAAAATAATCTGGAAGTGCCCCTCCCGAGAGCAGGCTCTGGATCCGCCACTGGACCTTGGTTCTATATAAATTACCATTATGTCCTCTGGTCTGGTTAAAAATGTGCATTTGTTACTGTATTTGCCTATATACGACGTCTCACCATCACAGGAATTATACTTGTAAACCGCGTCTATCATTTTGCGTTATGAAAACGGCTCTCTGCACTTATATAGAATAACCTGCGACAATGATATCTGGTTGTTTTGTTCTTTTATTTTGCAATTTTTGACTGTTATTTGTACTTATTTGTATATGAACAGTGTCTGAAGAAGACCTGCGAGATGAAACGCCACGCATGAATATTGCCGTATGTTACTTAACAATAAAAAAATCCTACTATCAAGACAAAAACCTACAAGCTGTAGTTTTATTTATTATTGGATCTTATTTAGTTAGTGTGTGTCAGAATTATTTGGGTAGTTGGTTACTTTTATTGGAAGATGTTATGGCTCATATGTGACTGTGTGGTATATCTATACACCATGCCCAAGCTTCACATTAGGGAGATTTGTCAGGACTCATGCCATTTCACGGTCTATCTGGACGCATTATAAAAGATTAAGAGCTAATTACTATTTCAGTAAGAACTCCTAGGTAGGAACACAGCTGCGTTCTCCTACATTTCTTATACACAAACCTTCAGATAATGGGTTGAGGATTTTACCTACTATGACAGGTTATTTATTGGATTAGTAGTTCTACTTACAATACTCAAAAGGGAAACACTGAAAATATAATATGATGGCGTGGTTTATATCTAGGCTGAAGAATACCTGGTCGAAATGTCAATGTATGGATAGAGTTTAAGGTGTTAGGTTCTTCTTTTACTTGGGTAAAGATTAGATATGGCTATAAGGATGTGCATACCATGGAGATAGACCATTTGGCTACTATGGGGCCCTTGAAAAGATAAGGTCTAACCCTATTCTTGGTTGTTTTGTACATGGTGGTGACAACCTGTGTTGGATTCCCAACTCTAGAGGAGCTGCCGTGATAGCAAAGAAAGGGGTGTGGAACTGGGTCATGAAAAGGGCGTGTTTTTTTGGGGTGAAAAACACTAAACCCTTCTGTCTTGGGTGGCAAACTCTGGCACCATATTGGAGGCACAGTTTTAATCTTGGCTATGGGCTTCCTCTCTTCTATGTACACCGGTGATTACCTATTACTCTCGTCCATCTAAGGATGGACATAGAAATGAGCGTTCCGGGAGGAAGATTGCATTAACTTGTTAACGAGTTATTGCTGAAGGGCGGTAGATCAGAAAATTATGGACAGTGCCTTGTCGAAGGGTAGATAAAGAGCCAATTTAATATATTGACTGAGTATTTACACTGTAAATTGCAGCAGATAATGAAGCGTAATAAGAGAATAGTGTGATTCTGTTTATTGTGCCGGGTTTAGTCATGTCAGCTGCTGAACTAAATTGTCCATCAATTATCCATTGCCGTGTGATAAAGCAATCTGTCCCCATGCTGGAACCACAATATGGACGTCAAAAGGGACAAGCATAAAACACATGCTTCCGCAAACACAGGTAGTTTTGAACTACTGGTGCGCACCAGGTGTCCCACAAAAAAGGCCAGCACGGGTAAAGGAATATGTATGTCACATTAACAGCAAAGGACAATAACCACCATGAGAAATGTGAACTTGATATATTTTGTGCACAATAAGGTATTGTGGCTAATTAATGGGAATATCCTACCTGTTGTATCTTCACTTTTCCTGATTCTACGCCTGGCAATTAGTCATTGGACATCTAATTTCCTTCATATTAATAAATACATAGCAGCTGAAGGGTTTTCTTATGTTAAAAAATAATGAAATATCACATCTGTTGTAACAACATCACAGGGACAGACACAAGGACTTAAAGGGGGGGGGGGGTCCAAGTGCATCGGTGGCCTCAATGGAGTATACTAAAACTAATGTACCTTCTTCTGTTTTACAGTGGTGGCTTGTTATGTCACATCATGGAGATATTCTACCGTAGCAGTATTGCTCATACCACTGTAATAGGTTGCTGTATAGATGCACTATATGGCAGCTCATTAATCTCTTATTGACTATCTTTCCCATTTTTTATAATGGCAGATAATCAGCTCAAAAAGGTCCAGATCGGAATCTTTTTGAGCTGATTATCTAGCATTTCCACTGGACCTGTTGTACCCAGTAGCCCCCGGACTATAGCTACATACCAAAGTCCACTACAGCAAGATGGGCACATAAGCTGTTATTCACTGTTATCAGCCAAGCACCATTGTGCCTCTTTTCAAACATATACCTATGAAGCGCTCTGTGCTTGGCTTTTTGCTCTAGCTTTAAAGGGAGTCTGTCACCTCCATATGGCCATATACAGTGCTCACATTCTCCTATAGCACAGCTATACATGAATGTAATGGTACCTTTGTCTTTTTCTTTACATTTGCAGAAGCTGGAAAAACGAACTTCGATTCATATGCAAAAGAGCAAGTGCCCAGGGTCGGCGTTCACGGTGTTGGAGCATGTGCACCGCGATGCCCATTGTGGGTACGGCATCGCTTTAACTACTGCGCATGCGCCGACAAACGCCACATTGCCGCTGGTTTCGTGCCGTTCGCTGGTGCATGCGCAGTAGTTAAAGCGATGCCGTGCCAACAATGGGCATCGCAGTGCGCATGCTCCGGCCCGGCGAGGCAGTGCACAGGCGCGGGATCTCGGCCGGACCGAAGGATGACGCAAGGGAAAGGGAGGGCGGGCATAGGCAGAAGCTGGGGTGGGGAAACAATGAAAAAGGGCAGAGCAGCCTGGGCTCCAACACCGTGAACGCCGCCCCTGGGCACTTGCTCATTTGCACATGAATCAAAGTTCATTTTTTCCAGCTTCTGCAAGCGTAAAGAAAAAGACAAAGGTACCATTACATTCATGTATAGGTGTGCTATAGGACAATGTAAGCACTGTATATGGCCATATGGTGGTGACAGACTCCCTTAAATTTTTTGATCATAGTACACACTTCCAATACCAGACACAATGAAGAACATAGAAACCTGATGTTCAAATCAATAAAAATCAATGCATTAAAGACAGTGGACATACACTAAGAGCTGAAATCGTAATGTTACAGAAAACTCAATAAGTACTAACAACTAATGCCCAGTCAGTATTTGCTTCAGTAATGATACAGAGAGTAACTTTAATGGGGTTTTCCGGGATTGCTATGCGTTTCAATAGATATACTCATGTAGTTGCATACCTCATGTACATCTTCCCTGTGCTTTTTTCAGTGTGGACTCTCCTGACCCATTTTCACCATGCAAACCAATCATTCTGGTTAGTTTCCATCCTGATATGTCACACTTCCTGTTGCTGTATCCAACCAAACCCATGATGCACTTCTTCTTTCTCTGCCACAATCCAGCCCCGCCCCAAACACCCAGCTAGTTTATAGCTCCTCCTACCAGGCTAATTACACTCCCCTATCATTGACACGCCCATGGACATACCATCACAGAAAATAGAAAGAGCTTCACGGTCATGTGACCACAGCCCAAAACAGGAGCTAGATAAGTATAAAGGTGAAAGAAAAGCATTACAAAATTATGGCTACCTTCACAAATGATTATTTTAAAGCTACTTTCACATCTCCGGTGATAATATCCGGCAGGCTGTTCCAACAGAGAACAGCCTGCTGTAGTTTACCGGATGCAGTATTGCCGAATTCTACAGTTCACCACAGGCTCCCCATTGCCAATGGGATCAGGCAGTGATCTGGCCGGGCGAATGCCAATGCATGCAGAGATTTTTGCCTGGCCGACATTTATGCCGTAGCAGCCAGCCAGATAAGATTTGCCAGAGATGTGAAAATAGCCTAAAGGATATAGATGCAAATCAGAAACCCCTTTAACCACTTGCTGACGGAGCAATTTTTGTGTTTTCACTGCCTGCCTTTTTATTAATTTTTTGGTGGAAACTAACAAAAACAGCAAATCGGCCATTTTGACATTTTCAGCAATTTCGCCGTTTTTTTGGATAAATATTTTTAGATCTTAATAGTACGGGTGTTTTCGCATGGGGCAATGCCCATGATGTGTATTTTTTTTTACTGTTTATTATATTTTTACTTTCATTTTGGGGAAAGGGGGCGATTTTAATTCTCCAATGCATTAGCATTTGAGTCTATGGAGGTGCTCTACAGGAACTAATGAGCGGCGGCCTCGTATCATTGGGGAATAGAGAGGCTGCTGCACACACACAGACTCCCCGATCCTCACTGGAGCAAACCCGGCACCTTGCGCCTTTAGATGCTGTGGTCACGTTTGAACAAAACATCTGAAGGGTTAAACGTTTGCGATCGGCATTACCGCCGGTCACACATTAGGCCCCGCTTGCTATGGGGCCCACTCCACTCCGGACCCGACATGTGACATACTAGTACGTCACATGTCTGGAAAGGGCTAAGGGTATGGCCACACGTGGCATAAATGCTAACGATTATCTGCAGTGTTTACAGTAGGAGTAAAGTAGATTTAATTACATTTTCAAAAACAAAATCCACACCTAACTTGATAGGATTTTAAATCCACACCATGTCAATTTATGTCGCAGATTTTTGTCACGGATTTCCCCCTAATGCCAAAGGTGAAATCTGCTGCAAATCCACAGCATTTTCAGAATGAAACCAGCGGCAAGATCTGCACAACTTGGTATGAATTTTGTTGCTGAAGATTTCAGCCAGATGCGCTCTGGATTTTCATCTGTGGAAAATTTACCCTGGGCCTTCTACTTGTGGCCATATGCTAAGGACTCATACACATGACCGTTGTTGTTTTATCCGCAAAACATGGACAGCTGGCTCCTAATAGAACAGTCCTATTCTTGCTGGTAATGCGGACAATAATAGGACACGTTTTATTTTTTTTGCAGAATGGACATACGGAAATGGAATGCACAGAGTAATTTCATTTATTTATTTTTTTTAAATGTGAGGGGTGTACTCACAAGGGTCGGAGCTTCCATATAGGCAAAGGGGCAATTGCCCCCGGGTCCGCAACTAATGGCAGGTCACAGGGAGATGAACGCTTCCAGTGTGGAAGTGTTCATCTCCATAGTAATCTGTATCGCTGTCCTCAGGACAGCTATACAGATGGCTGTGCTGTGGGGCAGGAAAGGGAGAGGCGTCTCCCTCCCTGTTCCTCTGACAGGCTGCCGGCACAAGGCCCGCAGCCTGTCAGAGGCCGGTGCAGGCGACGCGATGAGCTGCACAGCACTGGACACAGGCCGGAAGAGGCCTGCATCGCATCGCTGTGTGATGGAGGTAAGTATAAGTGTTTTGTTTGTTTTTTGTTTTTTTTAATACTGGACTATCTGTTACTGCCACATGGGGGGAGCGGGAGGCACTTAATACTGGCACATGGGGGTGGGGTTTGGCACTTGATACTGGCACATGGGGGGTGGAAGAGAGGCACTTGATACTGGCACATGGGGGTTGGCACTTGATACTGGCACATGGGGGGGATTTTGCACTTGGTCCTGGCACATGGGGGGTTTGACACTTGATACTGGCACATGGGGGGTTGTCACTTGATACTGGCACATGGGGGGGATTTTGCACTTGGTCCTGGCACATGGGGGGGGATTTGGCACTTGGTCCTGGCACATGGGGGGGGGATTTGGCACTTGGTCCTGGCACATGGGGGGGTTGGCACTTGATACTGGCACATGGGGGGTTTGGCACTTGATACTGGCACATGGGGGGTTGGAACTTGATACTGGCACATGGGGAGTTGGAACTTGATACTGGCACATGGGGGGTTGGAACTTGATACTGGCACATGGGGAGTTGGAACTTGATACTGGCATATGGGGGGTTGGAACTTGATACTGGCACATGGGGGGTTTGGCACTTGTTACTGGCACATGGGGGGTGGAAAAGAGGCACTTGAAACTGGCACATTATTATGGGGCACTATGGGGGGCTTCTACTGAGGCCACAAAAAAGGGATATTTTATATGGGGGGCTCTGTGTGGTACTAGTATCATCTCTTTCTGCAGTATAGTATTGGGGAGCACAGTGGCACAGTATTGGGGGTAGTAGGATGATTTGTCCAGAAGATGGGAGGATGATGGAAAAGTAGTAAACTAAGATTTTTTTTTGTTGTCAAACTGCAGAGACGGAAAATGGCCACAAAATGGTGGTCTGGTCTGAAGGTCTGAAAGGAGAAGACGAGGACAGAGAACATCTACATCAAAGGAGACGTCACTGGATGTAAGAGGTATGGGGCGCTGTATTTCTGTAGTGATGGGGGGACATTAAAGTCAGCAAGTGTCATGTGGGGGGGGGGGGGCACCCTTATTGTTTTATGCCCCAGGGCCCCATTTCACCTAGAACCGGCCCTGGTATTCACTTTTGTTTGATACTGTAGGTGACCAGCAGTACACCAATACACTAGGTTGGGAAACAATTTACCCGTGAGTGATAACATTCAATTAAATGCAAAAATGAAAAAAAAAACTCCGGTATCCTAAGGGTTAAACATCATCTTCCCCTAATAGACAATTTTTGGAAGCTTTGGAATATGAAAAAGCATGAAACACGCTGTATGGTAACACCGTCAAACGTGCATTTACCCTTAGTTATGTATGTTCGAGTCACTCAGACATTATTTACTATTGCCGTCATTGCGTTTCAGAGCGTAAAGAAAAAATAAATAAAAAAAAATAAATGAAGAGACAACTTTTTCTAAAAATTAGTCCTAGGAGGCTAGAGAGGCTAATATACCAATTTTCAGGACCACTGGAGCAACTTTGGTTTGGCCCAAACTGAACTTTTTCAAAAATACTGCGAACCTGAACTGAATCTCGAGTGGTTCGCTCATCTTTAGTTGGGGTGATGGGAAGCATTGGGTTTGAGCCAAACAGTTTCACATAATGGTTTTATCTGACCAGAGAACATTTTTCCATGTTTCTACCACATCGTCAGTACATATGGAAATGACTGTGTGGTTGTTGACAGTGAGAAAGTCCATGTAGAGATTAATACTCTACATTGTAGACAATCCGCAATAGCAAACTTTACAGTAATCCCAGATTCACCAATATTTAAAACTCTCAAGTCAGCCAATTTATTACCAATATAACAAGCCCTTTTATTAAAGCCATTCTTCCCAATCACTGTCTTCATATATTATGGCAACAGACCTTCAGTCCTTTAGGATTCAGCTTTTAATCTAAAATTCCTCAATGGAATCCGTTAAGCTTAATATTATTCTACCGCTCTTTAGGTTCCGCTGCTAGTTTTGTTTTGTCTGAGATAGGGCATCGCTAACTTGTTCATTGGGTTAGAGATGCCCTAAAAAAAATAATGAAACACTTAAATTATGCATCAAATCTCGATTAACAAAAATCATCAATTAATTGAGAGCTGGATTCCAAATCACCCTGGAACTCAAAGTAAAAAATTAAGATCACAAGCAGATCTAATCACAGCAATTCATAATGCAACTCTTAGTTGAACTTGATGGACCTATGTCTTGTTTCAACTGTATTAACTATGTAACTCAGTAGTGTATACAGCCCACACGTGCCTGTATGCACTCCCGACAACGTTCGAGCATGCTCCTGATGTCAGCGGATGGTGTTCTGAGGGATTGCCTCCCAAACCTGTATCAGTACACAAGTGATCTCCTAATAGTCTGTGAATTTACTTGGTGGCATTGGATGCACTGATACACAATGCCCCAGAGGTTCACAGTTGGATTCAGACCTGGGAAATGTGAGGCATAGCATCAATGCCTTTGTCATCCAGGAACTGCCTACACACTTTGGCCACATGATGTCAGGCAATGTCCTGTACCAGGAGGAACCCAGGGATCACCACACCAGTGTAAGCTCTGGCAATGGCTCTGAAGATTGCATTTCAATACTTTACAGGAGTCTGGGTACCGCTGGATATCATGAGGAGGTTTGTGCTGTCTTCCAAGGATAGGCCTCCCCAGACCACCACTGACTAACTGGTCACGAAGGATAATGTTGTAGGCAGCGTAACGCTTGCCACAGTGTGCCCAGACTCTTTCACATATGCAAAGTGTGAACCTGCTCTCACCTGTAAGGAGAAAGGGGCACCAGTGGTGGACCTACCAATTCTGGTGTTCTCTAGTGAGTGGCAATCAAGCTATATGGTGCTGAGCTGTGAACACAGGCCCTACTACAAGATGTTGGGCCCTCTTTCCACCCACATGAAATCTGGTTTCTAAAGTTTGGTCAGAAATATGCAGCCCAGTAGCCCACTGGAGGTCATTTCGTAGGGATCTGCTTCTCCTGTTCCTCCTCAAAACAAAGGAACAGATACTGGTTTGATGCCCTTTCTAGGCCCTGTCCAGCTCTCCTTGTTTAATGACCAATATTCTGGTATCGTCTCCATGCTGTTGAGGCTGTGCTGGGATACACAGCAAACCTTCTTGTGTTGGTACGCATGAATCTACCATCCAGGAGTTACAAGACAATGTCACGGACGTACCAAGACATACGGATGTCCCGGCGACAGTAAGTGGCAGGAGATCTGTGAGACTGGCAACACGTGGTTTGATCTGACAGGTTTTCCTTGTGGATCAATAGGTGTCTCTGTTGTTTCTGGTAATGGCCACACCCCTTGCCTCCAGGTGTTGCTTATGTGGTCATTTAACCTTCCTTATTTATAGTTGCTTCTCCCACTATGCTGTGCGGTTTATAGCTTCTGTGCCTGTGGATTGCTTTTGGTTGGATCTCGGCTGAGTTCCTGGTGCTTCCATAGCCCCTTTGAAGTTAAGTCTTTCCTTTCCCTTTTTGTATTTTGTTTGGGTTCTGTGTGTTGCATTTCCCTATTGTTTGTATTAGGCCTAAAGTAGACTCCTGTTCATCCTTCCTTTTAGAGGAACAGGTAGTCTCGTCCCTGCCATTAGTACCAGGGTCCTATAGGGGTAGATGGGACTCTAGGTATTCCTGTGTATGAACTCACCTACCTTCGGGGTCTGTTCATACTGGTAGTCAGTCAGGATTATGGTTAGGGTTTTCTCTAGGAGGTGTACATCTTCCTTCCCTAGTTCTCAGGCCCGATTCCCTGTTCCCCCTTCCCTCCTATGCTCGGTGTGGTGTTTCCCTCCCACACCGAAGCGTGACAGACAACCTGTGCAACCCGAATGGGCTGCAGGTACCACCTTGTGAGGTCAGAAGTGACAAGGACTCTAGCAAAATGCAAAACTACAGAAGATTTAGTCAGGAAGGTTTAGCAAAGAGAAATTGCCTGTGGTCAGCACCTGCAAAACCATTCCTTTTTGGAGGATTGCCTTGATGCCATTTTCTCTTGCTCAAAACCAGATGAACTCTATTCACAATCACTCATGTTTTCTAATCAGACAGATTATTATCCCTGAAGTTTAAGTGACTTAAGTGTTATACTGCTTGTTTGGGTCAAACTACTTTTCACTTTAAAGTGTATTTTTATCAATTTCTCTAGCTCCCATATCTCCTTTGATAGCTTTTTTTTTTTTCAAATGTAACTTTTTGCAGTTTTCTCCATATCCCCCATGCTTAAATCCTACTTCCTAGCTTGTCATGTGACTGCTGTCCCATCATGCCTTAGGGCCGCGAGATGTATCCTGACAGCAGATCATGTGACACTAAACACTCCGCATGTTCTTACCAATCAGGCTTCCTATGTCCTACATCACACGGCCCCAATGCAGGACGTAACCAACAGCAATTGAGATCGAAACAGATTTGCAACTGGGTGCAATGATATTTTAAATTTATTAGCCTAAGGACGTTTGGATAAATCATAGTATTTGGGGAAAGTGATATATGTTGGGTGGGATACATTTATATTAGTGGATAGCAGAACCCCCTTCCCTTCAAGTGTTCCTTTATAGAGCGAACACCTGGATGTTCGGGTTCGAGAAGTTCGGCCGAACTTCCCGGAAATGTTCGGGTTCGGTATCCGAACCCGACCCGAACTTCGTCCCGAACCCGAACCCCATTGAAGTCAATGGGGACCCGAACTTTTCGGCACTAAAAAGGCTGTAAAACAGCCCAGGAAAGAGCTAGAGGGCTGCAAAAGGCAGCAACATGTAGGTAAATCCCCTGCAAACAAATGTGGATAGGGAAATGAATAAAAATAAAAATAAAATATATAAAAATAAACCAATATCAATTGGAGAGAGGTCCCATAGCAGAGAATCTGGCTTCACGTCACCCACCACTGTAACAGTCCATTGTCATATATTTGGGCCCCGGCACCCAGGCAGAGGAGAGAGGTCCCGTAACAGAGAATCTGGCTTCATGTCAGCAGAGAATCAGTCTGCATGTCATAGCAGAGAATCAGGCTTTACGTCACCCAACACTGGAACAGTCCATTGTCAGATATTTAGGCCCAGGCACCTAGGCAGAGGAGAGAGGTCCCGTAACAGAGAATCTGGCTTCATGTCAGCAGAGAATCAGTCTGCATGTCATAGCAGAGAATCAGGCTTCACGTCACCCACCACTGGAACAGGCCACTGTCACATATTTAGGCCCAGGCACCCAGACAGAGAGAGGTCCCGTAACAGAGAATCTGGCTTCATGTCATCACAGAATCAGTCTTCATGTCATAGCAGAGAATCAGGCTTCACGTCACCCACCACTGGAACAGGCCACTGTCACATATTTAGGTCCAGGCACCCAGGCAGAGGAGAGAGGACCCAT
The DNA here is from genome assembly GCF_905171765.1 of Bufo bufo. Lineage (NCBI taxonomy): Eukaryota > Metazoa > Chordata > Amphibia > Anura > Bufonidae > Bufo > Bufo bufo. The sequence goes on from NC_053391.1 coordinate 584,386,579, forward strand.
AACAGAGATTCAGGCTTCATGTCAGCAGAGAATCAGTCTTCATGTCATAGCAGAGAATCAGGCTTCACGTCACCCACCACTGGAACAGGCCACTGTCACATATTTAGGCCCAGGCACCCAGACAGAGGAGAGAGGTCCCGTAACAGAGAATCTGGCTTCATGTCATCACAGAATCAGTCTTCATGTCATAGCAGAGAATCAGGCTTCACGTCACCCACCACTGGAACAGGCCACTGTCACATATTTAGGCCCAGGCACCCAGGCAGAGGAGAGAGGTCGCGTAACAGAGAATCTGGCTTCATGTCAGCACAGAATCAGTCTTCATGTCATAGCAGAGAATCAGGCTTCACGTCACCCACCACTGGAACAGGCCACTGTCACACATTTAGGCCCCGGCACCCAGACAGAGGAGAGGTTCATTCAACTCTGGGTTGACCCGCAATATAATGGTAAAATGAAAATAAAAATAGGATTGAATTAGGAAGTGCCCTGGAGTACAATAATATATTGTTAAGGGGAGGTAGTTAATGTCTAATCTGCACAAGGGATGGACAGGTCCTGTGGGATCCATGCCTGGTTCATTTTTATGAACGTCAGCTTGTCCACATTGGCTGTAGACAGGCGGCTGCGTTTGTCTGTAATGACGCCCCCTGCCGTGCTGAATACACGTTCAGACAAAACGCTGGCCGCCGGGCAGGCCAGCACCTCCAAGGCATAAAAGGCTAGCTCTGGCCACGTGGACAATTTGGAGAACCAGAAGTTGAATGGGGCCGAACCATCAGTCAGTACGTGGAGGGGTGTGCACAGGTACTGTTCCACCATGTTAGTGAAATGTTGCCTCCTGCTAACACGTTCCGTATCAGGTGGTGGTGCAGTTAGCTGTGGCGTGGTGACAAAACTTTTCCACATCTCTGCCATGCTAACCCTGCCCTCAGAGGAGCTGGCCGTGACACAGCTGCGTTGGCGACCTCTTGCTCCTCCTCTGCCTTCGCCTTGGGCTTCCACTGGTTCCCCTGTGACATTTGGGAATGCTCTCAGTAGCGCGTCTACCAACGTGCGCTTGTACATCTTCCTATCACGCTCCAGTGTAGGAAGTAAGGTGGGCACATTGTCTTTGTACCGGGGATCCAGCAGGGTGGCAACCCAGTAGTCCGCACACGTTAAAATGTGGGCAACTCTGCTGTCGTTGCGCAGGCACTGCAGCATGTAGTCGCTCATGTGTGCCAGGCTGCCCAGAGGTAAGGACAAGCTGTCCTCTGTGGGAGGCGTATAGTCATCGTCCTGTGTTTCCCCCCCAGCCACGCACCAGTGATGGGCCCGAGCTGCTTTGGGTGCCACCCCGCTGTGAACATGCTTCATCCTCATCCTCCTCCACCTCATCCTCGTCCTCCAGTAGTGGGCCCTGTCTGGCCACATTTGTACCTGGCCTCTGGTGTTGCAAAAATCTCCCTTTGAGTCACTTCGAAGAGACTGGCCTGAAAGTGCTAAAAATGACCCCTCTTCCTCCTCGGCCACCTCCTCTTCCATCATCGCCCTAAGTGTTTTCTCAAGGAGACATAGAAGTGGTATTGTAACGCTGATAACGGCGTCATCGCCACTGGCCATGTTGGTGGAGTACTCGAAACAGCGCAACAGGGCACACAGGTCTCGCATGGAGGCCCAGTCATTGGTGGTGAAGTGGTGCTGTTCCGCAGTGCGACTGACCCGTGCGTGCTGCAGCTGAAACTCCACTATGGCCTGCTGCTGCTCGCACAGTCTGTCCAGCATGTGCAAGGTGGAGTTCCACCTGGTGGGCACATCGCATATGAGGCGGTGAGCGGGAAGGCCGAAGTTACGCTGTAGCGCAGACAGGCGTGCAGCAGCAGGGTGTGAACGCCGGAAGCGCGAACAGACGGCCCGCACTTTATGCAGCAGCTCTGACATGTCGGGGTAGTTGCGAATGAACTTCTGCACCACCAAATTCAGCACATGCGCCAGGCAAGGGATGTGCGTCAAACCGGCTAGTCCATAGAGCTGCAACGAGATTTCGCCCATTATCGCACACCACCAGGCCGGGCTTGAGGCTCACCGGCAGCAACCACTCGTCGGTCTGTTGTTCTATACCCCGCCACAACTCCTGTGCGGTGTGGGGCCTGTCCCCCAAACATATGAGTTTCAGAACGGCCTGCTGATGTTTACCCCGGGCTGTGCTGAAGTTGGTGGTGAAGGTGTGTGGCTGACTGGATGAGCAGGTGGAAGAAGAGGAGGAGGAAGCTGAGTAGGAGGAGGAGGAGGAGGAGACAGGAGGCAAAGAATGTTGCCCTGCGATCCTTGGCGGCGGAAGGACGTGCGCCAAACAGCTCTCCGCCTGGGGCCCAGCCGCCACTACATTTACCCAGTGTGCAGTTAGGGAGATATAGCGTCCCTGGCCGTGCTTACTGGTCCACGTATCTGTGGTTAGGTGGACCTTGCCACAGATGGCGTTGCGCAGTGCACACTTGATTTTATCGGACACTTGGTTGTGCAGGGAAGGCACGGCTCTCTTGGAGAAGTAGTGCCGGCTGGGAACAACATACTGTGGGACAGCAAGCGACATGAGCTGTTTGAAGCTGTCTGTGTCCACCAGCCTAAATGACAGCATTTCATAGGCCAGTAGTTTAGAAATGCTGGCATTCAGGGCCAGGGATCGAGGGTGGCTAGGTGGGAATTTACGCTTTCTCTCAAATGTTTGTGAGATGGAGAGCTGAACGCTGCCGTGTGACATGGTTGAGATGCTTGGTGACGCAGGTGGTGGTGTTGTTGGTACATCCCATGTTTGCTGGGCGGCAGGTGCCAACGTTCCTCCAGAGGCTGGGGAAGAGGCCGAGGCGGTGGCAGCAGCAGAAGAGGCCGAGGCGGCAGCAGCAGAAGAGGTAGCAGGGGGAGCCTGAGTGACTTCCTTGTTTTTAAGGTGTTTACTCCACTGCAGTTCATGCTTTGCATGCAGGTGCCTGGTCATGCAGGTTGTGCTAAGGTTCAGAGCGTTAATGCCTCGCTTCAGGCTCTGATGGCACAGCGTGCAAACCACTCGGGTCTTGTCGTCAGCACATTGTTTAAAGAAGTGCCATGCCAGGGAACTCCTTGAAGCTGCCTTTGGGGTGCTCGGTCCCAGATGGCGGCGGTCAGTAGCAGGCGGAGTCTCTTGGCGGCGGGTGTTCTGATTTTGCCCACTGCTCCCTCTTTTGCTACGCTGTTGGCTCGGTCTCACCACTGCCTCTTCCTCCGAACTGTGAAAGTCAGTGGCACGACCTTCATTCCATGTGGGGTCTAGGACCTCATCGTCCCCTGCATCGTCTTCCACCCAGTCTTGATCCCTGACCTCCTGTTCAGTCTGCACACTGCAGAAAGACGCAGCAGTTGGCACCTGTGTTTCGTCATCATCAGAGACGTGCTGAGGTGGTATTCCCATGTCCTCATCATCAGGAAACATAAGTGGTTGTGCGTTAGTGCATTCTATCTCTTCCACCCCTGGGGAAGGGCTAGGTGGATGCCCTTGGGAAACCCTGGCAGCAGAGTCTTCAAACAGCATAAGAGACTGCTGCATAACTTGAGGCTCAGACAGTTTCCCTGATATGCATGGGGGTGATGTGACAGACTGATGGGCTTGGTTTTCATGCGCCATCTGTGCGCTTTCTGCAGAAGACTGGGTGGGAGATAATGTGAACGTGCTGGATGCACTGTCGGCCACCCAATTGACTAATGCCTGTACCTGCTCAGGCCTTACCATCCTTAGAACGGCATTGGGCCCCACCAAATATCGCTGTAAATTCTGCTGGCTACTGGGACCTGAGGTAGTTGGTACACTAGGACGTGTGGCTGTGGCAGAACGGCCACGTCCTCTCCCAGCACCAGAGGGTCCACTAACACCACCACGACCATGTCCACGTCCCTTACTAGTTGTTTTCCTCATTGTTACCGTTCACCACAATAAGAAAAATATTATTCGGGCCAATGTATTGAATTAAAATTCAGGCCTATTTAGGTACCGTATTACACTAATACAGGCACACAAGTAATGACAGATTTGGTTGAATATAAATGTGAGGCCTATTTTTTACGCGTTGTGTGACAGATATACCTTTAATCACAGAATTAGACTTGTATCTGCACTGTAGCGTGTGTGTTAAGTTTTTCAGAATGACCCTATCAGCACCTTCAATCTAAGATATCCTTTTTGGGATAGATTTAAAGTAGGCCTGATATAGCAGAAACTACTAATTTTGAGAATGGCAAATTTGGGAATAGTTTTTCAACCCAGAACAAAAACTGTGCTTTTACGGTCACTACAAATAATTTGACCAGCTAAAACAGTACAGATTTGGTTGAATATAAATGTGAGGCCTATTTTTTACGCGCTGTGTGACAGGCTCAACTTGCCCCTGATGTAGTATATGGCCAAAAAATAACCACACTATTGATGGTTAAATGCACTTGGGTGACACAGGCTCAGCCTGCACCTAATGTAGTATATGGCCAAAAAATAACCACACTATTGATGGTTAAATGCACTTGATGAAAGCTTGACCCTGATGTAGGATATAGCAAAAAATAACCACACTATTGATGGTTAAATGCACTTGGGTGACACAGGCTCAGCCTGTACCTGATGTAGTATATGGCCAAAAAATAACCACACTATTGATGGTTAAATGCACTTCGGTGACACAGGCTCAGCCTGCACCTGATGTAGGATATAGCAAAAAATAACCACACTATTGATGGTTAAATGCACTTGGTGGTAGCTTGTGCTGGCGCACCACAAGCCACAAAATGGCCGCAGATCACCCCAGAAAAAAGTGATATAAAACGCTCTGGGCAGCCTAAAAAAAGTGAGCAATTCAATATTAGCACTTCAATGATCCACAGCTGGAGATCGATCACTGAATTAAGTCTTTTGGAGGAGTTAATCTGCCTAATCTCGCCCTAACGTCGCAGGAGCAAGCAACCTCTCCCTACGCTTGTATCAGCAGAGTGACGTGCAGCGCTACGTGACCCAAGCTTATATAGAGGCTGGGTCAAATGCTGCACTGGCCAATCACAGCCATGCCAATAGTAGGCAAGGCTGTGATGGCCTCTTGGGGCAAGTAGTATGATGCTTATTGATTGGCTGCTTTGCAGCCTTTCAAAAAGCGCCAAGAAAGCGCCGAACCCGAACCCGGACTTTTACGAAAATGTTCGGGTTCGGGTCCGTCTGACGGACACCCCAAAATTCGGTACGAACCCGAACTATACAGTTCGGGTTCGCTCATCCCTATTCCTTTAATATTCTTTGAACAGTGTAGTTGACATGCTGGAAAAGTAGACATAAACGGGAGGACTTACTTGCAGGAGTAGTTAGTCCAACTACTATGGTGCTTAGTTTGTGATACAACACAGTCTTGTTTACTAGTTTAAGGCCAAAATGCTTCTGTTCAATCCTTTCAAAATTCAGTCAGAACATTCGTTTTGAAAAATCTGGTTAAAGTGTGGTATTTTCAGGTATGGTTTTCTAGATGACATTTAGTTTTCCTTTCTACCTTCAGGGGGGAAAAAAGGAAGCTCTTACAAACAAATCAATAAATAAATAACAAAAGAAAGTGCAATGCCTGATGACTAGGGATGAGCGAACCCGAACTGTATAGTTCGGGTTCGTACCGAATTTTGGGGTGTCCGTGACACGGACCCGAACCCGAACATTTTCGTAAAAGTCCGGGTTCGGGTTCGGTGTTCGGCGCTTTCTTGGCGCTTTTTGAAAGGCTGCAAAGCAGCCAATCAACAAGCGTCATACTACTTGCCCCAAGAGGCCATCACAGCCTTGCCTACTATTGGCATGGCTGTGATTGGCCAGTGCACCATGTGACCCAGCCTCTATTTAAGCTGGAGTCACGTAGCGCCGCACGTCACTTTGCTATGATCAGTATAGGGAGAGGTTGCAGCTGCGACGTTAGGGCGAGATTAGGCAGATTAACTCCTCCAAAAGACTTCATTCTGTGATCGATCTGCAGCTGTGGATCATTGAAGAGCCTGTGTCACCAAGTGTATTTAACCATCGATAGTGTGGTTATTTTGTGCTATATCCTACATCAGCTGCAGGCTGAGCCTGTGTCACCGAAGTGCATTTAACCATCAACAGTCTGGTTATTTTTTGGCCATATACTACATCAGCTGCAGGCTGAGCCTGTTTCACCCAAGTGCATTTAACCATCAACAGTCTGATTATTTTTTGGCCATATACTACATCAGCTGCAGGCTGAGCCTGTGTCACCGAAGTGCATTTAACCATCAACAGTCTGGTTATTTTTTGGCCATATATTACATCAGGGGCAAGTTGAGCCTGTCACCCAGCGCCTAAAAAATAGACCTGACATTTCTATTCAACCAAATCTGCACAGTTTTAGCTGGTCAAGTTATTTGTAGTGACCGTCAAAGCAGACTTTTTGTTCTGGGTTGAAAAAGCATTCCCAAATTTGCCATTCTGAAAATAACTAGTTTGTGGTATTTCAGGCCTACTTGAAATCTATCCCAAAAAGAAAATCTTCCATTAAAGTTATTGATAGTATCATTTAGAAAAACCTAAGACACACGCTAGCGTGCTGATAGAAGTGTCATTCTGTGATTAAACCTATAACTGTCACACAGCCCAAAAAAAAACAGGTCTCACATCTCTATTTAACCAAATCTGCACAGTTTTAGCTGGTCAAGTTATTTGTAGTGACCGTCAAAGCAGACTTTTTGTTCTGGGTTGAAAAAGCATTCCCAAATTTGCCATTCTGAAAATAACTAGTTTGTGGTATTTCAGGCCTACTTGAAATCTATCCCAAAAAGAAAATCTTCCATTAAAGTTATTGATAGTGTCATTCAGAAAAACCTAAGACACACGCTAGCGTGCTGATAGAAGTGTCATTCTGTGATTAAACCTATAACTGTCACACAGCCCAAAAAAAAACAGGTCTCACATCTCTATTTAACCAAATCTGCACAGTTTTAGCTGGTCAAGTTATTTGTAGTGACCGTCAAAGCAGACTTTTTGTTCTGGGTTGAAAAAGCATTCCCAAATTTGCCATTCTGAAAATAACTAGTTTGTGGTATTTCAGGCCTACTTGAAATCTATCCCAAAAAGAAAATCTTCCATTAAAGTTATTGATAGTATATTGTTACACAACCAATTGTAGTTGGTCAAACTATAATTAAACCATATGGCTAAACCCTTAAATAAGTAATAGACTTCACAATAAATGGGTAGCTTATTTAAATTTAAAACATAACATTTATTAATGTTTGTAGATAAAATAATGGGCCCTACTATACTTGACAATACTAAATAGTTGCCACTAGTTACACTATTCTCCTATAAAAAATGGGCGGAGATGGGAAGGGACCAAAAAGGGACAGTAATAATGTAATCAGATAGGGTGAAGGGTAGCCAGGTACCAAGGTAGAAAGACACAGCGCTGGGTCAATATCCCTAAGCAGCCCTGTCTCTCACTATAACCTCCCTCCTATCTGCCACTATATCCCTATTTGCACCCTCCCTAGTTGTGGACTGCCCAGCTTTGCCCGATAGCCAGAATATGGTCCTATAGATGGTATCCTTAACCACAAGGGGAAAGGAAGGGAAAGCTGGCAAAGGTGAGTGTGCTGAAACAAGAACAGGTGAAATAACTATGTAACGTCACCTGTAATGCCTAAGCAGATTCATACACGATGAAATATATAATCAAAAAATCATGATATACCAAGAATGTGCATATTCAACTGGTAATAACGTCCCGACGCGTTTCCTCAGTGCAACCTGATTCGTCAGGGGACAAATAGATTATATCAACAGAGCCCCTCAGTTGGGCTCAGTCATTCAGACAAAATAGAGGAGTCATAGAGGGCACACTAATATACCATACTCGATAAGCCTATACAGTCTCCCTGGTAATGGACAACTGTGCAGCAAATGGAGTGTATAGGTAGGTTATTATGTGGCCTCAAATCAGCCAAACGTTATAGTAATAAAGGCAAAAATCACCCTCTATTTTGCATGGCCTGTGGTAGTTCCTGATATTTAAATTCAATAGTGTGTAATGTGTTCAGTGTTCAATACACACCAGTATTCAGGTTAGAGTGTCTAAACCTGGAAACTAACTCAGGAATAACCAGAGGTCACCAGTCTCTACTTAGACAAGATGGTACTTGTCAGTAGGACTACAATCCAAGCCTAGCAAACCAATGATAGTATATTCATCAATGCATCACAATAACTAGAAGTATCTATTCAGTATACCTCCAATAATAAATGCATTGCGTCAGTTGATAGTATCTACTTAGTATACATTGTAGCCGATCTCCCCCAGTGATGTTACTAGCGGACATTAAAAATCGGCGCAACGTTGCTCATCTAGTGCTCATGTCAATCTGATATACAAGCATCAAGAAATAAGCGGCTTATCTGTCCAGTCGTGATGATGACTGTCTCCAGATGGGAATGGATGGAGGGTGCTCCCTGGCGTCCCGCGTGTAGCAGTGGCAATGAAGCCATATTCGCGGGTCATTTAAAAAGCAGAGAAGCCCCGCCTCCAATCAACGCCCCCTCGTTGTCAAATCGCGTCATAGTCACGTGATGCATCGGCTGTTCCGCCCATGGTCACGTGCTCCTATTCCTTTCTATGACGCTTAGCGTGGATGCAAATTCCTGCTGCCAGGCAACCAAGACGACGCGTTACTTACGATGATAAAATCGAGGTCCGTTCATTTTTCAGTGGCCTGTCGGAGCGCCGCCTTCCCCTGTTATGTTTCAGGCGGCATATAGTCTCCACTACATATATTTGAGGTGCGTGTTTTAATGAGATACAGAGATGGAATCAAAGGGCAAATAAGCTCCGCCTCTGCTCCCATAGAGATGAAGAATGTTTTCCATTGGTCCGCTTGGTCTGCGGTTTGCCTAATGGAATATTAGAGTTTTTGAGGTGATTCCTCAGATAGCTGTCGTTGTTAATTGATTGCTTCAACGCAACCCTATTTAAAGGTGCCTCTTTCCATAAGTTCCCAATAGGGGGTATAGTGATCTCATTCAATATGTCACTCCAACAGAGTCATTTATAATTTTTAAGAACAAATATATATTTTTGATGTCAAATATATAATTTATTGGTATTACAATCCTGCCCACATACTCAAGGGGTAACTACGAGGGCGACCGGACTCTATCACTGAGATGCAGAGTAGTATATCACGGTTCAATGTAGCAACCAAATGACAATTGTTCATTTAGACCCTTTGGAGCTACAGTTTGAAGGTGGAATATCCACCAAGTCTCTCTCTGCAATATTTTCCGGTCCCAATCCCCTCCCCTTTTTGGTCTCGCGATAGTATCATTCAGAAAAACCTAAGACACACGCTAGCGTGCTGATAGAAGTGTCATTCTGTGATTAAACCTATAACCAGTGTTCCCTCTAAGCTGCGCGGGTGGGCGGCCGCGCAGCAATTATTGTGGCCCCGCTCACAATTTTATAATGCCCGCTCACTCAGCTGTGCCGGCCCCCGGCTGATTCCCCTGTCTGTTTTGCTGGCTGACGCCGCCCGCCGCACGGTCAGTTCATTTACAATACCTGGCTGTGGGCTGCCGGTGGGCGGTGGCTAGTATTCAAATAGGGGGGCGGAGTTTTGGACCCGCCGGAGGCAGAGAGGGAGTGCGTGCTGTGCGGAGCAGGCTGAGGTCACGTCACGTCACGTCACGCTACGATACGCTGCATCTGAGTACCCTGCGCGCCTGGCCGCCTGCTAGCTAGTGAGGTGAGGGCATATAAAAAAAGAAGTATGTACCCCCCCCTGTCCCACAGTGCTACGAATCCTCTGTTGTCCCCTGTATTACCCTGATACCCCTCAGTTATATAATATATCTGAGGGGTATCAGGGTAAATTATACAGGGGGTAATATAACTAGGGGTATCAGGGTACATGAGGGGTAATATAACTGAGGAGGGCTAGGCTACTATCAGACATTATACAGGGATAATATAACTTATCTTACCCCTCACCCCTGTATTATGTCCCTGATAGCCCTCCTCACTTATATTACCCCTGTATAATGTACCCTGATAGATACCCCTTAGTTATATTACCCCTGTATAATGTACCCTGATACCCCTCAGTTATATAATATAACTGAGGGGTATCAGGTTAAAATATACAGGGCGGGGTAATATAACTAAGGGGTATCAGTGTACATTATTATACAGGGGTAATATAACTAGGGGGTATCAGGGGACATTATTATACAGGGGTAATATAACTTAGGAGGGCTATCAGGGGACATTATACAGAGGTAATATAACTTATATTACCCCTGTATAATGTCCTTAATAGCCCTCCTCACTTATATTACCCCTGTATAATGTACCCTGATAGATACCCCTTAGTTATATTACCCCCTGTATAATGTACCCTGATACCCCTCAGTTATATAATATAACTGAGGGGTATCAGGTTAAAATATACAGGGTGGGGTAATATAACTAAGGGGTATCAGGGGACATTATTATACAGGGGTAATATAACTTATATTACCCCTGTATAGTGTACCCTGATACCCCTTAGTTATATTACCCCCTGTATAATTTACCTGATACCCCTCAGTTATATTACCCCTGTATAATGTCCCCCATAACAGTGTGTGTTATCCACAGGTCCCCCATAACAATGTGTCATCCACAGATCTCCCATAACAATGTGTCATCCACAGATCCCCCAAATTATTTAAAAAACCTGCTGTTTCTCTAGATGACCTTATGTTTATGGTAGTGGTAATAGAGTCTCAATGGTCTATAAAAGCAGCTACACTATTTTTACAGACCTTTGAGACTCTATTAACACTACTATAAACTATTAACATAAGGTCATCTAGACTAGAAAAAGCAGGTTTTTAAAATAATTATTTTTCCCATTTAGGTGTTAGAGCAATCTAATTAAAGTTATGTTTTAACACCTAAAGAGAAAGAAAAAATAAATAAAAACCTGCTTTTTCTCTAGATGACCTTATGTTGATAGTAGTGTTAATAGAGTTTCAATGCTTTGTAAAAATAGTGTAGCTGCTTTTATAGACCCTTGAGACTCTATTACCACTACTATAAGGTCATCTAGAGAAACAGCAGCTTTTTTAAATTATTTTTTTCCTTTAGGTATTAAAGCAATCAAATGAAAGTTATGTTTTAACATAAGGGTCAGAAACTGGGTTTTGTTTAGCCTCTTGGTTATTAGTTTTTCTATGTAAGTTCTCTGGAACAAAGATTTTTTTTCCCCGTATGGTTTATAAATGGAGAGCAATGTCCAGTGATAACAGAGAGGACTATACTGTATATTGTGTGGGATGGTGCAGGGGTTATACTGTATATTGTACGGGATGGTGCAGGGGTTATACTGTATATTGTACGGGATGGTGCAGGGGTTATACTGTATATTGTACGGGATGGTGCAGGGGTTATACTGTATATTGTACGGGATGGTGCAGGGGTTATACTGTATATTGTACGGGATGGTGCAGGGGTTATACTGTATATTGTACGGGATGGTGCAGGGGTTATACTGTATATTGTACGGGATGGTGCAGGGGTTATACTGTATATTGTACGGGATGGTGCAGGGGTTATACTGTATATTGTACGGGATGGTGCAGGGGTTATACTGTATATTGTACGGGATGGTGCAGGGGTTATACTGTATATTGTACGGGATGGTGCAGGGGTTATACTGTATATTGTACGGGATGGTGCAGGGGTTATACTGTATATTGTACGGGATGGTGCAGGGGTTATACTGTATATTGTACGGGATGGTGCAGGGGTTATACTGTATATTGTACGGGATGGTGCAGGGGTTATACTGTATATTGTACGGGATGGTGCAGGGGTTATACTGTATATTGTACGGGATGGTGCAGGGGTTATACTGTATATTGTACGGGATGGTGCAGGGGTTATACTGTATATTGTACGGCATGGTGCAGGGGTTATACTGTATATTGTACGGGATGGTGCAGGGGTTATACTGTATATTGTACGGGATGGTGCAGGGGTTATACTGTATATTGTACGGGATGGTGCAGGGGTTATACTGTATATTGTACGGGATGGTGCAGGGGTTATACTGTATATTGTACGGGATGGTGCAGGGGTTATACTGTATATTGTACGGGATGGTGCAGGGGTTATACTGTATATTGTACGGGATGGTGCAGGGGTTATACTGTATATTGTACGGGATGGTGCAGGGGTTATACTGTATATTGTACAGGATGGTGCAGGGGTTATACTGTATATTGTACGGGATGGTGCAGGGGTTATACTGTATATTGTACGGGATGGTGCAGAGGTTATACTGTATATTGTACGGGATGGTGCAGGGATTATACTGTATTGTACGGGATGGTGCAGGGGTTATACTGTATATTGTACGGGATGGTGCAGAGGTTATACTGTATATTGTACGGGATGGTGCAGGGGTTATACTGTATATTGTACGGGATGGTGCAGGGGTTATACTGTATATTGTACGGGATGGTGCAGGGGTTATACTGTATATTGTACGGGATGGTGCAAGGGTTATACTGTATATTGTACGGGATGGTGCAGGGGTTATACTGTATATTGTACGGGATGGTGCAGGGGTTATACTGTATATTGTACGGGATGGTGCAGAGGTTATACTGTATATTGTACGGGATGGTGCAGGGATTATACTGTATTGTACGGGATGGTGCAGGGGTTATACTGTATATTGTACGGGATGGTGCAGAGGTTATACTGTATATTGTACGGGATGGTGCAGGGGTTATACTGTATATTGTACGGGATGGTGCAGGGGTTATACTGTATATTGTACGGGATGGTGCAGGGGTTATACTGTATATTGTACGGGATGGTGCAGGGGTTATACTGTATATTGTACGGGATGGTGCAGGGGTTATACTGTATATTGTACGGGATGGTGCAGGGGTTATACTGTATATTGTACGGGATGGTGCAGGGGTTATACTGTATATTGTACGGGATGGTGCAGGGGTTATACTGTATATTGTACGGGATGGTGCAGGGGTTATACTGTATATTGTACGGGATGGTGCAGGGGTTATACTGTATATTGTACGGGATGGTGCAGGGGTTATACTGTATATTGTACGGGATGGTGCAGGGGTTATACTGTATATTGTACGGGATGGTGCAGGGGTTATACTGTATTGTATGGGATGGCGCAGAGGTTTGTATGCTCTTTGAAGTGACAATTATCTTAGGTTTTCCTATCGCCCACATTTGATGGCGCTGTGCCCAGCTCTGAGCCGACCCCGCTCAGCAGCTGCGAAGGCTTAGAGGGAACACTGCCTATAACTGTCACACAGCGCAAAAAAAAACAGGTCTCACATCTCTATTCAACCAAATCTGCACAGTTTTAGCTGGTCAAGTTATTTGTAGTGACCGTCAAAGCAGACTTTTTGTTCTGGGTTGAAAAAGCATTCCCAAATTTGCCATTCTCAAAATTGTGGTGAACGGGAACAATGAGGAAAACATCTAATAAGGGACGCGGACGCGGACATGGTCGTGGTGGTGTTAGTGGACCCTCTGGTGCTGGGAGAGGACGTGGCCGTTCTGCCACAGCCACACGACCTAGTGAACCAACTACCTCAGGTCCCAGTAGCCGCCAGAATTTACAGGGATATTTGGTGGGGCCCAATGCCGTTCTAAGGATGGTAAGGCCTGAGCAGGTACAGGCATTAGTCAATTGGGTGGCCGACAGTGCATCCAGCACGTTCACATTATCTCCCACCCAGTCTTCTGCAGAAAGCGCACAGATGGCGCATGAAAACCAAGCCCATCAGTCTGTCACATCACCCCCATGCATATCAGGGAAACTGTCTGAGCCTCAAGTTATGCAGCAGTCTCTTATGCTGTTTGAAGACTCTGCTGCCAGGGTTTTCCAAGGGCATCCACCTAGCCCTTCACCAGGGGTGGAAGAGATAGAATGCACTAACGCACAACCACTTATGTTTCCTGATGATGAGGACATGGGAATACCACCTCAGCACGTCTCTGATGATGACGAAACACAGGTGCCAACTGCTGCGTCTTTCTGCAGTGTGCAGACTGAACAGGAGGTCAGGGGTCAAGACTGAGTGGAAGACGATGCAGGGGACGATGAGGTCCTAGACCCCACATGGAATGAAGGTCGTGCCACTGACTTTCACAGTTCGGAGGAAGAGGCAGTGGTGAGACCGAGCCAACAGCGTAGCAAAAGAGGGAGCAGTGGGCAAAATCAGAACACCCGCCACCAAGAGACTCCGCCTGCTACTGACCGCCGCCATCTGGGACCGAGCACCCCAAAGGCAGCTTCAAGGAGTTCCCTGGCATGGCACTTCTTCAAACAATGTGCTGACGACAAGACCCGAGTGGTTTGCACGCTGTGCCATCAGAGCCTGAAGCGAGGCATTAACGTTCTAAACCTTAGCACAACCTGCATGACCAGGCACCTGCATGCAAAGCATGAACTGCAGTGGAGTAAACACCTTAAAAACAAGGAAGTCACTCAGGCTCCCCCTGCTACCTCTTCTGCTGCTGCCGCCTCGGCCTCTTCTGCTGCTGCCGCCGCCTCGGCCTCTTCCTCTGCCTCTGGAGGAACGTTGGCACCTGCCGCCCAGCAAACATGGGATGTACCACCAACACCACCACCTGCGTCACCAAGCATCTCAACCATGTCACACGGCAGCGTTCAGCTCTCCATCTCACAAACATTTGAGAGAAAGCGTAAATTCCCACCTAGCCACCCTCGATCCCTGGCCCTGAATGCCAGCATTTCTAAACTACTGGCCTATGAAATGCTGTCATTTAGGCTGGTGGACACACACAGCTTCAAACAGCTCATGTCACTTGCTGTCCCACAGTATGTTGTTCCCAGCCGCCACTACTTCTCTAAGAGAGCCGTGCCTTCCCTGCACAAACAAGTGTCCGATAAAATCAAGTGTGCACTGCGCAACGCCATCTGTGGCAAGGTCCACCTAACCACAGATACGTGGACCAGTAAGCACGGCCAGGGACGCTATATCTCTCTAACTGCACACTGGGTAAATGTAGTGGCGGCTGGGCCCCAGTCGCAGAGCTATTTGGCGCACGTCCTTCCGCCGCCAAGGATCGCAGGGCAACATTCTTTGCCTCCTGTCTCCTCCTCCTCCTACTCAGCTTCCTCCTCCTCTTCTTCCACCTGCTCATCCAGTCAGCCACATACCTTCACCACCAACTTCAGCACAGCACGGGGTAAACGTCAGCAGGCCATTCTGAAACTCATATGTTTGGGGGACAGGCCCCACACCGCACAGGAGTTGTGGCGGGGTATAGAACAACAGACCGACGAGTGGTTGCTGCCGGTGAGCCTCAAGCCCGGCCTGGTGGTGTGCGATAATGGGCGAAATCTCGTTGCAGCTCTGGGACTAGCCGGTTTGACGCACATCCCTTGCCTGGCGCATGTGCTGAATTTGGTGGTGCAGAAGTTCATTCGCAACTACCCCGACATGTCAGAGCTGCTGCATAAAGTGCGGGCCGTCTGGTCGCGCTTCCGGCGTTCACACCCTGCCGCTGCTCGCCTGTCTCGTAACTTCGGCCTTCCCGCTCACCGCCTCATATGCGACGTGCCCACCAGGTGGAACTCCACCTTGCATATGCTGGACAGACTGTGCGAGCAGCAGCAGGCCATAGTGGAGTTTCAGCTGCAGCACGCACGGGTCAGTCGCACTGCGGATCAGACCCACTTCACCACCAATGACTGGGCCTCTATGCGAGACCTGTGTGCCCTGTTGCGCTGTTTCGAGTACTCCACCAACATGGCCAGTGGCGATGACGCCGTTATCAGCGTTACAATACCACTTCTATGTCTCCTTGAGAAAACACTTAGGGCGATGATGGAAGAGGAGGTGGCCCAGGAGGAAGAGGGGTCATTTTTAGCACTTTCAGGCCAGTCTCTTCAAAGTGACTCAGAGGGAGGTTTTTTGCAACACCAGAGGCCAGGTACAAATGTGGCCAGACAGGGCCCACTACTGGAGGACGAGGAGGACGAGGATGAGGAGGAGGTGGAGGAGGATGAGGATGAAGCATGTTCACAGCGGGGTGGCACCCAAAGCAGCTCGGGCCCATCACTGGTGCGTGGCTGGGGGGAAACACAGGACGATGACGATACGCCTCCCACAGAGGACAGCTTGTCCTTACCTCTGGGCAGCCTGGCACACATGAGCGACTACATGCTGCAGTGCCTGCGCAACGACAGCAGAGTTGCCCACATTTTAACGTGTGCAGACTACTGGGTTGCCACCCTGCTGGATCCCCGGTACAAAGACAATGTGCCCACCTTACTTCCTACACTGGAGCGTGATAGGAAGATGCGCGAGTACAAGCGCACGTTGGTAGATGCGCTACTGAGAGCATTCCCAAATGTCACAGGGGAACCAGTGGAAGCCCAAGGCGAAGGCAGAGGAGGAGCAAGAGGTCGCCAACGCAGCTGTGTCACGGCCAGCTCCTCTGAGGGCAGGGTTAGCATGGCAGAGATGTGGAAAAGTTTTGTCACCACGCCACAGCTAACTGCACCACCTCCTGATACGGAACGTGTTAGCAGGAGGCAACATTTCACTAACATGGTGGAACAGTACCTGTGCACAACCCTCCACGTACTGACTGATGGTTCGGCCCCATTCAACTTCTGGGTCTCCAAATTGTCCACGTGGCCAGAGCTAGCCTTTTATGCCTTGGAGGTGCTGGCCTGCCCGGCGGCCAGCGTTTTGTCTGAACGTGTATTCAGCACGGCAGGGGGCGTCATTACAGACAAACGCAGCCGCCTGTCTACAGCCAATGTGGACAAGCTGACGTTCATAAAAATGAACCAGGCATGGATCCCACAGGACCTGTCCATCCCTTGTGCAGATTAGATATTAACTACCTACCCTTAACAATATATTATTCTACTCCAGGGCACTTCCTCATTCAATACTATTTTTAATTTCATTTTACCATTATATTGTTTGGCAACCCAAAGTTGAATGAACCTCTACTCTGTCTGGGTGCCGGGGCCTAAATGTGTGACAGTGGCCTGTTCCAGTGGTGGGTGACGTGAAGCCTGATTCTCTGCTATGACATGAATACAGATTCTGCGCTGACATAAGGCCAGATTCTCTGTTACGGGACCTCTCTCCTCTGCCTGGGCCTAAATGTGTGACAGTGGCCTGTTCCAGTGGTGGGTGACGTGAATCCTGATTCTCTGCTATGACATGAATACAGATTCTGCGCTGACATAAGGCCAGATTCTCTGTTACGGGACCTCTCTCCTCTGCCTGGGTGCCTGGGCCTAAATGTATGACAGTGGCCTGTTCCAGTGGTGGCTGACGTGAAGCCTGATTCTCTGCTATGACATGAAGACAGATTCTGCGCTGACATAAGGCCAGATTCTCTGTTACGGGACCGCTCTCCTCTGTCTGGGTGCCGGGGCCTAAATGTGTGACAGTGGCCTGTTCCAGTGGTGGGTGACGTGAAGCCTGATTCTCTGCTATGACATGAATACAGATTCTGCGCTGACATAAGGCCAGATTCTCTGTTACGGGACCTCTCTCCTCTGTCTGGGTGCCGGGGCCTAAATATGTGACAGTGGCCTGTTCCAGTGGTGGGTGACGTGAAGCCTGATTCTCTGCTATGACATGAATACAGATTCTGCGCTGACATAAGGCCAGATTCTCTGTTACGGGACCTCTCTCCTCTGCCTGGGCCTAAATGTGTGACAGTGGCCTGTTCCAGTGGTGGGTGACGTGAAGCCTGATTCTCTGCTATGACATGAAAACAGATTCTGCGCTGACATAAGGCCAGATTCTCTGTTACGGGACCTCACTCCTCTGCCTGGGCCTAAATGTGTGACAGTGGCCTGTTCCAGTGGTGGCTGACGTGAAGCCTGATTCTCTGCTATGACATGAAGACAGATTCTGCGCTGATATAAGGCCAGATTCTCTGTTACGGGACCGCTCTCCTCTGTCTGGGTACCGGGGCCTAAATGTGTGACAGTGGCCTGTTCCAGTGGTGGGTGACGTGAAGCCTGATTCTCTGCTATGACATTAAGACAGATTCTGTGCTGACATAAGGCCAGATTCTCTGTTACGGGACCTCTCTCCTCTGCCTGGGTGCCTGGGCCTAAATGTGTGACAGTGGCCTGTTCCAGTGGTGGGTGACGTGATGCCTGATTCTCTGCTATGACATGAAGACAGATTCTGTGCTGACATAAGGCCAGATTCTCTGTTACAGGACCTCTCTCCTCTGTCTGGGTGCCGGGGCCTAAATGTGTGACAGTGGCCTGTTCCAGTGGTGGGTGACGTGAAGCCTGATTCTCTGCTATGACATGAATACAGATTCTGCGCTGACATAAGGCCAGATTCTCTGTTACGGGACCACTCTCCTCTGCCTGGGCCTAAATGTGTGACAGTGGCCTGTTCCAGTGGTGGGTGACGTGAAGCCTGATTCTCTGCTAGGACATGAAAACAGATTCTGCGCTGACATAAGGCCAGATTCTCTGTTACGGGACCTCTCTCCTCTGCCTGGGCCTAAATGTGTGACAGTGGCCTGTTCCAGTGGTGGGTGACGTGAAGCCTGATTCTCTGCTATGACATGAAAACAGATTCTGCGCTGACATAAGGCCAGATTCTCTGTTACGGGACCTCTCTCCTCTGCCTGGGTGCCTGGGCCTAAATGTGTGACAGTGGCCTGTTCCAGTGGTGGCTGACGTGAAGCCTGATTCTCTGCTATGACATTAAGACAGATTCTGTGCTGACATAAGGCCAGATTCTCTGTTACGGGACCTCTCTCCTCTGCCTGGGTGCCTGGGCCTAAATGTGTGACAGTGGCCTGTTCCAGTGGTGGGTGACGTGAAGCCTGATTCTCTGCTATGACATGAATACAGATTCTGCGCTGACATAAGGCCAGATTCTCTGTTACGGGACCTCTCTCCTCTGCCTGGGTGTCGGGGCCTAAATGTGTGACAGTGGCCTGTTCCAGTGGTGGGTGACGTGAAGCCTGATTCTCTGCTATGACATGAAGACAGATTCTGCGCTGACATAAGGCCAGATTCTCTGTTACGGGACCGCTCTCCTCTGTCTGGGTGCCGGGGCCTAAATGTGTGACAGTGGCCTGTTCCAGTGGTGGGTGACGTGAAGCCTGATTCTCTGCTATGACATGAATACAGATTCTGCACTGACATAAGGCCAGATTCTCTGTTACGGGACCTCTCTCCTCTGCCTGGGCCTAAATGTGTGACAGTGGCCTGTTCCAGTGGTGGGTGACGTGAAGCCTGATTCTCTGCTATGACATGAAGACAGATTCTGCGCTGACATAAGGCCAGATTCTCTGTTACGGGACCGCTCTCCTCTGTCTGGGTGCCGGGGCCTAAATGTGTGACAGTGGCCTGTTCCAGTGGTGGGTGACGTGAAGCCTGATTCTCTGCTATGACATTAAGACAGATTCTGCGCTGACATAAGGCCAGATTCTCTGTTACGGGACCTCTCTCCTCTGCCTGGGCCTAAATGTGTGACAGTGGCCTGTTCCAGTGGTGGCTGACGTGAAGCCTGATTCTCTGCTATGACATGAAGACAGATTCTGCGCTGACATAAGGCCAGATTCTCTGTTACGGGACCGCTCTCCTCTGTCTGGGTGCCGGGGCCTAAATGTGTGACAGTGGCCTGTTCCAGTGGTGGGTGACGTGAAGCCTGATTCTCTGCTATGACATGAATACAGATTCTGCGCTGACATAAGGCCAGATTCTCTGTTACTGGACCTCTCTCCTCTGTCTGGGTGCCGGGGCCTAAATGTGTGACAGTGGCCTGTTCCAGTGGTGGGTGACGTGAAGCCTGATTCTCTGCTATGACATGAATACAGATTCTGCGCTGACATAAGGCCAGATTCTCTGTTACGGGACCTCTCTTCTCTGCCTGGGCCTAAATGTGTGACAGTGGCCTGTTCCAGTGGTGGGTGACGTGAAGCCTGATTCTCTGCTATGACATGAAAACAGATTCTGCGCTGACATAAGGCCAGATTCTCTGTTACGGGACCTCTCTCCTCTGCCTGGGTGCCTGGGCCTAAATGTGTGACAGTGGCCTGTTCCAGTGGTGGCTGACGTGAAGCCTGATTCTCTGCTATGACATGAAGACAGATTCTGCGCTGATATAAGGCCAGATTCTCTGTTACGGGACCGCTCTCCTCTGTCTGGGTGCCGGGGCCTAAATGTGTGACAGTGGCCTGTTCCAGTGGTGGGTGACGTGAAGCCTGATTCTCTGCTATGACATTAAGACAGATTCTGTGCTGACATAAGGCCAGATTCTCTGTTACGGGACCTCTCTCCTCTGCCTGGGTGCCTGGGCCTAAATGTGTGACAGTGGCCTGTTCCAGTGGTGGGTGACGTGAAGCCTGATTCTCTGCTATGACATTAAGACAGATTCTGCGCTGACATAAGGCCAGATTCTCTGTTACGGGACCTCTCTCCTCTGCCTGGGTGCCTGGGCCTAAATGTGTGACAGTGGCCTGTTCCAGTGGTGGCTGACGTGAAGCCTGATTCTCTGCTATGACATGAAGACAGATTCTGCGCTGACATAAGGCCAGATTCTCTGTTACGGGACCGCTCTCCTCTGTCTGGGTGCCGGGGCCTAAATGTGTGACAGTGGCCTGTTCCAGTGGTGGGTGACGTGAAGCCTGATTCTCTGCTATGACATGAATACAGATTCTGTGCTGACATAAGGCCAGATTCTCTGTTACAGGACCTCTCTTCTCTGCCTGGGCCTAAATGTGTGACAGTGGCCTGTTCCAGTGGTGGGTGACGTGAAGCCTGATTCTCTGCTATGACATGAAAACAGATTCTGCGCTGACATAAGGCCAGATTCTCTGTTACGGGACCTCTCTCCTCTGCCTGGGTGCCTGGGCCTAAATGTGTGACAGTGGCCTGTTCCAGTGGTGGGTGACGTGAAGCCTGATTCTCTGCTAGGACATGAAAACAGATTCTGCGCTGACATAAGGCCAGATTCTCTGTTACGGGACCTCTCTCCTCTGCCTGGGCCTAAATGTGTGACAGTGGCCTGTTCCAGTGGTGGGTGACGTGAAGCCTGATTCTCTGCTATGACATGAAAACAGATTCTGCGCTGACATAAGGCCAGATTCTCTGTTACGGGACCTCTCTCCTCTGCCTGGGTGCCTGGGCCTAAATGTGTGACAGTGGCCTGTTCCAGTGGTGGCTGACGTGAAGCCTGATTCTCTGCTATGACATGAAGACAGATTCTGTGCTGACATAGGGCCAGATTCTCTGTTACGGGACCTCTCTCCTCTGCCTGGGTGCCTGGGCCTAAATGTGTGACAGTGGCCTGTTCCAGTGGTGGGTGACGTGATGCCTGATTCTCTGCTATGACATGAATACAGATTCTGCGCTGACATAAGGCCAGATTCTCTGTTACGGGACCTCTCTCCTCTGCCTGGGCCTAAATGTGTGACAGTGGCCTGTTCCAGTGGTGGGTGACGTGAAGCCTGATTCTCTGCTAGGACATGAAAACAGATTCTGCGCTGACATAAGGCCAGATTCTCTGTTACGGGACCTCTCTCCTCTGCCTGGGTGCCTGGGCCTAAATGTGTGACAGTGGCCTGTTCCAGTGGTGGGTGACGTGAAGCCTGATTCTCTGCTATGACATGAATACAGATTCTGCGCTGACATAAGGCCAGATTCTCTGTTACGGGACCTCTCTCCTCTGCCTGGGTGTCGGGGCCTAAATGTGTGACAGTGGCCTGTTCCAGTGGTGGGTGACGTGAAGCCTGATTCTCTGCTATGACATGAAGACAGATTCTGTGCTGACATAAGGCCAGATTCTCTGTTACGGGACCTCTCTCCTCTGCCTGGGTGCCTGGGCCTAAATGTGTGACAGTGGCCTGTTCCAGTGGTGGGTGACGTGATGCCTGATTCTCTGCTATGACATGAAGACAGATTCTGTGCTGACATAAGGCCAGATTCTCTATTACAGGACCTCTCTCCTCTGTCTGGGTGCCGGGGCCTAAATGTGCGACAGTGGCCTGTTCAAGTGGTGGGTGACGTGAAGCCTGATTCTCTGCTATGACATGAATACAGATTCTGCGCTGACATAAGGCCAGATTCTCTGTTACGGGACCTCTCTCCTCTGCCTGGGCCTAAATGTGTGACAGTGGCCTGTTCCAGTGGTGGGTGACGTGAAGCCTGATTCTCTGCTATGACATGAATACAGATTCTGCGCTGACATAAGGCCAGATTCTCTGTTACGGGACCTCTCTCCTCTGCCTGGGTGCCGGGGCCTAAATGTGTGACAGTGGCCTGTTCCAGTGGTGGGTGACGTGAAGCCTGATTCTCTGCTATGACATTAAGACAGATTCTGTGCTGACATAAGGCCAGATTCTCTGTTACGGGACCTCTCTCCTCTGCCTGGGTGCCTGGGCCTAAATGTGTGACAGTGGCCTGTTCCAGTGGTGGGTGACGTGAAGCCTGATTCTCTGCTATGACATGAATACAGATTCTGCGCTGACATAAGGCCAGATTCTCTGTTACGGGACCTCTCTCCTCTGCCTGGGTGTCGGGGCCTAAATGTGTGACAGTGGCCTGTTCCAGTGGTGGGTGACGTAAAGCCTGATTCTCTGCTATGACATGAATACAGATTCTGCGCTGACATAAGGCCAGATTCTCTGTTACGGGACCTCTCTCCTCTGCCTGGGTGTCGGGGCCTAAATGTGTGACAGTGGCCTGTTCCAGTGGTGGGTGACGTGAAGCCTGATTCTCTGCTATGACATGAATACAGATTCTGCGCTGACATAAGGCCAGATTCTCTGTTACGGGACCTCTCTCCTCTGCCTGGGTGTCGGGGCCTAAATGTGTGACAGTGGCCTGTTCCAGTGGTGGGTGACGTAAAGCCTGATTCTCTGCTATGACATGAATACAGATTCTGCGCTGACATAAGGCCAGATTCTCTGTTACGGGACCTCTCTCCTCTGCCTGGGTGCCGGGGCCTAAATGTGTGACAGTGGCCTGTTCCAGTGGTGGGTGACGTGAAGCTTGATTCTCTGCTATGACATGAAGACAGATTCTGAGCTGACATAAGGCCAGATTCTCTGTTACGGGACCGCTCTCCTCTGTCTGGGTGCCGGGGCCTAAATGTGTGACAGTGGCCTGTTCCAGTGGTGGGTGACGTGAAGCCTGATTCTCTGCTATGACATGAAGACTGATTCTGCACTGACATGAAGCCAGATTCTCTGCTATGGCATGAAGAGACTGATTCTCTGCTGACATGAAGCCAGATTCTTTGCTATGGCATGAAGAGACTGATTCTCTGCTGACGTGAAGCCAGATTCTCTGCTATGGGACCTCTGTCCAATTGATATTGGTTCATTTTTATTTTTTTTATTTTTATTTTAATTCATTTCCCTATCCACATTTGTTTGCAGGGGATTTACCTACATGTTGCTGCCTTTTGCAGCCCTCTAGCTCTTTCCTGGGCTGTTTTACAGCCTTTTTAGTGCCCAAAAGTTCGGGTCCCCATTGACTTCAATGGGGTTCGGGTTCGGGACGAAGTTCGGATCGGGTTCGGATCCCGAACCCGAACATTTCCGGGAAGTTCGGCCGAACTTCTCGAACCCGAACAGCCAGGTGTTCGCTCAACTCTACTGATGACCTTGTGTGTTCCAGTAGTCACAGTTTCAGGATGTCACATGAAGAGATTCTCTGAAAATATAATGGCTATTCTTAGACCTAATCACTGATACTAACAAGTATTGTTAGCTAGTGGACTCAAGCTTTTCATGGAGTGTCCTGAAAGCATCAAAACCTGAAGATCTTTACAATAGATACCAACCTATTAACATTGTGAAGCCACCATACTGGAAATCTTAGGGCTATTAAGAACCAACCATGAAGGGCACCTAATTCAGAATAACTAGCCATTCTGAGTGGTTTGGGATGTTTCCAAAGCCATAAAGGAAGATGTCAGGACAGTGCAGTTTCTAGGTAAAATTTCTCTCAGGGCGAGTGTCAAAAAAACTTAGAAAAAAGATTTATTGAGAGCAAAAGAAAAATCATAAATTACTGCTTAAACTGCTAAAAGTCGCAGGCAGAGTGGTACAGGAGAACTGCAGTATAAAGGAAGGCAATACCCTTAGAAGAGTAGTCATGAAATACAATCATTAATAATGTGCAAAACCAAAAAACTGTCATGTTAGCATTTAATAACTAACTAAGGGCTCTTTCACACTTGCGTTCTTGTCTTCCGGCATAGAGTTCCGTCGTCGGGGCTCTATGCCGGAAGAATCCTGATCAGGATTATCCTAATGCATTCTGAATGGAGAGAAATCCGTTCAGGATGCATCAGGATGTCTTCAGTTCCGGAACGGAACGTTTTTTGGCCGGAGAAAATACCGCAGCATGCTGCGCTTTTTGCTCCGGCCAAAAATCCGGAACA
Organism: Bufo bufo; assembly: GCF_905171765.1. NCBI lineage: Eukaryota > Metazoa > Chordata > Amphibia > Anura > Bufonidae > Bufo > Bufo bufo. The sequence continues at coordinate 584,411,072 of NC_053391.1, forward strand.
CTTGCCGCAAGGCCGGATCCGGAATTAATGCCCATTGAAAGGCATTGATCCGGATCCGGCCTTAAGCTAAACGTCGTTTCGGCGCATTGCCGGAGCCGACATTTAGCTTTTTCAGAGTGGTTACCATGGCTGCCAAGACGCTAAAGTCCTGGCAGCCATGGTAAAGTGTAGCGGGGAGCGGGGGAGCAGCATACCTACCGTCCGTGCGGCTCCCGGGCGCTCCAGAGTGACGTCAGGGCGCCCCAAGCGCATGGATCATGTGATCACATGGATCACGTCATCCATGCGCATGGGGCGCTCTGACGTCACTCTGGAGCGCCCCGGGAGCCGCACGGACTGTAAGTATACCGCTCCCCCGCTCCCCGCTCCTACTATGGCAACCAGGACTTTAATAGCGTCCTGGGTGCCATAGTAACACTGAACGCATTTGGAAGACGGTTCCGTCTTCAAATGCTTTCAGTACACTTGCGTTTTTCCGGATCCGGCGTGTAATTCCGGCAAGTGGAGTACACGCCGGATCCGGACAACGCAAGTGTGAAAGAGGCCTAAAACCCAATCACAGCAGGTCTCAACTAGCACACGCAAGTAAATGTACAAAAACCAAGTAACATATAAAACCAGATTTAAAGCATAGATGGCAAGGCGGATTACTGTATACTGTACATAAAATGTATGGAGGTTACACCATGCCGGACAATATAACCTCTGTGCCATGCTGTACAATAAACAGTATAACCCCTACACAGTGTAGAGGTATACTGTATATTGTGTGGCACAGTGTAGGCTATATGTGTATAACATAAACATACTCCACATGAAAACTTACAATTACTTGACTTGGCCCTTGGGGATCTCGGACGACACTTCAACACTTTGGCCGGGGGCTCGGTGGAGCTGATGTTGTGCTTTATCCTAATAAGAAAGATTTCATAATAAGGATTTGGAGAAGGGGCAGAGGGATAGCAGAGCAGGGAGAGGCTGGTGCTGCTACTAGGGGGTCATACCATAGGGGAGTAATAAAGCCCACCATAATGCCCCCCCCCAGTAGAAATAATTCTCCTTATAATGTGCAAAACATAGCCCCTTGTAATGCCCCCAGTTGAGCTAATGTTCCCATAATGTGCCAATATAAAATACCCCTTCTCATTGCCCCCGTAGATGACCCCCATAGTACTCCTCTCCCCCCTTCCCCATAGTACCCACCATTGTGTCCCAGTATAAAATGCCCCTATACAGAGCCCGCCATATAAAATACCCCTTCTTTTTAGCCTCAGTAGATGCCCCTATAGTGCCACCCAATAATGTGCCAGTAATAAGTGCCCCAATAGATGCCCCCCAATCATGTGCCAGTAAGATGTGCCCCCATAGATGCCCCCCAATCATGTGCCAGTAATAAGAGCCCCCCCACCATCATGTGCCAGTAGCCAGAGTGCCCCCCTATCATGTGCCAGTCGCCCCCCCCATCAAATGCCAGTAGCCCCCCTTATGTGCCACAGTGCCAGTATTTATATATAAAAAAAAACAAAAAAAAAATAAAAAATAAAAAACTTACTTACCTCCTCCAGGATGCAATGCAGGCCTCTTCCGGCCTGTGTCCCTTGCTGGCTCAGGCGACGCACTAGGCCGTCAGCCTATCAGAGGAACAGGGAGGGAACACACCTCTCCCTCCCCTGCCGCAGCACAGACATTCTACAATGGAAGCACAGCGCTCATCTCCTGCTGTGCCCTGCCGGCGCCCCCCTTCTGACAACGCCCTGGGCGGGCACCCGACCCGCCCGGTCCAAGAAACGGCCCTGTGTCAGGATTCTTTCCAAGTGTTCCTTAGTCATCCAGATGAACAAGACAAGATTGCCAGCCAAGATATGCCTAAAGAAACAGGTCTTTCTGCCATCAAAATGCCACCGTTCATTCCCCCTCACATGTCTACCTAAAGGTCTCTCACATAATATAGGTTTTGTCATGTTGGACTCCTGGAAAAACAATTACCAGTAAGACTAATTACAGATTTCCAGGACGTCTCCCATGACAGCACATGGGAGAAATACCCAATCACTTTAACCTTTGGGGGGGAAGGGGTGGACCACTGCTTGAAGGACCTTCCGTCCAAACATCAAATTCTGATTGGTGAGAAGGTCCAGACGATAATGTTCACTAAAAGTATTATAATTTGCCCATTTAGCCGCTCTACAGATCTGATCTATCGTGGCATTAGCTTTCTCTGCCCACGATGTTGCCATAGCTCTGGTCGAATGGGTCTTATGGAGATTGGACAGTTTTTTTTATTTTTTAAAAGAGCATGCCTCTAAAATCGTATCCTTGATCCATCTTGCCAAGGTTTCTTAGTAACTTTCCGGCCTTTATTTTTTCTCCAATGCTGAATGAACAAATTAGAATCCTGTCTCCAAGATTCTGTTGACTGAAGATATTTAACTACCTCTCTTCTCACATCCAAGCAATGAAAACGCTCCTATTTGGCATTTCTAGAAGTACAAAAGGAAGGAAGAATTATTTCCTGCTCTTTATGGAAAGTGAAGACCACTTTCGGCAAAAAAGCTGGGTCTAATTTTATGATGATTCTGTCATCAAGAAGTTTTAGATAGGGTTCTTTCATAGAGAGAGCCTGAATCTCCCCTATTCTACGAGCGGAGGTAATGGATACCAGGAGGGCTGTCTTCATTGTAAAATATTTTGGTGAAATATTATCTTAAAGGGCTTCTGTCACCCCACTAAACCATATTTTTTTTTTGCTTACTTATAATCCCCACACTGCGATTTATGCCTACATAATCTAATTAATAATTTTAGTCCTGTAGATTTTGTTTAAAACATGCTTTTAAAATATGCAAATTACCTTGCTACCAGCCGGTAGCAGCCGCATTCTCCGATCCTAAAGACGCCTCCTCCTCCTGTTGATTGACTGCTGGCCCTGCCTGTTTGCAATCAAAATCTGGCGCCTGCGCCGCGGCCGTACCTGTCTTCAATCGGCGCAGGCGCACTGAGAGGCGGCCGCTCCATCCTCAATGCGCCTGCGCCGGGTGTAGATGTGACATCATCGGCGCAGGCGCATTGAGGATGGAGCGGCCGATTGCGCCTGCGCCGATTGAAGACAGGTACGGCCTAGGCGCAGGCGCCAGATTTTGAATGCAAACAGGCAGGGCCAGCAGAGAATGATTCCGTTCCCTGGCCCTGTCAATCAACAGGAGGAGGGGGCGTCTTTAGGATCGGAGGATGCGGCTGCTACCAGCAAGTAGCCGCCCTACTTGCTGGTAGCAAGGTAATTTGCATATTTTAAAAGCATGTTTTAACCTCCCTGACGGTATTCCCGAGCGTGACTCGGGGTTAATTTTCGCTGCCAGAAGCGGTAACCCCGAGTCACGCTCGAGGTACATTGCAGAGGGAGCGGCGGGTGTCTTTACCTAATCCCGGCGATCCAGCGATGTTCCCCGCTGTGATCGCCGGTGAGAGCTCCGGCGGATGTCTCATCTCTCTTCCTGGTTTCGTCTCTGTGAGCCGCAGCGCCTCACAGAGGCGGAACTGGGCGGGAGATTCAAAAAAAAAAAAAATAATACATTGTATAAAAGTCAAACACACACATAAAGTTAGGTGATACAGTGGAATCCTGTCAGATTACACTATCACCTCAGATTTGACATCTGATCATTCTACACTGCCCTGGCTGCCCTTTTAGCTGTTTTTTCTAAGCAAAAAAAATATATATTTTTTACCATGGCATCAAAGCGTCACTTTAGCATCACCAAAGCGGGTTTGGATCAGATAATTGACAGCGACACAGAGCCCCTCGCAGAATTGAGCGACAGCGATAGCGATTCGTGGAAAGATTCGTCATCCGACTCTGACCAGAGAAGTGGCGACAGCGACGAATCTTCACTTGAGCTCAGTGAGGTGCGCTCTTGGTGCCCTATTGATTGCGGTATGGATGCAGTACCACCGCCAAGATTCCCGTTTACAGGATCGCCTGGGATGAAGGTAGACGTTGATCACAATGATCCTTTGGCGTACCTAAAATTATTTCTGTCGGATGACGTCATTGAAAAGATTGTCACGGAGACAAACCGCTACAAAGAGCAGCAATCCACTACTCTGCACAGCAGATTTTCCAGAACCAGAAAATGGGAACCGGTGAGTAAGGAGGACATATGGAAATTTCTGGGGCTAATACTTCTTCAGGGGGTGGTGGGGAAACCCCTGCAGAAATGGTACTGGACTACCAATAAATTGCTGGCAACCCCATTTTTTGGCACCATCATGTCCGAGTACCGATTTTCCCTCATAATGAAGAATTTACACTTCACCAACAATGAGGAATTTGACGAAGCCACACATCCAGCGCCAAAACTGAAGAAGATCTGGGAAGTATTCCAAATGATCATAACCAATTTCCAGCAGGCCTATGTGCCAGACAGAGACATTAGCATTGATGAAAGTCTGATGGCTTACAAAGGACGCCTCAGCTGGATTCAATACATCGCATCCAAGAGAGCGCGGTTTGGAATAAAATCCTATAAAATCCTATATGCTCTGCGAGTCTACAACTGGCTATATATGGAATTCCATCATATACACCGGCAAAGGAACACAATTCAACCCCAGGTACAGCGGCTATGGGATGGCAACGTCATCAGTCCTTTCACTGCTTGAACCATTGCTCAATCAGGGGTATTGTGTGACAACAGACAACTTTTACACGTCGCCTGAGCTGTACGAGTTTCTACTAAAAAACAAGACTGACGCATATGGAACCGTTAGGGCCAACCGACGTGGCCTGCCATGTATGTTTTCCAAGAAAAAACTTAAAACAGGAGAAATGGTGGCCTGGCAGAAAGGAAAGATGATGGCAATGCGTTGGCGTGACAAAAAAGACGTGTTTACATTACTGAATAAAATTATATTATTTATTAGATTATAACTCATGATTTTATTTTTTCGAACTTTATCACATCTGAGAGGTCTACTAGAGTCTTTATTGGTCAGGTTTAAGTAAGTAATTACTAAGAATTGCAGGCCTACAATACATAACACCAAATTTCCATGCAAAAAAATGGTACCGCTTTTGGAACAAAATTCCTGACATAATCATACCGCCAGGGAGGTTAAACAAAATCTACAGGACCAAAATGATTAATTAGATTATGTAGGCATAAATCGCAGTATGGGGATTATAAGTAAGCAAAATAAAAATGGTTTAGTGGGGTGACAGAAGCCCTTTAAGGTTCAAAAGGAGGTTCACAAAGGGAGTTTAGGACTAAGGTTAGATCCCATGATGGAATCATTTGTATTATCGTAGGTCTTAATTTGAAACGGCTTTAAAAAACCTTTTAACCCATCATGTTCTGCTAACGGGAAATCTAGGTAAACAGAAATAGCTGAAACTTGGACTTTTAAGGTACTAGGCCTCAACCTTAAATCAAACCCTTTTTGAAAGAAGTCTAGGATGTATTTAAATGGTAGGTGAGGAACAGTCTGCGTGTTCTGTAGACAACTAGGAACCAAATTTTTTCCAGATTTTCCCGTAAATGGCTGAAGTAACTGGCTTACGACTATTTTGTAATGTTGAGATTACTTTTTCAGAAAGACCTTGCCTTTTTAGCTTTTCACTTTCAGGATCCAGGCCATCAAACTTAAGGTCTTCAGATCTGAGTGCTTCAGAGGGCCCTGAACAAGAAGATCACTGGCGTAGCTATAGGGGTCGCAGCGGTCGCAATTGCGACCGGGCCCCTAAGTCAGGGTGGCCCACGGGGCCCCCTCAAGCCAGGAGAGCCACAGTAAACACGTACCCCCCCTCATTGGTGGCAGCGGCAGTTCCGATCGGAGTCCCAGCAGTGTAATGCTGGGGCTCAGATTGGTTACCATGGCAGCCAGGACACTGCTGAAGTTGTCTGCCATGGCCACTTCCTCTGCAGCATACTTAAATGCGCTGTGGCCGCCGGGCGCTCCTCCTTCTTGTAACTCGTCACAGGTCTGTGCGGCGCATTGCTATAAGCATAAGCCACAGCCCATGTAAGTATGTTGCAGAGTAACTGACCATGGCAGACAGGACTTTAGTAGCGTCCTGGCTGCCATGGTAACCGATCGGAACTGCCGCTGCCTGGAATGATGTGGGGGGGGGGGGGGGGCCGCCCTGCCCACCAATGATTTTAATACAGGGGGGGAGGGCACACTGCCCACCAATGATTTTAATACCAAGGGTGGGGAGGGTGCACTGCCCACCAATGATTTTAATACAGGGGGGGTGCACACTGCCCTAAATTATTTTAATACCGAGGGAGGGTGCACTGCCCACCAAAGATTTTAATACTGGGGAGGGCGCACTGGGGGCTGGTGAGAGGCACTGGGGGCTGATGGAGATGGTACTGGGGGCTGGTGAGAGGCACTGGGAGCTGATAGAGAGGGTACTGGGGGCTGATGGAGAGGGCACTGGGGGCTGATGGAGAGGGCACTGGGGGCTGCTATGAGGCTATTGGAGGCTGCTATGAGGCTGCTGTGAGGCATGGGGCTCTTATCTGAGGTCTGATTGGGGTTTGAGCTGAGGTGTTATCTGAGGTCTTATTAACATTGGGGATCTTATTGGGGCTGTCAGCTGAGGTCTGATTAACATTGGGGGTCTGATTGGTGGTCTGACCTGAGGTGTAATGACATTTTTTTTTCCAGAACAGCTTGGAGAAAAAAGGCCTCACAGTCTCCCACACTCCTTCTGCCCGGCCAAGCCTGTCATCACCCCTTAGGCCAAGCCAGCCAACACCCCTGAGGCCAAGCCTGTCAGCACCCCTGAGCCTTCAGAACTGTAAATAAATTATATATAAGGGGAGCTTATAATATGAGAGACGAATTATGTCAGAGCCGCTCTTCACCTACACGTTTATCAGCACTAGATATATACCCCTTACTCTCCCTAATACCAAAACTACACAAGATACATATCCCTACCTTCTGTCTAATACACATTCACACCCCATGATATGTTCTTTTACCTTCTTGTGTTACAGACCCCTGTACAATTTAACAATCTTCTTTAATACACAGACATTTAGATTCATACATTTCCTACATTGGCACAAATGCGTTGCCAGTGACCAACTGTCTGTGCTCAGTCCTACGCGTAACCGTCGCAAGTGCATGAGGAGCTGCGGATATGGCGGTGGGAGATCGGGGGGGGGCCCATTAATTTTTTTTGCTATGGGGCCCAGTCATTTCTAGCTACGCTCCTGAAGAAGATCCTGATTCCTGGGAAGGATTAATGGATCTTCTATGCACATTGCTCATACCAGCTCATTTTGGGCCAGGCCGGAGTAATTAATAGCACCCTTTGTCGTGCTCTCACCGATCTTCCTCAATACTGCTGGAATAAGAGGAATTGGTGGGAAGGCATAGGCGAAGTCTATGTCCCAGATTTGTGACATCGCGTCCACTGCTAGAGGAATGTCCCTTGGATTTAGAGAGTAGAAACAGCTCGTCTATGCGATTACTCTGGTCGCAAATAGGTATGAGGATGACGCCATCTGTGAGACAATTCCTGGAACACTTCTTTGTTTAGCATCCACTCTCCAGGATCGACTTTGTTCCTGCTCAGGAAATCTGCCGTAGTGTTTTCCATGCCCTTTAGATGTAGGGCTAAAATTGATAATACGTTGGACTGGGCCCAACGAAAAATCTGATTTGGCACCCTCTGCAGCAAGGGGTTTCTGGTTCCCCCTGGTGTTTGAGGTAACACACTGTAGTGATGTTGTCTGAGAATATCCTTAGGTGTTTCCCTTTTACAATATTTTTGGCCTGTTTCAGAGTCTTCAGAACTGCCGTTAGTTCTTTTAAATTTGAAGATCCCAAGTCCTCTAGAGGTGACCATGCTCCCTGAAAGTATTGATCCCCCAGCTGGGCTCCCCAGCCTAACTTGCTGGCATTTGTGGTCACTGCCACAATTGGATCCAGCTTCCAGGGAATTCCTTTCTGTAGGTTGTTCGGAACTAGCCACTAGTTTAGGGATTTTTTTTTTTACCCCCGTGGTAAGAGATATCCTTCTGTCTAGGGATTCCTGACTCTTGTCCCGAGATAGGATCAATTTCTGTAATGGTCTTAAATAAAAATGGGCCCAGGGAATCAAGGGTATGCAGGATGTCCTAATGCCCAGAATTCTCATTGCCTCTCCGATTGTGCAATTTCTCTTCTTCTTGAAGTGTTGGAACTTTATCACCAAGGTCTTTTGAGTATAGGCAGAAAATAAATTTTTTCCACTGAATCTAGAAGGGTACCCAAGAAGATTTTCCTGGTTTCCAACCACAGATCTGATTTGTAGTAGTTGATAATCTACCCCAATTTTGTTAGCACCTGCAGGGTTATCTGAAGATGATCCTTCAAAGTCTCCTGAGACTGGGCTGTTAATAAAAAATCGTCCAGATATTGGATTATAATAATTTTGTAGTGTCTTAGGTGAGCTTCTACCATCAGCTTGGTAAAAACCCTCGGAGCTGCCGAAATTCCGAATAGCAGACATTGAAATTGGAAATGATGTATGTGGCTGTTCATCTTTATGGCAAATCTCAGATACTTTTGATAATGAGGATGAATAGGGATATGATAATATGCATCCTTCGGGTCTATTGTACACATGAAGGCTGCTGGGGCAATGAGTGAAGGGGCCGACCGAATAGATTCCATCTTGAACTTGCAATAGGAGATCCACCTGTTCAGGAATTTTAGATTTATGATGGTCCTGAACGATCCGTTTGGCTTTTTTACTAGGAATAGTTTGGAATATAGTGACCCTTGAACGGTTTATGAGAGGGTACTGGAACAATGGCCTTCATTCTGCAAAGAGACCGAATATCCTGTAGAAGTTGAATCTGTAATGACACTGAGTGAGCATCAGTTATCTGAAATCTCTGTGGGGGAGGAGACTTGAATTCTAGTTTGTAACCATCCTGAATGGTTCGGATTACCCAGGGATTTTCGATAATGGAAATCCATTCCTGACTGAAAAAACAAAGTCTTCCCTCATTGTTTACCGGGATTATTTGTGTTATTGGGGTTGAGAAGGAACCAGATTTTCCCTTTCCTCTACTCGAGTATTGGGATTGTCAGTTTGTCTTCCGAAAGGGCTGACTTTTCTTGCTCTTCTCTTACGGAAATACCTTTTTCTTGTCAGCAGCTCTTTCTAAAATGGTGTCCAGTACTGGTCCAAATACATAGGAACCAGAGAATAGCATTGCACATATCTTGTTCTTAGAAGCTGTCGCCTGTCCAGGTCTTCAGCCATAAGGCCCTTCTAGCAGTATTTCTTAGTGTTCCACTTCTCGCTGCAAAACGGATAGATTCCACAGAGGCGTCCGCTAGGGATGAGCTCCGATAAGCCGAAGTTATTGCTTTGCAATAACGTCATAAATTAATTTGTACTGTAAAAAAACCCATTTGGAACCGAACCCTAGTTAGGAAAATGTTTTTTTACAGCACAAATTAATTTATGAAGTTATTACCTGAAGTCTCGCGAGACTTCGCAAAGCAATAACTTCGGCTCATCGAAGCCAATACATTCTAATACTGTACGGCGCTCCTGCTCAGTACAGTATTAGAATGAAGTTTTATGCAAATTGACTTCGGATGTTTCATCCGAAGTAGATTTGCTCATCCCTAGCGTCCGCCATGAAAGCTGTAGCCATTTTTAGCAGAGGTAGAAATTCTAGAATTTCTTCTCTAGATGTGTGGCGGCATTATTAGTATTAATTGTTGCTAATAAAGATTCCCAGACTCTTTTTAGGAGTCCATCAGATTTTTGGTCCATGGGGTCTTTTAATTGGGACGAGTCTTCAAATGGGACGGTCGTCTTTTTTGGAACTTTAGCTACTTGGACATCTATTTTTGGAACCTCTTCCCATAATTTAGTGTCATCAGGATTAAACAGGAGACTACTTCTGAATCCCTAGGAATAGAAAGTTTATTTTCTGCATCTTCCCATTCCTCTAGTATCATCTCTGTCAAGTTGGAATTAAGGGGATGCGGCATCGCAGGCATGGAAGAAAGAGGTATACTGGGCAATGCTAGGGAACCTCACATAGAGGTACTAGCAGGGTCTTGAGGAACTGGGAGGAATAGCTGGACACCACCCGACCCTGCTCCAGCCCTAGTAATCATGTGGCTACTTCCAATCCTATTCCTTTCTTCCACACTAAAGAAGGCCTCTCTTGCCAACTCCCTGTAGGCACAGGAAGAACACTGGAGGGGGGTGGGGAGAGGCCTTTTAAACGCTCTTGCTTCCTGTCCCTACAGAGACCTATAAGGACAACCTCCCATGTGCTTTCATGGGGGACGTCCTGGAAAACTCCTTTAAAGAGGACCTTTCACTGATTCTTACCCTATGAACTAACTATACAGACATGGAGAGCGGCGCCCGGGGATCTCACTGCACTTACTATTATCCCCGGGCGCCGCTCCGTTCTCCTGCTATGCCCTCCGGAATCTCCGCTCACTAAGTTATAGTAGGCGGAGATACCAGTCCCTAAGTTATGGTAGGCGGAGTCTGCCCTAGCGCTGGCCAATTGCAGCGCAGAGCTCACAGCCTGGGAGGTTATTTTCTCCCAGGCTGTGAGCTCTGCAATGCGATTGGCCAGCGCTAGGGCAGACTCCGCCTACCATAACTTAGGGAACGGAGATACCAGAGGACATAGCAGGAGAACGGAGCGGCGCCCGGGGATAATAGTAAGTGCAGAGAGATCCCCGGGCGCCGCTCCACATGTCTGTATACTTAGTTCATAGGGTAAGAATCGGTGAAAGGTCCTCTTTAACATTATCCTAAACTTTCATTTAAACAATTAGACAGAAGGGATTATATCCTTCACACACCTGTCTCTGGTTTAGTAACTACCGATTCTTTTGGTTCTTATTTTACTGTTCATTACACCTGATAATTCTCTGCCTACATAAAAGAAGCGATTAGTCGACAAACAAGCATTTTCTCATTTGGTGATCACTGGACACGTTTATACAGGACAATAATCAGGAACAAATTTCAATATAAATGTTTACTCGTCAGATCATCAGCCAGTGTAAAAGCTCCTTGGCAGCATTGCAAACACATATCAGCTAGCACTATGGTAACCCCAAGAGAACACACATCGGAAGTCCCACCAATAGATCTTGGTGGGAAGTAATAGCTTCGGAGTAAAAAGCTGACAGGCATTGGCATGCCAGTTTATAGCTTTTCCAATACTATGCAGGTATTGTGCATATGCATAGGCAGTACATGACTACGAAGAAATGTATAGCATTGGCACCTGACCATTACATGGCTCAGTTCATGCAAACATGGCACCTATGGGTTCCAGTGGTTTGACAGAGTCAATCATTTTAGAAAAGAAACAAAGTACCATTATATATGACTTCCCCCCCCCCCCACTTACAAACATTTCCATTGTGAATGCACAGAGATGTGGTTCCAGAAACGTGACATTGCTACACAACCAAACCTGTATTTGTTAGAGTACGCAGTGATAGACGTCCCTTATTATTTAATGGATTAGAGACATCATGTGGACAAAGTATGAACTGCATCAGACTGAGGCGGACACATTGCATCTATAAACAAAGACAAACGCTGTGGACAATGTCCGCAATGAAATTCACAGCAGCATGCCAATTTATGTTTCCAGATGTCTGCTGTAGATTTCGCCCTTTGCAGTGCACAGGGTTAAATCTGCAGCAAATCTGCAAGATTTTGCTGTTGTGGAATATTTCACATCAGCTTCTTTCTCCACTGCACTTGCGCCTCATTCATGAAGCAAGCTTGTGTCTTTCATAAAACCCTATAAATGGTGTTCAAGTCATATAGAATTAGCCAAGCTTATATATGTACTTTTCAGCATCAGTTAAGCTGTCCATACAGATTAGAAGTCAGTGGAGGTAAGCCGCTGCCAGTCTCTTATTCCCTCTTTCCAATGAAAACACATGCCCCATGGTGAAGAAACAATCGGCTGGAAGCTATCTAAGGTGTATGGCTATCTGCCAAGGATAAATAAATGTAGCACATGAAGAACACTGCTGCTAATTCTTTGCATGTCCCCACAATTCGTTCCTTTATACTGGCCATCCAGATAATCGTGCTGGAGAAGATAGTGGAGGACCCCCAACCTTTTGTATGTTGCGAGTCACATTTAACTTTCAGTTCTGGTCAGGAGCAACAGACTATTAAAAAATAGAGGAAAGAGATTTTGAATTTGGAGAAACAAAAAACATGAAATTGCAAACATTTGTAAAATTTACCAATAGTATTATACCATATTGGCTAGTTTAGTGGTAAATCTAGGATAGGTCTGCAACAATGTCACTTTCATTATATATGGTCATAACTGAGAACTCCTATGGCCAGCCACACATCAGGGGGTCGTGACCTAATGGCTGGGGACCACCGGCCTATAGGATTTGTCAGCGAACATTACACTAGGAAGGATGGTGATGAGCTCATTGAAGTACACGACTATGAGGCGGCAATCTTCCTGGTGGGCCTACTGGTCGTTCATTATCTACAGTTGGCTCATATACCGTACAACAGCAGTGATCAAAGCCCCGCAAGCCATACACAAGACAATTCTCCGGGTACTTGGTAACAGAGTTTATTGTTACATGATTAACAAAATAAAAGGCACATAACATTAATTTGGTGTCAACAATGGTGGAAGGGAAAGGCCTTGCTCACCGCTCCCAGAGATTTTTGCTCTGCAGTTCTCTGGTAGACGGGTGAAATGGTGAAGAGACACCTCTGCAGCCCCCAACTCCAGGGGACCGTGCGGCATTTTAAGTGTTCAGGTCTAGAGATTAATGTGAGAAATGTACCTGAGTAACTAAACAAGGGCAGATCTTAGTCTTCCTGATAGAACATCTGCTTTGTCAATGGTAGCTCAATGCAGTTATTGAAGTCATGGCAGTTTAGCTGCAATATTTTACATCGCTGAATGGCGCGGAGACAGGCATGGAAGTCCAAATCATCTTCTAGATTTCAGTAGCTGTCCCGCCTTTCCATGGCATGCAATCAAAACTGCGCCGATTTGCCTTGCCCTTTTAGAGCTAGAGTCACCACAATAATAATAAAAACAGTCAGCGTGTCTGGACTGGAGGCCTTGCTTTTCTACAGTAAATTAACATCTTATTTTGCACAGAACTAAGCACATGGCTTATACCAGCAGACCATGGAAAGCTAAGTGTTGATTTTGCAGCAGACGCTTCGTTTTTTTAAGGCTCCCACACGTGTGTAACAGTCCTACATGTGCCGACACTCCTGTCCTACAAGGCAGTAAAACCGATATACATGAGCACTAGATACAACACCCTGTGCAGTATGTACAGAGCTCATACTGGATGCAAACTTGTCGTAATGATGTAAGTTACAGAATAAACTCCAGCCATTACATAATTTTACAAAAAGAAATTGTCTTATGGCTCTATGTTGTACTATTCCTGTATTATTTCTACTAGAAGTTATGAATGAATTGCTAGCAGTCTGCAGTAAGGGTACAGAGGGGTGGTAACCGGTTGGGGGGGGGGGGGGGGGGGGGGTACCTGCCAAGCCTGAAAATGGCAGCACTGATTGGATAGAGCGATTCTGTGCAGGTACACACCCCCAACCGGTTACCACCCCTCTGTACCCTTACTGCAGACTGCTAGCAATTCATTCATAACTTCTAGTAGAAATAATACAGGAATGGCACAACATAGAGACATAAGAATAGATGCTCCAGAATTGTTATTACATGGGGGATGCAAGAAGCTATTAAATAAGTCATGTCAGGAGCGGTGACAGGTCCTCTTTAAAAATATAATAATTTTTTTAATGTAACAGGATCCTTCATTTCCTACATTGCTTAGCTGTGCCAGACATGTCCAAGGTGCATAAAACCTATAGCAACCAAATTAATAAAATCCTGGATAATCCGTTTCAGTTGTAATCTATTCCAAGGTTACAGGTTAAACCGTGTTTCAGTATGACGTGTTCACAGTTAGAATATTTGAAGGATATTTTCCTTTTACAGAAAGTTATCTTGTGAACAGACCGGACATAGTCGTGCAAAGCAACAACACTTAACCTTCCATGAGAAAAATCACAACTTGGCTTTGATCTAATGAAAGGACATTCATGCAATGGTCATTATTAGAAATCTCCTCAGGATTGTAGTGTACATGTAGCTGCAGATCTTTTTAGATCATTTGAGTGTAAAATCCAAGAGGCACTTAAACCGTTCACCAGAAAATGCTGCATAATCTGCAGGTGGCATGTTATAGAGCAGGAGGAGCTGAGCAGATTGATGTATAGTTTTATGGGAAGAGTCAGTAAAACTTGTAATTTATACCTATGAATCTCTGCCATTTCTGAGCTCAGTTGTACACGGGGGCCATCGTATTAGTGGCTGACAGCATACACAGGGAGCGCTATCAATCACTGGCAAGATGGCCCACATAGAAAACTGACCTCACCTCATCCATTTGATCGTGGAGAGGTCGTAGCGGCCATCTTGATTGAAGAAAATGCATCAAATCTAGTGTCTGGCCACCGTGATGACGTCACATGTCAGAGTGGGCGAGATTTCGCGCGTTTTCTTCAATCAAGATGGTCACGACGGCTTTTCCACATTCAAATGTATGAGGTATGTTGTTTTTTTACCGCCAATTCAGAAAAAATTGATTCGTTGCCACTACGCAAGGGGGAGTTCGCCATAGTGAAGAATCTAATTTTTCTTGAAATTCGGATCCACTTTGTTAACTTCGATTCGCTGAACACTAGTGACAACTTCCCTTGAGAGGGCATCTGTCAGCAGCTTTTCTCAGTAATGCGGGCACATATGAACATGGAACCAACACAGATACCTACAGCTGCCAAGTGCACCTGTAACAGGTCAGCCAGGGTCATAGGTACAAATCTGCTGACAGATGTCCTTTAACGAGGAAGGGAAGTCAAATTGATCTAGAGTCACAAAAGGGATTTACAGACCATGCAAACCCCTTGGACACTGACCAGATATCTCTCATACTGTAATGACATAACATGTTAAGCAAAGGTTCATTTACATCCATGAATTTGCCCCAATATTCTAGGCCATGCCAAAGGGTATTGAGCACTAAATACAGCCCTTTTTAGCATTACGCTCTGTAAACGTAGGAGGTAAACGTTGGGCAATACTCCTGACGTACACAGCTGACAGAAGGGAAAAAACAAAGTGTGAACACGGCCTTAGACCAAGGTCACAGACATAACCAATGATGTTTTCACACATAAATCTTGGACATATCAGAAGATAATTTTTCTTGGATTTCCCCTTTCAACCCGTTTCTGAAAATAAAAGGCAGCGAAAAGTTCAGAAATGGCGGTAAAGCACAGGACAGAAGAATACGACCTGGCCTGCCTGTCCCTGAAGGCACTGCAAGGAAGGGCACAGCTGAAGACTTATCCTAAAATATGATTATGCCCAAGTCCGTCAGGTGATGGACACAATCACGACTACCTACATAAATTCATAGTTGGTTATTTTCTACATAGAATATGATTAACATGTAAACATGGCATCCACAGAGTTGAGACGCTCTGCAGGAATATCACAAAGGCTGTACAGATTATAACTAGAAATGGGTTTACAATAATGTCGCCCATGCAGGGCACATCTTCTCAGGCAGCCAATTTGGCTTAGAGGACATTCAATTAGGCAACAATCACAGGCGGCATGTGTCTGGGACTGTACTTCACCCTCATTCAAGCAAATGCGGCCAGACTGCAATACCACACTCAACCATTGGACGAGGGTGGCACTGTTTTCTGGGGGAAGAAAATGAGATTGCAGCATCACTATTGTTAGAATTTTATGCAAAGGCACTGAAAACTATTATAATGGGAACCAATAAAATGTCTACAATAATGGCATGATCTATGAAAAACTAGTGCAATCAAGACCCGCCTTGAAAATTTTAAGCAATTCGGACAGGCTGCCCAGGGCACCAGTATTCATACATGAAGCCTTAGATATAGGAAGGCACATTTTATGCTGTAGCGGATTCTCAGGATACAGATGTAATATTGATGGGCGAGTTATGGAGTTTATTCTGAAGACTGACGGTACGGCCACAAGTGACGTAAATGCTGTGGGTTCTCCGAAGCAGAAATCGGTGCAGAAAAATCAGCAGCATTTACAGTACTAGCACTGTTCAAAATCTCATCCACAAGCTGTGGAGTAAGCTCACAACGTAAACTGACTATCACTGTGGGTTTTCAGACCGAAGCGCGTTGCAGCAGAAGAGCCCCTGCGATTCCGGAAGCAACGCAGATGCAAAAAATTATCTGCTGAAAATTTTTCCCCATCACGTGAAGCCATACCCTAACAACCACAGGCATTATTAGGGTGTGTTCACACGTTGCAGTCATACCATTAGGGTCCATTCACACGTCCGTAGTGTATTGCGGATCCGCAAATACACCCGGCCGGCACCCCCATAGAACCGCCTATTCTTGTCCGCAATTGCGGTCAAGAATAGGACATGTTCTATTTTTTTCCGGAGCCGCGGACCAGAAGATCGGCGGCGCACTCCGGAAATGCGGACAGCACACTGTGTGCTGTCTGCATCGATTCCTGCCCCAGAGAATGAATGGGTCCGCACCCGTTACGGACATGTGAATGGACCCTTATCCAGGGCCTCTATCAAATTAGTGTAAGTGCACTTTACTGGTGAATGGCTGGACGTTATAACGCATCATCCATAAGATTTAACGCGTTTCCGTTCTTACATCTGATAACTGAAATGTACAGCACAGAATAGAAAATAAAGTTCCAATATTTTGGACAATCTAAAAAGTCAATTTTATACGTTTGACACAGAAATAATTCCTTATAAACGCTCAAATAAAAAGCATTTCGCTGTTTAAAATCTGAAAACTCTGACCAGGTGACTTCTTAATGGGACACCGTGCTCCTTCCATGCAAAAGGCGTTATCAGGACGGTATTCTGTCAGTAGAAATAACTCACCGACTCCTGTGCTGCTCCCGTTCTGGCGCTTTCTGGGTCCCTTTCGAAACACGACAAATGACCGCTCACCCAATCACTGGCTAGGTCATATCCTGTGGGGGGGGAGTGACCAGGACATAGAGACCAAAGAGGACCCAGGAGCGTCAGAACGGGAGTGGTGGGGGTTGGGGTGCTGCCAATCTGAACCTAAAAAAAAAAAAACACACACCATGCTGACTGGATAAACCCCTTTAATTCTGCATCCAATTGCTGTGCACATCTCAGTCTGCTCTACACGCAACGGTGACCTATTACTTAGGGTACAAGCTTGTATGCTTATTCAAGTGGGGCTAAACCCTGAAAACAATGCTACATAACTGCAATGTCTGAACACAGCCTTATACAGCAGCATTTAAGTGCTGTATTTAAAATCCGCAAGCAAGGACTCATCACATCTACAGACCATGGCTGAATGATTGCCATATGGTCCCACTAACTGGATTTTAAAATTCCTAATGTATCTGAAGGTTTTCCAACATGCATTTCCAATCTAATTTGAAAAATTCCACCTTTTAACAGCGTAATTTTAGGCCTAAAATTCTGTGCTCAGAAATTCCCATTTCTATGATACAGAACTGTTTAAACAAAGAGATAAATAATCTCCAGTCTGCCCACAGTGGCCACTAGAGGGGGCCTAAGAGCAATTTCCTACAATAAAAAAAATAATAATACAGAATCATTTTTTTGTTGGCTCCCTCTAGTGACGGCCACAGGTATAAGCCAGAATTGATTTTATACCTAGGTCTATGCAGGGGATTTGGAGCTCTGTATCATAAAAACAAAAACAAAAAAAAAAAAACAGCTCTAATTGCTATAAAAACAGGTAAAGGAAACCAAAATGGATGGGTGGGTATGAACTGGTTCCCTGCATACCATTTTTTAAATGTAAATACTAGGTTTACCCTCCACGCTAGTAAGCCCCTGAACACTATAGATATTGCTTATAAGCCATAACAGGGCCATTCTTATGATTGGTGGGGTCCTGAATCCCTGATGATATTTTATATTCTATCAAGCCAAAGAATACTTTTGTGGGAAAACCTAATTTAGGTTTGAAGGAGTAATCCCATCTGGACAGCCGGATCAGAATTCAGGCCACATAAAGCCCACCGCAGTGGGAGATGCCCCCAAGGGTGCTGCCACACTACATTTTTCTTGTGGCCATTTTCTAGCCTTGTAATAAAGCCAGGTGTTTTTCCAGGCGGTGTTTATTTTTTTTTTAGTCTTTGCATTTTTTCAGGCATTTTGTTTTTCTACAAAAGGTCTATGAGAAAACGTCTAATAAAACACCACACCCAGAGCATGCTGCAATTAAAAATATACTAAGGCAACAGAAACCGCAAGTGAATGGTCTTGAAGTGTCATAGTCCTTTTAGAATTTTTTTATTGGCCAGAATGTAACATTTCACTGGTGCATTTTTGGCGGCCCTAAAAAGAAGTATTTTTTGGAGAAAAAAAAAAAGATGTAGTGTGAAACCACCCATATAGTGGCTTGCTGCTCAAATAATGGAAGGGGCTAATTTGGGGATCACCTTTAAAACGTCCTAATATGGACAGGAGACGGGTTGTTCAGTGTGGACAAGAACTTTTTGCTTTTAAAGGGCATCTGTCAGCAGATTTGTACCTACGAGACTGGCTGACCTGTTACATGTGCGCTTGGCAGCTGATGGCATCTGTGTTGGTCCCATGTTCATATGTGTCTGCATTGCCGAGAAAAATGATGTTTTAATACATGCAAATGAGCCTCTAGGAGCAACGGGGGCGTTGCCATTACACCTAGAGGCTCAGCTCCTTCTGCAACTGCCGTGCCCTCTGCACTTTGACAGGGTCAGGTGTGATGATGTTTTCACTGCCAGGCCCTGTCAAAGTGGAGAGGGCGCAGCAGTTGCCGAGAGAACAGAGCTTCGAGGTGTAACGGCAACGCCCCTGTTGCTCCCAGAGGCTCATTTGCATATATTTTAAAAAAAATCTCAGCAATGCGGGCACAAACAAACATGTGACCAACACAGATGCCTTCAGATACCAAGCGCACATGCAACAGGTCAGCCAGTTTAATTGGTACAAAACTGCTGACAGATGCCCTTTAATGCCATTGTATAAAAATATTTTAGTCCCGCACATTAAAAAATAGTTGTAGGCTCAATTTAAAAGTTGTCTCTTCGTTACTAGCGACACGTTCCACTTCTAGGAGCGTGATGGATTCACGGTGTAGCTGGTCTTGTCTACAAGACCTCACTTACCTTGTTTTCCTCTACCCAAATGGCTAATATTTCCCACTATATGGACTCTGCATATAATTAACAACTAACACCACGCAATTTGCTGTGAAAGGGCGTCTGCTGCGATTGGGCAATGAGATGTCACAGTACAAACGCCTAATAAAGACAATGTAGTGTATCCCAGTAAGGAGGGTCGACCGTGCGCCTGTCTAGCCAATGTCTACAGCGACATTAGCCAGGAGAATCCGACAGCTACAGGAATCTGCTTCACAAAGCCTGGAGACTGCAGGCAAGTGCTGTGCACATTAATCATCATAAAGCTCTGCATATTACATTGTAAACTTCTCCACGAAGGAAGATGCTCAGAGGAGGAATCTGTTCATGTTACCTTGTGAACCTGCAAGTAAAACTGGAGCTTTCCAAAGTTTAGCAAGACATTTCTCTGAAAGGTCCAAGTGACTGCATAGAATACCTGAAAGAGCTAGAAGTAAAAGCAATCAAAGTACTATACAGTTGGTGCAAAAAAACACTCCACTTTTTCAATAAGAGGCACGTGAAGCCAGCCTTCCAATCGACACTGAGAAGCCTCTTGCTGCCATTTCATGGGACAACGAGCATAAGCTAGTGCCGTACCTACGGTACATGGAGAAAAAGTCACTCCTATAGTATCTGACTTTGATTCTCCCCGGGGATCACGCGTCTAATTCATACACATCTATCGATCAGGTGCCTCCTTGCTGCACGCCAAATCCCAGAGAGGTCACAAGTCACCCACATTTCAGATATGGATGACTGGAAGACTGAAAAGTTACGAAGAGGCCGCAACGCTGGTTAGAATTAGTGTTGAAGTATGCTGCAGACACCAATCTTCAAGTTCGAGGAAGAAAACATCAGCAGCATTTCAAGAGGAGGGGGAAGACTTGCAGATTTTTTTCCCACAAAGCATTTCAAATGGAGGTCTCTTTGATCACGTGGCTGTAAAGCATGCCCACTACGGCTCCCGGGTCTCTCCCTTGTGGTTGGACGCAGCTGCCCATAGTTTTCCCTCTGTTTCGTGTGTCCATCCAGCACCAGGCTGGGCCCCAGGTTCAGAGTATGCCTCTCTGTCTTCTTCATTCCATGCAGGAGTATCCAACGCTGGAAGGCAACTGCGCAATAAGGCCTCGTCTGTAATGTAATTTCTAGCAACACTGAAATGCCATGGACAGGTTAAGTATGGATGGCACTGCCTTTTCCAAATGAGTAAAAATCATAGTAGTAAAATACGGAAAGGGTTTCTCGGTACGAATTTGTTACACAAACAGAGCAGGACAGGGAAAATGCTCAGACAAGTAGCACCAGGGGAAAAAAAACCACCCTGCTGGCACTGAAATGGTAAACCTCAGCTGTATTCTATATACACCACACAGCGAGCGGTAGGGTGCGGGAACGTGGACATGTCTGTTAGTGCTTGAAGCCCTTACACGATCTGTGTGTCGAGGTTCTTGATTTGACCTGATGGGATCTGAAGATTAGTGCTTTAGTCACTTGATGTCTGTGTACTAAAAAAAATGAAAGATACATAGTCCCTAAACACCCTTTACCGAACTTTAAAAACAAATATATATACGTATATATATTTTTTTATTATCCGTATCCGCCCGTCATGTGCTGGGGCTTAGTTATTCTGCTCAGTCTTTGGGGCTGAGGCATCCCGTTGGTTAGTTCTAAGTTTAATGGGGTAGATACATCATCTGCTGGCTGCTTGCGACTGTGGTGACATGATGACGTGTGACTGTAGAATCTGACTGTGGCCGTCTGTCCTTTGGCTAGCCATCTGTGTGAGCATTGAAGTGGCCATGTGTTCAGCTGGTGAGCGGAGCCCATTAGGGGAGGCAGAGGACAATGAACTGTGCTGGGAGATTGGGCCTGGAGAGCCTCTGGTATCGCAATTGTCTTTGAGGTTTTCTGCACAAAAGAAAAAGGGGAAAAAAAAAAAGTCCAGAAAATCAGTAAATGTAGAAGGGAAAATACCGGAGAACAATGCAACAGTTCTGTCACAAATGGCAGATGAAAAACATACACGTGCAGGTCAATAAATTAGAATATCATTGAAAAGTTATTTCAGTAATTGAATTCAAAAAGTGAAACTCATATACTCTATAGATTTATTACATACAGAATGATCTATTTCAAGCGTCTTTTTATGTTGATGATTATGTCTTACAGCTAATGAAAACCCAAATCTCAGAAAATTAGAATAATAAAATAAGATAAATTAAAAATGATTTTTAATAAAAAAAATGTTGGCCTTTAGCCAGTACAATCTATGCACTCAATACTTGGTCGGGGCTCCTTCTGCATGAGTTAATGCATCAATGCGGTGTGGAGGTGATCAGCCTGTGACACTGCTGAGGTGTAATGGATCCCAAGAATGCAAACGAACTGAAGGCCACTATCAGAGCATTGTTGAGTCTGGTGTCTCATCTTTCTCTTGTCAATACCCCTACAGGGTTTAGGTCAGGCGAGATTGCTGGCCAATCAGCGATGCCATGGTTATTAAACCAGGTATTGGTACTTTGGTAGTATGGGCAAGCCCTGTTGAAAAATTAAATCAGCATCTCCATAAAGCTTGTCAGCAGAGGGAAGCATGAAGTGCTGGCAGGACTTTGGACTTGATATAACACAGTGGACATGGGTCCCCAAACCATCACTAACTGTGGACACTTCACACTGGACCTCAAGCAACGTGGATTGTATGCCTCTTCACTCTTCCTCCAGACTCTGGGGCCTTGATTTGCAAATGAAATGCAAAATTTACTTTCATCTAAAAACAGGACTTTGGACCAATGAGCAATAGTCCAGGCCTTTTTCTCCTTAGCCCAGGTAGGATGCTTCTGATGTTGTCTCCGAGTGGCTTGGCACAAGGAATGTGACAGTCGTTGCCCATGTCCTGGATAAGTTGGTGTGTGGTGGCTTATGGAGCACTGACTCTAGCCGAAGTCTACTCCTTGTGAATCTCCAAATTCTTGAATGACCTTTTCGTGACAATCCTTTCAAGGTTGCAGATATCCCTGTTGCTTGTGCACTTTATTCTACCACACTTTTTCCATCCACTCAACTTTTCATTAATACACTTGGATACAGCACTCTGAATAGCCAGCTTCTTAAGGAATAACCTTTTGTGGCTTACCCTCCTTGTAGAAGGTGTCAATGACTGTCTTCTGGACAACTGTCAAGTCAGCAGTCTTCCCCATGATTACGTAACCTACTGAACCAGACTGAAAGACCATTTAAAGGCTTAGGAAACCTTTGCAGGTGTTTTGTGTGGATTAGTTGATTAGAGTGTGACACTATGAGTCTACAATATTGAACTTTTTCACAATATTCTAATTTTCTGAGATACTGACTTTTGGGTTTTCTTCAGCTGTAAGCCATAATCACCAACATTAAAAGAAATAAACGCTCAGAATCAAGTCCAACATATGTTCTGCAGCCGAGAAGATGAAAGAATTTACATGGAAAATGGTTAAGACTTCGGTTCAAAACAGTGTCTGGTGCGAAAAGCAACTGTAAAAATGATAAAGGGCATTGGTCATAAGAGAGGTGCACTTTAAAAGGGTTTTCCAGTAATAATGATGTTTTATCATGTGCCTGCAGCCTGTCCCCTGAAACATGCACCTCTCCAACTAATGACTGTGTGATGCCAGCCAGATGTAAAGAGTACGGGGACCGGAAGATGGAGGCAGCACGTAGGACCAGAGGGGCAGTGAGCAGGTAAGTATGAATCTTCTGTTTCAGGGGCACTTGATAAAACATCATTTTTACCGGAAAACTCATTTAAGGGTGCCCATACCCAGTACACACATCAAAACAGACGACTTGACCCAAAACAATCGTTTGTAGGTTAAAATTTAACAAATTATCGTTTTATCCGACCAATGACAGACCATCATCTTTTGAAAGGAAGTCGGCCATGTTTAATATTAAAGGTGGGGCCATACTCATTGAAAGGAAAGCGTGTCAAACCTCATGTCTATGGGTGTTCTACAAAAACAGATGGTGGGGGAAAGCAGACCAGGTCATAATGGATTTCACCATGCCCAGTCAGAAGTATCTACTCATTCAAAACACATGCACACTTAGCCAAGCATGCATGCATATGGGAGAGTCAGGAAGAATAGCTTCAATCTGACAACTTTCTTCATTTTAGAATATGAGAAGTTGAATACGTTTGCGTTAATAAATACAAAAGCATTAAAGGGGTTATCCGATTTCAGAAACATCCCCCCCCCCATGTGCCGGGCCCCTCACAGGTAATATACTTACCCCGCTCCCAGCACATTGGGGGGGGGGATGTTTCTGAAATCCAATAACCCCTTTAAGGGAGTGATACCTTTATAGGTTAACCAGAAAAAAACATATTGCATCCAGAATGAACTTGCACGGATTCAAGATAAACCACAAGGCCGATACAACTGTGGGGATCTATTACTCTGGACCAGGACACTTCATGGACGACTTAAAGGTTTTAATTCGCAAAGGGAATTTTAAGAATGATAAGAGTCATAAAAACTTGGGAATTTAAAATGACTACATTCCAGTCATTAAGTGATGGACTGAATCTCACCCCTGGTTTTATGACCCACTATTTAGACAAAATGTACACCTCCCTCAGTTCGACTCCCAATGCATAATCTACAATGTCTCCTCTGACCATGTCCACTTGATGCTGGGCCTGATCTTAATTATGCATCCCCCCCATGTACATGTTTTGCTGTAATATCCTATAAGTGTTTTGTATTTAACGCAAAGGTATTCAACATCACAGTTTTTTTGGGCTAACAAGAAACTATGCAATTCTTGCCACACACCATTCATTTTAGAATGAAAACGTTGACGATTACAGAATGCACCATAGATAAGTGTTTTAGTTTAAAGGAGTTGTCCGGGTTCAAAGCTGAAACCGGACATATCCCCATCTTCACTCCTCCAACCGCCCTGATATCAGCATCGGAACATTTCATGCTCCGACGCTCTCCTTTGCCCTGTGCTGAATCGCGCAGAACAAAGTCATTTTTTGGAGATCCGATGACGTAGCGGGCTCTCCATAAGCCACCACCTAGCAGTGAGCCCGGTGAGGTCACCGGCACTAATGGGCGGGCTTTAGCGCTGCCCTAGCCTGTAAAATGGCTAGGGGAGTGCTAAAGCCCGCTCATCAGAGCCAGTGACATCACCAGCAACACTTCTGGGCTGAAGCCTCCGCCTAGCAGTGTGTCAATATAAACAAAAAAGCCCTTGCCCTGTGCGATACAGCGCAGGGCAAAGGAGAACATCGGAGAACGAAAAGCACCAATTCTTATATATCAGGTGGGCCGGAGGGGTGAAGATGGGGATACGTCAGGGTTCTGAACCCGGACAACCCTTTTAACTAGTTGGACTTTCCTAGAGGATTCCCACAGATACAAATTACTGGGACAGGCCACATAAATATCGTCTGAGAGACGCCCTAATGATAAAGCAGGTACCACATTGGTATTGTATACAAGACAAATACTACTCACCTAGATAGACCTGATTTTTCTTTTGCAGGGCAGTTACAGGACAGTCTTTGTGTGCCAGCAACAACTGCTTTAATTGGGCTACTTCATTTCTCAGAAGAGTAACCTCATTCTACAGGTGAAAATTCAAAGAGAAGTATTTTCAGCCAAATCTGCCCGGTACGGATGATAATCCAATCCTAGTACAAACTGCAGCCAATCGATAACTTACACTAAGCTGCACGTTCTGACTGTTCAGTTCCTCTGCCTTTTTCTCCAGAGAGCACACCCAAACCTTACGCTTCTGACGACAACGTGAAGCAGCAGCTCTGTTTCTCTCGAGGAAGCGTTGGCGACGTTCGTCTGGATCCTCGTCTGTTGCTCGCCGTCGCCTACCCCCGGTGCTTGGGGTGGGCTGAGCAGGAGATACCTGTAAATTGTAATAAGACAAATGAACTATTGGAGGCTATTAGAATTATAAGGACAATTATGATTATTGTCACACTATACTCTTGGCCACTGTTTTTGCGCTTCCAGCACCTATATGGTTAAAAGACTATTCCGTCTAGAAGCATTTATTAGCTATCCACTGGATAGACTTTGAATGAAGCAGCAGGGCAGGGCACCTTCACTCCTTTCAAACTCCTACTAGGGGTTTCCCCCTCTGGCAATTGTTGGGTTACCAAAAGTTGGATCTCAATAAGTGACAAATGCTTGTGGCTGAAATACCCCTTTAACACCTTCCCGACTGCACCATGTAAATTTACATGAGCTGGGGCCATTTGTAAATGTCTGACCGCCTAAGTGGAGAGGGCGCCACAGCCGGTGGGTGTCTGCTCTTTTAAACAACAGACACCCGGGACTAATGTATGTGATCGACGATAACGTCGATCGCCTACATTTAACTCCTCAGATGCGGTGGTCAAATGTGACCACGGCTTCTGGGAGGTTAAAGACTGGGAGTGCGCACTCATGGCTGTGTGCCGGCTCCCCCACACCGAGGTTCGGAGGAGCCGGATGTAGTGTGAGGCAGCCTCTGTACTCAGGAGTGGTATGGGGCTGCCACACATTAATTCCTATGGAGAGCCTGCCTGATTGCTTTTCTTAGGGTTAGGGTTAGCATTGGAGTTTGAGACTTAGGCCCCTTTCACACGAGCGAGTTTTCCGCGTGGGTACAATCCTCGAGGTGAATGCATTGCACCCGCACTGAATCCGGACCCATTCATTTCTATGGGGCTGTGCACATGAGCAGTGATTTTCACGCATCACTTGCGCATTGCGTTAAAATCGCAGCATGCTCTATTTTGTGCGTTTTTCACGCAACGCAGGCCCCTTAGAATTGAATGGGGCTGCGTGAAAATCGCAAGCATCCGCAAACAAATGCGTATGCGGTGCGATTTTCACGCACGGTTGCTAGGAGACGATCGGGTTGGGGAACCGATCATTATTATTTCCCCTTCTAACCTGGTTATAAGGGAAAATAATAGCATTCTGAATACAGAATGCATAGTACAATAGGGCTGGAGGGGTTAAAAAAAAATAATAAAATAACAACCTTAATCCACTTGATCGCGCAGCTCGGCTTCTCTTCTGTCTTCTTCTTTGCTGTGCACAGGAAAAGGACCTTTGATGACGTCACTGTGCTCATGACATGATCCGTCACATGATCCATCACCATGGTAAAAGATCATGTGATGGACCATGTGATGAGCGCAGTGACGTCATCAAAGGTCCTATTCCTCAAAGAAGAAGATAGAAGAGATGCTGGCTGCGCGAACAAGTGGATTAAGGTGAGTTATATTATTTTACATTTTTTTTAACCCCTCCAGCCCTATTGTACTATGCATTCTGTATTCAGAATGCTATTTTCCCTTATAACCATGTTATAAGGGGAAATAATACAATCTACACAACCTTGAACCCAAACCTGAACTTCTGTGAAGAAGTTCGGGTCTGGGTACCACATTCAGTTTATCACGCGCGTGCAAAACACATTGCACCCGCGCGATAAAAACTAAAGGCTACTTTCGCACTTGCGGCAGAGAGATCCGGCAAGCAGTTCCATCGCCGGAACTGCCTGCCGGATCAGGCAAAACGTATGCCAACTGATGGCATTAGTAAGACTGATCAGGATCCTGATCAGTCTTAAAAATGCCTGATCAGTCGAAAAAATGCATTGAAATGCTGGATCCGTCTTTCCGGTGTCATACGGCAAAACGGATCCGGCATTTATTTTTTTCACCTTTTTTTCAGTCTGCGCATGCGCAGACCGGGAGGACGGATCCGGCATTTTGAATGCCGGATCCGGCACTAATACATTCCTATGGGAAAAAATGCCGTTCAGGCAAGTCTTCAGTTTTTTTTCCGCCGGAGATAAAACCGTAACATGCTACGGTTTTCTCTTTTGCCTGATCAGTCAAAACGACTGAACTGAAGACATCCTGAACGGATTACTCTCCATTCAGAATGCATGGGGATAAAACTGATCAGTTCTTTTCCGGTACAGAGCCCCTGTGACGGAACTCTATGCCGGAAAAGAAAAACGCAAGTGTGAAAGTACCCTTAGGCTGGGTTCACACTTGAGCGTTTTACAGCGCGTTCAAACGCGCTGTAAAACGCTCAACACATGAAAACCAATGCTTCCCTATGGCCCTGGTTCTCACTTGAGCGTTTTACAGCGCTGAAAAACGCGCTGTAAAACGCCCTACGCTCAAACAAGTACTTGAGCTTATTTGGGGCGTTTTACAGCGCGTTTGTGGCCATAGGACATTGCAGTCAATCACACAAACGCGCGTCAAACGCGCGTTTACTATTGCAAAAAACGCGCATAAAAAACGTGCGTCAAACGCGCATATCAAAGACGCTCAGGTCTGAACCCAGCCTCAGGGTACTTTCACACTTGCGTTGTTTGATTCCGGCAGGCAGTTCCGTTGCAGGCAGTTTCCTATGGAAAAAAATTTAGGCAAGTCTTCAGGTTTTTTTGCCGGAGATAAAACCGGTTTTCTCTTTTGCCTGATCAGTCAAAATGACTGAACTGAAGACATCCTGAACGGATTAGGGTACTTTCACACTTGCGGCAGGACGGATCCGACAGGCTGTTCACCCTGTCAGATCCGTCCTTCCGCTATTTCGCCGTGCCGCCGCTTCGCCCCCATTGACTATAATGGGGGCGGAGCTCCAGCTCCGGCATGTCCGACTTTTTAGTCCGGCGGCCTCTCACCGCGAACTGCCGTACTGCACCGGAGCTCCGCCCGTCCCCATTATAGTCAATGGGGACGGAGCGGCGGTCCGGCGAAATAGCGGAAGGACGGATCCGACAGGGTGAACAGCTTGTCGGATCCGTCCTGCCGCAAGTGTGAAAGTACCCTTACTCTCGATTCAGAATGCATGGGGATATGCCTGATCAGTTCTTTTCTGGTATAGAGCCCCTGTGACGGAACTCTATGCCGTAAAAAAAAAACGCTAATGTGAAAGTAGCCTAATCCAGTCATTGAAATAATCCAGCTGATTGCTGAAATTCCCTTGTATTTTTTCTGGCCTCTCACCTGAGGCTGTGCAGGCGAAGGTGCATCTGGGTGTTGAACCAATATTTGGCTCTGTTCTGGTCGTGATGCTACCATAGCCATCCCTCCATTCAGCGACGATGGAACATGGTGAGTAAGGGAGGCTTTAAGTCTCTGGAGATATAAATAAATATATAAAAAAATATACAAATTTTTCACTCCACTCAATAGTCCAAAAACACATGAAAAAAAAAAAAAAAAAAGCATTACGTACCGAGTTGTCCGAATTTAACAAAAACGTGGGCAGCCCCTGTAGGGTAAAATAACAAAAGAATCAATGCTCACTTTCTCTCATCGCTGCACTCCGGTCCGAGGACAGCAGTGATGCTCTGTACACACCACTCTTGGCAGTACGGGGGAGAATAGCACTGAGCCAGGAAAACGAACAGCGGTGGGGAGGACTGGAGTGCAGCGCAGGAAGAAGCAGGGCAGAAAAGGGGTGAGCGTTGATTCTTTTTTATTTTAGCACATTTATGGGGGCTGCCTGAGTTTTTATCTAACTCTGACGACACCTTTAACTTTTATGTGCAATGCAGCTACAGTTCATGTACGGCATAATAGCAAATTGTTTATTGAGTATGGCGTAAATTTACCAAATATTATCTTAAAGGGGGTGTTCCACAAGGATAGATCATGAAGGCCATACATGATCCATGGGCGTTAAGGAAAGAACTGAGCTACTCACCCCAGTGTACTTGAATAGAGAGGGACAAGCCCATGCACAGTCTCCTCTCCATTCAGTTTGTAGCTCATCTGGTGTAACGGGGATCAGTGGGACCTCAATGTCCCGCTAGGTGGTGGGTCCCAAAGCCGTGATCCCATCAGACATTTAGGTAATATTCTATGGCTATGGCGTAAATGTGTGCTGTGAAAAAAATCCCTTTAAAGGTGTTGCCTACCTTTTAGATACTGATGACACCCGGCACCTCCAACCAACGAAGCCGGAAACAAAACTAAAGGGAGCAAGAAGCAGAAGGCTCTGTCCACTGTGCAGTGGCTGCGCCAGCATACAGCAGCTGGGCTCATGGGCTCACATTCACTTGAACGTAAGCATAGTGCTGTATCCTTGTACAGCCACTACACAGTGGGCAGAGTCTTGTTTCTGACACCTGCAGCAAACAGCTAATCAGCGGGGGTGCTGGATGTGATATTGTTGATCTAGCTGGAGGATAGGTCATAAATATCTAAAAGCTGGACAACCCCTTTAAGATGAAAAAGCACTCATTGCAGTTACAGTATGTCTCATGCAGATATATAAAGGATTAGACAATACGGAGCGCCTAATCCAAAGGTGTTCCTTTGCTGTATTGTATACTTTAATCTTATGAAAATTAATAAAATATGATTAAACATAAAGGATTAGACACTGGGTCTTGCCACAAGAGGGTAAGAAAGTGCTTCCCCCACTGCCCTATAAATAGGCTCTTAGAGGCTTTTAGGTAGTGTACCTCTTGGTGAGCGATCGTTGACTGGTAGACATGCCTCTACACTGCACGCGGAGACATTTCACCCAGCTGACAAATTTGGAGAGGGGGCATATCATTGGACTGGAAGAAGAAGGGTGGTTGTTTTGACATATTGCCCACTAACTAGGCCATTCTGACCTAGCTCTTAGGAGATGTTATGAGCAGTGGTTTACGTGAGGGCTCCGGATGGCCAAGTTAAAAAGGATCATTTGATTTGCTGACAAACCAGAGCAGCTCCCACACTTTCTTTGTCCACCATCCAGACACAGGTGGCACCTTCATTACACACCCGTCTCCGCCCCAACACTTTCTAGGCGCTTAGCAGGTGGAAATTTGGTGTCAGGCACCCATCACATGTCCTGACGGCCAACCACCATCACCTTTGTTTGCAGTGGTGTCGTGAACGAGAAACCTGGACTGCTACAGACTGGAACCGTAACATCTTTAGCTACGAATCCAGGTCCTGTTTGGGATCTGACGGTGGTCTAGTTTCAGTATGGAGGCCTTGTGATACGAGGGACACTAACATCTCAGTGATATATGCAGGACATCCTGCAGCCACATGTGTTGCCTCTCATGGCAGAGGTTCCACCTGGCAATTTTTAGCAGGATAATGCTTGCCTACATACAGCAGGGGTTTCCAAGGAACGTCCGGCAGATTGCAGCACTTAGTTGGGCTGCCCAGTCACCATATTTACCACCAATTTAGTATTTAAAGGACCAGCTGAGATACCAGCTTTGGAAACCTACATGTGCAGGATCGACAGGCCTAGCTGCAACATCGGTGGGCAAATGTGCCGCAGGATACCATATGGAACCTGTATGCCTCCATAGAGGGCACTAGAGCCTCCTTTCAATTGTACAGTTTTACCCAATAAACGTATCCTTTCGCTCTAATATTGTAATCACTTACATATATTGTAATGATATATGTAAGTGATTACAATATTAGAGCGAAAGGATACGTTTATTGGGTAAAACTTTACATATAAAAAGTTTCATTCCAATAACTTATTCTTGATTTTCTTGATCATTAGGGGTATAAAACCTAAATCACCAAATCATCTTAAAATACTTCAAAATTAACTTTACACAACAAACAAAAATTTCTCTACAGTTCAAAGAACAGGAAAATAGTACCCTCACAACTTACACTATGTGCTGTCCAACAACTCACCAATTTGGCTTCTGTATGAGCTGAAAGACCGGAAGGAGAAATATGCCCCCCACCGCCGATAACTGGGGGTCCAGGAATCCCTGGGATATTAGGCACCATGTTCATAGGTCTTGCCAACTAAGCCAAATAATACAAAAGCAAAAAAAAGTAAGTGATAACCAAATTCCTTCCAACAAACATTACAACTGGCCGGACAGAGGTCCTTACCGATATAACTGATGGCATCTGTACGTGAGGACCTGGAAGGAAAGGAACAGTCTGACCACTGCCCAGGTGCATCATAAGGGACATAGAGCCGCCTGGGGAACTTAAATGTAGAAAAAAAAATTATTAACATTTATGTACAAGACACTACTATTAAAGAGGGAGATAACATCAATGCTGATGGAATGGATAACCCAAGGCAATAAATTCAACATTTGTTCATCTTATGCAGTGATGGCATATCCTAGTGATACGTTTGGCGACGATCCCACCTAATAATGAAGGGGATGTAGTGCTGGTCGAGCCCTTTATCCACTACCTTTTTTCCTCTGCACGCCAGCACCACAACCACACACTGTGCAGGGAGCTGTAACACGGCCCTATTTTATGAATGGGGCAACTTGCAGTCCTATGAACTGTGGCGCTCCCCGATACAAAACCATTGCTGCGGCTCCTTCATTCTGGGAAGGGGGGGGGGTCGCTGGAGGTACCAGAGGTTATATGATATCCTTTAGCTATGCCATCACTTTACAAGATGGAAAGAAGATATTATAGTCTCATTGCTGCACAAAATTTTACATCTCTGGAGAAAATGTATCTACATGAGGTTAGCACACACACCAATGGAATATAGAGAAAATGAGAGTTATGGAAAGAGATACATTGCAGAAGTGGATTGTATGCCAACGCCAAGAACAAACAAAGTGCAACTACGGCTTCCTTACCCTAGCTGTCTGTTGGACGGAGGGGCCTGAGTGATGACAGATGTAGGAGAAGGCAGTGTAGGGTGCAAAGGATCGTATCCCATATGGAGGGGCAGTGAACCAGGCCGGACTATTGTTGGAGTGGGTGTTGAGCTGACCTGCGGCTTCGGTGGAACCTTAACCAGAGTGACACAGTAAAGATAATCAATAAAAATAGTGAACCTCATGCATGAAATGGATACAAATCATCCGCATCCTAACAAGGTGTATTACAATTCAAAAAGCACATACATATTAGATAAAAACGCAATGACTGGTTCTGAAGACTGCTATCCAGTTTGTTTCATTCTGCGGCTGCCATCAAGAGTTTATGGGCCTGTCGGCCAATGACAAATGACATTTCAGCAAAATGCTTGAGCACCATATTAGTGGCGGATTACCCACGAAAGGTTAGCAGGACAGAAATGAATGGGGTGGGCAACCTGCGGCACTCCAGCTGTTGTGAAACTACAACTCCCAGCATGCATACTCGCTCTGCTTTTCTCTTCTCAGAACTCTCATAGAAATAGAGCATACTGGGAATTGTAGTTTCACAACAGCTTGAGTGCCGCAGGTTGCCCTCCCCTGCTATATAACTTCCAAGCAATATACTGATATAGTGGTATCATTCATACAAAGTTGTCTTTCATCTACTCTCTATGGCACCTACTTATGCAATATACTAGGAAACCTGGTATCAGCCTAATTAATCATGTTAGGGTAGGTTCACATTAGGGTTGTTTCAGGTATCGAAATTTCGATACCCAATCGATACTTTTGTACCGGTTTCGATACAATACCGGGATTTCCATTTTTTCGAAACTGGGCTGCGCAGTCTAGTATTTTAGAACTTGGAGCGCGCTGCTTTCAGCGCGCCCCAAGTTCCCTCAGCAGCACAGGGGAGAAGGAAGCAGTCTCTCCCTCCCCCCTGTGCCACCGCTGACAATGAAGAGAGACGGGAGAAGAGGGGCGGGCGCACTGCGCCACCAATGAAAGTTAACTTCTAATACAAATACAGGAGGCGGCAGAATCACATAGCAGGCACCCTGCCTCTATGACAGGGCGCTGCGAGCAGCCGAAGTTAACCCGCACCTGAGGGGTTAACTGCCACTGATTGCAGCTCCCTGTCAGAAGCAGGGTGCTGGCTATGTGATTCTGCCGGCACCGCCTCCTGTATTACAGGTTAACTATTATTGGTGGTGCAGTGCGCCCTCCCCCCCAGTACCAAAAACATTGGTGGCGCAGTGGGCCCCCCATCCTCCCCCGTATTAGAATCATTGGTAGTAGTGGCCACAGCGTCCCCTCCCTTCCTCCTTATTGGTGGCAGTGGCAGCTTCTGATCGGAGCCCCAGCAGTGTAATCGCAAGGCTCTGATTGGTTACCATGGCAGCCAGGATGATACTGAAGCCCTGGCTGCCATGGTAATCTCCCTGCTGCTGTGTGCACTATGCACAGGGGAGCAGGGAGAGTGTGAGGTCCTATTCACCCTAATAGAGATCTATTAGGGTGAATAGACAAGGGATCAAAAGATCCCAGGTTCTAGCCCCTAAGGGGGGAAATAGTTATTAAATAAAAAGTTTAAAAAAAAAAAAAAAAAGTAAAAAAGAAAAATAATATATTAAGTATGAATCACCCCCTTTCCCAATTTTACATATAAAATATATAAACAATAAATAAACATATCGCATATTGCCACGTCCGAAAAGTCCAAACTATTAAAATATAAAAAATAAAAAAAATCAATGTGGTGAACGCCAGAACAGAAAAAAAGAAAAGAAAAACTGCGCAATTCGCCATTTTTTTAGTCACATTGTCCCCCCAAAAAATAGGACCGGACTGTTCGATCAGGAGCCGGGCGTTCCATAAAATGCACGCAGCTTTTTTTTGGCGTTTTATTTTTTTTGCGTGGTATTGAATCGTATCGAGTATCGCAATACTTTTTTATGGTGTCGAAACCGAATCAGAATTTTGGTATCGAAACAAACCTAGTTCACATCACGTTTTCTGCCTCCGTTTGACGTACACGTTAGAAAAAAGTATACAAAAATGCCGCGCACCACATTCTTGTATCCTGCAGAGTCCGCTTAAAAAAAAAAAAAAGGATACTTTTTTTTTTTTTTACAATGGTGAACAGATGCCACTGAATGGCATCAGTCTGAGGCATCCGTTTAAAGTATACGGTTTTTGCATACGTTAAACGGATGGGAAAAAACGTGATGTGAACTCAGCCTCAATGTTCTAACTCATGGTGCCCATGTACCTTCAACAGCTGATGGCTCTCTCTCCTGACGCCCCCATACACATACTGTACATGATCGGTTTGGCCGAACATGCATCCATTTCCAGTGGAGAGAGGATAAAGCTGCGGGCAGTCACCTCTGGTGGTGGCTCATCTCCCCACAGAACAAAAGGATAAGGGGGCTGAAATTCAAAGTGCCCCATCCTTTTCTCATCCATCATCATCTGTCAAGGTAGAGTTGGAAGTTCCCTATATGCAGAGTGCCAAGAACAGCAGGTTTGGCCATCAACAGCCAGTTGTGTACCGGGGCCTTTAGATAACCACAAAAATGTAGTGTTATAGCTTGGTAAATTTGTAGATCTAGTTTGAAGAAAAAAAATAACCTAGTAAACCAATATCAACAACCTTTAAAGCTAGAACTGCAAATAACTGTACTAAGGCTAGTTTCACACTAGTGGTGAAGAGATCTGGCAGGGAACAGCCTGCCGGAGCTCTCTGGATCCGGCACTGCTGGATGCAACATGAATGCCTGCCAGCCCCATTAACTATAATGGGAACCGGAGGAGATCCAGGTACAACACGGCAAATATGCCGAGAATCAGCCGGACAAACAATGATTTTCGTCCGGCCGATTGCCAGCACTGTATGTCGGAACAGCCCGCCAGAAGGCTGTACCGCTAGTGTGAAACTAGCCTAAGGCTCCATACAACCCCAGAGTCGTATGAAGCTGTACAATGGCACCTATAGACGTATGAGGCCCTACTGTACTTCTATATGTCCAAGAGTCCCCCCCCCCCCCCCCCCCCCCCGATTATAGAAAAATCTGACAAAAATTAAAAGTATATTTTCTGAATAGTTTACGGTCCAGTAAGCGGCACCTGGAGTGCCTGTGGCGCCATATTACAGGGCCACAAGGATGGAGTTTCTCACACCGCTCCACTGTGTGTAAGGGGAGTTAATCTATCGGCTTCAAATGCAAGTGCATTTATCTAGGTACAAAAGGTGTGTGGAAAAGCTGGCCTGTGTAAGTCACTACCTTCTCCTCTGCTAATGATCTAGGACTGTCTGGAGGGGAGGAATCCACTTCTACTGGTTCTTCCTCTTTGATTTTAATATCAGGAGTTGAAGGTAAAGACATGTCCAGTGGTCCCGCACTCTGCAAAAAGACAAGGAGAAGGAATGAACATGCTATGTCTTAGAGATATTCCATCTGTTACCAGTTGCTCATAAGAACACCCGGATAATCATTTTTTATAACTACTTAAAACACCAAAGAATGTTAATGTTCTAATTCAAGGTGCCCATAGACCACCTCATGGACACAGATAGACGCTGAGGTTAAGCAAGGAGGTATGTACAGTTGTGTTCAAAATAATAGCAGTGTGTTTAAAAAAAAAGTGAATAAAGCTCAAAATCCTTCTAATAGCTTTTATTTCCATACACACAAATGCATTGGGAACACTACACATTCTATTCCAAATCAAAACATGAAGAAAAATATATCAAATTTGTGTTGCTCCTCTAAAAAAATTGACAAATAAGTGAATATTAGACTGTTCAGAAAAATAGCAGTGTTTGTATTCTTCTTTACAAACTCAAACATTCACTTTATAAACTGAAAAATGTTCTTCTCTATTTCTTGGTTTTGCCTCAGAAACTGAATTTTTGATGTCACCCCACAAGTTTTCTATTGGATTAAGATCCGGGGATTGGGCTGACCACTCCATAACGTCAATCTTGTTGGTCAGGAACCAAGATGTTGCACGTTTACTGGTGTATTTGGGGTCGTTGTCTTGTTGGAACACCCATTTCAAGGGCATTTCCTCTTCAGCATAAGGCAGCATGACCTCTTCAAGTATTCTGATGTATTCAAACTGATCCATGATCCCTGATATGTGATAAATAGGCCCAACACCGTAGTATGAGAAACATCCCCATATCATGATGCTTGCGGCACCATGCTTCACTGTCTCCACAGTGTACTGTGGCTTGAATTCAGAGTTTGGGGGTCGTCTGACAAACTGTCTCCGGCCACTAGACCCAAAAAGAGCAATCTTACTTTCATCAGTCCACAAAATGTCTCTTTAGGCCAGTCAATGTGCTCTTTGGCAAATTGTAACCTCTTCAGCACATGTCTTTTTTTCAGCAGTGGGACTTTGCGGGGGCTTCTTGCAGATAGCTTGGCTTCACACAGGCGTCTTCTAAATGTAACAGTACTCACAGGTAACTTAAGACCTTCTTTGATCTTCCTGGAGCTGATTGTTGGCTGAGTCCTTGCCATTTTGGCTATTCTTCTATCTATTCGAATGGTAGTTTTTCGCTTTCTACCACATCTTTCAGGTTTTGGTTGCCATTTTAAAGCATTAGCGATCATTTTAGCTGAGCAGCCTATCATTTTCTGCACTTCTTCGTTTTCCCCTCTCCAATCAACTTTTTAATCAAGGTACGCTGTTCTTCTGAACAATGTCTGGAACAACCCATTTTCCACAGTATTCCAGAGAGAAAAATGTACTGTAACCAGCATGAACAACATTTGCTGCCTTCCTTCCTTAAATAAAGGGCAATAATTGCCACCTGTTTTTCAAAGAATGAATGACCTCACTCATTAAACTCCACACTGCTATTATTTTGAACATGCCCCTTTCAATAAGTGATTCAATTACCGTACACAGAATCAGCAGCATGCATGTCATGACTGTTGGGTCTGTTGGATTTCTATTACTCTACTACACCTGCTAGTAAATTATTTGCCACGTAGAAATATCATTTCTACCAAAAACAGTGATTGATCAGGTAAGTGATGTCTGACTGCTATTATTTTGAACACAACTGTACTTTCAATGGAGAGAGTAAAGGAGCATTTACACGCTCCGAGAAGAAACCGATTGTTGGGAAGGAAGCGTTCCTTCCCAACAGTCAGCTGCTCCTTAAGTGGAGGTGAAGCACTGCAAATACATGCAGCGATCACCTCCACAGTATCACTTGTCTCCATACAAAATCCCTGCTCCTGGGCAGCAGAGTGCTGTTTAGACAGCACAGTGTGCAGCCCGGGAACGATTATCGAGGCATCTTCACCTCAGATCTTGTCATCTGATGAACGAGCGTTTTGCTTGTTTATCCGATAATCTGCAGCACGTTTAAAAAAATGAGTGTTCATAGGAATGTTCGTTCCCAATAATCTGCCCAAATATCGGGCCATTGAAAGCCAATTCCAGGCATCCTGGTGATGGCTTATCTAAAAAGTTGCCATTAGATAACTTCATGCTAATCATTCCCCTTATTTAAAGGGGTATTCCCATCATAGACATTTATGACATATGCATAGACATTTTAGGAGTATGTTGTATATTTCACCACTGGGATCCACAAATCTGTCCAAAAGGAGGGTTTGTTAGGCCTCATGCACACAACCATAATTTTCTTCAGTGTGCTACCCATTTTTTTTCACAAACAGTAAGAACATGGACCCACTCATTTATATGAGGCCATGCACACAATGTTATTTCATGATCTGTGTGCCCGATCCGCAAATCTCCCTGCATTCCTGTCTATACCAGCGGATGAGAATAACCCATTCTGGTGATGGGAATGAGAAAAAATGGAATGCATATGGCACGTATGAGTGAAAATTGGATATAGTCATGTGCATGAGACCTTAAAGGGGTTGTCCGGGATTAGAAGAACATGGCTGCTTTATCCCAAAAACAGCACCACACCTGGCCATGAGTTGTGTCTGGTATTGCATCTCAGCTCCACTGAAGGTAATAGGGCTGAGCTGTTATCCCACACCAAATCTTTGGACAGATGTGATGGTTTCTTACAGAAAGCAGCCATCTTTTTCAAGTTCTGTAGAACCCCTTTAAAGGAGAGTATGTGCACAGCTCTCTGCATTCATTTCAATGGAGGAAACCACTGGGCCGAGCATGATAATGTGCTATAGGTTATTATCTTAACGATACAGATTAGTCATATGGTAACTGGAATACTGATCTATAGAGTACAGAATAGCAAAAACCAGAGAGAACCAAATGTGCTGCCCTTCAAATAATCAGGTTGATACCATGTTCCAGACGTTTTAGATGGACTGCATGAGGATGGAGTCTGTGTAGTCGTTTGAATGACCGAAAAAAAGGACAAATACAAAATACACCAGGACGTTCTTGGCACAGACATGTGGAAAAATCACTCATGTGAAGCAGCATGGTGGCTCAGTGGTTAGCATTGGTGGGGTCCTAGGTTCAAATCTGACCAAGGACAACATCTGCATGGAGTTCGTATGGGTTTCTTCCAGGTATTCTGGTTTCCTCCCACACTCAAAGACAGACTGTGAGCTCTAGTGAGTCTGTAAAGCGCTGCAGAATATGTTGGTGCTATACAAGCGAGTTCATTAAATAAATACCCATTCAATTGACTGGGTCGGTGTTTAGTCTCAAACCTGGATGGGAATCTACCCCGCATGAAGTCAGCCTCGTTCACATCCGCGTTTTGAAATCCAGCAGGCTGTTCACTGTATCCGACATAGCTGGATAATGCCGCCATCCGCCAGACCCCCATTGACTAAAATGGGAGTCAATAGGGTTCTGGACGCTTTCCGGCATAAACGCCGGCTTTTGGACAGACAAAAAATTCTGATGAAAAGCAGATGTGAAAGTAGACCAGGACTCCATGCATCAAAAATGGACTGGAAAAAGTGGTCTTGTTGTCCACAGAAACCAGAATCTAGGAGGGAAGGGTCACTAGTATCTCTCACATGCAGTGTACCCCAAAATTGTCAACCAATGTATCTGGTATGGACTAAAAACTACTGTAGGCCAAGTCTGGCATGTTGTAGTTCTCCACATTTATAACTAGAAAGGTGGCATCCAATCTCATCGCAAATCTGAACCTCTGTCCACTTTTCTTGACCATTAAAAACAGTGCAGGGAATTAATAAAGTAGCATCATTTGCAATATTTTCAGTCTACTATGCCAGAATACTGACTTACTGACAACTGTCACCAACCAGAGCAGTAGAAAAGAAAGTTCTGGTATGTATACTGTATACACTCCCCAACTGGACAATATGTGATTGTGATAGGCCCTGTATTAGAAGGCTGGGGGCCAGCATCATGAGTCACCTTTTTGTCATCTTCCTCTTCCGTGCCTTTCTTGAATTCATGTTCAAAAGAGCTGGCCAACTCATTAAATAGACCGACTTCCTCACAATTCTTCAAAAACCGTGTGGGAGTGGGAGTCTGATCTATGAAGACAGAAGAGGTGGGTAATTATACAGCATCTACTCAACAAGTACCACACTAGATAGAATAGACATAGCTAAAGGAGCGCGCCACATTGGAGCCACTTTTTAAAATATATTCGGAAACAGGTTTTCACTGAAGACGAACCTAAGCCTGACATTGTAGGTATGACCGTTGTCATTTTCTTGCCATCAAACTCAATTGAATCACTGACAGAACCCTGACGAGCCCCCTTTATTCGTTGTAGAAATTTCAGTGACTAAAATACTAAATTGTGGTTGTTTTTGTAGCGGGGGGTGGATTTCTGCAAGCCCTACATAGATGAATGAAAGGGGTTTTTCCCTTTGCAGAAATTGCTGCAACAAATATTTTTTTGGGTAAAACTAGACCTGTGTAAGCACAGGATCTGGCATAGTGCTGTGGGCAACAACGTAGATGTGAACAGAGCCTTACCTGGTACATTAGGGAATGACATAATCAGAACTTCCACAATACAATTTAAGGTCTCATGCACACGATCGCATCCGTTTAGCAGTACGCAAACCACGGATCCGCAAAATACAGATGCAGTCTGTGTTGCATGCACATTTTTTTCAGACCCATTGAGGGGGGATTCAGGCAGGTTGTCAGAAGTCAGATCCCTACCAATTACATACTAATGACCTTTTGAAAGCAAAAACCTTTTTTCAGTTTGGTTATTAACCCCTTAGTGACCACCAATACGCCTTTTTATGGCAGTCACTAAGAGGCCTTAGGTTGGACCGCTGCCTTTTCACGGCGGCCCAGTCTAAGCGCTGCACAGGTCACATGGGAACCGTGCGCCTGCTCTAACAGCCCGGACCAGCAGGAGTGCCGACCTGGGCTGCTTAACCCCTCATATTGCACGGGCAATGGCGTCTGCACATGTAAGCGGTCACAGAGTGGCGGACTCCTTCCGTCTCCCATTGATGCGATTGCATTTGCGGGGTGCCGATGTGTGTACAGGCAGGCTGGGACCTGGTGTGGGCCCCAAACCTGCCTTGAGTGTTCTCCAGCAGGCTGCGCATTTCTGGTGCAGCCTGCTGGTCAATGTCAGTATAGCACTGACATTAAAATGCACTGTATTTTAGAAGCAATCAAAAGATTGCCTGTTACAGTTCCCTTGTGGGACTATTAAGTGGTAAAATAAAAAATCCAAATTAAAAACAGAATTGCTCATTTATTCTTAGTTGCCACCCAAAAAATGTAACAAGCGATAAAAAAAAAAGTGTTATTTACCCCAAAATGATACCAATGAAAACTACAAGTCGTCCTGCAAAAATCGAGCACTTACAAAAATCCTTAAAAATAAAAGTAAAAAAGTTATGGGTCTTAGGATGTGGCAATGAAAAAAAGATTTTCTTTTTTTTTTTTAAAAAAAAGGGGTTTTATTGCACAAAAGTAATGAAGCTTAAAAAAAAAAAAAAAAAAAAAAAAATATATATATATATATATATATATATATACACATACATACATTTGGTATTGCTGTAATCGTACAGACACAGAGAATAAAAGATATTATGCTATTTCTTTTGCAAAAAATTAATGCTGCAAAATTTATAACGTAAAAAAAAAAAAAAAACAAGTTATAGCTCTTGGAAGGCGACAATGAAAAAAGGAAAAAAAAAAATGCTTGGTCAGTAAGGCCCAAAACAGACTGGTCACCAAGGGATTAAACATTGGGAAATAAAAGGTAACAAACTGCCGCATAAAAAGCAACAAGATTATGTCCCCTTTTCTTCACGGTCATTTTGATTCAGGGGATATATAGTTTACCATTGCTGGGGTCAGGGCGAGATGCTGCGGTTTGGAGTGGTGCAATTTTTTTTTAGTGCAGATTTCTTCTGTAGCTGGGACAAATACAGCTTCCTGAACCTCACTGCAGAGCTGATCTGGGTCTGCTAAGACCCCGCAACTACAGCAGATACCCAGTGATCAGATAATTGCTGGAATGGGAAGAGGAAACGTCATGGCCGCTTCCTGATTTGTACACACAGCATTTATTGATGGCAGGGACAGTAATGAACTCTTTCTGCTTTCTACAGAGTGGCCGGTTGTCCACGACAACCTGCTCCCCGCTCCTGCTTCGAGTGCTGCTGCAAACTCTGGAAAGATGTTCAGAAACATCCCTGCAAATCCGCTGGGTATTTAACGTTTTCTGGTGGTCCGCAAGTGTTTAATATACCGCCACTACTGCAACAACTATTATCCAAATCAAATTTTTTCAGAATGGTTGCAATTTTAGAGAAAAGGCGAGGACAGACATAGTGAAGAACACAGGAGTAGGGTTGAGCGAACCCGAACCACGTGGTGAGCGCGGTGACGTCATCGCAGGTCCTTTTGCGGGTCCTGAAGAAAGAAGAGGATACCAGCTGCGTGATCAAGTGGATGAGGCGAGGTTTTTTTTCAAAAATGTTTTAACCCCTCAATGGTCATTTTATTTAGCATTCTATCTTAAGAAGGCTATTATTTTCCGTTATAACCATGTTATAACGGAAAATAATAAAGTGAAGTTCGGTTCCCCACTGACTTTAATGGAGTCCGGGTTCAGTGTTCCGGTCAAGTTCGGGTCCCGAACCTGACCTGAAGTTCGGCTTTACTGGGTTCGTTTATCCCTACACAGGAGTAATCTTTTAAGGAAGAAAACAGTAGAGCTGCTGCAAATGATAGCTGTGGTGCCTACAGTCAATTTACATTGCATAGCAGAGGATGAATTTCTAGAAGTTTACCTGTGACTGATTTCACTGTGTAGGTGCCAGTGGCAGAAAAACATAAAAAAACATTTACTGCAGGGTGCAATTTTGTTGGAAACCTCTGTATGGTATAGTGCAAGAAAAAAAGGTATACCAACATATATCAGTGGATGGAGGCCAAAAGGACACTCCTGTTGGTTTAAGGCTACTTTCACACTGGCGATTTGGTTTCCGTTTGGGAGATCCATTCAGGGCTCTCACAATCGGTCCAAAAGGATCAGTTTTTCCCTTAATGCATTCTGAATGGATAAGGATCCGCTCAGAATCCATCAGTTTGGCTCCGTTCTGTCTCCATTCCGCTTTGGAGGCGGACACCAAAACGCTGCCTGCCTCCCGTCTGACGAAACTGAGCCAAAACTGATCCGTCTTGAACACCATTGAAAGTCAATGGGGGACGGATCCATTTTCTATTGTGCCATATTGTGTCAGTGAAAACGGATCAGTCCCCATTGACTTACATTGTGTGCCAGGACGGATCCGTTTTCACTGACACAATATGGCACGATAGAAAATGGATCCGTCCCTCATTGACTTTCAGTGGTGTTCAAGACGGATCCGTTTTGGCTATGTTAAAGATAATACAAATGGATCCATTCTGCAGGGATGCATGCGGTTGTATAATCTGAACGGATGAGTTTGTGCAGATCCATGACGGATGCGCACCAAACGCGAGTGTGAACGTAGCCTAATAGGTGCTTATGGATAGGTTTAATGCATGTGGTCAGGAAAGCAAAACGGACACTGCTCACGTAGTGTCTCAACCACCTCCTCCAAAAACTCCACTTGTAAAAAGGGGGCTTTACGTAAGTAACATGCTGGAGGAGACTTATCACAATGGTCTGGAAATGAAAGCTGCACTGATGGGTTTGCAATGGGCACCAAGGCCAATTTCTCTGTAAGAGACTGATGATCACCAAGGCTCTTCTTACAAGGGCCGACGCTGGGCAACAAACATGCGCCTTTCACACAGTCCAATGGAAAATAAAAGGGGGATGAATGATCATTATTATGATTGTTCATCCCGCATTCAGTTTGCATACTGACATATGGCATGCAAAACCATTGTTTGTTAGCACCATATTGCCTTGTGGAAACGGGGGCGGGGGGGGGCACCCCGCAAATGCTGCCAACATGATTGGTGGTCTGTGATAACTAGTAGCTAATAAGTGGCCTGTGTATAGGGCCCCAAGTCACTTTCTTTTCCATATGTATTACCAAGATGGCATGCAACATTACCTTGGATGATCACAGAGTCCGTCCTTGCGGGCCCAAACTTCAGAGTCATCTCATGCTTGTGTTTGTGTACGGCCAAATGGTCTTCATTTGTAAAACGCTGCAATGAAAAGAACACAGGGTCAACAGTGAGAAGAAGCATAATCAATAGCAAATCTATACATAAAAGAAAGCTCAACCAACCTATGCCAGAAAATATCCTCAGTGAATTAAAGGGGTTAGGCAGGATTAGAGAAAAAAGGGGTCCTGCTTGCTTCCGGTAACGGCTGAGGCCAGTATTGCAGCTCACCCCCAACGAAATGAATGGGGCAGACTTACAATCCAGCCTGAAAACAGTGGCACCACTGCTTCTGGAAGAGCAGCCGGATCTAGGGCTTCTGTTACCAGTGTCCTAGCATTAGAACAGGCTGACCTTAGACCCGTTCGCTGGTCAGCAGAATTGATTTGTCTTGGTCTCATCCCGATATGTGGCCAAATTTTGGTGAAAAAAAAAAAAAGAAGGGATTTTAATACAAACCAATGCACCTCTAGGAGCAATGGGGGCATTCCCATTAC
This sequence comes from Bufo bufo, assembly GCF_905171765.1. Taxonomy (NCBI): domain Eukaryota; kingdom Metazoa; phylum Chordata; class Amphibia; order Anura; family Bufonidae; genus Bufo; species Bufo bufo. The sequence continues at coordinate 584,455,044 of NC_053391.1, forward strand.
TCCTAGAGGCTCTGTTCTCTTTGGTGCTGCCGAAACCCCTGCTTTTTGATTGACTGGGCCAAGCATTAATAAAGTCAACATGCCTGGCCAGGACTTCTCAAAGTCTCACGCTGCTCCGTGCTGTTCAGTAACCAATGCAGGCACAGTACAGGGAAGAGGCTCGCCAGCAGTCCTCTTCCGCACTGCGCATGCATCGGAGCAGACGCTAAACTTTATGGGAAGTCAGCACCAGGTGTGAAGATGCTCATAATGCCGGAACCTGTCAATCAATGCACAGGGGGAAGCGGTAGCAGCAGGGAGAATGGAGCCTCTAGGTGTAAATGAAACACCCCCATTCCTCCTACGTATATATTAAAGGTTTTCTGTCACCACAATTTTCGCTATTAAACAGGCTGACATTATACAACATGTGCAAATGTCACCTGAATTTAACTCTGCTATTCTTTTTTTTCAGTGTGCCCCCGTTTTTGTGCAATTATAACTTTTATTATATGCAAATTGGCCTCGCCTCTAGGAGCGGGGGGGGGGGGAGGGAATTGCACCTGCCAGCCCTGTCTGCCGGGGAATTCTTGCGCCTGCGCCGCTCCGTTCAGTATTCGGCGCAGGCAGGGAAGGACGGCTCGCCGGCTGCCTCACTGCGCCGAATACTGAACGGGACCTGGCCCTGTCAATCAAGGATGGCAGGGTAGGATATGGGGTGGGAGAACAGAGCCTCTAGGAGCAGGTGCAACGCCGCCTCTCCCCCGCCGCTCCTAAAGGCTAATTTGCATATAATAAAAGTTATAATTGCACAAAAACGTGGGCACACTGTAAAAAGAATAGCAGAGTTAAATTCAGGTGACATTTGCACATGTATAATGTCAGCCTGTTTAATAGCGAAAATTGTGGTGACAGAAACCCTTTAAAAAAATGTTTCACCAAAATGCGGCCACATATCGGGATGGGTCCTAGACTTAATGCTATGAAACTGGTGACAGAAGCTCTTAACATAAAATATTTTTTAGGTTTCATTTAAATAGATGTAAATTAAATTGCAACTATGTACCATCGGACTACGCGTACATGCGCAACAAGTGTACACAGCGTCCCCCGGCTCCAACTGAACGTACAGTATGCTCATACAGGTGGCTGGTGCTAATAGGTAACATGCTACATACACAAAAACTAAAATTCAAGTAGCTCTAATTAGCCTCACAAGAAGAAGACTGAACATCTAAGTGTAGCAATAAACTCGAGATTAACTGGAGCAGCGTCCGCACCAGCGGAGGGACGAGAACGGGCACTCTGAATGTGATCATACAGCTGGACGGGCGCCATGACGGAGCCCTGCGATTCCAGCTCTCGATTTATAGGTTATCTGCACACAAGACTGAAAATATGAAATGCTAAAAAAAAAAAAAAAAAAAACAGATCCAGTGAGCAGTTACACCGCAGGGTCACGCTGATAAATTAGGAGGGGGAACTAAAAAGAATACGGGGAGTTCTTCTAACAGCTGAGAAATGCATTCCAGCAGCCAGGAAAAGTGAATAAAGGGCACCGCACCCCCTCAAGTCCCGTGCTTTCAGTGCCAAAACAACCTCAGGAAAAATAGGCCCCTGGAAGCCGTGTCCAGGCCTGGCACGCACAGCCTGCGGAAACATGAGAGCTATGGGATTACTGCACACATCCAATCACACAACCATGTTCCTCCACTTCCTCTCGGCTGAAGGAGAGCATATGTGTACGCGAGGGGAGGGGGGGAGGCAGCTGGAGAAAGGACGAAAATGCTCGACGGGATTTCATGTGTGAGCATCTCATATTATTCAATGTGTATTGAGAGACCGAACTAAGACAAGGAAAAGGAATGGAAAAAATTGGAATTAAAGGCAGGGCTTAACCCTTCAAGGAAAAAGGCAGTTTTGAACTTGACAACCACAGGAATTTTTTACCTTTTCCAGTGGTTGTTTTATTGTTTTTTTGCACCAATCTACCTGTACAAGACCTGGATTTTTGCAAGTTCTACTTGATGTCAATCCGAGCAGGATGGGGCGAGGTTGTTTCGCCGATTGTGTGACTCCCTGATCTGGACCATGCCCAGATATTCCACAGTAATATTCATACGGTGAGCAGCATCTCAAAGTGACTGCTGCAATGTGGCTAGATTGGATTTCGCACACGGGAGTTCCCCTTTAAGCAGCCACATACTTTACATAGATGCAAAAACTTTGACTGACAGCTATTCCTCCCCCCATCCCGAGCATGCCCATGTTCTGGACGGGGAGAAGGGAGGACGTCAATGCCAGACACCTCTGTCAGTGGCTTATCTGCCGCCAGAACAAACGATGGCACATGTTAGAATTCAAACAGCTTGATCCTCATTTACTCGGAGGCCGTCTTATTGTTAGGATCTAGACAGATGTGCCCAGAAGAGAAAAAGAAGGCTCACAATAAAGATTTTCTTCAAAGGTGACAACTAGATAAGGGACAGTATGGGTGGCTGGGGGTATCAAATATGGATCTTATGCCATAACATAACTGTTTTACAGGAGAATCATTTTATGTAAAAAAATACGATCAGAAATAAAAAAAAATTAAAATCAATCCCACCGATCCATAATCATTCCCATGCTGCTCTGGTCTCAGGTTCTACACACACAAAATGACTTGGACCACCACAGGCAGTTTATTGACTGGCTGCAGCAGGCACGTGGCCTGCATCATGGAGCCTACAATGGTGGCAGCAGAGCAACAAGGCCAGAAAGCTAAAAGCTAAACATTTTTTACAGTAGCAATAGGTTTTTGATTTTTGGGTACTTTATTACTTGCGCACAACATGCTGGAGTACTTGGGGTATTTTAGTGCAATTCATGGTGCCATCATCGGGCACTGTTTTATAGTTTTACATAACATTAATCTTAGGACCTGGAATCTGACACAAAATCAGGCTGTAGATTTCTAGGTAAAAGATGGAAAATGCCCACTCAATGTCCTATATTACACAGGCTGCATGTAAAGGGTATGTTCACACCACGGATTTAGAAAATTGGAATTCACATGTGTTTTTTTTTTTTTGCGTTAACTGGCCCTAGGAGGAGTAAGGTCTCCTTGACGACATCTTCAGGCTACATGGTATTCTAATTAGACATCAGGACATCTTCAGGTCCTAATGACTATAAGCGGAGTCCCCGTTTGCTTGCGAGTCATTAGTGAGTAGTCGGAGTGCACTTTTTCTGTACAGCAGGCGACACTTTGTAAAAAGGAAAGGTTATGTGCATCCCCGGGCATGAATCACACAACTACCAGTGTAACCTAGACTCTGCATTACATGGCCAACAGGATGGCGGTGACGTCTGTGATGAGTAACCCCTTCACTGCCAGAGTCTCTCTACTCTGTGAAGTTCTTCTCAGCTGCCTCACATGGTGCACATCAATAGGAAAACGCGCTTTATTTTAACGGAGCGTTACTCAAACATTAGTTTTATAATAATATCAATCATCTAGAACTGGGATCAGCAACCCCTGGCACTCCAGCCATTGTGAAACTACAACTCTCAGCATGTACACTTGCTTGGCTGTTCTCTGAACTCCTATAGAAATGAAAGGAGCATGCTGGGAATTGTAGTTTCACGACAGCTGGAGTACCGAAGATTGCTGACCCCTGTGTTACACGTTCTAATTGATGCACAAATGTCTCCTTAAAAAAACGGATATCCCTTATATAAGACGGGATTCAATAGCGCTCCATCACATCATGCCACAACAAATCACATAATTAACAAAGTATGCAGAATTTCATTGTGTTCAATAAGCATCTTGGCAGAAGTGTCTACAGGTTAACACGAACCAAATGGTGAAAGAAAAAAAAAAAAAAAAAAAAAGCATTATAAAAGAACAGCATGTCTGGGTTTGGCTGACATGACGGATCTTGCAGTGGTGATGAGTCATTACCCATGTGGGGCTGCTGGAGTATGTGCAGAATAGGCTTAAAGGAGAAGGACTGTTTTCAGCAAGAGCTTAAAAAGGGGACGGTCTGTTATGGACAATCCATACTTCTTTAGACCGGTCTAAAGTGATGACAAATTGTCCTTCTATTGAAACCCCAAACAATGAGTTGTAAACAGTGGGGAAACCGGAAGTAAGTGTTCAAATTCCCAGCAGCGCACCAGGGAAAATGAAGTATTACACCATATCTACTCAATTTAATGGGTTAGCTGTGTAATGTAGGACAGCACAGGTCCTCCAGGGCAAGAGAAGGGAAAGGAGAACCCTGTATGTCAATGGTGAGAGGGGGAGGAACATGCCCCGACTGAGAGGAGCATCAATGTTTATGGTGGAGTAGGTAGAAATAGTCCTTGGCCAAGGGAGCATTTGTGTCTTTACGTGTACAGAATTGTTTTTCCCACAGACAGCACCACCATTGCCCCCGGGATGTCTCTGGTATTGCAGCCCAGCTGTAAAACATAAAAATCTGACATCTAGTATAGGACAATCTCTTTCTGACAAGGCTAGGACCACACATGGATCCAGATATCTCCCCATTCATTGCTCTGCTAGATTTATATCAAGCTGGCAGCTCAGGGGAGTGTCTTTTCTGCTGCAGCTAAGGGGGCGTGTCCATGTTCTCCCTATCACAGCTCAGGAGGAAGATGAAGGATGAAACTGAGCATGTGCGGCCATCTCAGTGAGCAGGACAAAGAAATAAGGGGGAAAAAAACTAAAAGCTGGTGGTGCTGTACAGATACATTTCATTGAGTAACTCCGTGGATATGCTATTTTTAAATTACACGCAATTATAAAAGAATTCAGATCCAGCTGCTGGTTTGAAAACTGTAGAATATTTTTTTCGCAGGACAACCCCTTTAAGTGAGGATTGTTTTTTAGAGTAAAAATAAGTATTCTGGCATCATGTTCACATAGTACTGCTGCGGGGTACATGAATCCCAAACAGAGAACAATTAGAAAGGGGCACACATATGTTACATTTTGGACCCAAACATTGGGATTTATGCATATATAAAAAAAGCCCCAAATCTGCAATGTATGAACACAACTCTGTCATCAAATCCATCCTAGTAAAACCAGCTTACATGTCCAGTGAGCCCTTTCAATCTAATTCTAATGTTCTTGCTCCCCTGTTGCTCTGCTGCCTTACTGGAGAAACATAAATAAAAAAAAGCTTTTCACTCATATGTAGATTAGTCCCTGGGTGCAACAAGGCCGCTCTACCTCGTTGCACTGATCCCTCTCCACATGCCGTGCCACCACCTCTTTGACTGACAAGGTCAGGCGTGTAGACTTATTCACAGAGCAGCGTGATCGCCACTGTGTCCGATGCACGTGCAGTACAAGGCATGAGGCTCCCCGGTCCCCTGATGTAATGAAACCTGGATAATGGTCGTCAGTGGATGTCTTCATCAAGACAAAGGTGTCATCTGTACGTCGAGCCCTGTGGTCCTGCTTGGTAGGTCCAATAGATGACATACGATATCTTCCATAATGCACCATGTCATGGACACTAGCACACAGGGCTGTGAAGTCAGAGTTGGAAGAAATGTTACGACTCCAATACTGGCTTCAAAATAAAAATATTACATAGTAGAGAGGACACATTTAAAATCCTGATGTCACCATGATTTTACTACAGTACATTTGATATCACTAATTATCATACATGAGCCATTTACGAAGAGAGAGTGGAAAGACGGACGCTTGGTTTACCACCTCCACAGCCCTGGTGAGCACAATTATACAGATGTAGCCAAACTCAACGCCATGAGTACAGAAATGGTTGAAATCGAACTTTTGGAAAAAAACGTGCTTGTAATATGCATACTGGTGGAAAGGGATCAGGATATATCTGGCTCTCCACCAAATAAAAAGGGGCCCGGGATCTGCCGAGACTCGTTACAGAAACATCTCATGTCCCAACTACGAGATCAAGTAAGGATACCTATTCACCAAGAACAATGGATCATACGTTCTACATGGACTCGTAATCCACATACAAGAGAATGTGTCATAAGAATCATCCCCAAGTAAAGGTTTCATCTGCAAAATAGGGTTTTAACTGATTAACGGCAAAAGTCTTCTAGCACAGTCGTGGTCTGAACTTTTGAGTTTATTGAAGACACAAACTACCACCCGATCTCTGGTTCTTCTTACAATGTAAAATCTGACAGAACTTACCAGCATTCACCAGATATTGCCCTCATTCCATTTTCAACTCTCGTTATCACAAAAGGTTCGTTTTTCCACATCAGGATCCTAGTGACAGATAACCCGTTCGGTGCAGTACACGGACAATCGATAAATGGGGCTGTCAGAAAAACGTCAACCTAAGGCTACATGCACACGAATGTTGTTGGTTTCCGTGTCTGTTCCGTTTTTTTTTGCGGATAGCATGCAAACCCATTCATTTCAATGGGTCGGCAAAAAATGCAGACAGCACACCGTGTGCTGTCCGCATCAGTAGGTCTGTTCCGTAGCACTGCAAAAAAATAAATAAAATAGAACATGTCCTATTCTTGTCCGTTTTAGGCATTGTTACAATGGATCGGCAAAAAATAAATAAAAAACAAACGGATGGCATATGGATGTCATCCGTTTTTTTCCCCCCGCGGATCTGCAACTTCCGAACTGCAAAACACATACGTTCGTGTGCATGTAGCCTAAGCTGCATCTCCCATGGAAAGATTCCAAGATATGATTACTTAATATCTGAGCCAATGCTACTTTTTCACGTACTGTGTCTCATGATTAGAACAGAGGTCCGTTAGGGTCAGGAAAAAATATCACTAAAAAGCTACATGCACACGACCGTATGTGTTTTGCGGTCTGTATGCCATCCATTTTTTTTGCGGATCCATTGTAACAATGCCTAAAACGGACAAGAATAGGACATGTTCTATTTTTTTGCGGGGCTACGGAACGGACGTACTGATGCGGATAGCACACTGTGTGCTGTCCGCATTTTTTGCGGACCCATTAAAATGAATGGGTCTGCATCCAAGCAAAATTTGGACTGCCGACAGAAGTTGAAATGGATTTGATGTGCCCAATAATAAATATAATAATAATTAATAATAATAATGATAAAGGAGTTGTCCAGGGAATATATATTTTTGTGAAAAAAAAAGTACCAGATTGGGCTAGAGAACAAAAAAATAAAAAGTTTGTACTGCTAAGAAGGGACAAACATCTTCAATCTTTACAGGCAGGGTAATACTAGGCGACAGAGAGGGCTTAGCGACCGAGAGGTGGGGTCGCCCCTTTCGGTCGGGTGCTCCGCCTGTAGGCAGGGGTACATTGAGGGATGTATTAGGGACTTTGTTCCCCCTCCCCCTCATCTATCCCTGGCCCAGACTTCACCTCTCTTTCACCGTCTGGCCAGGTCCACAGTCATCTAACTGTAAGTTGCCGTTATTTTTTATATATCGGACTGTACTATCCTGGATACGTCCAAAGTAAGGCCTTGTCTATTCATTTGACGTAGCCTAACATTCATATTTAGATGGGGTAATATTTTAACCAATTATAGTAAAAGTTATGTTTTAGATGAAAAGTCATTTCTCTCTGTGATATATTACCTTTCCTTTCATTGCCACAGCCCCAAGCACTACCGCTAGTTATAGCTCCTCCCACCCAGCTAGTTACATAGACACTCCCCCATCACTCATCTGTCCATGGACATAACCTGACAGGAAATAAGAAAAAGCTACCTGGACACAATCATAAGATCACAGGCCGGGAACGGGAGATAGGAGCAAAAAAAGGTAAAGGAGATACATTCTAAAATTACAGCTATCTTAATAAATGATTATTTTATAGGATTTTGATGCAAACTGGAAACCCCCTTTAATCCATACTGGCTCTTTTTGAAAAATAAAAACTCCTCCCCCTGACAACTCTTTTGTTACCTACGCTGCCCATTAGGTAATATAGGGGTTTCCTCATGAAGACAGCCCCTTTCCATATTCCCAGTTAGGGTTAAGAAGGTCACAGTGGGGGTCGGCACCAACAAGTGGCTCTTGTCCTGGAGGACCCAGGTATTACATGGTCAGCCATTCATTTGCATTGGTAGCGACAGGTGTAACAGTACGGCCCCTCGCAGCTTCTAGGGCGATCATAGCTGTTTGATGGGACTTTTGAAGATTTCATCATTAAACAACACGTTTCAATAGAGGAACATCTTCTTCTAAAGGTGACCACTGTGTATGGTAGCCGTCGCCGATCAGCAACATGCACTGCTGCGGTGGCCATGCATCATGCAATCTGTACACCGCTGATGTCTATACAACATTAGTGCACTCCATACAAGAGAAAATGTATGAAGAAACACTGGAATTTTGTCAAAGACAACACAACCTAATGTCGCTTTTGTAATCTTTGTGCAGAATCAACAGCGTAACACAAGCCGGAGAAGAAAAGGTCAGACGCCGGAGCTGTTGAAACACACATGCTAAAAATATTCTAAATTCTGCCCGATGAAAGAAAGAAAAGGGCGCAGAGCAGAACCATGCCGAAAAACACACTTGATGTCTCCTCTACAAGTGCCTAACAGCAGAAACTACTTGCACGATATGCACGGCGACTGAGCTTGATGAATGAGAAAGAATACGAGTCCGATTCCTCACTGTCTGCAGCGACGTGAACGTTCTTCCTGGTGCCCCCCCCCCCCCCCGGGATGTAAGTGAAAGCCGCAGAACGTTTGATGTGTAAAAACTAGAACATGACAGACTCCATAATAAAAAACTGCAAATGTAAGCACTTGTGCCACTGCTCGGAGGAATCTGAGCTACGTGAAACGTTCTTCATTCAGCTCTTGTGGTTACACATTCTTCACTTGTGAATGAAACACCCATTTTAAAAATTCTATTTCTACGTCCTCGCTAAATATCCCTGGATTATGAAAGTCAACATTGCCGTAAAGGAGACTGGTGGCAATTTTCCCTGGAGAAATCAAGCAGCACTTGCAGGTGACTACACTGCCCCGCCGGAAGCAAGGAGATCAAATGTAGCCAGCTGCTGAATGGACTGTTTGTTGCTAGCAACAGCAAGAAAACCTTGCTTCCTTACGTAGTCGCAGAGATTTTTGTATGAACAGTGTGCGGACGTGGCCTAAGGAGCGAAAACAATTAAAAAGACACCAAGTCAACAAACTTAAAGTGGACCTTTCACCAGTCCTGACATTACAATATACCGTATTTTTCACATTATAAGACGCACCTAGGCTTTTGAGGAGGAAAAAAGGAAAAAATATTTTTGAACCAAAAAAGGTGTGCTAAAATATTTAATAAAATAACAATAATAGTTTACACTGTTATGGGGGATCTATGGATGACACACTGTTATGAGGAGGAGATCTGGGAGATCTTTGGATGACGCACTGTTATGTGACTATAACCCCCCTCATCCTTTCGAATAACCCCATGGACTGCAGTACATTGGTCTATTCTTAAAGATGAGGGTGGGTTATAGTCACATTTAATATCAGTACTGTCCAGAGACTATAAAGTAATTTGCCTGTGTTTATTTAAAAATTACTATAATCCTCCTCATCCATGAGAATGCATCTATTTACTGCAGTACATGGGTGCATTCTTAAGGATGAGGTGGGTTATAATCCCATTTAATATTAATACTGTCTAGAGACTGTAATGTAATTGACATGTGTTTATATTAAATTTGACTATAACCCCCCTCATCCTTAAGAATGCACCATTGTACTGCAGTACATAGGTGCATTTTTATGGATGAGGGGGTAACAGTTAATTTTTAGGTCAGCCCCTGAGCTGTCACTTACCAGGGACTTTAGGTGACAGGGGATAGAACAGGGCGACGGAGGCCACTACAACTCCTCCCTCCCATCTCACAGCAGTTCCATTGGTGGTCTGTGGCAACGGCGCTCATGGCCGGACTGGAGGGAGGGGGTAAGCTTATTGGTGGAGGTGGCAGTTCCCACCTCCACCAATAACAACCGCACACAACCAATCATCAGAACGTGCAGGCGGCAGTGCAGCAGAGAAGGAGAACGGCTCTCCTGCCCCTTCCTCTTCTATGGAGCGGACCCAGGCAGCAGCTGCGTACTATGGACGTGCAAACTGGCGGCATTCAGCTTCAATGAATGCTTAACTGCCGCCTCCCGCCCAACACTTAAATCGCAGGATCAGGAGCAGGCTAATTAAAAGCTCCTGCAACACTGCTTGATTTTCGACAGATTCACTCCCCAGTCACTCCCCTCCCCCCCCCCCCTTTGGGGGGGGAGCACATCTTATAAAGCGAAAAATACGGTAAATACCTGGCATTGTAGGGCATGTTGAAGAGATGTCTTCACGCTTATTTTTTTCCCAATGGGCTGCTCCTTTTCCCACTCTGTATGCTAATCCATATCATCGGTACAGGGAGGAGACAGCCATGTTTCTCAGGGGCTCCCCTTCTCCCTGGTTGTGACGCGGTCCGCAGCGACTGGACAGCTCACAGACGCCTCCTGAGAAACTGTCTCCTCTTCCCTTTACCGAGTCTAGGCACAGCCCGGTCCCATTCATGCGAAAGGGTCTGTGCTGCGATACAGCTCTGTGCTAGGTAAGCTGCGAGAAGGCCACGGCATTCATAGGAGCAGGGAGTTCCGAGAGTCGGACCTCCCCTCATCAGATACTGATAAACTATCCAGAGGATAGGGCATTAGTTCTAAAGTTTTGGAAAACGCCTTTAAAGGGGTCGACTGGCAAATTAATAAAAAAAATTCCCCCAAACACTGCTCAAAATGGTATAAAATAATAAAACAAGTAATACCAACCTTACCGATCCTCTGCTGCTCCTGTGCCGATACTTTCTGGGTCCCCCGCCAGTCTCTGAGCTTCTTGGCTCCTCCGGCCATGGACATGTGACTGCTGTAGCCAATCACTGGCCCTAGAGGAGTCATTCTATAGAATGATTGGCTGCAGCAGTCTTGGTGCATCATCGCTACTGCCATGTAAACACGGGTGGGGGACCACAGAAGCATCGACGTGGAGATTTAAAGTGACAAAATACTCCATAGTTACCCGTTAACACGTGGTCTGCTACTAGATTTTTATTATTATTTTTTTTAACACATGAACACCTTTGCACCTATACCGAGAACGGAGCCCTGAAAGTGGCGGAGGGCACACTGCGCATGCGCAGCCGCCCTCCATTCATTTCTATGGAGCCACCGAAAATAGCCAAGCGCTGGCTCGGCTATATCCGTCGGGCCCATAGAAATGAATGGGTGCGGTGGCTGCACAAGCACAGTGCACTCCCATTCACTTCTATGGGGAGAGCATTTGGTGGTGGCCGGACCAGAGTCCTCCAGCCACCACTTTGGCTCAGTTTAGGCGATAGGTGCAGTTCCCAGCGGTGGGACCCGCACCTATAAGACAATGGGGACATATCCTAGCGAAATGCCCCCATTGTCTTGTTGTAGTAAAAATATTAATAGTTGTAATCCACTCGCATCAAAGTTTGTGTAAGGAAAAAGGTGAATCCCTTCTCTCAGCCGCAGTCAGAGAGCGACACCAATGTTACCATCTTGGTTGAAAATTCTCCCCAGTCTGCTCACCTTTATTTACTAACAAAAGGTGTAAAAGGGGCTGGCCCAAGACAAGGATACAGGAAGTTATAACATGCAGGAAGTGATGTCAAAGGACAGGGCGGGGCAATCAATGTGGCCGGGCAGACAATGCACACGCCCCACCCCTGTATAAGGAAGGATGAGTCATGTCCATTGTCTGATCAGCCAGGTGGCCGCCCACCCCCCATCACTGTCAGCATGGACCTCATTCAATACTGCTCAAAGGTGATCAGTGTCTAATAAAGATCATTCTACTGGTTCCCATAGGTTTGAGATTATCTGCGAGACATTGCTACAGCTATTGTCAGTATACGGTACTAGTATACCGACAAGGCAGATATGCATGTCTTAAAGGCAGATATGTCTCCAAGCCCATGAGAAGGTTTTCATACTGACGGTTTTACCACTGGTCCCGATTCAGCCAAAGTACCCTCTGCTAGAGCGCTCCCCGGCTAAATCAGACACAGGGAGACAGATGACAAACTATAAAAACACACACACATCCTAAAGTAAAATGTCCGCATAATAAAATTTCCACAACAGTCTGAGATGAGACAACCCCTTTAATGCTCTGCCAAGCAAGAGCGCCCTCCACTCTTCCATCGTGCTCCTGTGCAGCTAAATCGGCAGTATGTCCGAATCTTCTAGCATGGTTCATACTGGAGTTAAAAGCACAACCGTCCAGCTTGTCCCAGCCTACAGCATGTTTCCAGGCCGAGGGATGTGGCATCTGCACTCCACAAGAATGCACTGATGAGCCTGCAGTATGTCAGCCCCCAGACGACCGGCAACACTTGTGTGATCCAACACAGTAGTGAAAGACACAACTAAATGTAAACTGACCATTGGTCGGTTTCCTAGTTTCGAGAAAAAAAAAAGTGTCTTCAAGCACTTCACTCATTGGGGAAGACTTACTAATGATGTAGACCACGTAACCAGGCTGTGTAGACTAGGGCTGCAACGATTCATTGATGTAATCAATGCAAAAAAATCCTCGATGCAAGGAGATTTATTTTAAATCACGCAACCACGGAGTGCGAGTGAAGAGAAGCCTCTCACTCACCACTCTGTGGCCTCCCGTCCGCACCACGCTGCCAGGGCCTTACGTGCATACATAGTCAGCGCGCTGGCTGACGCGGTGTGTGACGTCAGGTCCCGCCCAGTGCATGCCGGGAAGTGGGAAGAAGATGCTGTCCGTCTCCTGCAGACTCCATGTCAGCGCACTGCCAGGAAAGGGAAATATAAGTTAGCAGGGGCCCGAATCTCCCTGGGGGGCACCCGTGATTTGAAGGGGCTGATGGCGCTAGAGGACATGGCATGGAGGGGCTGATTGCACTGGGGGAGTGGGGGACATGGTGGATGGCATGGAGGCACTGGGGGAGGGGGACAGATGCAATGGATGGCATGCAGGCACTGGGGGAGGGGGTCATGGCAATGAATGGCATGGAGGGGCAGATGGCACTGGGAGAGTGGGGGACATGGTGGATGGCATGGAGGCACTGGGGAGGACGACATTGCAATGGATGGCATGGAGGGGCAGATGGCACTGGGGGAGTGGGGGACATGGCATGGAGGGGCTGATCTGATGGCACTGGGGGAGTGGTGGACATCACATGGCAATAGATGGCATGGAGGGGCTGATGGCACTGGGGGAGTGGAGCTGAAGGCACTGGTGGATAGTGGAGCTGATGGCACTGGTGGGAATGGAGATGATGGCACTGGTGGGAATGGAGATGATGGCACTGGTGGGAATGGAGATGATGGCACTGGGGGGGAACTGATGCACTTGGGAGCTGATCGCATAGGGGGGGAACAAAGGTTGTTGTGGACTGATGGCAGGGGGTCTGATGAGTTTTTATAAAGGAAAACAGTCTATTAATAAAAAAAAAATTCTTATTAGATTACTCGATTAATAGTAAAAATAATCGGTAGAATACTCGATTTCTCAAATAATCGTTTACTGCAGCCCTAGATAAAGGTGGTGCAGAGATGCACACTTTTGTCTAACATTATACCAACTATTGGTTGTCTTAGTTTGAGACAGAATTTTACGTCACAATTGTGGCTCAATTTTGTTCCTAAATATTGTGCTTTAAGTCACGCCCCTTTTTTGTAAACTCCACCCCCTTGTCAGGATAGGAGCAGATGATTTCTCTGCAAGACACTGCACATAGCCTGACTGTAATGAGCGTGTGTGACCACCATAACCAGGAGGAACATCATTTCCAAATAAAATCGGCACATGCGGCACCAGTAGGCAGATATTTTTGTATCCATAGAACGTATTTACACAATGGTACTAATTAGGGATATCTCTGGACTGAGATATGTTTACATTAATGGTACAATCCTTTAAGAAATCAGAGGAGAGCAAATGTGACAAATGCAGAAACCGCCTATATCATTTGGTTGATAGATAACTCATTTCTGTGGCGAGCTCCAATATCTCCAGCAGCCGAGTCTACAGTTCGGTGAAGCCTGTATGAACAAGCACATGGATAACAGTCCACCATTTGTGTTCCCCACAGTAAATAGTACTGGGCCTGCTTGTTCATATAAGACGTTAGTAAACGTTATAGAACCCGGTTAAACGCGTTAGGGTACTTTCAAGCTAGCGTTATTCTTTTCGGGTATTGAGTTCCGTCACAGGGGCTCAATACCCCAAAAAAACTGATCAGTTTTATCCTAATGCATTCTGAATGGAGAGCAATCCGTTCAGGATGTCTTCAGTTCAGTCCGACTTATGTTTTTTGGACGGAGAAAATACCGCAGCATGCTGCAGTTTTCTCTCCAGCCAAAAATATTTAACACTTGCCAGAATGCCGAATCCGGCATTAATTTACATTGAAGTGTATTAGTGCCGGATCCGGCATTAAGTATTCAGGCAAAACGGATCCGGCTTTCTGGTCTGCGCATGCATCCATTTCAATGCATTTGTCAGATGGATCCGCATCTGGAGCCGCTTGACAAATGCCATCCGTTTGCGTCCGGATTGCCGGATCCAGCAGGCAGTTCCGGCGACGGAACTGCCTGCTGGAATCCTCTGCCTCAAGTGTGAAAGTACCCTTACATATAAACTGTACCATAAAGTGCAATACCTAAAAAAATGGTCCGTCATAACATCACATCAATCTAAACTTCTCCAGTTGAGACTAATATTAGTAGGAAGTTCTACCAGTCACAGAGTAGAGAACATTTCCCATGAGTTATGGTCTCACTGATGAGTTTCTGCTAGAAGAGGAACCATTAGGACAAGGTTTCACTTACGTTAAAGGGTAACTGTCATTTTTTTATTTTATTTGCTAGTTCATTAGAGCTAGGCATGTATACCAGAGTTAGGCCTCATGCACACGACCGTTGTGTGCATCCGCGTCCGTTCCGTAATTTTTCACAGTTTAGCGGAGGTCCCATTCATTTCTATGGAGCTGTGGAAAAAAACTGATAGTCCTCCGTTTTTTCTCCGCGTCCGTGATTCCAGTCCGTCAAAAAAATATAACCTGTCCTATTCTTGTCAGTGGAAAACGGAGGACAGACCCATTCAAGTCAATGGGTCCGTCAAAAAAAACTGACGCACAACTGGTATGTCATCCGTGTCCGTTTTTTTCTACAAGACCTTGGTGCAATAAAATTACACTTTTCATTAACCTTCCTTTTTTTCCCCCTGTCAGACAAAAAAAAAAGGAAGACACAAGGAAACACAACTGAAGCAAAATCGGACACGGACCACTGAAGCCAAATCACTGACAGTGAAAAAACACTGTCGTGTGCATGAGGCCTTAGTCTGTCAATAAATTGTCAAAAGATCTGTAATTACCTTATAATAACAGTTTTCCTTAAAGGGTTTCTGTCACCCCACAAAACTCATTTTTTTTTTTTTGGATAGTTAGATTCCTTATAGGGCGATATAGGAGAATATAATAGTCTTACTTACTTTCATGCGGCCGATTCTTTATAAAACGAAGTTTTATAATATGTAAATGAGGGCTCTACCAGCAAGTAGGGCGTCTACTTGCTGGTAGCCGCAGCAGCAATCCGCCCCCTCGCCGTGTTGATTGACAGGGCCAGCCGGGATCTCCTCCTCCGGCCGGCCCTGTCAGTATTTCAAAAATCGCGCGCCTCTGGTCATTCGGCGCAGGCGCTCTGAGATGAGGAGGCTCGTCTCCTCAGCACTCCCTCAGTGCGCCTGCGCCGATGACGTCTTCTCTTTCGGTGATGTCATCGGCGCAGGCGCACTAAGGAGACGAGCCTCCTCATCTCAGAGCGCCTGCGCCGAATGACCAGAGGCGCGCGATTTTTGAATTACTGACAGGGCCGGCCGGAGGAGGAGATCCCGGCTGGCCCTGTCAATCAACACGGCGAGGGGGCGGATTGCTGCTGCGGCTACCAGCAAGTAGACGCCCTACTTGCTGGTAGAGCCCTCATTTACATATTATAAAACTTCGTTTTATAAAGAATCGGCCGCATGAAAGTAAGTAAGACTATTATATTCTCCTATATCGCCCTATAAGGAATCTAACTATCCAAAAAAAAAAAAAAAGAGTTTTGTGGGGTGACAGAAACCCTTTAATGTCCCTTGTCCCTTTCCACTGCTCCCTTAAAAGACCGTTGCTATGGCTTATCCGTCTTCCCTTAAGTATAAAGACGGAGGGGCGGTCCTCCACACTGCACGGCTGCATTAGGCTTCAGAGTGAGGAGGCGTGTCTCAGTAATCCAATCTGATTGGCTGGCAGGGAGCTGCTGGCTACAGCAAGTGTGTATGTTAAGTGAGGGAAGGCAGTTTTGGCCTCAGAACTGGCAGAGGAGCCATCTTGAGAAGGTCCTTATATTGTAGAGGTTAAAACAGCTGTAACTAAGGGAAAAACTCAAAGAAAACAGAAACAGTGGTATGTGAAGAAACTAAAGACTGTTTTAGGCATAATGCAGCAGCAGCAGCAGTAACATATACTGAAATTGATCTTTTGATGAAAACATGGCGGTTACACTTTAAGGTTGTTCCTTGGGGCCCAAGGTACAACAATTAGGAAGGTTTAGCATCATTTTATAGTATTTCTTGGAAGCCGAACCTTCAGATGTCTCCAGAGATTTTACAGTGCGGTAATTGGATTTGCGGTGGCTCCTCCATGAAGAAGTAGCAGGTTCAGGTGCTTGTTCTTTCCAGGTTCTATTTTGCACTTTTTTCATTCAAGGTTTACCATCAATGATTTTTATTAAAGCACATGAACTCATTAGAAACAGCCACATGTAATAATTGCTCTCCAGCAACTAGGACGGCCATGTGCACTTCAACATTAAAAAGGACATTTCTGTGCTAGCAAGACTAAGCCAGATCCTGATGCTCAGAGTGTTGACCCAAAGGATAACATGAAACTCATGCCTCCACCCTACAGGATGTCTGTTGAAGTCACAAGCTGCAATTCAGCGGTCATAAAAGGCTTGATTTAAGCTTTTGAAGGTCATATAGGGACTGCATTTATCAAAGTAGCTAAAATGATTATCTAGTTTTGGACAGAGACCTTATAGGAAAAAAGGAACCCATAAATGGGACAGCAACTCCAAAAGCCTGTAAAACACATCTGCAAGTGTTTAGAGGTTTTCCAAGAGATCGATATTGATGCCCTATCCCAGGGTTTAGCAACTCCAGTCCTCAGGGTCCACCTACCGGTCAGGTTTTCAGGATTTCCTTAGTATTGAGCAAGTGATATAATTAGTGTCCATGGATCAGGACTTACCACAGGTATTCATTCTGTGGGATATTCTGAAATCATGACCGGTAGGTGGGCCCTGAGGATTGGAGTTGAGGATAGGGCAGTGTTCCTCAGGACAGGACAACAATCTGATTGGCGGGGCACCCTCCTCACAGCACACCACTCACAGAACTCTACATGGTATAGCGGCTGAACTTAGTACAGCAGTCCAGGCCCATTCACTTGAATTGGACTGAGCTGCAAATAGGACATGAAACCGATGAAAGTGACATCATTGGCCTCTTTAAACAGCTGATCGGCGGATGTGTCGGATGTTGGACCGCCACCAATCAGATACTGATGACCTATCCTAAGGAGACGCCATCAATGTCAAACTCCCGGAAAACACCTTAGCAGCCACCGCTGGGGGGGGGGACTTTGTCATATCCTATAAAGATCAACTGACAATGTCTACCAAGAACTCAGCAGGAGACAATTATGGAAAAGTCAGTCAAGTGTAAAAAAAGAATGAAGTTTCAAGTACTCCATGAATGATTTAAAAAAGAACAAAAAAAACAACAACTTCTAGGTACGCTGGCATCCCCACGAATCACTAGTCTTGATAAACATTTTTGCAATGACTAATGTTTGAAATACACTTTTCTCTCATAGGGGATGGTTGTGTAGCTGGGACACGCCATGGCTTGCCATATAGACGCTCATCCTCAAAATCCCCTCACTAGGGTCAACTGGAGTGTAGGAGGAGACCCATGAAAATATGGGAAGAATATGCAAACTCCATGCAGATGTTCCCCTTGCTGAGGTTTGAAACCAGGACCCCATCTCTGCAAGTCACCATGCTACCACACCTGCAGAGAAGAGGAATTTGAGTAGCCTGGTTGAGCATGTGCCATGTTGTTCTACTGAGTGTCTATGGCTGTGATGGCTAACCCCTGGCACTCCAGCTGTGGCAGAACTACAACTCCCAAGATGTACACTTGCTTGGCTCGGAGGTTAGCCATCACTGGTCTATTGCGATGAGTGAAATTGCTGAGCCTTGTACTCGTCTGTCTTTTTTTCAACTTCTGCGGTACAGCAGAGGAGAAAACTTTCTTTTTTTTTTTTTTTTTTATAATTTTCCTTTTCATATCATACAAGACAAAAAAAAACAAACGCAATGATGTAGGTGAAAATCCTGGCAATTGCCCGAAGCTGTCTAGTCATTTTGGTGCCGCAGAATTCATTAAAAAGTGGTTACGCTGAGAGAGAATAATCCAAGTTAAATAAGACTAAATGCATCCTGTACCCTGTGCTGTCTAGGGGCATTTTTAAAGCCTCAGCTATTTATACAAAGAAGGTGGAAATGTATTTTAATGTCCGATATAGCGTACACAGTAAGGGCTGAAGGACCGGTGTAGAAAACGACCCTCTAATCCCAAGGGTTGACTGAGGTAGGGTTGCTTTTGAGTTCTCAGCTGCGACTTTGCCAGTGATCGGAGAGCCAAGTCCAAAAATAACCGCAAGAGGAGACCTAGCAACCATAAGATGTTTATATTGCATTCAACACTGCCCTCCTCAAGGGACAAATGATCAGAATGTTCTGGGATGAACCAGGCAGGAGATACTGCTGCTAAATTCCAAAACTTACACCCAACTTCAAAGCTCTCGCCTGTAGCTGGATTTCTGAGACTTTAACTAAAGCACAACCAATATAAACCTAACCTCCAGCAAGAGGAACGTAAACATAAGCACCGATACAGGATCAGGAGCTGCAGGAGTGATCACGCATGTCTTCACACTAAGGCCTCATTCACATTTCCGTGTCACATGTTTCATCCGCGAAGCTGTCCGTGAAGGATCCGTGTGTCATCCGTAATTCACGGACGTTGCTTAGCTAAAAAATTTATTTCCAAAGAATCTCCTATTAGTCTTCAGTGAAAAACGGATGTAACACAGAAACACGGATGTGTGCGAGTGATTTTCACAGACCCATAGACTTCGATCCGTGATGCGGATCAAGCACGCCCATTGTAATGCATGTCCTCGTGACTGAAATGTGAACAGACACATTTAAATCAATGGGTACGTGTTCAGTCCCCAGAAAATGTGGACAGCAGATGTCAGTGAAAAATGGAAACGTGAAAGAGGCCTAAACCCCCAAGGCCTTATTGCTTTTTTTCCCTCGGTATACGTCAATCCAACCCTGTTATTTATTCCTTCGTAGAGACTGATTTGTGAAGGTGACCCATGTGTCTTCCCATCATATAGGCTTAACAGACACGTCCTACATTCTTATCTCCATCCTGCAGGACGTGAAGAAAGCAATACATACGTCAGGATATGAATAGATACCACTAATCTCTATGGAACAGGTGCTATCTTACAGTATACCAGAGAAGTGGACTCTCGAAGAACTATGTCGCTCTCGGCACTTCCGAGCCACTGGTAAAGCACTCGTCAAGTTCAAGGAAATAACGATCAAAAAGAGAAAAAGGAGAACATTGTGCACACCCAAACGGTATTCTAACAATGCAGACAAGTACATAAAAAGGTGTTAAAAATGGGGAGGTGTCACATTATTATGATCATTTATGTTTTTTTTGTTTTTTTTTACTCTTGCACTTTCCTAAGGCCTCATATGCATGACCTGTCCATACTTTTGTCTGCAAAAAACAGATACCTGCAATGTGCATTCCATATTTTTTATCACTCCCATCAACAGAAAGAGGTATTCTCATTTGCAATACGAACAAGAATAGGACGTGTTCTATAATTTTCAGAAGGGGCACAGCGATCCGAAAAATTTATGGATGTGGCATGACCCCACGGAAATGAAAGGATCAGCAAAAAATACATGTAGCAAGCATGTGAACGCATGTTTTTTTTTTTTCTTCCCAGTGGTACCCTTCCTGCATTCATGGATAGGTCGTCAGAGATGAGTGAAGCGACCTGGGATGATACATCCGAAGTCGCTTCGCTAAAAAGTTTGTTATAATACTGTACGGAGATCTGTCTCCATACAGTATTAGAATGTATGGGCTCCGATGAGCCGAAGCAAGTTATTCACGAAGTCGCGCGAGACTTCGTTGAATAAACTTCAGTAATTGATTATTACAGGAAAAACCTTGGACCTGAACTTTGCTTCGGATCCAAGGTACCACTCTGAACCAAAGCAGAGTTCGGTTCCAAGTTGTGAAGTGTTTTTTTACTGTAATAATCAATTACCGAAGTTATTAGACAAAGTCTCGAGCGGTTTTGTGAATAACTGACTTCGGCTCATCGGAGCCCATACATTCTAATACTGTACGGAGACAGATCTCCGTATCCGTACAGCATTCTGACAAATCTTTTAGCGAAGCAGCTTCAGATGTAGCATCTGAAGCTCGCTTGGCTCATCTCCAGTCATCAGTATCTGATCGGTGGGTGTGCAACATTGGGGACCCCCGCCAATCAGCTGTTTGAGACGGCACCAGAGCTCATAGTAGTGCAGTGGCCTTCTCTCTTCTTACCAAGCACAGTGGATTAGTAGTTAAAAAAACAAAAACTAGAAAGAAAAAAAAAGTACACTGTGTAGTGGCTGTTCTTGGTATCGCAGCTCAGCCCTATTCATTTCAGTGGGCCTGAGCTGCTCCTAGGCCATGTGACCGATGACGGTCATGTCACACGGCCTAGGAAAAATTGGAGAAGGAACTAGGATAGGTCATTATAAAAGGGGGAAAAAAAAAAGTTGAATCCTTCCTCTTTCATTTTGCAGTGCCTCTGATTCTCTCTTTTTAGGTTCTAAGTGAAGTAAATACACAGCATTACTACATATATACATATCGCGGGGGATTTACTTAGTAGAATGTGCTAGCATTTGGGCTCAAACTGCACCAAGACACTGGCATTCATGCCATGCACCATATTTATTACGTGTTGTATACCTTTTATGCCTCACTGAACAGTTTTAAAAGGGGACGAGAAAAGAGGACGTAGCTAAGTGTACTTGTAAAAAAGACAGATTTGTTGACAATTATAACTCAAAATTTTGGGTAAGGGTTTTGGCAGATGTCAGACCATAAAGAGTGCCAACTGATGATATTGCAAGTCAATCGGTGCTCGTTTAAGGGGGTTGCCCCATGACAACTTATACCCATTCACAAGATAGTGGATAAGTGTTTGATCGGCGGGGGTCTGACTGCTGGGGCACCACCGACCATTAATAGGGAGGCCCATGATCCTCTTGAATGAAGTGTCAAAATAAACACATATGTCCACCACTGCATTCAACGCTATTGGGCTTGCTGGAGATATAGTAGCCGAGTACAAGCACTCAGCTACCTCCAGCAGTCCTATGGAGTTGAATGGTGCGGTGGACATGCAGGGAAGATTAGCCCCCATAGGTCCTTCAACATTTCTCCTACACAGCAACGCCACAATCTGCCGTTAAGCTCCTTTCCAGTGGAAATCTAAAATTCCACTGCTATTCCTGAGAGACTTTGCACGGAGATGATGCAATAAAAAGAAATCACCTGCTGTTGTCTTACTGCTCACCTTCGCACACAGCCCGTTAGGCCCGCGCCGACATTCAATGTGCAGGCAACCTAAAGGCCTTATATTACATCTGGCCATCTAAAACATTCGCAACAGATACCTGCTGTTTGTTAGGATCACTAGTAGTGTTGAGCAAACTTGTGTTTTCAAGTTTGGCGCACAAGGTTTGGGTGCATGCCGTCATAGAATTCCGTTATGGTCCGTGGTAGCGGAATCCATAACGGGATTCTTAGATAACCTGAACCTAGTACGCGGATCTTGACAACACAAGTTCGCTCAACACTAATCACTAAGGAAGACTGTACAGACTAGGGCTGCACGATAAATCGAAATCACGATAATCGGCAAATGCGATATGGCGATTTGGCCGACCCGAAAATTCCGCGATTATATATGAAGGGGCCCTGCGCACATAAATGGCTTTGTGTGTAAAGTATTTTACTAGTGTGTGAAACAATCTCTCTCCTATTGATAACATGGCCGCCTCTGTACTCACTTTCACAATGAATGCACTGCAGCGAACGGCAGCGAGCGGGCCGGCCGGCGCGTGACTGACGTCACTTAGTAACGCTCCTGCTTCCTGAAGTGGGAGGAGCGTTACTAAGTTACATCAGTCACGCGCCGCTCGCTGTAGTGTATTCATAGTGACAGTGAGTACATAGGCTGGCCATGTTATCAATAGGAGAGAGCTTGTTTTACACACTAGTAAAATACTTTACACACAAAGCCAGTTATGTGCGCAGTTTAGGACACATGAGGGGACACATAGGGCCATGAGGGGGACCAGCATAAGATGCTATATGTCTTATGCTGCCCCCCCTCATGGCCCTATGTGTCATAGCACACATCCCCCACAACACAGCGTCATCCACAGATCCCCCATAACAGTGTCATCCACAGATCCCCTATAAGTATGTCATACCTAGCCGCGTCAGCGGCTCATATGGGAAAATCCAAGCAAATAGACCTCTAGCACAATTCCCTTAAAATATCGCATCGCATATAGTTATCGCAATTTTTAGGGCCCTAATCGCAATCGCACAAAATTCCCATATCGTGCAGCCCTAGTACAGACCAATATTTTTTTCTCACCAGCAAGAACCCGGTCAAAATGAAAAATGTTTTACAGTAATCTCTTTAAAGGGTTATTCAACATTTTGATACTGATTGTTTATTCTCAGGATAGGTCATCAATATCTGATCGGTGGGTCCGACTCTCGCCAATCATCTGTTTGAAGAGGCAGCGGCGTTGGGGCCTCCTCACAGCGACGTACATTGGATAGAGGTAGTGCTTGCTATTAAAGCTCTGCCCCATTCCCTTGAATAGGACTGAGCTGCGCCTAGACGAGGTGACCGATGTATATGACGACACTGGCCTAGAAAGAGGCCACAGCACTCACCGTAGCACCGCGTCCTGGGAGACGCACCCCCACCGATCACATACTAATGACCTATCCTGAGGACAGGCAATCAATATCAAACTATGGTCACCAAGGTTGCAACCAGTAGGGCCACTGCTTGCAATCCATATTGGGCCTGAAGGTCCAGCAGAAGACAGCCTCATTTAGGGCTCCGGAGCTTACAATCTTCACTTGCTGCTTGGGTCTATTTATGAGTTTATTCACAAATTATCCACTAAATCATATTAATGACAAGCCCTATCTATATGTGCAGTGATAACCGCAAGAGAACACAGCCCAATGTTAACCCTTGTGGGCACCCAATAACTAGTGGTACTCAAAATTTCTCTAGCCATTTGTAACGAGTTGCACACATTTTCAAGCAGCAGACTCTGTTCTTAATAAATTCGGCACATGTCATGTCACTGCAAACTAGATCACGACTGGTGTTTTGTCAATGTTTACACATCTATTATAGTCCCATTATAGTCGAGGGTCCGTGAAAAACAAGGACCCAACACAGACGCTATCCGTGTTTCATGGACCATTTATAGGAGCTGCACAAAATTTTTTTTTTCAACTGTGCAGTGTTCGTGGAACATGGTTGACACAGAGAGCAGAAAACAGACAGACACACGGATCAAATATGGATTCTTCACGGATGAAACACTGACCATTTTGTCCCAGATTTTACCACAGACACAGCCTTGGGGCTCATGCACACGACCAGCCTTGCCCGTGCTGAACTGCAATGCACGGGCGCCGATCTTGTGGCCGCGGTCATATTCACTTGAATAGGGTCTGTGATCCGCATCTGACGGTCTGCACCGCAAGTAGTGCATGTACTACTTTTTTGCGGAGCGGCGGCACTCTGTAGTGCTTCCATGGGCTTCCGATCCGTGCCTTTGTTCCGCACCTCCCGGACTGCGGACCATTTAAATGAAAGGGTCTGCATCCAAGATACGGTGTGCACACGGCTGATGCCCATATAGTGCGGCCACACTGTTCGTGTTTTTTGCATGAGCCCTTAAAGTGAGAAATGCAGGAATCTTACTATAAGCTGACGGTAACGTAGTCTCTTGCCAGAATTGGTGCACAACCTATACCGCACCTTGAAAAACAAGTAAAGCAAGCATAATACACTAATAGCAATAGTAAAGCTGGCCAGACACTTGAGATAGCTGCTGACTGAAGGTTCTTTTGGCTGACAGCTATGTCTCCCGATCCTCCCATCCATATGCAGAAACAGCTCAGCTGATCATAGGCATGTAGTGAATGGGCAGGGAGGAGAAAGCCGCTGTCAGCCACCTCTGCTGGCGGCTTATATCCTTAGAACAAAATGACTGGACCGCTGAAATCCAGCACGTCATTGCTCGATTCTCCAAACATTAGTGACAGGAGGATGCTACACACACACACACAAATGGCTGTCTGAACCTAACGAATCAGAGGGATTAGCCGACATAGATCGAATATCTATGGCCCACTTAAGGGTCCTATTAGATTGTATGATTTTTTAGGCCAGTTATTTGGAACACGTGTTCATAGGATAGCTCCTTTCCGATAATTGTCCAGCATAAAAGTGATGCCGATCAGGCAGATTTGCACTTTTTATCAGGATGAAAGTTGTCCGATTATTGTCAGCATATCTCCCTGTGCAATCAGGGATGTGCAGCCGATAATCAATAGAACTGAATGGGGGAGGAATGACCTTGGAAGTGATCATTCCTCCCCATTCACTTTGCATATGCCTGTGTAATAGACGGATGCAAACAAGCACTGATGGACAAGTTTACTGTCCTCGATGCTCTTCCTGCCCGAATGTTGGTCTAATGGAGCCGCCCTTAGTCTGAGGTGGGGGGCATCCTCTATGACAAGCATCAAAAACCTTCAGAACTCCAGCTGAAACCGCAACTCCCAGCATGCACATTTACTTGGCTGTTCTTGTTAATCCCATAGAAGCGAAGAAAGGATTCTGGGAGTTGTAGTTTCTAAACAGCTGGAGTGCCGGAGGTTGCTGCTCCCTGCTCTATGATGTCCGAATGTCCCAATAGGGAATATCTGATGATCTGCCACCTAAACTGGTTCTTCTAATATTAAAGGAAAGGAATTTAGTTTTACAGCTGCAGAAAAGGAAAGTGGCGAGTGGTTGAACTTGATGGACCTGTTTTTACCATCCTGATAGCAGTGTCACTAAGCAATGGAGGAAAGTCCACACAAGATTTATCTTTAGCTTCTCATCGTGCATCGACTGCAAATATTACCACCTCAGCAATCATGTGGTGGTTAGAATGGATGCCGCAAGCACTATAAACATTTAAGGCTCAGTTCCCATCGCACGACAGACATCGGCGGCGGCCAATGATGTCCTGATGGGAAAAACAGCACTGCTGCAAGCAACACTGTTCCTCCCATCAAAAACAATGGAACCTGTGATGGAAGCTCCAAACAAAGCCTTCCATCAGAGGTGAACATTGGGAACAATAGCCTAACCTCGCCACGTCAACTCAGGAAAAAAAAAAAAAGAAAGAAAAGAGAATTTCCCGGTATGTAATGAATGCCTTCAGCTCTACTTGTCTCTTACCTGTCCGCAGCCGAGGGCGCTGCACACAAAAGGGCGATCGTCTCCCATTCCTTTATCTGCAAATAGAATAAAAAAAAAATTTTTAAGCAAAATTGTATAATTTATTTTTTATGAAATTGCTTAGCATGTGTACAAATGTATCCATCAAAAAATAAAACCCGACAACTGACAGGAACCGGACTGATTTATTATAAAACCTATCGTCAGGATAGGTTATCAATATCAGATGGGCAGGGGTCCGCCGATCAGCTGTTACAGGGAGCCACAGCGCTGGCCGGAGCTCCTGGCATCTCTCCTAAGCACAGCAAGCTTTGCTTGGTATTGCAGATCAGCCCCATTTGCTTCATGATCAGCTGTTTTATGCGGCGGAAGCGCTTCATGCGAGCGCCACTTCCTGTTCATCACATTGCCCGCCGCCTCGGAAGTGCAGTGCAATGACAAGTACTTGCTCCATGGAGCGAGAACGCTATTACACTACACCCCCGCTCCACAGGAGACCACACGTAGTATAATGCCCTCCTCTTCAAACAGCTGATCGGTCGGGGTGCTGGGTGTCGGACGCCCGCCGATAAGATACTGATGACCTATACTGACAATGGGTCATCAATATAGAGGGCAGGACAATCCTGTTTAAGTTATAGGGATGGGGGCTTGGCAACTCCGAACACTAAACTATCTTATCTCACAATTTACATAGAAAT
This sequence comes from Bufo bufo, assembly GCF_905171765.1. NCBI lineage: Eukaryota > Metazoa > Chordata > Amphibia > Anura > Bufonidae > Bufo > Bufo bufo. Next base: position 584,481,516 of record NC_053391.1, read on the forward strand.
GTGCCAGAGTGGTAGAACACTACAGACTCGGTCAAGGGGTTTGATGACATAGGAAGTGGTGGGTCACGCTATATTTTCAAATTGGTAGAGACAAGGGGGTTGGATACCGATTCCTCACCAATATTTTTGATGCTACAAGGCACGAGAGGAGATTTGTAAAAAGATCACTGGACATTACTCCACTATGGGATAATTATAATATTTCGGTGAGTAGTTCTTTAGGTAATCAAGTATCTAAAGAAGGCAAATTAGCAGATTTCAAAGTATTAGGACTCATGCACACGACCTTACGTATTCCGCGGTCAACATTTGTGTGCATGAGCCTTTACAACATGAATATGGATTAACACAAAGGGATATATTCAGATACATTCAATTAAAGTATGCCATAAATCAAATTAAAAAAACGAGGTTAGAGGTAGATCAGTGGGATGGCGCAGCATTGATACAAGGGGTCCGATTTGAAAAATGTATAAGATGTTACAAAAAAAAAGAATAATATCCGTATTTTTCAGATCCACAAAATACGGACACCATCAATGTCGCATCCGCATTTCTTTGCAGACCCACTGACTTCAGTGGGTCCGTGGTCCACAGTATAGGACATGCTCTATCTTTCTGGGGAACGGACATAGAGATAGCACAGATCTTCCATCTGCATGTCTGTTCCACAGGAAGATAGAGCATGTCCTATACTGGATTGCAAAATGTGGACCCGTTGGAGTCAATAGGTCTGCAGAACAAATGCGCACAGCAGACAGACCACATCCATATTTTGTGGATCTGCAGTTTGCGGACCCCACAACGGATACGGTCAAGTATATGAAGATTTAGTAAATGCATTAGATTGGGCACTATTGTTTATGGACTGATAAAGTAATGAATGACTGAGGATAAATACACAATCCATCTTTCATCACAGGATATAGAATACTGCTACATTTTTGCACAAAATAGGATACGAACACCCTAGATTGGGTAAATTCAATTTGGAATTTCCCAATTGTCCCATTTTCTTTGGTCGACTGTTTGAGGTAAATTTGGAAATATCAGTTATGTATTTTGGATACACCCAATGAAACTAACATTTTAAAACTTTGTTTGTAGCAAGAAGGGTTTTAGCAAAGTTTTGGTTAGCTCCCTCTAAAGGATCGTACATAACCCAAACCACAAAACTGATAGGATTATAATTTGCACAAACTAAATTAACTGGTAATATACAAAAGTTTGATAAAACCTGAAACAAATGGGTTAAGTGTAATGGTATGATTTGGTTGGAATTAAAGGGTCACTCGCCTCTCTGTAACTGATGACCTACCCTCTGGTATGGGGCTGCACTGCGCGCAGCCATGTGACCGAAGGTCATGACGCTCCTTCTCAAACAGCTGATCACCGGGACCCTCACAATCAGATGCTGATTACCTATCCAGAGGGTAGATCAGTTACAAAAAGCCGGATAAGGGCTCATTCACACGTCCATTCTGTGCATTGGGGACCCATTCAACCTGACCCATTCAACTTGATAATCCGTCCGCACCGCAAAAAATAGAACATGTTCTATATTTTTTTTCGTGGTGCGGAGGCACGGAGAGAAACCCTACGGAAGCACTATGTTCCGCACCGATCTTCCGCATTGCGGACCCATTCAAGGGAATGGGTCCGCATCCATGATGCGGGGTGCACATGGCTGGTGCCCTTGTATTGCGGACCTGCTGTTTGCGGGCCGCAATACGGTCACGGCAGAACAACAGCCGTGGGAATGAGCCCTAAGGCTGCGTTCACATCTCTGATCGACATGATCTGGCATAAATACCGGCTGTCAGGCGGATAAAAAAAAAAAAAAAAAGACTGCATGCAGCAGTATTTGTCACGCTAAATTTATGCCAGAAAGCAGCTGGGTCACAGCCCGATCCCATTATAGTCCATAGGGATCCGGCGGTGATCTGGTGAATCCAGCAATGTCTGAGCCGGTGAACGCCGGCATGGAGCTCTCCGCCAGAGCAGCCTGCTGAAAATGTTCACTGCAGATGTGAACGTACCCTAGCCCCTTTAAATGTTCCAGACGGATGCTACTGGAATGCTGTCCACTTCCATTAACTATAATGGGGTCCGGAAGTGATCTGGTAAATATGCCGAAAATCAGCAGGACAAATACTGATGTAGGCAACAGTTTTGTGTCTGGCCGATTCCTGGCATTCTATATACTGGAACAGCATTACCACCTGTGGGAAATGGGGGGATGAACATATGTGGGTGGGTTAATGGAATACTGTAATTAGGAATTCAACAATCATTTTTCTTTTACTTTTTACTTTTTTTTTGCAACTGAATAGTAGGAAAACCCCTTGGTCTGTGGGCTAAATAAAGAACCCCCGACTTTCTAATACACCTTCCATCTTAATGATTTACTGGTTTTCAAGATCTCTGTTGGCTGTCAGGGAACCTAGGCCTGCTGACAGCGGAGAGGTAGGTACAATAGTATCCGGTCTAGGTAATCCTATGAGAACAAAACACAACGTCAGCACAAATCCCTCCTTCTAGATTCAGTATCAGTCCAGGGTGCAGGCTGGTTAAGCTCACTAGATACAACTGTAGCAAACCCTCAGCTGTGATTAGTATTAAGGGAGCATGGAGTTTCAAGCTTCTGGAACAAAACCAGGAAAGTCTGCAGTCACCGCCAGCAATCAGATCTTAAAAATGACTTCACCATGGTATCGGTAAAATACAGAATACATCAAAAGACAGCGGGAGACACAAACGCTTGCCGCAGGAAGCAGAACCAATAAATAAGTGGCGGCGTCAGCAGTGTGTGTGTCTCACCTTAGCTTCTGGTTTCATAAAGTGCATGTGGGTTCAAACTTCTCCCAGGCCAAGATCCAAGTGCGCACAGTGATAACTAGTGCAGAGCGACAACCTTGAGCGGGGTCAAACAGGTGCGAGATCTGGACGCCTCTCACCACTCGCAAGGAAACCTCTCATTTCACCGCTCTCACGGTGGCAATCCAACCAGCAGCAGATTCTTTTGTCCTGTCATTTCACCAACCTGCTGCCCCCCCCCCCCCCCCCCAAAAAAAAAAATCCTGATCGACTATAATTACAAGAAATCATATGGAGCTAAATTCCTTCAAATCCAACGTCTGACCATCCAGAAATCCTGAAAATCTGCCATTGCTTTCTGGCTCAGAACTCCAGGATAAAGTTCAATTTCATAAGGAGACTTCACTTTTGAATCACGAACGACAATATGCTCTTAAAGGGGCTACATAATTAACAGAGTACGGTAGATAGGTATTGAATTAAACTATATTTTCTTCTCCAGATGCAGCATAAGCAAAACTGAGCAGTCTGGCAGATGACAAGTGTGCACCTCTGTAGGACCCCATACAGGAGCTTTTCTTCCCCAGAAGCACTGTTTGTGCTGGGTTCGGGGGGAGCAGCGCACCATGTCTATACGGCAGCCGATGGAGAATTCTGTATCAGTACACAAGTCCCCGGGGACCTAAATTTTCATTTAAAGGGGGTGCATAGCTTTGTTTTGTTTTTCTTCAAACGTCCTTCTTGGGTAGACCTGTGAAGGGAAGAATACTTCCCAACTGCTTCCCGGCTCCTTCGTTCCACAGCCTCGACTGCTTCGTTGGGTTCCCCAGATGTAAACTTCCCGTTTTCCGGCACTACAGCAGTGACCCCCGCTTGCGTCATGACTAATGGTCACATGATGCGAGGTGGATGGGTCACTGCGGCGGCAAACAAAGTTCACATCCAGGGAGCCCAGCGGAGCAGCCACGGTTGGGGAGTTGGGATCCAGCACTGGGAAGCAAGCAAGTATTCTTCCCTTCGCAGGTGAGGGGAGGATTTGCCAACCTGCACCCTCCCCCCGAAAAAGGCGGCCAATCCTTTCAAGGCCATATGCACACAGTGTGTATTACACATGGATTTTCGTGTCGAAAATCTTCAGTGTAAGGCCTCATGCACACTGTTTTTTGATTCCGCAATGCGGCATCCGTTTTTTTTGGAGGATCCGTTTTTTTCCCCACAGATCCCTTGTAATAAATGCCTATCCTTGTCCGCAAATGTGAAAAAAGTAGGACATGCACTACTTAGGACATGATACACCAAGTAGGACATGATACATATGCAAATTAACCTGAGATGAGTCCTGTACATGACTTCTCAAGTTAATTTGCATATGTATCAAATCGTTTTTTTTGCACAATAAAAGCACACAGAGCTATGGGGACTGGGTATTGCAGATGTGCTAGCGGCCATCTAGCAACCCATGTCCTCAGCTCTATACACAAAATCCCGGTGACAGGTTCCCTTTAAAGCACATCTTGTTCGTTTCATTTCAAATCCATTGTGGTGGTGTATAGAGCAGGGCTTGACAAATTTCCTTGGAATCTAGGAGCCAGCTAAAAAAGTTAGGAGCCAGGCGGAGCCGCGTCATAAAGCCCCTAGTAGGTGCCCCCCCCCCCCACTTCTCCATAGAGCCCCCCCCAATAATGCTGTATACCATGTTACATATACCGCCACTCCGTCCCCGGACCCTATTGACTATAATGGGGATGGGGGTGGAGCTCCGGCGCAGCATGGCAGTTCGCGGTGAGAGGCCGCCGGACTAAAAAGTTGGACATGCAGTACTTTTAGTCCGGCGGCCTTTCACCATGCACTGCCGTGCTGCGCCGGAGCTCCACCCCCATTATAGTCAATGGGGACGGAGCGGTGGTCCGGCGAAACAGCGGAAGGACGGATCCGACAGGGTGAACAGCCTGCCGGATCCGTCCTGCCGCAAGTGTGAAAGTACCCTTAGGCCTTATTCACACGTCCGTTGTTTCTTTCCTGACATTGAGCTGTCCGTTTTTTTTCAGGACCCATTGAAAATGAATGGGTCCAGATCTGTTCCGCAAAAAACGGAACAGATCAGGAAAGAAACGGACGTGTGAATAAGGCCTTAGTTATATAGCTACTGAATGAGACAGAAGAAGGGATGCCTTTAACATATATATCTCCTTGAGAAGCCAATTTGATCCTAAAGGGTTAATTCAAACTGTAATCTAAACTGTCCTGTCACTTCTCTTATCTCTCTGCTCCTGTCCCTTAATCTTATCACTGCTGCAAAAGCATCAGCACAGCCTCAGTGTAACCTGTTCTAGAGTCTGACTGACTGTTCTTTTAACTCAAAGAATCGAATGAGTCACTAAGGCTGGGTTCACACGAGCGTGTCCGGATTAGGTCCGGATGCGTCCCGGTGTGTTGCGGCAAAACCGCGCGAGTAGGAATGCAATTGCAGTCAGTTTTGACTGCAATTGCGTTCCGATGTTCAGTTTTTATCGCGCGGGTGCAATGTTTTTTGCACGCGCGTGATAAAAAACCGACACTGGTACCCAGGCCCGAACTTCTTCACAGAAGTTCAGGTTTGGGTTAGTTGTAGTGTAGATTGTATTACTTTCCCTTATAACATGGTTATAAGGGAAAATAATAGCATTCTGAATACAGAATGCATAGTACAATAGGGCTGGAGGGGTTTAAAAAAATAAACTCATTAACTCACCTTCTCCTCTTGATCTCGAAGTTCCCGGTCTCTTCTTTACTTGAGTTGTGGGCTAAAGGACCTTTGAGTTGAGTTTACTGATGAGTTGTGGGCTAAAGGACCTTTGGTGATGTCAGATCTCATGCTCCAATCACATGGTCCATCAACGTCACCAAAGGTCCTTTAGCCCACAACTCATCAGTAAACTCAACTCAAAGGTCCTTTAGCCCACAACTCAAGTAAAGAAGAGACCGGGAACTTCGAGATCAAGAGGAGAAGGTGGGTTAATGAGTTTATTTTTTAAAACCCCTCCAGCCCTATTGTACTATGCATTCTGTATTCAGAATGCTATTATTTTCCCTTATAACCATGTTATAAGGGAAAGTAATACAGTTTATAGACTGTCACCTAGCAACCATGCGTGAAAATCGCACCGCATCCGCACTTGCTTGCGGATGCTTGCGATTTTCACGCAACCCCATTCACTTCTATGGGGCCTGCGTTGCGTGAAAAACGCAGAATATAGAGCATGCTGCGATTTTCACGCAACGCATAAGTGATGCGTGAAAATCATCGCTCATCTGAACAGCCCCATAGAAATGAATGGGTCCAGATTCAGTGCGGGTGCAATGCGTTCACCTACCGCATTGCACCCGCGCGGAAATCTCGCCCGTGTGAACGCAGCCTAACTGTAGGATCTTTAGATTCTTTGAACCTGACTCATTCGATTCTTTCTTACTTAGACTCCCTGTACTTGTGTCAGTGACTCGGCTCAGAGCTGCTGGTGCTTGCCTTGCCTGAGGTCTGATTGGTTGGTGGGCGGGGAGGGGAGGGGCTGGCAGAAGCAGCTTCCACTCTAGGATCAGATTACACTCCTCCCGAGTCCCTCCCCTCCCTGCTGCCAGCGTCTCTGCTATTGTGTGCTGTGACGGCGCTGACTCACACAGTGCTGCCTCCGGACAGAACGGCAGCTCAGCACCCATCGCCCGGGCACCTTTGAAAACGGGCTGACAAATACCCAAGCGCCAGGACTAAATTCCTGGTCGCCATGGCGACCTGGCGCCTGGGATTTGTCGAGCCCTGGTATAGAGCCAAAAATGTTAGAATTGTGTCGATGTCCCAATATTTATGGACCTGACAGTAAAAGCTTGATTTGAATAATGTTCCCGTTGCCCAGCCGTGCCCATATTGCGCCCCACAAACAGCAAGTCCGCAATATACGGGCACTGGCTGTATGTGCAACGCAAGTGAATTCACTGGAATGGGCCCGCAATCCCGATGATACAGTACGGTGCAGAATGAAGGCACAGATCGGAAGCACTGCGGATCACAGACCTCATTCAAGTGAATGGGTCCGCGCCTGCCGATGGTTGGGCACACGGTTGGGGCCCGCACGTTGCGGATCACAAGCACGGGCCCAGCCGGCATGAGCCCTTAGGGTAAAACTGGATACAAGAAAGTCAGAACACATGTTTTGGTCTAAAATTCTGTGTTAAAGGGTTTCTGTCATGAGAAAACATTATGTAGCTGACTGACACTAGCGATGTGCTAATGTCAGCACTACATAACTGTATGCTTTATAACTCCCTGCCTGCCGCCGTTCTCTTAAAATAAAGACTTTTGAAATATGCTAATGAGCCTCTAGGTGCTATCAGGGCGTTGCTTCAGCACCTAGAGGCTTGGTCTATGCACCCTTTGGCATGCCCAGGTCCAGTTGATTGACTTTCGAGTTCTCCGTAGTGTCCAGTAAATCCCTCGTCTGCGCCGTCCAGTTTAGTATTTGATGCAGGCGCAGTGAGTGAAGGACGCGCTCCTGCTGCCGCCTTCCTCACTGCGCCTGCGCTGTGATGTCTTAATATATCTCTATGGCAGTGTTAGCATAGAGTTTAGTGTATGACAGTATGCAGGAAGCTCCTTGGCTCCCTCTAGTGGTGGCTGCAGGTAGCCAGTTTGTCATTTACCTCTATGTAAAGGATTTGGAGCTCAGTAGCAGAAAATCTGTTCCAATCACTGAAAAGAAATGAATGCGCTCAGGATTGTAAACCTATTTAAAGAGGACCTTTCATCAGTTTAGCCCTAGTCTAATTATGGTCTTACCTTATAGGGCGGCCCCCACTGATGCCATGGCACTTTTTTTCCCCCCCAAAGACCCCCCCTCCCCCGCTGTTGGCCCCATTGATTTCGGCGCCTTATATTATAATGAGCTGACTCGGTTATACTAGGCGGAAACTCACAGTTTCGCTAGGGGGCGGTTCTCTTCTCCCTGGCTGTGAGCGCATCCAATCAGAGCGCACCGCTCTTAGCCAGGGAGAATAAGCTCCTTCTCCCTGGCTAAGAGCGGTGCGCTCTGATTGGATGCGCTCACAGCCAGGGAGAAGAGAACCGCCCCCAGCGAAACTGCGAGTCTCCGCCTAGTATAACCAAATCGGAACATTATAATATAAGGCGCCAAAATCAACGGGGCCAACAGCGGATGAACGGGGGGGAGGAGTCTTTGAAAACTGATAAAAGGTCCTCTTTAAAAACAAAAAATGGTATTCAAGGGTCAATTTAAGATGGGGAAAGTGTCGTCCAATATGACCAAAAAAGTAGTCACTAATTTCCTTGCGAATATTACATATACAATAATATTTTATATGATTGATGGGGAGGAGCCCTTTCTCTCAATCAATCTCAGGGCTGCATGGGTAATTTCTATCCAACAATGCTGTTTTTCAATGCAGAAACACAAGAACCATTGTTAGATTGAAAGGATTCTTTAGATTCCACAAGTAACGCGTGTGCCGTTTGCTGGTACTTGGTGGGTAAAGCTAAATCTTTCAAATTTAAAGGGAATCCGTCCCCAGATCCATCGTTATGAATCCATCTTACATGCAAGATGCTCGCTCGTCGGTACATTGCAATTGTCTTGGTTCTATTTCGTTAGGTGCCTTCTTTGTTGAGAAACCAGCTTTTTCGTTTTATGCTAATTAGCGCCTATGTGCAAAGAAGGCAGTGCCTTTGCACCTGTGGCTCTGCTTCTTTTCATTCCCAGCTGCGCCCCTACCAATGTGACCAACAGGGCTAGGCAGTAACCCACAGCTGGCCATAAAGTCTCAAGGTAGCTCGCTGGGCGCACACACGTGATCTTCAGCCATGAACAGTGCATGCGCTGAACCCACCGAGTACATATTTACTGCCTGGCCCTGTCGTCTGTTATGGCGGTGGGGGCGCAGCCGGGAAGCAATATGAGCAGAGCCTCGGGTGCAATGGCACTGCCCTCATTAGCATAAAATAAAAGCTAATTTCTCAACAAAGAGGGCACCTAACGAAACAGAACCAAGTGTACTGAGCAGCGCACATCTCACACACAAGATGGATTCTTACAATTTATCTGGTGACAGATTCCCTTTAACCAGGATTTACTCCTAAAACATGGTGGTGGGTATCTGGCCACAGTTTGGGAACCTAGCAGACACAAGTATTCTGGACAGAAGCAATTCTCCTTTACCCACTGGATTAGCCGCTAACTGCCAGATCGGTGGTGGTCCAAGTGCTGGGACCCACAGTGATCGCTGCCCCCCAACCATGCAGCCGCAAGACTGCAGCTAGGAGGGTTCTGAATAGACCGGCGGTCAAACTTGTACCCTGGAAACAATCAACCAGCTGCTGTTGACAGACCTTGTTATTTTATTAACTATGGCGGCAATATTCAGGGTAGTCGGGCCCAATAGCAAATGAATACACGATGCATCCAATGCATTGAACGCAGACATCATAAGATTACAGGACGCAGCAGTAGGGTGAAAACAGCAAGTGTGTACTGAACCTTGTCTGTGAGAGGGAACTGCGCACGCGTTTCGCGGTTTTAACTGCTGACAGCTCTGCTCTGGATTGGCAGGGGACTGAAGATAGGAGTATTAAAAAAAATATATAATATATAACTTTTAAACAACCCTTTTGACTTTCTGTGCACCGCTGTTAGGATTTGCTCACATTTGCAGACGGTGCTCCATGTATACAATGCAGATTTACAGTATTTTATCTATCTAAACACCCTATTTTAAAAAGTATTACATAGTACAGATAGTAAATCCAGTAAAGTGAGAAAAATGGTGTGGAATTGTGCCATCTCTGGCATGGACACCAGCAAATTTGAAAACTGTCCTTTAAAAATCCCATATTTGATCTGGTTATAATGCATGGATATTAACTGCAGTGTTCAGCCATCCAACTTCATCGGACCAGAACGGCAGGAAAGACACACATGCACGGCAGCCAACACGAGTTCTGCACATTTCCATGACAGATGTAAACTGCTCGTCTTACAAGCCTCAGTCCCCAAACATTTCCTGGGAAAGCGTGCTCGACACAGTAAGCATTTGGAGGCCATGAGCGCTGCATGTGTATTTTTTTATTATTATTATTTAGAAATGAAGCGTGAAGGGAAAAAGCGACCCCTCCCTCTAGCAGCTCAGCGCCCGGGTCACGCTCCAAGTCGGCAGCACGCCACTCGCTGGTTGTGATGGGAAGCTGGGGGACAGGCTATGAAAAGTCATGGTGTCAGCAGCGGCCTTCAGGCATAAGGCTAGCCACAGTGCATGGCAATCAGATCCACTGCTAGACTATAGTATAAGACAACAGCTGTTCTTTCCTCCAAGGTCGGCCCAGTGCACTTGCTAAAACAGGCACTAGGCAAGTCTATCTCACCCCAAACTCTGAGCTCCAACCTCCACCAGTTGGGAGCTGAAGACGGACAACATGCTGCTGTTCAATCGCTGGACACACTCAATGTCCACACTGGGCAATGATCGGGAACGAATATTCATATGAACAATCTTTTGGGTGATCGTCGCCCTGTGTAAAATACCCTTGGAGCCAATGACACCTCCAGTACAGGCTTAGGAGGGCCACAGGGGTCAACTTAACACAAACACCTACTGTCCTCAAATGGCCTCTAGTAATAGTCTGTCCATCAGGGGGGTGGTCCTACAGGGGACTCTTCAATCAGCTTCTTCCAAGAGGGTCCAAAAAAATTACTCAAAACTGATCATGATCTAATAAACACTTTAAGACACACCACTTCGTAGGTTGCCAGATTTGCTGCACATACTGTAACAGCAAGTTTTGTTTTTTTGTTTTTTTAGAAGAGAAGAGTTTCTGTGGCTAGGGCAAGTAGATGGTTGGGAGACTTTATTGTCCTTCAAAGCTAGCCATTGAGACCTGAATCTGTAGCTACAATATCTATAACTCAGAAAGTCAAGGATAAAAACAGTCATCCTGGCGCTACACGGGGGTCATAGTCCTGCTCATGAACTTCTCTCCTGGTATTTAGAATTAAAGGGGAACTCATTTCCTTGTTTGTGATCTTTAGGCTAATAGGAGGGTGGACCTGTCTCCTTAGGATAGTTTGAGATAAGCGTGTCCACAGTGGGAAAAACGCTCCATGCGGGGGGGTGATTTCCTGGACTAGACACTTCTCCTGTGACAGAACCACACAGCATATAATGTACTGACTGCATTATGCGAGTACAAATCATTACAGTGGAGGTCGGGCAGAGGCACACAGCATTATAACTCATTATATGCTGTGTGGTCCTGTCACAGGAGCAGAGTTCACTACGGGAAATCACACGGGTGGGGACTAATCTCTATACGACATGATGAAAAGCCCTGTGCATCCATTTTTACTTACCAGGATATTATTTTATCATCATTAAAGTCAATAGGTAGCAGAAATAAATAGAAATATGGAAAATGATGACAACACACTGCACTTTATGAATGCATGTGGTTTTAATGGGGTTTTGCAGGAGTAAAATATTGATGACCTATCCCTCAGGACAGGTCATCAATATCTGATCGGTGGGGATCCAACTCCAGGAATCTGGATCAGCTGTTTGAAGAGGCTGTGGTGCTCCGGTGAGTGCTGCAGCCGCTTCCTAGGCCAGCGATGTTACGTTCATCGGTCATATGGCCTACGCACAGTTCAGTCCTATTCAAGTGAATGGGCCGTGAAGACAGTGTGTCGGGCGAGCAGGCCGCCTAAAGCCTGCAGGTGGAATTTCTGAGGATGCAGCCTCTTCAAATAGCTGATTGGTGGGGATATTGGGTGTAGGATCTCCACCGATCAGGTACTGATGATCTATCCTGATAATAGGTCATCTGATTCTGGAAGAATAGTCTGTCCCAAAAAAAAAAAAAGCTTGAGACATCTTCTCTGAGGCCCTTGGAAAGCCCCAAAACAATCCTGAGTGTAATATGTCACTTCCATGGTTTTTCTAAGAAAGTATTTTTTACTTTGTTCATGAGATCTTGGAAGTAATTTCCACATAGTCAAGTGGGAAGGTGGTGGTGAATATGGAAGTCCTCTCTACAGGTACATCAGCTATAGTAGTCATCTTGCCATTCTGCCACCACATTCAGACGCAGAGTGAAAGCAGAGGTGGTTGTGCACGGCGCCAGCCACTCTCTTCACTCATTTCTATCACAGCACACAGTCCAATACATGGTTCATTAGGATGGTTTCAAAGAAATAGAATTGAGACATTCTTTGCCTACAATGACGTTATCTCCAGTCATTATACCCGTTTGTCCCACATTTTAAAACTGTTTTCTGTATAGGGATGTAGTAAAATGGGGAAAAAGCTAGGCCAAAAAATGTTATGCATGAAGACTTTTCAATATTTTAGATTAATGAACTTTAAAGGGGTTCTCCAAGAATTGGGGGGTGGGGGGGGGAGGGAAGATGACTTAGCCACAGAGGTCAACATCCGGTTTGACATGGCCGCAGCAGTGGCCGGCTCCCCTTGCATCATGACAAATGGTCACATGGTTGCATGTGGATCCAGACACCGCTGCAGCCAGTGATCGGCGGCGGTGATGCAAAACTGGATGTTGACATCGCAGGAGCCCAGCGGAGCATCGCACGCCTGCAGTAGAAGGAGCGGGGAGCTGGCGCCAGAAAACGGGGAAGTCATCTGTCCTCTGCAGGTCCGGCAGAATGGGGAAAGATAACCCCCCCCCCCCCCCAGAAGGGTAATTAACCTTTTGAACATTTACCATAAATAGTATATAAATATTTTTTGTAATATATTGTACTTTGTTTCCCCCCCCCCCCCATTTTACTGACAAAATAGGCGCCCAATCTGACATGTCAGTGGTATACAGATTCCACTGTACTGCGGGCATAGCACATTCAGCAGAAGTGTGGTATGACGTCACTGGTTTCTGATCAGCAGGGGTGACCGGAGTCAGACCCTCACCGATCAGATACTGAAGACCTCTTCTAAGGATATTAAACGCCTGGACAACCCCTTTAATTATAGGCCACTTAGAACAGTTTCAATAAAATTGTTTAAAAAGTTAGATACACTAACATCAGCCCAAGGCATTTCTTTTTACATAACGAGTAATTAAACGGAGAAAAATGCGCAGAAAAGGCTGTATGTAAAACCGACTATTAGGTGGCGCTTCAAAATGGCAGAAAAACGCTTGCAGTTAGATGTGTTTTTTTCTCTTGTTTTTACATAAATTAGCAGTAGCGTTTTTTGGAACTGTATCTCACTTCTAGGGTGCACTTGGGGGTTTTCTGCAGTAGAATCTCCACTGCGCATTTGTTGCCAATTTACATTTCTGCATAAAAATAAATCGGCAGCATAAATTAAAATGCTACAAAAACAATTCACACAGTGGACTTTTTGGCTGCGTGTGGATGAGATTTTTAAAAAAAAATTCATCCACATTGCTGCTGCTGTAAAAAGTTGTGGATCTGCAGCATGCAACTCTGCGGTGGCGAATCTGCAGCATTTAGGGTCTACTGTACCCTCAAAAGCCAAAAGAAAAAACAAACTGACAACACTCTTACTGAACAGATCTTAGTCCAAAACTGTGACTGCAATAAGATGGAGCTCCCTGAAATAGCCCACAACGATTTAGACACCAACGCACAAAATAAACACATAAACCTGTTCCAGGCCGTGCAGCAGCCAGGAATCCGCCCCAGAGGTGACTGCACAGAGCAGGCTACAAAGCCGCAAAGGTGATGCCTGCAGATCCATACAAAGCTGAAGCGCTGGCACAAACCGATCATTCTTCTCCACATTTCCTATTCTGAGGCTGCTGTTAAAACAACAGAGTCCCACCGGCTTGGCCTGCTGCCTGCTTGGGAGAGGCAAAGTCAACCGTGGAATGTGAGAGGGGGGAAAGGGAAAGAAAAAAACACTGCAGACTTCTGGGGCCGAGCTTGGATTTCCTTGATTTCGAATTCTAGAAGTCAGAAATTGCAAAAGAAAAGAAAAAAAAAAAAAGTACGGATCATAAGAAACACCAAACCGGTGAGTCTCCGTTTTCTCACTAAAGTCCTAAATCCTGAGTCTCCAACTGCTGTGCAACTACAACTCTCAACATGCCAGTAATACTCACCCCTGGTAATGCAGTATCTCTTCATCTTCCTGTGCAGATGTTTACGTTTCCATACAGGTATGTTCAAGACCGGCAAGCATTAAACGTTCCTCCAGAGGCCCAGCTGCTTTCCTGCTGTCTAATAGCACACAGACATGACACACGGTAAGAACGGGTGGGCAGCAGTCATGGCATACCTGCTGTCAATGGGCAGGCGTCTACAGCTCATGTTCTTTTCTGCTCTTCCCCCCACATGTGCGGAGGAGAGATTTGTAGGGCTGCTGCCCACTCACTCACGCTGCTCTGGCTAGACTATGCCTGTGTGTGGGAGGGAGGGGAGAATCAGGAAGGCAGTGTCTACCACACAGCGTGTTCCTGAAGGTACACGAAGGGTATTCCTCTGCACGCTGGACTGTCATCGTATAACAACGAGTCGTCCCAGGACAGCAAGCAGCCACACTGAATCACACATAGGGATAGAAAGGGGATGTTCACATGGCGGGTTTTGCAGTGGAATTTTGGCACGGACACCAATGCCATAATTCTGCTGAAACCCCAGAAGCAGCCGTGTCCTTTCTGGCTCCCATTCGTTTCGATGAGACGCAGCACCGAGGAAAGCGGAGTGACACCTAAAAGCCACAGTCACTCTGGGAACGGACATGTCCCTTCTCGGCGCGAGCATGGCTATAAGATGCCACTCCACAATCCTCACAGAGGTCTCCCATTGAGATGCATGGAAGAAAGGGCGTGGACACATTTTCAGCAGAATTTCAGTGCGGACAGCCAAAACCTCACTGTAAAACCAGACATGTGAAGGCTCCCTAAGGGTATATGCACAGAGTGCGGGTTACACCGTAATACGGTACAGTGCTTTTTCAGAAATTGACCTGCGGTGTGGATTTTGAAATCAGCAGCATGTAAACTGCTTGTACAGATTTTCGGATTTTGGGTACAAAAACAGCGAAAGCTGTGTGGAAAACCCGCCTAAACTACACTGCCGTGTGCGTGTACCATTATCAGGCATACTTGCCACCTAAACTACACTGCCGTGTGCATGTACCCTTATCAGGCATACTTGCCACCTAAACTACACTGCCGTGAGCATGTACCATTATCAGGCATACTTGCCACCTAAACTACACTGCCGTGAGCATGTACCATTATCAGGCATACTTGCCACCTAAACTACACTGCCGTGTGCATCTACCCTTATCAGGCATACTTGCCACCTAAGCTACACTGCCGTGAGCATGTACCCTTATCAGGCATACTTGCCACCTAAACTACACTGCCATGAGCATGTACCATTATCAGGCATACTTGCCACCTAAACTACGCTGCAGTGAGCATCTACCCTTATCAGGCATACTTGCCACCTAAACTACACTGCCGTGTGCATGTACCCTTATCAGGCATACTTGCCACCTAAACTACACTGCCGTGTGCATGTACCCTTATCAGGCATACTTGCCACCTAAACTACACTGCCGTGTGCATGTACCCTTATCAGGCATACTTGCCACCTAAACTACACTGCCGTGTGCATCTACCCTTATCAGGCATACTTGCCACCTAAGCTACACTGCCGTGAGCATGTACCATTATCAGGCATACTTGCCACCTAAACTACGCTGCAGTGAGCATCTACCATTATCAGGCATACTTGCCACCTAAACTACACTGCCGTGTGCATGTACCCTTATCAGGCATACTTGCCACCTAAACTACACTGCCGTGAGCATGTACCCTTTCAAAGCATGTTTGCTGCAGCACCAAAAGAACCCAGAAGACCAACAGGCAAACTAGTCACCCTTGTAAACCTTTTCATTAGGACGTACTCAATAAATCTTAATATTCAAAATGGTACAATAAAGCCGTCTGCACATCAGGGTTTTCAGGCAGTCACTGGTTGGTCTGAGAAGGTTGTGGTCTCGGACAGTGATGCCCAAGTTGAAATGGCAACTTGAACAGAGTGACGCTGATGAGGTGCAGAGTTATCGATCTGGGGTACAAGAGGCACAATAGCATTCGGTGCACGCCCAGCTTACTAGTATATGGAAATCCTGTATCGGCTATTAGATGAACTGTCTAGTAAGAGGCAGAGAGGTTTCGACAGGAAGAGCAAGGGACAGCCCAGACTAACTTTCACTTTCCAGCAGTCATTGTGACGCATGCACTCGCTTCCAGTTACACTGCTTACACAATCAGTCACCCGGAGCCACGGTCGTCAACATGTGCAGTCACATTTACATCTGCCGTCACTAATGTACACATGCGGCTATATGGTGCACTCCGTCCTGTCACATACAGCTGCACACAGGGAAGACAAGCAGCAGGGCAGAAGGTAAAGATGGCACCCCAGGGATCCCTGTGCTCCTCACACCCACATGTCAGATGAAACTAGGTTTTGTCAAAAAGTTTTAAGTCTAATTCATTTTCTATACATTATTTGAATCTAGAGATATTTTAGACACATTTCTTAGGTGTAATTTGGCTTTTTATCAGACACTGTTTTCATGAATGAACTCAAACAGGGAAAAACAGCACACAAATGCCAGGAGTTGGGGCATGGCATGGGTACAAAAGTACGCCAATGCAATGCACCCAATTTATTAATAGGAAGAGCCGTACGCCGTTTCTGGCATAAATGACTGCAAATAAGTTGGGCCTGAGAAGGCACGCCCCCTCTAAGCCCCACCCACTTTAAGAGTACATTATAAAAAATAAATCGCCACAATAGCAGTGCAAAACATTTGATAAATGCCCCCCGCCGATTCAAAACAAGGCCTTGTGCACATCCCAGCTGGAGGCTCCAAACTAACTGCCTAATAGGCCTCCAGTAACAGGACCACTAGAGATGAGCGCATTTCATATTTTGAAATTCATTCACACTTCGTTTGGTGGTAAAGGCAGAATTGTGTTATGGATTCCGTTACCACGGACCATAACGCAATTCTATGACGGAACGCCTTTAGAGACATTCCTTTATTCATTCCGTCATAATAGAAGTCTATGGGCTACATAACGGATCTGTCCCGTTTCCGTTATGCAGGGGAGTCGGGACGGGAAACCGGACGGATCTGTTTGGCAGCCCATAGACTTCTATTATTTTATTAATTTTTGGTGTGCCATAGATTTCTCAATTGAAATAGACTTCTATTATGACGGAATGAATAACGTAAAGGCGTTCCGTTATACATTCCGTCATAGAATTGCGTTATGGTCCGTGGTAACGGAATCCATAACGCAATTATGCTTTTACCACCAAACTAAGTGTGAACGAGTTTCATAACATAAATATTGGCTCATCTCTAATGACCCCATTGAAGTCTATGTGGTCCATTGGGTGCTGGCACTACTGTCCTTTTCATTTTTCTGTTCTTCTTATAGAACAGGAGAAAGAAAACCCAAATGCACATCTGAACATGAAACTTCAACTGTGTACCTTGCTAGACACGACAAGCATCTCCTCTAGAATGAGCCGCTCATATAGGGTTACCGGGTCATGGATGAAAACCGCGGTTGCCAGACAAAAGTGAACAACAGTATGTAACGGAAACATATGCCGACATAACTCAGCACTACATCCGCCAAAATTAGTTCAATTCCCTGCTATTTCCAGAGTGGCACATTTTCAATAGTCCTGTTTTCCACCCTGGGCCGGCTATTCAGGGTGCACGATGATGGCTCTGGACACATGGTAAATCCCATCAGCTTTGTTCCCTCCTCCACACTTTTCTATCCAGACCGGTGCTCTCAAAATAGAATTCCCACAACTGTTCGGACGGCTCAGCTATTTTCTGTCAGCATTAAACACATCCTCAGGAAAACCGCTTTTCTGAGCTAGAACACAATACAGCGCTGATCGCTGTGCCGCTGCCAACTTCTCTCGATAAGATAGCGCTCACGGATATTTGGAGAGGTCTGTCGCTAAACAACCAATGGGTGCTTTCTAGGGATCGACAGATATTGATTTTTTAGGACCGATACCGATAATTTGTGAACTTTCAGGCCGATAGCCGATAATTTATACCGATATTCAGTGAAATTTCATTTTTGGAAAAAAAAAAAATTCCTACACAAATCTGCTGAAAATGAATATTTTTATTGTTAATGTGTATTTTTTTTTGTAAATCTTTCTTTTTTAATTTATACTTAATATTTTGGTGTTTTTTTTTTACTAACTCGTAGCCCCCTTAGGGACTAGAACCCTTGTCCTATTCCCCCTGATAGATCTCTATCAGGGTGAATAGGATCTCACACTGTCCCTGCTGCTCTGTGCTTTGTGCATGGAGCTTATCATGGCAGCCAGGGCTTCAATAGCGTTCTGGCTGCCATGGTAACTGATCGGAGCCCCAGGATTACACTGCTGGGGCTCCAATCGGAGGAGGAGGGGAGAGGGGATCCTGTGGCCACTGCCACCAATGATTAAAACTGGGGGGGCTTGGGTGGGGGGGCGCACTGCGCCAATGTTTTTAATACTGGGGTGGGGGGCGCACTGCGCCACCAATGATTAATACTGGGGGGCTGGGGGGCGCACTGCGCCACCAATGAAGCGAAATCTCTCATTAATTCATATACAGGAGGCGGGAGCTGGCTGCAGAATCACATAGCTGGCTCCCGACCTCTATGAGCGGTAGCTGCGATCCGCGGCACCTGAGGGGTTAACTACCGCGGATCGCAGCTACCGCTCATAGAGGTCGGTGCCGGCTATGTGATTCTGCAGCCAGCTCCCGCCTCCTGTTCAATTTGAATGAATGAGTAAGCTAACATCATTGGTGGCGCAGCGGCCACAGCCCCGCCCCTCCTCTTGTCTTCTCTCCTCTCATTGGCGACAGCAGCAGCAGCACAGGGAGGAGACACTGCTTCCTTCTCCCCTGTGCTGCTGAGGGAACACGGAGAGCGCTGAGAGCAGCGCGTTCTGTGTTCCCAATACGTTATCGGAATATCGGCAAAATAGATGCCGATACCGATAACTGTCAAAATCCTGAATATCGGCCGATAATATCGGTAAAACCAATAATCGGTCAATCCCTAGTGCTTTCTACATTTTATTTTATAGGGGTTTCAAGAGGAAACTGGACAACTCAGAGGACCGACCTGTAATAAAGAATGGATTATTCGTTTACCCGACAGCGCCTGCTCCAATACTCCCGGCAGGGCTCTGTTTTCCTGGCTGCATCAGTGACACCAGGTCGACGACATGTGACTGCTGCATTCGCCTCAGAGGTGCACTGAAGAGGCCAGCGATTGGCTGCAGTGGTCACCTGTAGTCAACAGGATGTCACTGCTGCAGCCAGAAAAACAGAGCCCTGCCATTTGAATAGGAGTGACGACGTGAGATCCATCAGGTAAGGTGTTGATCTACTCTTTATTACAGGTCGATCACATGAGTTGTCCGGTTACCTCTTGAAAACTGGCAACAGCTTCTATTCAAATTTAACAATGAAAGGAAACGTGTTTATTTCCTGAACATGATTATGGGGGCAGCCATGTTGCCCGAGCTGTTCTTAACTGCATTTAAAAAAGTTATGGTAGCCCCATGGTCCGTAGACATAGAAGGAAAGAATAGAGAAGCTTTGACAATCACCTATTGTGAATGGTGGATCCCGTCTAATCCTACCTGTAATGATATCACCTCTGTGTATAGATGAGCAGGTAACTGCAGTAAAGTGATCTGTACAGACCAAGAAGTGGAGCCAATTATTATTTTTTGTTGAAAGGGGTGACCTTCCTCACTCAGTGATTGGCTAAGTGGGCATTTCCAGTCATTTCTGGTGTATCGGGCTGAGGTCAGGAAGTTAGAGCAGTCAGGATCGGAGCAGCATCCTAACAGCTGCGGTGGGTCTTTTTAAAATGTTTTAACCCATTCTGACCCTTTAAAAAAAACTTTATACTTAACATATTTTAAAGAATTTTTGATGATGTTATTTTAAAATTTTCCATTTCAATATATTTAAAGGGGTTGTCCCCTGTCAGAGATGAACACCTAGACATATCCCCTTCCTCAGTCTCCCTGATATGAGCAGTTCATGCTCCGATGCTCTCCTTTACCCTGTGCTGTATCGCGCAGGGCAAAGGCATTTTCTGGAGATCCGGTGACATACTGGGTTCTCCATGGGTAAAGCTAGGTGGAGGCTTCCGCCTAGGTGACGTCACCGGCACAATTGGGCAGGCTTTAGCGCTGCCCTAAACCAAAACAGGCCTCAATGTATGAAACAATGTATCTGGGCAAAAATGTAAAGACCAACATATACCTACAGTGTTGTTTAATAACAAACAACGACAAAATGATCAAAAATAGAAATCACTTTATTACAAGAAAATTCATAATATACATAATAAATACAAATAAAAATAACGGGGAGCAACAGTAGAATGGCAATGCCAGAATCTTGTAACACGGCTAGGCCAGCGGTAAAGCCTGCCCATCAGTACCGGTGACGTCACCGAACACACTGCTACGCCTAGCAGTGTAATATAAACAAAAAAGCCCTTGCCCTGTGCGGTCCAGCGCAGGGCAAGGGAGAGCATTGGAGCATGAAATGTTCATGTCCGTGGGGCTGGATGGTGTTTAAATGGGCATATGTCCGGGTACAGCTCTGAACCCGGAGAACCCCTTTAAATATATTTACATGGAAAATTAAAAATATCAAAAATTCTTTAAAACATGTTATACATAAAGAAATGATTTAAACGATAGGTCAATTTCTGAAGACCCACTCTCTTTAACCCCTTAAGGACACATGGCGTACCGGTACAGCATGTTTCCCGAAGTCCTTAAGGACGTACCGGTACTTCGTGCCTCCTCTTGAATATTCATTGGCGTCCAGTGGGTACACCAGAGTGTATATCATTGCTGATACTCTGGTATAAACGGCTGACATCTGTGCTGTGATGTCAGCCGTTTAACCCTTTCCATACCGCGGTCCGTACGGACCGCTGTATGGAAAAGGTTAACAGTCAGGGAGCTCCCTCCCTCTCCCATCGGGGGGCAGCTGTGCCTTTGCAGCCCCCAGACAGGATGGTGTCACAGAGGGAGGGAGCCCCCCTCCTTCCCCTTCCCAGTCTGCTCAGTTGTGGCAGACGGGGAAGTTTCCCATGGCAACAGGACGCCTTCTGAGGCATCCTGCTGTCCATGGTGCTGAACAGATCTGTGTTAAAGGCATAGATCTGTTCAGACAAAGTGTAAGTAAAATACAGTACAATACACTATATAGAGTACTGTACTGTATTCTACAGAGATCAGACCCACTGGATCTTCAAGAACCAATTGGGTCTGGGTCAAAAAAAAAAAAAGTGAAAAAAGTAAAAGATAAAAAAAACACATTTATCACTGAATTAAAAAACAAAACAAAAACACACTACACATATTAGGTATCGCCGTGTCCGTAACAACCTGATCTATAAAACGGTCATGTTACTTTCCCCGCACGGTGAACGCCATAAAAATAAAAAAATAAAAACTATAAGGAAATTAAAATTTTGCCAACCTTACTTCCCAAAAAAGGTAATAAAAGTGATTAAAAAAGTTGCATGTACGCCAAAATAGTACCAATCAAGCCATCACCTCATCCCGCAAAAAATTAGCCCCTACATGAAACAAAGGCCCAAAAAATAAAAAAAACTATGGGTCTCAGACTATAGAGACACTATAACATGATTTTTTTTTTTGTTTCAAAAATGATATTATTGTGTAAAACTTACATAAATAAAAAAATAAAAAAAGTATACATATTAGGTATCGCCGCGTCCGTATCGACCAGCTATATAATATCACATGACCTAACCCCTCAGATGAACACCGTAAAAAATAAAAACTGTGCTAAATTAAAAAAAAATTGTCACCTTACATCACAAAAAGTGCAATAGCAAGCGATCAAAAAGTCATATGCACCCAAAAATAGCGCCAATCAAACCGTCATCTCATCCCGCAAAAATCATACCCTACCCAAGATGATCGCCCAAAAAATGAAAAAAAAAATGTCTCTTAGACTATGGAAACACTAAAACATGATTTTTTTGGTTTCAAAAATGAAATCATTGTGTAAAACTTACATAAATAAAAAAAATGTATACATATTAGGTATCGCCGCGTCCGTATCGACCGGCTCTATAAAAATATCACATGACCTAACCCCTCAGGTGAACACCGTAAAAAAATAAAAATAAAAACGGTGTAAAAAAAGCCATTTTTTGTCATCTTACGTCACAAAAAGTGTAATAGCAAGCGATCAAAAAGTCATATGCACCCCAAAATAGTGCCAATCAAACCGTCATCTCATCCCACAAAAAAATGAGACTCTACCTAAGATAATCGCCCATAAAAAAAAAAAAATATGGAGACACTAAAACATGATTTTTTTTGTTTCAAAAATGAAATCATTGTGTAAAACTTACATAAATAAAAAAATTGTATACATATTAGATATCGCCGCGTCCGTGACAACCTGCTCTATAAAAATACTACATGATCTAACCTGTTAGATGAATGTTGTAAATAACAAAAAAAAAACGGTGCCAAAAAAGCTATTTCTTGTTACCTTGCCTCACAAAAAGTGTAATATAGAGCAACCAAAAATCATATGTACCCTAAACTAGTACCAACAAAACTTCCACCCTATTACGTAGTTTCTAAAATGGGGTCACTTTTTTGCAGTTTCTACTCTAGGGGTGCATCAGGGGGGCTTCAAATGGGACATGGTGTCCAAAAAAAAACAGTCTAGCAAAATCTGCCTTCCAAAAACCGTATGGCATTCCTTTCCTACTGTGCCCTGCCGTGTGCCCATACAGCAGTTTACGACCACATATGGGGTCAGGGGTGTGGAATTTCTATCGCCCGACGCCCAAGACATGCAGTTCCGGGCGCCGGGCAAGTAGTTTGAACAGTTGTTTAGCCCTGTGCGGGCAAGTAGCAGGGACATGTCGGTCGGGCAGTAATAGGAGCGGTCATATGCTAGCCGTGAGCTGACCGCTCCTACATCTATGTCAGCCTGCCCCTGCATCGTGCATATGAGTACCGTACATACAGAGGCGGACTGACCGGTCGGGCACTTCGGACATGGTCCGAGGGCCCGGCCGGGATGGGGGCCCGCCCCAGAATAACATAACACCGGGCCCCGCTCACTGTAATAGTAATATTCCGATGTGAACAACTTGAAATCTCCTGCGATCCTCTCCCTCTCTGTACTCACAACCTCAGCAGCAGGCAGTGTAATAGGAGCAGACAGTGGAAGCTAGCCCCGCCCCTCCCTCCAACCAATCAGAGGCAACCAGCAGTCCAGCACTGACTCACAGCACAGGGGGAATCGCAGGGACTCAGAGAATCGTCTGAGAGTTTATTAGTTAAAAGAATCGAATGAGTCAGAGACGTGTCACCGAGTCCCTGCCAGGCTTCCTGCTCTGCGGCTCCCTGTCTCCTGACAAGTCCGTCTGGGGGGGGTGGTATAGTATTGCATGTAGCAGAGCTGTGTGTGTACAGTGTGCTTGCAGCAATGTAGCAGAGCTGTGTGTGTACAGTGTGCTTGCAGCAATGTAGCAGAGCTGTGTGTGTACAGGGTGCTTGCAGCAATGTAGCAGAGCTGTGTGTGTACAGTGTGCTTGCAGCAATGTAGCAGAGCTGTGTGTGTACAGGGTGCTTGCAGCAATGTAGCAGAGCTGTGTGTGTACAGGGTGCTTGCAGCAATGTAGCAGAGCTGTGTGTGTACATGGTGCTTGCAGCAATGTAGCAGAGCTGTGTGTGTACAGGGTGCTTGCAGCAATGTAGCAGAGCTGTGTGTGTACAGGGTGCTTGCAGCAATGTAGCAGAGTAGGAACCCTGGCAGGGACTCTGTGATGTCAGTGTTATCCAATACATTCCAGAACTGTAATGGTTACATAGCATCATAAATCAGTATAATGCTATGTGACCCCAGTCAGCGCTTGCAGGTCAGGCCGGGAGCTGCGATGTGGACAGGCTCCGGGAGGAACGCTCATCTGCAGGGGTGTCAGAAATAAAGGTTGTGCTGTCTGTCTTCTGAGGCTCTGGCCCTGCCTGCAATCTGCACTGCACGTGGCACTTGATAAACTATAATGTCTCCCTGTTGCCCCCATACAGTATAACGTCTCCCTGTTGCCCCCATACAGTATAACGTCTCCTTGTGGCCCCCATACAGTATAACGTCTCCTTGTGGCCCCCACACAGTATAACGTCACCTTGGGGCTGCCCTAGTGCCCCATACAGTATAACATCACCAAGCGGCTGCCCCCGCACAGTATAACGTCACCCTGTGGCCCCTGCCCCCATACAGTATAACGTCACCCTGTGGCCCCCGCCCCCATACAATATAACGTCTCCCTGTGGCCCCCACCCCCATACAATATAACGTCTCCCTGTGGCCCCCACCCCCATACAATATAACATCTCCCTGTGGCCCCCGCCCCCATACAGCATAACGTCTTCTTGTGGCCCCCGCCCAATACAGCATGACATCTCCTTGTGGCCCTGCCCCCATACAGCATAACGTCTCCTTGTGGCCCCCGCCCCATACAGCATAATGTCTCCTTGTGGCCCCCGCCCCATACAGCATAATGTCTCCTTGTGGCCCCCGCCCCATACAGCATAACATCTCCTTGTGGCCCCCGCCCCATACAGTATAACATCGCCTTGTGGCCCCCGCCCCCATACAGTATAACGTTAGTATAAGTTCAGGACAAGTAGATGGTCATGAGGGACAAGTAGATTGAGCCCCCACTTTAGTCCTTCGACAAGTATTTTTTTTTTTTTATTTCCACACCCCTGGGGGTGTTTCTGTAAACTACAGAATCAGGGCCATAAAAAATGAGTTTTGTTTGGCTTTGTAACTGGAAAAAAAAATATTAAAATGGAAAATCTGCCAAAAAAGTGAAATTTTGACATTGTATGTATTTTCCATTAATTCTTGTGGAACACCTAAAGGGTTAACAACGTTTATAAAATCAGTTTTGAATACCTTGAGGGGTGTAGTTTCTAGAATGGGGTCATTTTTGGGTGGTTTCTATCATGTAAGCTTCACAAAGTGACTTCAGACCTGAACTGGTCCTTAAAAAGTAGGTTTTTGAAAATTTCGGAGAAATTTCAAGATTTACTTCTAAACTTCTAAGCCTTGTAACATCCCCCAAAAATAAAATGTCATTCCCAAAATTATCCTAACATGAAGAAGACATATGGGAAATGTAAAGTAATAATTTTTGTAGGTATTAATATGTATTATAGAAGTAGAGAAATTGAAACTTGGAAATTTGCTAATTTTTCCAAATTTTGGGCAAATTTGGTATTTTTTTTATAAATAAAAATGATTTTTTTTTACTCCATTTTACCAGTGTCATGAAGTACAATATGTGACGAAAAAACAATCTCAGAATGGCCTGGATAAGTCAAAGCGTTTTAAAGTTATCACCACATAAAGTGACACTTGTCAGATTTGCAAAAAATGGCCTGGTCCTGAAGGTGAAAATGAGCCCGGTCCTTAAGGGGTTAAACTATTAATAAAATAGAGACAAATACACAGATCTTTTTGCTCTTGTTGAAGGGGTTGTTCAGTGCTCTAACATTCCGGTCTTAGCCCGATACACTGGAAATGCCCACTTAGCCAGTCACTCAGTGAGGCAAGTCACCAATGTGGCCAGTGACTGGCAGAGCAGCATATCCTGCCATTTCCTGTGTGTGGAGTCCAGGAACCAGGAAGAAGAGAAGCACTGGAACGGCATGATTGGGGGAATCAGTGAAGTCTAGCCTTAAAAGGATTGTCTCACTTTAAGAAGTAGCATTTATCATGTAGAGACAGGTAATATAAGCCAGTTACTAATGTATAGTTAGTATCCATAATGCTTCCTTCGCTGGCTAGACACATTTTTCCATCACATTATACACTGCTTGTTTCCATGGTTACGACTAGGGGTCGACGGATTATCGGTTTTACCGATATTATCGGCCGATATTCACGATTTTGAACGTTATCGGTATCTATTTTGCCGATATACCGATAACGTATTGGGAACACAGAACACTCTCCTGTCAGCGCTCTCTGTGTTCCCTCAGCAGCACAGGGGAGAAGGAAGCAGTGTCTCCTCCCTTCCCTGTGCTGCTGCTGCCGCCAATTAGAGGAGAGAGGACAAAAGAAGGGGAGGGGCTGTGGCCACCGCTACACCAATGAAGATAAGTCTTTCATTAATTCATATACAGGAGGCGGGAGCTGGCTGCAGAATCTATGAGCGGTAGCTGCGATCCGCGGTAGTTAACCCCTTAGGTGCCACGGATCGCCGCTACTGCTCATAGAGGTTGGGAGCCGGCTATGTGATTCTGCAGCCAGCTCCCGCCTCCTGTATATGAATTAATGAGAGATTTCTCTTCAATGGTGGCGCAGTGCGCCCCCCCAAGCCCCCTAGTATTAATCATTGGTGGTGCAGTGCGCCCCCCACCCCCATCCCAGTATTAAAAACGTTGGTGGCGCAGTGCACCCCCCACCCAAGCCCCCCATCCCAGTATTAATCATTGGTGGCAGTGGCCACAGGATCCCCTCTCCCCTGCTCCTCCGATCGGAGCCCCAGCTGTGTAATCCTGGGGCTCCGATCGTTTACCATGGCAGCCAGGACGCTATTGAAGCCCTGGCTGCCATGTTCAGCTCCCTGCTGCTGTGTGCACAAAGCACAGAGCAGCAGGGACCGTGTGAGGTCCTATTCAGCCTGATAGAGATCTATCAGGGTGAATAGGACAAGGGTTCTAGTCCCTAAGGGGGCTAAAAGTTAGTAAAAAAAAATAAAACACAAAAATATTAAGTATAAATGAAAAATAAAGATTTACAAAAAATAAAAAATACACGTTAACAATAAACATATTAATTTTCAGCAGATTTGTGTAGGAATTTTTTTTTTTCAAAAATGAAAATTCACTGAATATCGGTATAAATTATCGGCCTGAAAGTTCACAAATTATCGGTATCGGCCCTAGAAAAATCAATATCGGTCGATCCCTAGTTACGACCACCCTGCAATCCAGCTTTGGCAGCCGTGCTTGCACACTATGGAAAAAAGCACTGGCCTCTCTGAAGGCCAGGGCCATAGGAGTGCACATAGGCCGCAGCTTTTTCCTATAGTATGCAAGCACGGCCACCGATGCTGAACTGAATGGTGGTCGTAACCATGGAAACGACAAGCAAATAACGTGATGGAAAAATGAGTCTAGCCAGCAAAGGAAGGAATATGGACAATCACAATACATTAGTAAGTGCCTTGTATTAACTTTCTCTACATGATAAATGCCATTTGCTGAAGTGAGACAACCCCTTTAACCAATGTTTTTGGAAATTAACCATCACAATCTTCTTCAAAAGTAAAAAATGATGAACAAATTCCACTGCTGCCAAAGGTTTGTTGCGCAGTGAGACACGTCTATAAAACAGGAACAGCAGCAACATGTGGTATTCCACAAAACAATTAAATTAGGATGCTCCATAACAGCTTTTCACTTCAAGCCTAAAATTAGATATTAAAAATACGTGGAAGTCAACACTTTGCTCCCAGTTCCACTCAAGGGGATAATAAACAGTCAAACGAGGAACATTAGAACGCTGTGCAAGCGCTAGTGTAAACTGCTCTAGGGTTGATGAACAATGTCATACAAAAAGGCACAAAAATAGTCATTTAGCAGACTCCTTACTGAGGAAATAGCAATTTCTTCTCAAAATAAATAGCAAAGGGGAAAAAAAAAAAAAGCATTGATATCATTAAAAAGTTATAAGTTACAGTGGAACAAGTAACTGAATCCAACCATACGCACTAAAGCCCCCGTTACCTGGGCCAACTGACGAGGCAATCCGGAACGAACCATTTCCTGCTCGTCAGTGGAAAGAATAGCTGTGTTTACCTAATCTCCTCTGTAAGGGGACGAGTGATCGCTGCTATGATCGATTGTCCCCCATACAGATTCATTATTTCTGGACAGCAGATTCCAGTTCACACAGAACAATCTCCTGCCCAGAAACAACGACCATTCAGTGTCTGCAATTCACCGGGTGATTGGCACCACCTTTAGGGTTCATTCAGATGGTCGTATGTTTTCTGCTGTCTTAAAAAAAAAAAAACGGATACGCATTATTGCGGACAGTTCAGCATGTCTGCAAAAAAAAAACAGACTGCAGTCCACATTTTTGCAGACCCATAGACTTCAATGGGGCCACATCCTTATTTTCACTGACAAGAATGGTGCGTTTTATTTATTTTGCTGGGGCGTGGAACGGAAGAAAAGATGCAGACTCTGCATCTTTTGGGGCCCCACAATATCCAAGCTCTCTGACGGCACTGTAAATGCTAATCTGGTAGAAATGCCCATCTTATGGTTGCTACAATTTTTAGAATCAGAAATTGCATTAAGTGGCCACAAACAAGGCTGGGTTCACACATAGCGATGGTGCGCAACATGTTACCAGGAACTCCCGCAGTTTTGTTGAAGGGAACGCCTCTTAATAAAATAAGTGAATTTTGGACTGCAACTTTCTTAGGCTGTGTTCACATCAAAAACTGGCATAAACTAAATAATAAATGTGGGCATATATGTCTGCTTAGGGGGGGTCAGAGGACAGTTGCCAGGAGAATAATTTGGCAGACAGTTACTGTATATTAAAGGGGCTTTCCGGGAGTAGAATACTGATGACCTATTCTCAGGATAGATAGTCAATATCTTATCTGTGGGGGGGTTCGACTGCTGGGACCCCCCATCGATCATCTGAAGAGGCCGCGGTGCTCCGTGAGAGTTGTAGCTTTACAGCATACCGAGAACAGCGCCGTACATTGTATAGTGGCTGTGCTTGGTACTGCAGCCCAGGCCCATTCACTTGAATGAGACTGAACTGCACCTAGCCTGTGTGTCTGATGAATGTGATGTCACTGGTCTAAGAAGAAGCCACAGCACTCAGAACACTGCAACCTCTTCAAACAGCTGATCAATAGGCTTGGCAGGGGTCGGACCCCACTGATCATATATTGATGGCCTATCCTAAGGGTCCATTCACACGTCCGCATCCGTTCCGTAATTTTGCGGAATGGGTGCAGACCCATTCATTTCAATGGGGCCACAAAAGATGCGGACAGCACACAGTGTGCTGTCCACATCCGCATTTCCATTCCGTGGCCCCACAGCCACAGACAAGAATAGGCATTTTTATCATAGTGATGGCCATGTGCAGTCCGCAAAACGAGGAACGCACATGGCCTGTGTCAGTGTTTTGCGGATCCCCAATTTGCGAATTTCAAAACACTTGCGGATGCGTGAATGGACCCTAAGGCCTCTTTCTCACAAGCGTGACTGATTAGGTCCGGATGCGTTCAGGGAAACTCGCACCATTTTGCAAGCAAGTTCGGTCAGTTTTGTCTGCAATTGCGTTCAGTTGTTCAGTTTTTTCCGCGCGGGTGCTATGCGTTTTGATGCGTTTTTCACATGCGTGATAAAAAACTGAAGGTTTACAAACAACATGTCCTAGCAACCATCAGTGAAAAACGCATTGTATCCGCACTTGCTTCCAGATGCAATGCGTTTTTCACTGAAGCCCCATTCACTTCTATGGGGCCAGGGCTGCGTGAAAAACGTAGAATATAGAACATGCCATGTTTTTTACGTAACGCAGAATTGATGCGTGAAAAAAAAAAACGCTCATGTACACAGCCCCATTGAAATGAATGGGTCAAGATTCAGTCCGGATGCTATGTGTATGCTTCACACATTGCACCCAGACGGACAGTTGACAGGGATCTATTCTATTGGGCACAGGCAAGAACAAGAACTCTGTCCATCATCCGGTGGCGGGGTCAGCGAGCCACATCGGACTCCTCTTGCTCACTGCGCTAGTACTGTATGCCATCACAGCAGTGACGGACCAATGAAATCAGCGGGTCTCTCACTACATAAAGTTGCCCTCCCTCAGTGCAGCAGAAAGGTTCCCTTTAATGCCCAGTATATCAGATCCTGATGAGTCCTATAACCTTTAATTTTGTTGGCAGCAAACACGTAGATTTCTGCACGCCCCATTGAGATGAATGCTGATCAGATACTGATGATCTATCCTCCATTACAGAGTCGGATAGCCCTTTTAAAGAGGACCTTTCACTAGAATAAAAAAATGTAAACTAAGTATGCTGACATGGAGAGCGGCGTCCAGGGATCTCCCTGCACTTACTGTTATCCCCGGGCGCAGCTCCGTTCTCCCGGTATAGGCTCCGGTATCTTCATATGTTCGGCTCCACCCAGTTGAGCCTGCCGGCGTCTCCTTCTCCCAGGCTGTACTCGCTGGCCAATCGCAGCGCTCAGCTCATAGCCTGAGAGAAAAAAAAAACTCTCAGGCTATGAGCTGAGCGCTGCGATTGGCCAGCGAGTACAGCCTGGGAGAAGGAGACGCCAGCAGGCTCAACCCAGTTGAACTGAACATATGAAGCTACCGGAGGCTATACCGGGAGAACGGAGCGGCGCCCGGGGATAATAGTAAGTGCAGGGAGATCCCTGGGCGCCGCTCTCCATGTCTGTATGCTTAGTTTACATTTTTTATTCTAGTGAAAGGTCCTCTTTAAGATAAATGGAACTAATTTTAATTTGCACAAATTTCTGCAACATAGCAGTCTCGTGTGAATATAGCTGAAACGGGCCCGATTCAGCCTTCAAAATGCACATGAATACAAGATAGCCTTCAAGTTGGTCTTTAAAGGGGTTATCCGGTAATAAATAGTGATGACCTCTCTGGATAGGTCATCAATATCAGATCGTCAGGGGTCCGACATTCAAGTGAATGGGGCTGGAACTGCAATACCAAGCACAGCTGCTGTACCATGTATGGGGGGGGGTGGGGGGGGGGGTATGGGCTCACAGTGGGGTCTGGCTAAGGGTCCATTCACATGTCCGCAAAATGGGTTTGCACCCGTTCCACAATTTTGCGGAACAGGTGCGGACCCATTCATTTTCAATGGGGCCGCAAAAGATGCGAACAGCGCACAGTGTGCCATCCGCATCAGCACTTCCGTTCCGCAGCCCCGCAAAAAAATAGGAATTAGACTTACCGTTAATTCGGTTTCCGGAGATTCCCTCATGACAGGACAACTGGAGGTTGTTCCCCTTTGACCTTCTTGGGACAGGAAACAGAAGTTATAAGGTCCCTCCCACCTCCACCCACCAGTGTTTTTCCAGATTACTACACCAGGATGAATGCAACTGATTTATTACAATCATCAGAAAATCTTATATGCAATATTTACATAGTAGTCAGTAAGGGAGGGAATGTACAGGTGCTGTCATGAGGGAATCTCTGGAAACCGAATTACCCGTAAGTCTAATTCCTTTTTTCCAGCTCATCCCTCATGACAGCACAACAGGAGACGTACCAGATTATAATTGAAGGGGGGAACCAAGTCTAAGGACAACATATCTCAGATATTTATCATTAGATAAAAATACAATTTCATAGAATCAGGAATAAACCTGACAGAGAAACTTTTTGATTCTGCCAGAAAACGAAATCTTGATGACAGAATTTGTGAACCCAGTCGTATCTCTGAAATGTCTCTCTATCTGCATCCTTGATCAACAGACCTACC
Organism: Bufo bufo; assembly: GCF_905171765.1. NCBI lineage: Eukaryota > Metazoa > Chordata > Amphibia > Anura > Bufonidae > Bufo > Bufo bufo. The sequence goes on from NC_053391.1 coordinate 584,513,017, forward strand.
TCTGTTTCTAGACTTAAATACTTAGAGGAAGAATACATGGTCTTATTAGACGTCGGCCATAAAAAGGATGCCCTTTAGCTCTAAGCCTAGTCTATATGGTAAGTACCATTGCGTAAAAGTGACTCGCTCTAAAACCAGATAAAATATGGTTACATCATATATAACCACTACACTGAGTAACAATGTACTGTAGACCCCCATTACTGTAGACCCCCATTGCAGTTCATTCCCAAGAGCTTAATTGTTATAATCTGATAAACTAACTCCAGAATGTCTACAAGGTATATGCAAGAAACAGAGCCAAGCTGACAGCACTGGCACACGGCAGGCATGGACATCAACGATGAGGCAACCAAACTGTACCATTAACTTCATACCGGTCCAGGACAGGCTTGGTATCCCGTAGCGGGAGGGGTTGGCATGAACTCAAAGGAGAAGAAAGGAGAAAGAACTCTCCAGACGAAACCAGGCCAAGCAAGAACCCACCTGCCGACATAGCTTCAAGGTCAGAGCCAGTCTTAAGGGTTTCACAAGATCTTTACATGGCACTAGCCAGGAGACTCAGGACCTATGCAGCGTACATAGCCGCAGCTTATCTGTGTGAGCATGGCTGTAAGTGTGAATGTGGACAGAGGAAAGCACAGTCTCTATCGCCATTTTATAGCTCCCTGGGTTGGCGTGCAGTGAGGGGAGTCTCCTTCCCAGAGATGACAGAGGTGCCCTTGAGGTTATGGGTATTAGGTGCAACAAAGGCAGGGTCCCTAATGTTTGTGACATCAGCACCCTAAGGTGCAAATAGATAGAATAACAGAGGAATTTAGTTGGGCATAAGTTGACATTTACTGAAAATCGCTTGTCTTGAGGTAGGTATACCAATTTATTGCCATAGAAGGGTTAGCTATAATCCATAAAAGACTAAATCCCAGCCAGGATGGTGCTGCCTCCCAAATAATAGGTCTGGGTAAGATCTTTACTAAATTTCAGAGCTCTGGTCACATTAATGTTCCTTTAACTTCAGGCTGACCCATCCTATCTCCAGCTGTAGAGTATACTATACCCTATAAATCACATGGTCGGTATATGTCCTGCACTCCTTGAATTACAAAGAATTACCATTAGTATTGTCCACATTGTCCATGGAGGAACGTGGCTCCAAATACAGCTGTGCGGTAAACTGTAGATTGAACTACCACTCATCTCCACTAGGCTTTCCCTAATCTTTCTGTCACACTGGGTCCTTACCGGTGGTCTTCACCTTAGGACCCCTTCAGCTTTAACCTAACTTCCTGCCTCCTACCTTGTTACTTTTATTGGTCAGGGCACCAGTAGGAGGCAAGTGTGAGCCGGCCACTGCCCAGCGGCAAACGGGCACGCCAGGCACAGAGGCCATGAGGGGGGCACGCCAGGCACAGAAGCCATGAGGGGGGCACGCCAGGCACAGAAGCCATGAGGGGGGCACGCCAGGCACAGAGGCCATGAGGGGGGCACGCCAGGCACAGAGGCCATGAGGGGGGGCACGCCAGGCACAGAGGCCATGAGGGGGGGCACGCCAGGCACAGAGGCCATGAGGGGGGGCACGCCAGGCACAGAGGCCATGAGGGGGGGCACGCCAGGCACAGAGGCCATGAGGGGGGGCACGCCAGGCACAGAGGCCATGAGGGGGGGCACGCCAGGCACAGAGGCCATGAGGGGGGGCACGCCAGGCACAGAGGCCATGAGGGGGGGCACGCCAGGCACAGAGGCCATGAGGGGGGGGCACGCTAGGCACAGAGGCCATGAGGGGGGGCACGCCAGGCACAGAGGCCATGAGGGGGGGCACGCCAGGCACAGAGGCCATGAGGGGGGGCACGCCAGGCACAGAGGCCATGAGGGGGGGGCACGCTAGGCACAGAGGCCATGAGGGGGGGGCACGCTAGGCACAGAGGCCATGAGGGGGGGCACGCCAGGCACAGAGGCCATGAGGGGGGGCACGCCAGGCACAGAGGCCATGAGGGGGGGCACGCCAGGCACAGAGGCCATGAGGGGGGGCACGCCAGGCACAGAGGCCATGAGGGGGGGCACGCCAGGCACAGAGGCCATGAGGGGGGGCACGCCAGGCACAGAGGCCATGAGGGGGGGCACGCCAGGCACAGAGGCCATGAGGGGGGGCACGCCAGGCACAGAGGCCATGAGGGGGGGCACGCCAGGCACAGAGGCCATGAGGGGGGGCACGCCAGGCACAGAGGCCATGAGGGGGGGCACGCCAGGCACAGAGGCCATGAGGGGGGGCACGCCAGGCACAGAGGCCATGAGGGGGGGCACGCCAGGCACAGAGGCCATGAGGGGGGGCACGCCAGGCACAGATACATTTTTCCTAGATAAAGAATTCAAGTCAGACATAACTAAGCCACGTTGCTAGACCTGAAAGATTTAAATCTGCGACCTTGTCAATTGAATGCAGCCTGAAAATTTTAATCCACATTCAGTCCTCATTAAAGAAACTGATGATGCTACTATTGCCCGAGTTCTCATTTAGATCCACACACAGATTCTCAATTAAAGTAATTAGAACTGAGGCAATCCAGCTGGTTAAACACATGCATGGTTTACTTACCTGACAAATAGTTTGCATGCTTTACTTACCAATCTTGGAGTATGTGCTGCCAAAGCAAGCACCAATAATGTCATGCAGCTTCTGCCAACACTTGCATACGGAGCGTTGGTAAGGAGAGGAGAAAAGGCCCCATTTCAGATGCACTGAGGCACACGATCCTGCTGAACTCCATTAAGGAACAGCGGATCTAAGCTCCATGAACCCATAGACATCCATAGTGAGGTAACCACCAGCTGCATTACCCATTTCATGAGGGTTAGGAGCAAGCCAGGGGACCTCCACATAAGAGGTACTGGCACGACCACTTATAGGGTAGGAAGGATGAGGAAGAACCCAGGCCATCAGAGAACCCACCTATAGGCTTGGACTCTGCCAGGTGGGTTCCGGGCTGCTAAGGGACCTCTACCCTGAAAGGCGTTAGCGAGGCTATTCGAGACCTGGAAGGAGAGGCCGGACACCCCCCCGATCCTAGTCCCAGCCTTGGGCCCTAAAAGTTCTTGTAGAATCTCTTCAACCCTAGAGCAGGGAACCTCTCTGCAACTATCCCCTGTAAGGACAGGAAGAACACTGGTGGGTGAAGGTGGGAGGGACTTTTTAACCTCTCTGTTTCCTGTCCCAAGAAGGTCAAAGGGGAACAACCTTCTGTTGTGCTGACATGAGGGATGAGCTGGAAAATAGAACATGTCCTATTCTTGTCTGCAGACACGGACAAGAAAAGGCATTTCTATTATAGTGCCAGCCGTGTGCGGTCCGCAAAATGCAGAGCGCACATGGCCCGTGTCAGTGTTTTGCGGATTTGCAATTTGCGGACCGCAAAACAGTTGCGGATGTGTGAATGGGCCCTAAGGGTCGTCCTCCCACCTTCTGAACACAAACTTCCCATCTTTGTGCCCCAACAGTTTTACCCTGCTGCCACCCCGATATTGTGCCCACTTTGCCCCCCAATAACTATACTGCAAAAAATATGGTTCTCCCAATAGTAAAAATGCCCTGTACAATACCTCCAGTAATAGTAATGCCCAGTGCCCCCCCCCAGAATTAATAATGCACCTATAATGTGTCTCCAGCAATAATAATTCCCACCAGTAATAATAATGCCCCCTAAAATGCTACCAGTAATGTCCCCCAGTTGGCTTGTCCCACTGAAATCGATGGGTTTGGTTAACATACATCTAATGTGTATGGTCAGGTCATTGATACAACAAATCGATCACCTAAGGAGCTTCACGTGGTGCAATAATTACCCAAACTATTGCATGAAAAACTGGCTCATTTAAAGTTACTGTCGGCAGCACATCCACCGGTTACACAGGAGATGTGCCGCCAACATAAAAGTCCCGATCAGCAGATAAACAGGGGGGTGGTGGTTCGTTGACCGATTGGCCATTGACTTGGAACAGAAGTTTTTCAGGTCGATCATTAGCCTGTGTTAACGGCCCATATGGCTGCTTTCACTAGATGAAGGTTCTTAATGTTCACAGCCAGAACAGTTCAAATCTGGAGATCAGCGGCATCAGTCACCAATCACTATAACATCTGCTATCAGAGGTCATTACTATACTAGAATTAGGTAATCATATCCAGAGGGTCTTCACCTCTGAGCAACAACTGGGGTGGAGAACTACAAGGCCTAACAAGCCAGTCTGATGGGACTGATAGTCCTCCAGTTAGAGAGGAACCTGCATCCTCACAGGCCCCCTCTGCTTTTTACCAAACTTGAGCATCTCCTGTTGTACAGGTTCCCGATCTCCTGGCCCAGGATGCAGTCCAGCAGGAGGCTCACCGGATGGGCCAGTGGGAAAGTTAGTACAATGAAGATGCAGGTAAGTCACAGAGTGTTGGCCACCACAGCCAAACCATGTATAGACTAACCATAAACTCACCATACTTCTCATACATAATATAGACTTCTTATACAGTGGTCCCTCAAGTGGTAACTTAAGTTATCGGTTCGTAAGCCCCAAAATGTCATCCAAGATAAGAGAAAATGAAGATTGAAGAAAAATAAGAAGATAACTAAAGATAAAACAAGTCCTTACATATAACATCCAGGATCAGCAGCTATTTTACCAGAGAAGTGACCTTGATTGGTTGGATCTGAGGCATTGTATGTTGAGTTTAGTTTCAACTTACGATGGGTCAGAAAAGACCATTGTATGTTGAACATATTGTATCCTGAGGCCATTGTATCTTGAGGAAGCACTGTATACTCTTCCAGTCATATGGTATACATAACTCCTATCACATACTCTCCATATATACAGTAGTCCATGTATCCTATACTCGCACAGATATACTTATCTCTCTCTATATGTGTAGTTCCATGCACTGTGCCCTCTTCTGAGCCATGTGACGGCAGGCACGGTGTGCCGACAGAACCGTGGACGGTACGTGCTTTTCTGGTCAGGATAGCAGCCTGCATACACTGCTCCGGCACCAAGCCCCACAGACTGTATGGCTACCTGTACACGTTACAGATTATGCCATTATTTTCCCCACACAGATTCCTTTGCGGAAAAACAGCACCGCAGAACAGCAGCAGCGAAGTGGATGAGATTACACAAATCTCATGCACACTTTGCTTTTTCGTTCCGTGCGGATTCTGAAATTCGCAGCATGGCGATTCTTTTTACGGATTGCACTCTTTTCAATGCAAGGGAGAGATCTACACAAAACCGCAAGTAACACATGGAATTTTTGGTGTGGAACTGAAATGAATGGGTCTGCGGACTCAATAATACGATCGTGTGAATAAGCCCCAAGTGTAAGACTGCTTTCTTGCCGTCTTACATTTAGACCATTTTCTATGCCTAAACCAGGCGCAGGAAATGGCAAATGATATGGGCCTACCGGCCCGGCCCCTTCCTCGCCCACTTTTTTAGACCTGGCGTGAGCGGGAAAAAAGTCGCAGATCTGTGCCCGGAATACACCTAGTATATGCGTATTTCTGGTTAATAAATAACCCCGTTGTTTTTTTCTTCCATGTGGAAACTGACATGTTGGGTGGATTTAAAAATCTGCAGCATGTCAATTGTTTGTGCGCTCCACCCACTCTGTAGAGGGGTATTCCCCAAAAACCTCAATGGGGTTGTTAACAGAAAAAGAAAATCTGCACTAATCCCCGTATCAAACACCACACCAGATCCATAATAAACAATACGGATTTGAGCCTTTTTTTGTGCAGATTTCATGCATATTTTCTGCATACAAATCTTCACCATGTGCAGGTACCCTAAAAAGGCTTTTCTGGTAATAAAGATTTTTTTTTAGCAAGTGACCACAGTCTGCCCCCTGAAACAAAAGATTCATATTTAAAGGGGTTCTGCAGTTTTTTTTAAATAGATGATCTATCCTCTGGATAGATCATCAGCATCTGACCGGCGGGAGTCCGACACCTGGGACCCCTTGCCGATCAGCTGTTTGAGAAGGCAGCGGCGCTCTAGCAGCGCCGCAGCTTTCTCGCTGTTTACCGCAGGCCCAGTGAAGTCACGACTAGTATCAACTGGCCTGGGCGCGGCTAAGCTCTGTTCACTTGAATGAACCCCTTTAACTACTCCACACCGCTCTAGTCCTCTGCACTGCCTCCGCTGTGTCCATCTTCCGGTCCCCGCACTGTCACATCCAGTGGTGCATGATCACATGTGCTGCTCCAGACAATGACTGGCTTCAGTGGTGATGACGCCATAAGGAGCACGTCACCACTAAAGCCAGTTATTGGCTGGAATGGTGATTGTGACCATGCACCCGCCGGAAGATGGACACAGAGGCAGTAGGGGGGACCAGAGCGGCATGGAGCAGTTAAGTATGAAATTAATTTTTTGTTTAAGGGGCGGCTGCAGACACTTATTTAAAAAAATTAATAAAAATAAAAAATAATAATAAAATGTTCATTACAGGAAAAACCCCTTTAAAAGGGTTCTCTGGGATTACTATGGTTTTTAAAGAGCATTTATCTAAAAGGCAGATTTGTCCCTATGACACTGGCTGACCTGTTCCATGTGCACTTGGCAGCTGAAGACATCTGTGTTGGTCCCATGTACATATTTGCTCATATTACTGAGAAAAATGATGTTTGAATATATGCAGTTACACTTAGAGGCTCTGCTCTCTCTGCAACTGCTGCGCCCTCTGCACTTTAATTGACAGGACCAGGCAGGCAAATCATCGTCACACATGGCTCTGTCAATCAAAGTAGAGGGGGAGCAGCAGTTCCTGACCGTTTTCGGTTGGTCACTTCCTCTATGTATGACTCCATGTTGCTGTATCCAACCAAACCCATGATGCACTTCTCCTTTCTCAGCCACAGCTCCAGCCCCGCCCCTAACACCCAGCTAGTTACATAGACACTCCCCTATCACTGCCCCGCTCATCGTCATAACATCACAGGAAATAAGAAAGAGATACATGGACATGGTCATGTGACCACAGCCCAGAACAGAAAACAGTAGAAATAAGGGAGAAAGTATTCACACGACGGTGTGTATTTTGCGTTCTGAAAAATATACGGATGATGTGCGTATTTGTTTTTTTTATGACCCACTGTAACAATGCCTATCCTTGTCCGCCAAACGGACAAGAATAGGACATGCTCTATCTTTTTTGAGGGGCTGCGGAACGGACACACAAATGCGAACAGCACACGGTGCGCTGCCTGTATTTTCTGCGGACTCATTGAAATTAATGGGTCCGCATCCATTCCACAAAAAATGTGGAACGGATGCAGAGAAAAAAAAATTAATACGGTTGTGTGCAGAGGTCGCAATAACGCCTGTACATAGACGGGTCTTCTGGCGATTTTACTCCTTAAAAAAAGTCTAAGGTGTACCAATACGCCTTAGACTTTCCCTGCCTTTCATCAGCGCAGTGAGCAGCACAGGCAGCGCAGCGATGCTGCCTGTGCCTGAAATGACCAATAACAAAGCTCCTTACAGCAAGGAGCTTTGTTATTGGTCGGATTGAGCGGGCAGCCGGACCATTCGGCACACTGCTCTGAAGTGAGGAGGAAGAGTCCTGCAGCGGCGCGAGATTCTCACCGGGTGGCGCCTGGCGGGGTAAGCGGTCTTGGGCTGTGGGTCACTTCCTCCATGTGCTTACGGCGTCCTCTCCAGTGAAGAATGTGCACCCAAACTCCATAGCAACTAGATACCAACAAACTCTCCCCAGGGCACTATATGCCGGAGCATGATTTCCCTGGTCGGATGAATAAAATGATCGGGTCCGTGCCAGGCCAGTCGGGCGCAGCGCATGTTGACATGGAGACTGGGGGGGCTGATGGTGATGTTTTGGGGTGGGCTATGAGTTTGGGCGCACGTTCTTCACTGGAGAGGACGCTGTGAGCACATGGAGAAAGTGACCCTCAGCCCGACCGTCCAGAACATGAAGTAAATGGGACTATTGCAAGACTTATGATTGGTGAGCACATTAAATGAGTTTCTCATAATTAGACGGCACAATTTGTGATTGGTGCAATGTTATGTGTCCTGCTGGGATCTAAGAGGGCTTACATTTTTAGGGAGACTCCAGAAAAACCAAGGAGGGTTGGCAAATAAGCAATAGATTGTCCCAGATATCCGGACAGCCATTTTGCCTCCATTAGGTCTCATGTACACGACTGTATCCATTTTGAGGTCTGCAAATCGCAGATCCACAAAATATGGACATCCGTGTGCTATCCACATCTCCATGCTGCAAAAGATAGAGCATCTCCTGTTCTGGCGGACCCACTTAAATCAATGGGCCCGCAAGAAAATGCGGATTGCACACGGACCGCATCCGTGATTTGCGTACCGCAAAATGGATACAGTCGTGTGCTTCAGACCTTATAGTGAAAGCCACAGTGCTCATAGATGTAAAGTACAGAGACGCCAAGTACACTATACTGTGCAATAGTCCAATATACCGTGTATAAGACTGTCCTATAACTGACTCCTGTGCATTCGTCCCAGACCGCCACCCACTGCTCCCTGCCACAACCACCAGACGTCCCTGTTCAATTCTTATTGCATTGTGTTTTGCACAGTCTACCGCTCCGATCTCTACATGACAGATTTGGTGCTTCAAGAAAGGTAGGGATTTGGTCTTCTGAGAGATAAAATTAAAAAGGTCAAAAATAGCTATTTCTGCATGGAAGACATTATAGAGGAGACTGGTAATGGTTTCCTTGCCGAAATAGCAACATCTTAACATTATTTAGGCCTGTGTATTATATATATGAATTACCGCAAATTACGTACTCCTCCTCGGCTAAAAATACTCCTCAAAAATGGTCAGAGGAGTATTTTTACTCTTCCGGAAAAAATGTAGCGCGGCCTCTGGTTGTGTGAATGGGGCCTAAAAGGTAAAAGAAATGTATTATAAAATGACAGCGGACTTCAGTACTCATTATTTTAAAGTATGTTGATGCAAACCGCAAAAACCCCTTTAAAAATTACATCTGGACGCATAAAAAAAGCAGATGAGCCAAAAAATGTTTAAAAAAGAATACAAATAAAGAATGATTCTATGCAAGGTCTCATACAGACGAGCACACTCTGCCCTAGCGGCCACGATGCAGATACAGCACCCTCCATGGATTTGATTTACAGAATTAAAGGATAACTTATATTTTTCAACCGCTCCTCACAAGACGTCTTTCTGACTATATTCTCAAGATGGCCGCCAATGCCCTTACCCTGAGGCTAAGACCTCCCTCCCTAAATACCCAGAATTCATTCGGCTCATCTCGGGAACGCGCAGCCTCACCCCAACCAGTCGGCTTTCTCCAGACTTAAACACGCCCTCTTCCTCCTGAGTAGTTTTTTTGTGAATTTTTATCGCAAATATCGGCACTATCCCGGTCCGACGGGAGCACGCACGCAGCGTTCGGGACTGCCCACTAGGGTTGCTGCGGGTATCGAAATATCGATACTTTTGTCCCGGTATCGATACGATACCGGGATTTGATATTTTTTATTTTTTGATTTTTTTTTCTTACATATAAACAATGTAAAAAAGATATCTGGTCACAGAGAATGAACACGTTTGACAGGTACATTTAAACAATGTGTTACTTTGGTGCTAGGCAGCGTACATACATACAGAGTCATCTAGATCGAAAGATGCCCTAAATTAATGTCAATTCTCTGTCGCACATATCAAAACAAAGCCAACCCCCCCCCCCCCCCAAACACCAGAACCCCCCCCCCCACTCCCCCCCAACATACCTGGCCTGGTACGGCCGCCACGAGGGGCGGTAGGACGCTCATGCCCCTCTCTAGGGTATTTCACAAACCTACATAGGGGCAGATCCTATTTAATGTGGACTAATTGTAATGTTTATTTATTATTTATTATTTAGAGGTGATAGAAAATGTATTTGTTTATATTAGGGCTTGGCCACAGAGAATGGGGGGTCATCAGTTCCAGTCCGGATATTTCTTCTTGCCACCTCCCCTATCTATGACCCTATTTCTGAAATATAGCTCATCCCGCGCCGTTTCATACACTCAAAGTTTGTTACTCTTGCCATTAAGCTTTGCCATTCATTTATTGTTGGCGATCTATCTTTCACCCATTGTCTCAAGATTATTACCTTAGCCAATAGAAATCCCTTCAGCCAGTAAACCTGTTCGTTTTTAGTAGTTTTATTTTTGTACTCGGGGGGGAGGAGTCCAAGCACAACTACTTGGATGGTTGGAGGGGGGCTATTCCCGCTTAGTGCCGCCATCTCCTGGAATATGCTGCCCCAAAAGGTCTTGATAACTGGGCAATCCCACAGCATATGTACATACCCTGCAGCTACAAGAGAGCATTTCATGCAACTAAATTCTTGTCCCTTGTTACTATACATTTTAGATAAAAGACTCGGGGTAACATATAGACGGTGTATTATTTTAAATTGTGTCAACCGGTGTTGTCGTGAGAGGGAAGCCTTCTTAATGTTTTGATATATTTCCCGCCATTGTGAAGGGTTACATTCCCCTATATCCACCTTCCATTTATCTACACTTTTAAATTTAGTGACCGTGCTTAATTCCTCGATAAATCTCCTATATATTAATGAGACCCTAACTTTATTCCCTACTATATTATAACAAAATAATAAAAACCTCTGAGTGGTTGTTGTCAAAAGTATTTTTTTAAGTGTGCATGCTAATGCATGTTGTAATTGGAAATATCTATAGTGTTCTAATGCAGTTATTGGTGTCTGCTGAAACAATTCCCCTATTAATTTAATTTTCCCTTTCGTGTATATATGTGAAAATAACGTAATACCTCTCCGAGTCCAATAGTCGTTTTCATTAAGGGCCAAAAACTCTGTTAACGCAGGGTTGTCCCATAGCGGGGTAAAATCCAGAACTTGAGGGGCCTGAGTAAGTACCTTAATTTTATTCCAGGTCTTCTGTAGCGCTGCCCCGATGGGACAGACAAAATCCGCACACTCCAGAAGCCTGGATTCCAATATGCTGAATATATTGTATGTATGCTGTTGGCGTTGCCCTAGAATATGGGTTAATAGTACTCCATCCCCCGTATTGACACACCACTGTAGTTGTGAACACAAGTAATAGATTTGAAAGTGAGGCAAGCCAAGGCCACCGTTATTTGCCGCCATTCGCAGGTATTGTAGCTTGATGCGAACCCTTTTTCTGCCCCATATCAGGTCATTTATCAATCGATCAATCAGATTAAAAACACTATCCTCAATCCAGGCAGGGCAGCAACTAACCGTGTACCATATCCAGGGCAACAGAACCATTTTAATCAGCGCAATTCTATTAATCTGCGAAAGCGGAAGTTTCTGCCAGACCCTTATTTTTTCCCTTATTTTCCCGACTAGGGGAGTAACATTTAATATATTGTAGTCCCTGATGGTGCTGCCAATTTTTATCCCTAGATAATCTAAGTGGTCTGTTGGGGCAATAATTCTGACCCTGAGATCGTTCAAGGGGGGTATCCGATTCAGGGGGAAGAGTACAGACTTTACCCAATTTATCTCATATCCGGCAATTCTACCAAATTCCTCTGTTATCCGCATAACATCTGGGACGCTTTTCCATCCGTAATTCAGATAGAGCAATACGTCGTCTGCATATAGACAGATCTTATCGTCCGTCCCTCTCCCCCCGAACCCCACTATACTAGGTTCAGCCCGTATCCTGCAGGCGAGGGGTTCCATAAAAATTGAAAAGAGGAGTGGAGAGAGTGGGCATCCCTGTCGTGTCCCCCGCTTTAGGGAGACGGCAGGGGTAAGCACCCCGTTAACATTAATTCTGGCCGTTGGTCCACTATATAGCAATTTGACCCATCCAATAAATTCCTGTCCCAGGTTCATCCTATGCATGACACGCCAGAGGAAGGACCACTCCACCCGGTCAAACGCCTTAGCGGCGTCCAAAGACAGGATGGAGCGGTCCTCCCCCCCTCCTATCTGGATGTTGAGAATGGTCCGGCGTATATTGGTCTGGATCTGTCGCCCGGGGATAAACCCTGTCTGGTCTGTATGGACTAGGCCAGCTATTACTTTTTTTAGCCTGTTAGAGAGAACCTTTGCAATTATTTTATAATCTGCATTAAGCAGTGATATAGGGCGATAGTCATCAACTTTGTTTCCATTTTTCCCCTTCTTCAGGATCAATGTAACAATTGCCTCCGTCAAAGACGGGGGCAGCTTGCCACATTTGCTAGATTCGTTCAGGACCTGCAGCAACCCGGGCAGGAGCACCCCCGCATGGCTCTTATATATGCCAAACGGGAGTCCATCCGATCCGGGCACCGAGGAGCCCCGGGTCTCATGCAAAGCCACCTGTAGCTCACCCAAGGAGATGGGGGCGCTCAAGAGGGCCGAGTCCAAATCCGACAGCACCGGGATCTTGACCTGTTTTAAAAAGTCGTCTATCTTAGTCTCCGTATCATCAGCTCCAGAGCAGTAAAGGTTGCTGAAATATTTAAAAAATTCTCCCTCCATCTCCACTCCTCTTTCCAATCTGTGCCCGTCACCTGTCAGTATTTGTCTAATTTTTTTGGGGGGGCTTTTGATTCGCTATGATAGAGACCAATAGCTTACCTGGGGTACCGCCCTCACAAAAATGTTTATAGCCCATAAAAAATAATTGATTCTGAGCTTTATTCCTCATATAGGTTATATAGTGGTATTTAGCGGATTTTAACTTAGTGCGTGTGCTCGCGTCGTTATGTATTCGGATGCAACCCTCTAAATATGCAATGTTTGCTTCCAAATTTTTTTGCTCTTTAAAGAATTCATTTTTCTTCCTTTTTATTCTGTAAAAGTATAGCCCACGAATAAACGCCTTCATGGCATCCCAAACAAAATGGACATGTGTTGTACCAATGTTCTCTTGCCAAAATTGTTGCCAAAGTTCTTTGTCGATCCCTTCGGAGTCGTTTAGTATGGTTAACCAGTGCTCGTTCAATCTGAACGATCTAGTAGTCCCGGCTTGTTGCCCGATCTTCATTACCAGTAAAATCGGTGAATGGTCGGAGATGCCGTGGATCTCATATGTCATTTTTAAGATGGAGTCGAGCATCTCACCATTGGCCAAGGCAATATCAATCCTGGACATAGCACTATATGATTTACTAAAGAAAGAGAATACCTGTTTATTACCATAAAGCCATCGCCAAACATCTATTAGTCCTATCTCCTCGCAAAAACCTCGAAGTAAGGCGTACTTTCCCTGCAAGCTTTTCCCCGCAGCTGAAATTCTATCCAACGTCGGGTCCAGGACGCAGTTAAAGTCGCCACATATTAATACCGGGGACCGCTCTCTATTATACATGAAAACCGTCAACTGATTTAGGACTGTCATTGCGAATGGTGGGGGGATATACAAGAAGGCTAGAACACACTTTCTACCGTTCCATTGAGCATAAAGGAAGATGAATCTCCCATCTCTATCAATCAACTGGTCCAGTAAGATAAAAATCAATGCTTTGATGTACATATACACTGATCCCTCGGGAATATGACGAAAAGCCGGAGTGGAACTGATGCCCCGCCCATCTCTTTATTAGATATTCTGGGATATCAGGTGTAGCGTGCGTTTCCAATAAGGCAACTATTGCGGGGAGATGTTGAATAATCAGGTCAAAGACCACAACCCGTTTCGTTCTATCACCCAATCCACGCACATTCCATATCATAACTCTGTTATTTGTCATGTCATGGAGCTATAAAAGGAGCGTCCGTCGCCCCCCCCAAGGGCAGCCGCAACCAGGCCAGAGCCCACCCCCACCCAATCCCCGCATCCCACCCCATCGCCCAAACCCACCCCTCCCAAGCCGCCCCTCACCCTCCTACCCCCCCACCCACTATCCCCCAAACTGGTTCACTGATGCGACGCATCTTGTCAACCTCTTATATTTCGCCCATCCGTCCATGGGCCCACCCCCCATCGTCCCCACCACCCCCTACGTCCAGACATCCTCCCTCTACCTCAGCCGACATCATGTTGTCGATTCTCTAACAGTATCCAGCCATTCTAAGGCTTCTCTAGGTGTAGGGAAGAACATTACAGTGTCCCTATAGACCACTCTTAGTTTGACGGGGTATAGCATGGAGTATTTGATGTTGGCATCTCGTAATCTTTTCTTTATGTCAAAGTAGTCCCTGCGCTTATTTTGGGTGTTCCTAGAGAAGTCGGGATATATTTGTATCAAGTTCCCATTGAGGGCAATCTCCTTTAATTCCCTCTTACGCCGGAGCACCCAGTCTCTGTCGCTCGAGGATAGTATCCTAATCAAGAGGGAGCGAGGAGGGCCACTCGGCGGAGGCTTTTTAAAAGGGATTCTGTGCGCTCTCTCCACGCAGAGCACGGGGGCGTCCCCTCGGACTCCCAACGTGTCCGTCAACCATCTTTGTATGAACTCCACGGGGTTCCCCCCCTCTACACCCTCAGGGAAGCCGACGACACTCTCAGGTTGTTCCGACGTGCTCTATCCTCCATATCTGTTAATCTCGCATTGATCTGTTTATTTTCCTTATCCAAATCATTTATTCTTGTACTCATCTGTCGCTGTTCTATTTGAACCGTTGATAAACCAGTTTCAACATATTTAATACTGGCCCTAATTTTATTCATATCATCTCTAATCAGAGTTAACTCCGCCTGCAGTGTCTTTACCGTGGTGGAGATGTCTATGACCGATTGATTAGTGGTCTGAACCACCGTCAGTATGTCTACCAATTTACTGTCTATAGTGTCTAGTCTGCCCACATCAAATCCCCTGTACTGTTCCGTCAGTATCGGCGGGTCCCCCTGATATTTATGATTTGATATTTATTGATACTAGGCTGCCCTACTGCGCAGCCTAGCATCAGAGAATATGGAGCGCGCTGCTGTCAGCGCGCTCATGTTCCCTCAGCAGCACAGGGAAGAAGTCATCAATCTCTCCCTCCCCCCTGAGCGGCTGCTGCCAATAAGAAGAGAGAGGGGCGGGCACACTGCGCCACCAATGATAGTTAACCTTTAATATAGGAGGCAGGTGCCGGCAGCAGAATCACATAGCAGACACCCTGCCTCTGACAGGGAGGCACCAAGGAGTTAACTGCCGCTGATCTGCTGCCGGCACCTGCCTCCTGTATTAAAGGTTAATCATTGGTGGTGCAGTGCGCCCCCCCCCCCCCCCAGTATTAAAATCATTGGTGGCGCAGTGCGCCCCCCTCCCCACTATTAAAATCAGGGTCTCCTCCCCTTCTCATTGGTGGCAGTGGCAGCTTCTGATCGGAGCCCCAGCAGTGTAATCCTGTTGCTCCGATCGGTTACCATGGCAGCCAGGCAAGCTCTTGGCTGCAATGGTAATCTCCCTGCTGATGTGTGTACTATACAGGGCAGCAGGGAGAGTGTAAAGTCCTATTCACCCTAATAGAGATCTATCAGGGTGAATAGGACAAGGGATGAAAAGACCCCAGGTTCTAGCCCATTAAGGGTGGAAATAGTTATTAAATAAAAAGTAAAAAATTAAAAAGTAGAAAAATAAAATTAAATAATAAAATTATTAGGTATAGATCACCCCCTTTCCCAATTTTACATATAAAATATATAAACAATAAATAAACATATCACATATTGCCACGTCCGAAAAGTCCAAACTATTAAAATACACTGCTCAAAAAAATAAAGGGAACACTTAAACAACACAATGTAACTCCAAGTCAATCACACTTCTGTGAAATCAAACTGTCCACTTAGGAAGCAACACTGAGTGACAATCAATTTCACATGCTGTTGTGCAAATGGGATAGACAACAGGTGGAAATTATAGGCAATTAGCAAGACACCCCCAATGAGTGGTTCTGCATGTGGTGACCACAGACCACTTCTCAGTTCCTATGCTTCCTGGCTGATGTTTTGGTCACTTTTGAATGCTGGCGGTGCTTTCACTCTAGTGGTAGCATGAGACGGAGTCTACAACCCACACAAGTGGCTCAGGTAGTGCAGCTTATCCAGGATGGCACATCAATGCGAGCTGTGGCAAGAAGGTTTTCTGTGTCTGTCAGTGTAGTGTCCAGAGCATGGAGGCGCTACTAGGAGACAGGCCAGTACATCAGGAGACGTGGAGGAGGCCGTAGGAGGGCAACAACCCAGCAGCAGGACCGCTACCTCCACCTTTGTGCAAGGAGGAACAGGAGGAGCACTGCCAGAGCCCTGCAAAATGACCTCCAGCAGGCCACAAATGTGCACGTGTCTGCTCAAACGGTCAGAAACAGACTCCATGAGGGTGATATGAGGGCCCGACGTCCACAGGTGGGGGTTGTGCTTACAGCCCAACACCGTGCAGAACGTTTGGCATTTGCCAAAGAACACCAAGATTGGCAAATTCGCCACTGGCGCCCTGTGCTCTTCACAGATGAAAGCAGGTTCACACTGAGCACATGTGACAGACGTGACAGAGTCTGGAGACGACGTGGAGAACGTTCTGCTGCCTGCAACAACCTCCAGCATGACCGGTTTATTGGGTCAGTAATGGTGTGAGGTGGCATTTCTTTGGAGGGCTGCACAGCCCTCCATGTGCTCGCCAGAGGTAGCCTGACTGCCATTAGGTACCGAGATGAGATCCTCAGACCCCTTGTGAGACCATATCCTGGTGCGGTTGGCCCTGGGTTCTTCCTAATGCAAGACAATGCTAGACCTCATGTGGCTGGAGTGTGTCAGCAGTTCCTGCAAGACGAAGGCATTGATGCTATGGACTGGCCCGCCCGTTCCCCAGACCTGAATCCAATTCAGCACATCTGGGACATCATGTCTCGCACTATCCACCAACGTCACGTTGCACCACAGACTGTCCAGGAGTTGGCAGATGCTTTAGTCCAGGTCTAGGAGGAGATCCCTCAGGAGACCGTCCGCCACCTCATCAGGAGCATGCACAGGCGTTGTAGGGAGGTCATACAGGCATGTGGAGGCCACACACACTACTGAGCCTCATTTTGACTTGTTTTAAGGACATTACATCAAAGTTGGATCAGCCTGTGTGTTTTTCCACTTTAATTTTGAGTGTGACTCCAAATCCAGACCTCCATAGGTTGAAAAATTTGATTTCCATTTTTTTATTTTTGTGTGATTTTGTTGGCACATTCAACTATGTAAAGAACAAAGTATTTCAGAAGAATATTTAATTAACTCAGATCTAGGATGTGTTATTTTTGTGTTCCCTTTATTTTTTTGAGCAGTGTATATTTTAAAAAAAATCTCCTATGTAGTGAACGCTGGAACAGAGAAAAAAAATATATAAATAACAACTGAGCGAGTCGCCATTTTTTTAAATGCAGAAAGCACGTGGCTTTTTTGGTTTTATTTTTTTCGCGTGGTATGTAATATCGCAATACTTTTTTATGGTATCGAAATCAAATCAAAATTTTGGTATCGCAACAACCCTACTGCCCACTACTACGTCTTCCGTCTTCTGTATATAGAAGATAGGAGACGGAAGACACCTAGAAACGCTGTTTTAGCCGCACCACTGAAATGCCTGGGGGAGGAAAGAACATGCTGCAATTACTAGGTAATTCAATACCTATACAAAAGTATTAACTAGGGAACTAAGGTAAACTTAGTCAGACCAATCCAATTACCTAAAAAAATAAAATAATAATAAATTTTTATTTTTTTTTATTTTTTTTATATGACAGTTACCCTTCAGATCTACTCTGGCACCTCCTTAGGAGATTCCACCACAAGAGAGAGACAAAATAACACCACGCTGTCCGGTAATATGACAAAGACCTATTGAACGGGGTCGTCAGGGGCCATTGCTGTCCTGATGGATTCAATATTCCCATCATTTTTGTCTTTCTGCTCACATGTACACAGACTGAAGAGGACACGAAAGAGGAGAACGAACAGAAATAAGGGGGAACCAAAAACAGGAGTCAGCCACGTGGATTGTAATATAACCAATGAATGGTTCTCAGAGTTAGGTCTCATACACACAACTGTTGGTGTTTTTGTGGTCCACAAATTGCGGATCCGCAAAATAAGGATACCGGCCGTGTGAGTTTCGCAGTTTGCAGAACCGAACGTCCTGCTCTCTATAAAATAGTCCTATCCTTGTCCGTAATGCGGACAATAGGACATGTTCTATTTTTTGTGGGGCTGCCGAACTGACTTACGGATGTGGACAGAACACGATGTGCTGTCCGCATCAATTGCAGCCCCACTGAAGTGAATGGGTGCGCATCAAATCCGCAAAAAATGCAGCCCTGAGGGTGCATTCACACTACGTTTTTTGCGGTCCGCAGAAATTCAGAGGGCATCCTTTTGCAGATCCATTGTAACTATGCCTATTCTTGTCTGCAAAACATACAAGAATAGGACATGTTCTATTTTTTAGCGGGTGCTGCGGAAAGGACATATGGATGGAGAAGTGCTGTCCGCCTTTTTGTGGACCCATTGAAATGAGTGGGTCCTCATCCTAAATGCAAAACATGCGAATTGGATGCGGACCAAAAATACGGTTGTAGGAATGGAGCCTTAGGCCTTCTGCACACTACCGCATTTTTCATCTGTTTGCTAGCTGCTATTTTTGTTGAAAGCACATGGACCCATTGAATTCTATGGGGCCATGCATACATCCATATTTTTGGCAGATCTGTGTGGCTGTTTCACAAATTATACAACATGTCCTATTCAGGTCCATTTTGCAGATGAGAACAGCCATTTCTATTGATGGGAGTGAGAAAGGTGGAGTGTACACGGAAGGTATCCATATTTTACGGATTCGTGGATTGCGGACCGAGATACGGATATGGTTGTGCACCCGCATGGTTTCCAATTTTAATCACGACATCTGGTACCACTGCTGTAGCTTTTGAGACAGAACAAGCCTGCAGATCTTCTTAGCAGAGGACATGAGGGTGAAGGACAGATACAACTTCTCCTCTTTCTGAATTCACTCCTGGTTTTGGCTTCCAAAACAGCACCAGGAACCCTGACTGTGTGGCCCTTCCCTATAGCAGGTCCTATAACTGTACTGGCCAGTAGGACTCCAACTGGAAAGTAGAAATGTGAAGCTATTTTAGTGCCAATCATTAATGGCTGGACGGCTAATGACAATAGTTACATCTATGGACAGCCTCAAAAAACATGATCCTGACTGGGAAGAAAATTTGGCCCCATGGTAGACAAAAGAAGGGATTACCAGCCTCAGAACTGAATACCCTACTATTGAAGGTGGCTTCAAAGCATCTTTATCAGAGCTGAATGCTCTTGAAGAACAGTCTGTGTAACTGGTAGAGCAGGCTCGCTCTTCACTACCGCAATCATGTAACCACATAGGACCTGTATGATGGGATGTGAGACACTAATATGTCAATGTAAGGCCTCTTTCACACTTGCGTTGTCCGGATCCGGCGTGTACTCCACTTGCCGGAATTACACTCCGGATCCGGAAAAACGCAAGTGTACTGAAAGCATTCTTCCAAATGCTTTCAGTGTTACTATGGCACCCAGGACGCTATTAAAGTCCTGGTTGCCATAGTAGTAGGGGGGAGCAGTATACTTACAGTCCGTGCGGCTCCCGGGGCGCTCCAGAATGACGTCAGAGCGCCCATGCGCATGGATGACGTGATCCATGCGATCACATGATCCATGCGCTTGGGGCGCCCTGACATCACTCTGGAGCGCCCCGGGAGCCGCACGGACGGTAAGTACACTGCTCCCCGCTACACTTTACCATGGCTGCCAGGACTTTAGCGTCCCGGCAGCCATGGTAACCATTCAGAAAAAGCTAAATGTCGGGTCCGGCAATGCGCCGAAACGACGTTTAGCTTAAGGCCGGATCCGGATCAATGCCTTTCAATGGGCATTAATTCCGGATCCGGCCTTGCGGCAAGTGTTCCGGATTTTTGGCCGGAGCAAAAAGCGCAGCATGCTGCGGTATTTTCTCCGGCCAAAAAACGTTCCGTTCCGGAACTGAAGACATCCTGATGCATCCTGAACGGATTTCTCTCCATTCAGAATGCATTAGGATAATCCTGATCAGGATTCTTCCGGCATAGAGCCCCGACGACGGAACTCTATGCCGGAAGACAAGAACGCAGGTGTGAAAGAGCCCTTAGAAAACCTACTAGTAATTACGGGGAAGGGTTCAGAATTTGATAACGATTCTACTGAAAAGTCACAATAAATCAGAATACGGAACGGAATATCCAGGAACACCACAAAGTAACCAGATCTCACACCGAGCACGGTAAGGGGTCATCCAGACGGCTGTATGTTGGTGACTGCATACGATCCGCAATTTGTGGATCGGATGTGGACCCATTGTCACAGCGTAGGGGAGGAACACCAGAATGATAACAGAAGGAAAATGACCAGAAACTAGGCCTCAAGGGTAGGGAAAGGGAAACGGTAACCACCTAGGAAACCCTAAACCTGACTCCTGTCAGTGTGAATAGACCCTGAAGGTGGGAATATTCATACACCGGAAACCTAGGCCCTAGTAACCCTGAATAGCCCTAGGAGTAGTGACAGGGTCTGAGACTACTGGTTCCTTCCCAGATGAACGAACCAGCGTCTCCCTGAGGCCTAGTAAACAACGAACAAATGGGAACAACAAAATACAACGAGAAGTATACTCATCTTCAAAAGAAAATGGATGAGCAGGAACTCAGATGAGAACCACACACCAGCTCTTCCAACGCCAGGCAGATAATATAAACCACATGGTAAGAGGTACGAGTCCAGACTAAACAGAGGAGCAGTAATGACCACAAGCTACACCTGAGACAAGAGGTGTGGTCATTACCAACAACAACACTGCAATAAGTGAAAACCGAGAGGCTGTCAGATAACCTCAAGTGCAGCCAGTCTCTCAGATCTTCTAACCTCTGTCACGGGAGGGATCGTGACACCCATTCATTTCAATGGGGCTGCAAAAGATGCAGGCAGCACGCCGTGCTTCAAATAGGCGGACAATAGGCATTTCTTTCATAGGACTGGCCGTGTGCGTTGTGCAAAATGTGGAAAGCAAGCGGGCCGGTATCAGTGTTTTGCGGATCTGCAATTTGTGGACCGCAAAAACACATACGGCCATCTGAATGAGCCCTAAATGTACCACGCACCAGAAGACTAATAACATGAGTGTGTTCAGAGATGGCTGCTTTTCCCAGACACTGTTCCTCTGACTGTACTCACATTTAGGGTGCTGTGAGTTCCTGCCTGAATGCAGATCTACTGCACCCTACTCATAGCATCATGTCAGTTCAGTACAGTAGACCTATAATCAGGAAGGATTTCACAGCATCAGAAATCGTCACGATGCTGCGAGTGCAGTAAGAGGAGCAGTATTCAGCCATCATGTGGAGATTGGTCACCAGAGTAAACAGGTTAGGGTGAAACTGAAGGGGGCGGTGGCAAGGGCTAGAAGGCGGCGTGCCGTCACCACAACAAATTAATCTTCATTCGATTTCTGTTCAAGCGCACTGACTGCAGGAGAATAAGCCTAATTTATAACAAGGTCAGAATCTTGTAAAAATGTGGCGCATCCTCGGGCAGCGCAGGGGTTATCATCAGCGCAGAAAGCGCCAGTCTTGATAAATCTCCACTATAGTCTGGATGGACTCTGCGGCCGACGTCTGTTTGCGGTTTAGCTCCATTCAATGAGGCTAAACTACAAGCAGGTCCATGGCATTCAAAGTGAAAACCACAGTAGAAACTGGTAGCTCTCCTGCAGAATACGCACAGTGTCAACATATAAACATTTATAACACATCTCCTCAATAACTGATAAATGTCCAATGACTACAGGATAAAATACAGGTACGTCCCCCTATCACTATCAGGGAGGTCATGGTTGCCTGTTCAAACCACCAACACAAATTGTAAGGAGGAGCGGCGCTCGGCTGTTTCTGGCAGAATTAGGCTACTTTCACACTAGCGTTCGGGGCTTCGCTTGTGAGCTCCGTTTGAAGGGGCTCACAAGTGGCCCCGAACGCATCCGTCCAGCTCTAGTGCATTCTGAGTGGAGGCGGATCCGCTGAGAATGCATCAGTCTGCCAGCGTTCAGCCTCCGCTCAGTGAGCGGACACCTGAACGCTGCTTGCAGCGTTCGGGTGTCCGCCTGGCCGTGCGGAGGCAAACGGATCCGTCCAGACTTACAATGTAAGTCAATGGGGACAAATCCGTTTGAATTTGACACTATATGGCTCAATTTTCAAACGGATCCGTCCCCCATTGACTTTCAATGTAAAGTCTGGACGGATCCGTCTGAAGCTACTTTCACACTTAGAATTTTTTCTACAATATAATGCAGACGGATCAGTTCTGAACAGATCCCAAGTCTGCATTATATGAGCGGATCCGTCTGGGCAGACACCAGACGGATCCGCTCTGAACGCTAGTGTGAAAGTAGCCTTAGGCTCCATTCACACGTCCGTATAATGAGTCCGCAAATTGCAGAACGGGTGCGGACCCATTCATGCTCTATGGGGATGGAATGGATGTGGACAGCACACAGTGTGCTATCCGCATTTTCGGAGCGTGCCCCCGATCTTCCGGTCCGCGGCTCCACTGTGTGCTGTCCGCATCCATTCCTGCCCAATAGAGAATAAATGGGTCCGCACCCGTTCCGATGCAGACACATTCACGGACGTGTGAATGGACCCTAAAGGTGGATTTAGACAGGCAATCTGCCCATGTAAAGGTGCACCAATCACACACGTTTCGCTCGGGTGATACTGTCATTTGTGCAGGCATCTAAATTATCGTTTCTGGGCAGCCGATCGTGCTGTATATAAACAGCGATCTGCGGCCCAGAAACAATGATTCTGTATGAGGACAAGCGATCGCAATATCGACCCCTTGTCCTCTGTGGAGGTGATCACTGCATATAATATCAGCAGTCTCCTCCACTGCATGAGCAGCTGACTGTCGGGAAGGAACGCTTCCTTTCTGCTGCTGCTTGGGGCATATAAATGCGCCTTTAGGATGCAGAAGCAATTGTAATTCATCATACTGAATATGTAACTGGGGGAAACGGCATTCAAAAATATAAGTGTGCGATAGATCTGTAAGCAGCGACAGCAGACAGCTCGGAGTCTGCAGGTCACCGGGAAAATGGGAAATTCCCAACAAGCCTTTGGGTCCAGGTCACAGTCCTCCTTGTGTCCATACGGTCAGCAAGTCACAGCGCTGGGCCCAGTAAAACGCCACATTTCTTCAGAAGATGCGCCGGCAGCTTTCCCTGGTAATGATGGGGGATTCCTGTGGCCGGACCACCAGCGATCATCTGTCTGTGGACTGCAAGGCTTCACTTGCACAACCCCCTTCACCGACAAGGTTGTAGTAACACTAAACCCAGTTTTTTGGGGGGTTGCTAGAGCTACAGTTATTATAAATTAGTGGCTACATACAGATCCTACTACAGACTATGAGGAGCCGACATGGCTGCCACATCAGATTTCACAAGTAGTAATGATGAGTATTATTACTGGAAAGTCCAGTATGAAGCTACACAAAAGCAGAGTAAAAGACACAAACAACTAATATCTACACAAAACCGCCATTGTGCTCCACAGGCACCCAGGACCGGGAGGGAGCAGGCACCCAGGACCGGGAGGGAGCAGGCACCCAGGACCGGGAGGGAGCAGGCACCCAGGACCGGGAGGGAGCAGGCACCCAGGACCGGGAGGGAGCAGGCACCCAGGACCGGGAGGGAGCAGGGAGCAGGCACCCAGGACCGGGAGGGAGCAGGGAGCAGGCACCCAGGACCGGGAGGGAGCAGACAGTGATGGCTGGGAGCTCAGACAGTAAGTCTGTAAAGCGTACGTTCTGTCCCAGCCCTGTTGTTAAAAACCCGCCTCCATGCAAATTCCTATTGGGTGTGTTACCTGTCACTTGTTCACACACCGCCTCCTATTGGCTGTTCAAAGCAGACCCAAGGAAAGGGGGCGTCTCCCAGGTTTGGGCCCTTTCCGAACCTCTAGGGTATTTGGGGCGTTGTGTCGCTGAGCCCGCAAGTGACATGCGGTGTGTGTGCTACGGACGAGTCAGCTCTCGGCCGCCATCTCTCACCGTGTCGACTCTCCGTTTTCTCCGAGTCCCGGCCCCGCTGTCCTCCACCAGCAACCTACAGCAGCGCGGGCGCCCCAATCCTCAATTCTCGCGAGAACAACATGGGCGGGGCAGGCTCCTTCCTCGTGACGTGCAGCGCTTCCAGCTGACTGTCAGGGGATTGGGGCGGGGCTAGGACGCTGACAACTCAGTGGGCGGGGTCGTGATGACTGTAAAGAATGCGAGCGGGTGGGGCTGAGCGACCTGACTGACAGCGGAGACCCTTGGATGAGGTGACTTGCTGTCCATGGGAATTTGGGGGAGTAAATAGGTGCAGGAGCGCCCTCTGCAGGCCATCCCGTTACTACACCTATGTGTATTATGCAAGTTGGGAGCTGCTGAGAATCCTTTAGAAACAGAGTGGACGGGTAGGTGTCATGTAGGGGGGAACCCAATCATTACAATAGCAGGCTATTACTATAATGACTGCGTTATGAAAACTGTTCAGGGGAAAAGTGTCAGTGTTGCCCATAACAACCAGTCAGGTCACTTTATACTATGATCAACTGCTTTTGGCCCCATCAATGCCCATTGACCAGGGGCGTTGCTAGGGTCTCAAAAGATTCGGGGCACAAGCACCAATGCATATGGTCTAGTTCATTGAACAACCACACAGTGTGACGCACAGACATCTTAGCTTCCTTACTTTTCTGTCATCATCCCCCAAATACTATCCTGAAGAGAAATGAGTGCGCCCCCCCATAGTAACAGTACTCCTCATAGTCCCACCAATAGTAATTCCCTTAGAATGCTCTCATTAGTAATACTGCCCCCTACTGGACCCAACAGTGATAATGCTCCCCAAGAGTGCCTCCATTAGTAGAAGAGCCCTCCAGTATTAATAATACCCTTACTGAGCCCCCAGTAGAAATAAGGCCCCCTATTGTTCCCCCAATGGTAATAAAGCTGTATACAGACCCCTCAGTAGTAATAAGGCCCCCATAGAAATAATGCGGATCTATAAGTCCCTTCTATCGAGCCCTTGTTGGACCGTCCTCTCCTGCACTGGTCACATGATGGTGACATCATCCCAGGTCCTTTTCATCTACTGCATTTAGAACTGATCACATGACCTGTGAGGTCATCACAGGTCCTACAGCTCTTGCAGTGCATTAGATTCAATTGTATTGCCGTCCTGAGGATGGTAATGCAGTTGTATCTATCTGGCAGGCAGGACATTTGGGGCCTGGGACAAAACATCAGGGGCCTTGACCCCGAATGTTTAAACCTAGCAACGCCTCTGCCATTGACAGCATAAAAGTCTGAGGGGTTGTGCAAACAGCAGATATTGATGACTTAGGTGGCCCTGCACAGTCAATAGCTGTCAGCCGAATGCTTGTTCAGCTGATGGCTCTCTCCAGACTCCCCCATACACATACATGCTCAGTTCAGCCGAGCATGCCTGTGTTGTCCACTAGGAGACAGCTTATGGCCAGGAAGAACAAAATGTCTCGTTCGCCCGATCCCAGGCAGTTCCCCATAGACATTAGATTGTCTGCTGTTCTCAGCAGTTTCCGCTGTGTTTGGGGGCCTTAAAGGGCATCTGTCAGCAGGATCAACCCTATTCAACCAGACGTTCTGCCTAGTAGGATTGATCCTGCAGATTAAAATGATACCTGTCTTGTGAAAATCGGTTTTGATGTTCCCAAGATAAAAAAAAAAAGGCTTGAACCCTTTGTAGAATATGGAGCCTCAGTGCAGCAAGGGGCGTGGCCAGCACTAAGAGGAGGTCCAACAAGGGGCTAGGCCCCGCCTCTTGGTGCACATAAGTCTTTATTTGCAGAAAGAATAAAATTATTTTTTCTCAGCAATGCCACAACTGATTTTCACAAGACAGGTATCCTTTTAATCACCAGTGTCAACACTGCCAGGCGGTGTGCTGGTATCATAGGATTAATCCTGCTGTCACGTGCTCTTTTAAGCTAAATGCACAAGGCATATCTGTGTGTATGGAGCCTTGTAGGCTCTGTTGGGTGCTGTATGTACTAAACGACTTACCTCTAGACGTAATCCTTCCCGTGGAGTAAACCTCCCACGGCTGAGTTCACATGGGCGAGATTTCCGCGCGGGTGCAATGCGGGAGGTGAACGCATTGCACCCGCACTGAATCTGGACCCATTCATTTCTATGAGGCTGTGCACATGAGCTGTGATTTTCACGCATCACTTATGCGTTGCGTGAAAATCGCGGCATGCTCTATATTGTGCGTTTATCACGCAACGCAGGCCCCATAGAAGTGAAAGTGCGATTTTCACGCATGGTTGCTAAGATGACAGTCTATTCACTGTATTATTTTCCCTTATAACATGGTTATAAGGGAAAATAATAGCATTCTTTAATACAGAATGCTTAGTAGGTGGTCAATTGAGGGTTAGAAAATAAAAAAATAATTAACTCACCTTCTCCTCTTGATCGCGTAGTTGCCGGTCTCTTCTTACTTCTTTAATCATGAGCTGCCGGCTAAAGGACCTGTGGTGACATCACATCACATGGTCCATCACTGTGGTGACGGACCATGTGATGTAACGTCACCACAGGTCCTTTAGCCGGCAGCTCATGATTAAAGAAGTAAGAAGAGACCAGCAGCTACGCGATCAAGAGAAGGTGAGTTAATTATTTTTTTTAACCCTCAATTGACCACCTACTAAGCATTCTGTATTAAAGAATGCTATTATTTTCCCTTATAACCATGTTATAAGGGAAAATAATAACATCTACACAACACCAAACCCAAACCTGAACTTCAGTGAAGACGTTCGGGTCTGGGTACTACAGTCAGTTTTTTATCACGCGCGTGCAAAACGCATTGCACCCGCGCGATAAAAACTGAACGGAACGCAATCGCAGTCAAAACTGACTGCAATTGGGTACCTACTCGCGCGGGTTTGCCGCAACGCTTCCGGACCCGCTCGTGTGAACTCAGCCTAATATGCAGCATCTAATAGCACATGCTGTGGTACATGCTCTGTGCACACTGCTCCGCCAGGTTTTACCAGTTATGTCTTATTGCAATGGGTTACAGATGACCCTGCTGTGGTGAATTATGTTCCTGAGTTCTGTAGAATAGCCCAGTATTCATCTAGATGTGAAGACATGCTACATCCTTGTATCGATAGGCACTTAAGTGGGCCAAGTAATTTGGGATGTGCCTTATGCCACTCTGAAACGCCAGCGAAGAAAGCGTGAAATGTAGCGCTGGGGTCCTAGGTTCGAATCCAACCAAGGACAACATCTGCATGGAGTTTGTTTGTTCTCCCCGTGTTTGCGTGGGTTTCCTCCAGGTTCTCCGGTTTCCTCCCACACTCCAAAGACATACTGACAGGGACCTTCGATTGTGAGCTCCTTTGGGGACAGCGTGATGGAAATGTCCGCTAAGTGCAGCGGAATATAGCAGTGCTATAAAAGTGAGTAAAATAGAGTGAAAAATGTAGATTCCTGAATGTTCAAGCCTTTTGGGCTATTCTAGAACGTAGCAGTAAGCTCCTTGTAGGCTACTTCCCCTGCTCAGGATAGCGCTACAGCTTGTAGATCACTGGTGGATTTCCATCATAGGAGAGATATAACCCTGGGACAATTTATTTCTATCACCCTTATAATCCATGGCCCCACTTGTATTATCCTAAGTTTAGGGCTCATGCACACAACCGTGATCGGCTTGGGAAACGCGGTCCATGTGTCGGTGCACCTCCGACCCAAACTGACTGTATCATAGTGATTTATGATCCGGGGTCTCTTGTACTGTACTCCTATAATAGCCCTGTGATCAGGCTGCATGATAAGTCACTATGATACAGTCAGGTCAGGGGAGCTGCGCTCAGCCGACCCACAGGTCCCCGGCCGATCACGGTCCTGTGCATGACATGACCCCTTCTGCACATATGTTAGGTTGTAGTATTTCCTTGACTCAACTACCTGTTCAAGACTTTTCACACGAGCAATATGGATTGTGTCAGGATCTGATCAGGGAAAAAACTGATGGTTTTCCACTCAAGTTCAATCAGTTTTTCTGCGATTGCATTGGATGCCATCAATTTTGATGCGTTTTTCACGCATATGAAGAAAGACTGAAGAATAATCTACATCTCCTAGCAGCCATCAACGAAAAACACATTGAGACATTTATTAAGCTCTTAACGCTGCTAGTGTGGCGTAAGAAAGTCGCAGATTATGGCGCACACCATAATGATATATCTTCCCCCATTGCATCCGGATTCCTACCGTTTTCACAAAAGCTCTATTCACTGCTATAGAGCCAGAGCCGAGTGTAAAACACACATTGTAGAACATGCTGCAGTTTGTCCTTAACACTGAATGCTACGTGTTCACTACACACGTCGCACGTAAAAACTCGCTCTTGTGAAAGAGGACTTAGGCCTAGAAACCATCTCACCATATGCACATAATGTAGCTGGTGAGGAGTAGGGACGAGCGAATCAACT
The DNA here is from genome assembly GCF_905171765.1 of Bufo bufo. NCBI lineage: Eukaryota > Metazoa > Chordata > Amphibia > Anura > Bufonidae > Bufo > Bufo bufo. The sequence continues at coordinate 584,541,597 of NC_053391.1, forward strand.
TCAGATGCTTCATTCTAAGTCGATTCGCATAAAACTTTGTTGTAATACTGCACGGAGTGGGAGCTCTGATGAGCCGAACTTATTACTTTGCAAAGTCTCACGAGACTGTGTAATAACTTTGTGAACTAAATTATCACTGTAAAAAACCTTGATACCGAACTCTGGTTCAGTTTCAAGGTACCACTGTGAACCAAACCAGAGTTCAGCATCAAGTTTTTTTTACAGTGATAATTAAAGGGGTTGTCCAGGATTGGGGACATTGGTGTAATAGTACTAGAGTGACATACATACATAATACATACATGTCCTACCTTTGCCACATATTTCTGAAGCGCCGTTTTCATATAGGATATTCTTAGCCGGAAGTGATTGTTTTCTTATACCCGGTGACGTACCGGGTCTCTTGCAGGCGAGCTGAAGCCTCTTCTTCCGGCTGCTCAGGGAGCCCGGTGACGTCACCGGCACTGAGGGGGCAGGCTTTAGCCATTAAAACAGCTAGGGCAGCACTAAAGCCCGCCCATCAGAGCCGGTGATGTCACCGAACACACTGCTGGACGAAAGCCTCCGCCTGGCAGTGTGTTATTGTAAACAAGAGCCTTTGCCCTGCGCGATTTAGCGCAGCGCAAAGGAGAGCATCGGAGCATGAACTGCTCCGATGCTCAAGTCAGGGGGACTGTCTGGGTGAAAATGGAGGTTTGTCCGGGTTCAGCTCTGAACCCGGACAACCCTGTCAATTCACAGTTATTACACAAACTAAACCCCAGCCGAATAACAGCATGCTGGTGATTCAGCATCCCAAAGGCAAGCGACCGGTTCCATGTAATCTTGTCATCTGCCCTCAATTCAACCGTTGTGACTTCCGGTCTGGCAGGAGCTCCTGTTTCTCTATGATATTTGAAAATCGTGCCTAAAAATACCCCATCAGGCACGAAACCGATTTCCCACGCGTCTGCTTTGGAGAAAATGCAGCGTTACCAAAGCACAGGAACAACTGTAATAAACAGCGCAGCTGCCAAAATCATGGCAACAAAAAGAGGACCTGGCAGAGAGGCCGAGCAGCTGGTCCACAGCTTCTACAGCCCGGACCGATAACCATGTGAGCACTGCGGTATTGTAGTCTCCAGCTGAAGGATCTGGAAGCATTTATCTACCCGATCCTGGCGTCTAGGATCCGATCGACGATTGCACATGGAGTCTGGTTAAGTTTATACTCCAATAACACATCCTTTCTCCCAAACACTGCAGCCTCCAGCAGTGACTTATTCTGCTCCCCACTGAGAACACATGCTAAGCAGGCATGTGTATGAGGAGAACTGGGAAGAAAGGCTGTCGGCAGAACTATCCCTCAGCTGCGGAAGGCGTATGGGCACCTTGGATAGAAATTCTAAATGCACCAGACACGTGTACCTTTTAATAAATCAAGCACAACCATCACCAATTACACCTTCTAATTTCAGGGGCATATTCACCATGGAGATAGACCATTACACTGCAATGGGGCCTGTGGTGAGGGAAAGCATGGTACCAGACATGAAACCACAGCCCCAACTAAGGGAGCTTCCATTGAGTTCAGTGGTAGCTGTATAAATGCCTAGGCACTGTGCTCCCCCTAGTGGTGACAGCATGCAAGTTTTATCACATACTTTGTGAGAAGTAGGGATTAGGGAGGTTATTCAGTAAATGATAACCTATCCTCAGGACAGGTCATCATTATCCGATCAGCAGAGGTCTGAGCCCCAGCACCCCCGCGGATCAGCTGTTTCAGGGAGCCGCCGACTTCTAACAGCTGATCAGGTGTCAGACCTCCACCAATCTGAGATTGGTGACATATCCTGAGGATAGGTCATCAATATCTATTCCTGGAAACCCCCTTTAATAGCTGTATAGGGGGAAACTTAGTGTATTTACATCACTTGTCTGGTGTAATACATTGAGAAATAAGCAGTTCAGAATGAGCCCCATATTTATAAAGCACCTCTTGCAGTCAGGTAAAATGGGTGTGGTGGAGCGAAATGGTAGTTTTTGTTATATTAAAAGGATTCCTCCACTTAAAAGGGTTGTCTGGTTTCAGGTTATTAATGACCTATTCCCAGGAATAGGTCATCAATATCAGATCAGCAGGGGGTGAGCATCCCCGCCTGGCACCCCCACTGATGCACTGTTAGAAGGGGCCGTGGCACTTGTGTGAGCACTGCATCCTCTTCAGTACTTACCTGCACATAGTATACATGTGGTACATGGTGACTACACCTTCCTTTCCCGTGAACAGAAATGGGAAGCACACGTGTGGATTTAACACAATCTGTAGGCAGTAAAGCTCGCCTAATCTACACATTACAGAAATTTACTGAATTATAGCATTAAACATCATAATTATCCTGGTCCTGAACCATTTAACTCTGATGTGGCGCTAAAAAGGCAGGAAGGTGAATATATGCAAACAGGACGCTAGGTTCAGACTGTGCAGGTAACGCATTGTAAATCCATCCATGGCTAATAGAAAAGATCCAGCACCAAGGACATGTAAAGCTGTGCGCTCCTTTATTACAGTGGTAAAATTCATGCAGCAAATCAACGACATCCATCTGTTAAGTCAACGCGTTTCAAACAAAACTGTTCTTAATCATGACTTGTGGGTTTTATCTCCATAGCTGGGTTTATAAAAGGAAATTTCTGTTCAGGTTCCTCCCCTAAATGGGGGGGGGGGGGGGGGTGGAAAGAAAGGAGGATCATGTCTGATCACTTATTCAGCTAATGGGGAGAAATCCATGGGATTTCAGTTGACAGCATAAAAAAAAAAAGCATACAAAAAGTTATCAAATAAAACCATGGTGATCATGTGGTTAAAATAGAGAACACATGCTATAAAGACTATGCAGATAAGTCAGCAAAAAGAGTACCAATCAACCACTAAATATACCATATATGGTGGCGCTAGAGTCTGCTGACAAACCGCTTAGTCTGAATGCTGGCGTATGCTGAAACCATATCATATACTATACAGGGCTGAGCCAGTCCACTTAGAGGTATAGTACAGCAAGGGCCTCATGTATGTTTTTTTGTATGTGTGTCAACTGAATCTCATGGATTTCTCCCCATTAGCTGGATGAGTGATCACACATGATCTTTCTTTCCACCCCCCATTTAGTGGAGGAACCTAAACAGAAATCTCCTTTATAAACCCAGCTATGGAGATAAATCCCACAAGTCATGGATTAAGAACAGTTTTGTTTGAAACATGTTGACTTAACAGATGGATGTCACTGGATGTCGATTTGCTGCATGAATTTTACCACTGTAATAAAGGAGCGCACAGCTTTACATTTCCTTGGTGCCGGATCTTTTCTATTAGCCAAGTTTCCCAAGGTCTTAACTTTTCCACGCACCAGGAGTTCATTGTGACAGAAGGCCTTAAGCAGGTGAGCTGGACTCCATCTACTATTTAACCACCTCCGGACCGCCTAACGCAGGATTGCGTTCCGGAGGTGGCAGCGCTGCGCAGAGTCACGCATATACGCGTCATCTCGCGAGACGCGAGATTTCGCTCAAAGCCGGCCCGCGCATGCGCATCGCGGGCCGGCAAAATTAAAAGAAGTATTTCGTCACCAGCCTGCCAGCAACGATCATTGGCTGGCAGGCTGGCGATTTTCAAAAAATCCAATCCAAAGTCATATAACAGATCATATTAGTAAATATGATCTGTTATATGGCTTGTCTGCTCCTGTGCTGGTCCTTTTCGTCGGTTGGATCCAGCACAGGAGCAGACTGAACTGTGAGTAGCACCAACACTACACCTTAGCCCCAGATCACCCCCCTGCACCCCAATTAACCCTTTGATCACCCCTTTGATCGCCCCTGTCAATCACTAGTGAAAGGAAAAAAAGTGATCAGTGTAAACTGTCACTTTTTTTTTTTCACTGGTATTGGCTGTTAGGTTTTAGGGATAGTTTAGGCCCCTTGGTTAGGTAGTTAGCGTCAGTTAGCGCCCACCCCACCGCACCGCAGTCACTTTTATTCGCTGTTTAGTGTATCGCTAATCAGCATTTGTACTTTTATAGTATCTGTAAGTGATCAAAACTGATCACGGTCAGATCTATAATAGTATTAGTGTCACCTTAGCTCGCCCTCCACCCAAAACGCAGTGTTTGCCCGATCAGGCCTGATCGGTCGCCCACACGTGCGTTCACCCACGCCCGCCCCACCGCAGTGACAAAAAATATATTTTTTGATCACTGCACATTCATTTTACACGCACTGCGGCGATAAAAAAAATCAGTTTTGATATTTTTTATCAACCGCAGCAGCCTCCGGTACTTCGCTAGCCTCCCCTTTTTAAGACAGGTTTGCTTTTTTTCTTGGGTAGTCTCAGGGAATACCCCTAAATTTAGTAGTCCAAAATGTCAAACAGGGGGTATTCTTCTGAAGAGGCCTACAGGATTCTGACCCAGTCGGATGAGGAGTGGGAACCCTCATCTGACGAATCTAGCGGGTCAGAATATGAACCTGTGGAAAGCAGTGGCTCTCTGACCCAAAGTTCGGACGAGGAGGTGGAGGTCCCTGGCAGCACCAGGCGTACCCGGCCCCATGTCGCTAGACCACAGGTTACGCAGGATCCGCTTCAAGAGCAGCAGAGTGGGGCTGTCGCTGCCGGATCACGTGGTGAGGCATACACCAGCAGCGCAGCCCTTCCTGGACCTAGTACCAGCACTGCCGTACAACCTGGTGAAGTAGCGAGCACCAGAAGGGCAGTTGAAGCTGGTACGGTGGCACGTGCAATAGTTATCCCGTCGCAGCCACCGCAAAGACGGGCCCGTAGAGTCCCTGAGGTGCTGGCAAATCCTGATTGGCAGTCACCAACTTCCGCCGCACCAGTAGTTCCCCCTTTCACCGCCCAGTCTGGAGTTCGGGTTGAGACGGCTCAAATCGGTTCGGCCCTGGGATTTTTTTGAGCTGTTCTTGACTGCGGAGCTCTTGGACTTAGTCGTGGCAGAGACCAACCAGTATGCCACACAATTTATAACCGCTAACCCGGGAAGCTATTATGCCCAGCCTTTCCGGTGGAAACCAGTCCAAGTTTCCGAACTTAAAATTTTTTTGGGCCTTCTCCTCAACATGGGCCTGACAAAAAAGCATGAATTGCGGTCATATTGGTCAACGCACCCAATTCATCACATGCCCATGTTCTCTGCTGCTATGTCCAGGACACGATTTGAGACCATCCTACGTTTTCTGCATTTTAGCGACAATACCACCTCCCGTCCCAGAGGCCACCCTGCTTTTGACCGGCTCCACAAAATTCGGCCCCTCATAGACCATTTCAACCTGAAATTTGCAGATTTGTATACCCCTGAGCAAAACATCTGCGTAGACGAGTCCCTAATACATTTTACCGGGCGCCTTGGCTTCAAACAATACATCCCAAGCAAGCGTGCCCGGTATGGGGTCAAATTGTATAAGCTCTGTGAAAGGGCCACAGGCTATACCCACAAATTTCGGCTCTATGAGGGAAAAGATCAGACCCTGGAGCCGGTCGGTTGCCCTGACTACCTGGGGAGCAGTGGGAAGACAGTCTGGGACTTGGTGTCACCCTTATTCGGCAAGGGGTACCATCTTTATGTGGACAATTTCTACACAAGTGTGGCCCTCTTTAGGCATTTGTTTCTAGAACGGATTTGCGCCTGTGGCACCGCGCAAACTAGTCGCGTGGGCTTCCCCCAACAGCTTGTAACCACCCGTCTTGCAAGGGGGCAGAGGGCTGCCTTGTGTAACGAAGAACTTCTCGCGGTGAAATGGAGACACAAGCGTGACGTTTACATGCTCTCCTCCATTCACGCAGACACGACAATCCAAATTGAGCGAGCAACCCGTGTCATTGAAAAGCCCCTCTGTGTCCACGACTATAATGCACTCATGGGAGGGGTGGACTTCAATGACCAGATGTTGTCTCCGTATTTAGTTTCCCGCAGAACCAGACGCTGGTATAAGAAGGTGTCTGTATATTTGATTCAATTGGCGCTGTACAATAGTTTTGTTCTCTACAGTAAGGCTGGGAGAACAGGATCCTTCCTCAAATTCCAGGAAGAGATCATCGAGAACCTCCTTTACCCAGGAGGTTCCGTGGCCCCATCCACCAGTGTAGTTAGCCGTCTACACGAGCGACATTTCCCCAGTGTCGTTCCTGGTACCTCAACCCAACCGTCACCCCGAAAAAGATGTCGTGTCTGTAGCAGGAGTGGAATAAGGCGTGACACCCGCTATTTCTGTCCTGACCACCCTGCCCTATGCTATGGAGAGTGTTTCCGGAAGTACCACACACAGGTACACCTAGCATAGGGATCACATCTCACCAGGACAGGCACACAGGGCTATTAGGGCCCATTCACTCACAGCTGCTGCAAACCTCTCCTTTCACCTGGGATAAAGTGCATAACGTACTTCGCCACATCTTTGGGCGATTTGCGCTTTGCACATTGTCCCATGGGGAAGGAGAGGTTTGTTCTATAAAAGGTAAAAAAAAACTAAACAAAAAAAAAAATACCGGTAAGTAAAAAAGTTAAATGTTCAGTTAAAAAAGTTTTAAAAAAGTTTCTATGTTCTGTTCAACAGTTAATAAAGTTATTGCTTTGCGGCCTGGTTTTTTCTTTTTTGTTTTGTTTTTTTTACCTTTCAGGTGGACCAACCGATCGACTAGCTGCAGCACTGATGTGCATTCGGACAGAAGCATTGCGCTGCTGTCAGATTACACGCAAGTCGGTGTATGCGGCGCTGCAAGACGAGATTTCTCCTCTGCAGTAAAAGATACGTTTGCCGAGGCATATGAGCTGAGGAGGTGGCGGTGTTCCTATACTTTGGCAAACACTTTGTATATATAAAAAAAAAAATCCCGGCAATGATTTATTCATCCACATCGATTGATGTGAATGGAGAAATCTGGTTTGCCAGGGCATACGAGCTGAAGTGGGTATGGATGTTGGGCGGAGCTCCTATGTCCTGGCAGACGCCTTTCCCCTCCTTTTTCTTTTTTTGGCAGAGATTTTTTCATCCACATTGATCGATGCGAATGAAGAAATCTGTGCCGTTCATTTTTTTTCTTTCAGCCCAGAGGCTGAACGGAAAAAAAAAAATCTCATTACCCGTATGCTCAATATAAGGAGAATAGCAGAAACTCCTAATGCTGGGCATACATGTAATGATTGCGGAGACCCTCAAATGCCAGGGCAGTACAAACACCCCACAAATAACACCATTTTGGAAAGAAGACACCCCAAGGTATTCGCTGAGGGGCATATTGAGTCCATGAAAGATTGAAATTTTTGTCCCAAGTTAGCGGAAAGGGAGACTGTGAGAACAAAATCAAAAAAATCAATTTCCGCTAACTTGTGCCAAAATTTTTTTTTTTCAATGAACTCGCCATGCCCCTCATTGAATACCTTGGGGTGTCTTCTTTCCAAAATGGGGTCACATGTGGGGTATTTATACTGCCCTGGCATTTTAGGGGCCCCAAAGCGTGAGAAGAAGTCTGGTATCCAAATGTCTAAAAATGCCCTCCTAAAAGGAATTTGGGCACCTTTGCCCACCTAGGCTGCAAAAAAGTGTCACACATGTGGTATCTCTGTATTCAGCAGAAGTTGGGGAATATGTTTTGGGGTGTCATTTTACATATACCCATGCTGGGTGAGATAAATATCTTGGTCAAATGCCAACTTTGTATAAAAAAAAATGGGAAAAGTTGTCTTTTGCCAAGATATTTCTCTCACCCAGCATGGGTATATGTAAAATGACACCCCAAAACACATTCCCCACCTTCTCCTGAGTACGGAGATACCAGATGTGTGACACTTTTTTGCAGCCTAGGTGGGCAAAGGGGCCCACATTCCAAAGAGCACCTTTCGGATTTCACAGGTCATTTTTTACTGAATTTGATTTCAAACTCCTTACCACACATTTGGGCCCCTAGAATGCCAGGGCAGTATAACTACCCCACAAGTGACCCCATTTTGGAAAGAAGAGACCCCAAGGTATTTCGTGATGGGCATAGTGAGTTCATAGAAGTTTTTATTTTTTGTCACAAGTTAGTGGAATATGAGACTTTGTAAGAAAAAAAAAAAAAAAAAAAAAAAAAAAAATCATCATTTTCCGCTAACTTGTGACAAAAAATAAAAAGTTCTATGAACTCACTATGCCCATCAGCGAATACCTTAGGGTGTGTACTTTCCGAAATGGGGTCATTTGTGGGGTGTTTGTACTGTCTGGCCATTGTAGAACCTCAGGAAACATGACAGGTGCTCAGAAAGTCAGAGCTGCTTCAAAAAGCGGAAATTCACATTTTTGTACCATAGTTTGTAAACGCTATAACTTTTACCCAAACCATTTTTTTTTACCCAAACATTTTTTTTTTATCAAAGACATGTAGAACTATAAATTTAGAGCAAAATTTCTATATGGATCTCGTTTTTTTTGCAAAATTTTACAACTGAAAGTGAAAAATGTCATTTTTTTGCAAAAAAATCGTTAAATTTCGATTAATAACAAAAAAAGTAAAAATGTCAGCAGCAATGAAATACCACCAAATGAAAGCTCTATTAGTGAGAAGAAAAGGAGGTAAAATTAATTTGGGTGGTAAGTTGCATGACCGAGCAATAAACGGTGAAAGTAGTGTAGGTCAGAAGTGTAAAAAGTGGCCTGGTCTTTCAGGGTGTTTAAGCACTGGGGGCTGAAGTGGTTAAAGAGGACCTTTCACCGATTATTACACTATGAACTAACTATACAGACATGTAGAGCGGCGCCCGGGGATCTCACTGCACTTACTATTATCCCCGGGCGCCGCTCCGTTCTCCTGCTATGTCCTCCGGTATCTCCGCTCACTAAGTTATGGTAGGCGGAGTCTGCCCTGGTTCTGCTCTAGCGCTGGCCAATTGCAGCACAGAGCTCACAGCCTGGGAGGTTATTTTCTCCCAGGCTGTGAGCTCTGCAATGCGATTGGCCAGCGCTAGAGCAGAACCAGGGCAAACTCCGCCTACCATAACTTAGGGAACAGAGATACTGGAGGGCATAGCAGGAGAACGGAGCGGCGCCCGGGGATAATAGTAAGTGCAGAGAGATCCCCGGGCGCCGCTCTACATGTCTGTATACTTAGTTCATAGGGTAATCGGTGAAAGGTCCTCTTTAAATCCATCCATGTGGGATACAGATTTTCACATTCAAATGGAGAGGAGGAACACCGCTACAGAGAAGACATGCTGCAAGTCCTCCAGGTCTTCTTCAGTGTCATTATTTAGGGTGGCTGCACACTGTGCAGATTACGTGCAGTTTTTGCATTAGGATTTTTGTGGGAATTAAAAAAAGCGCAGGGTAATAATATACCAGCAAAGTGACTGCGATTTCACAAATCTCAAGTACGCTTTGTTTATTTTCTTAGGTACAGAAACTGACCTGTTGTAAGGATTTTAAAATCTGCAGCATGTCCAGATTTCAGCGGATTTTCTGCACACAAATCTGTACCCTAAGAGCTCACTTCAGATATCTTACCATCCTGTAGTCTAATAGAGAATACAGACCAAAAAGAAACATGTTCTTTAATTTATTAATTTCCCAGCATTCACCGGCAGGGCAGATCTTGTGGCAAGGGAACCACCCCTAAAAACAGAGCCACGGAGCACTAGTGGACATACAGGAATCTGCAGGACAGGAGACCCTTCACATGGCAAACAGGATGAGGAAAGCAACCATGAGACAGAACAGTCCCATAGCTTCAGACAGGGCAAAGCCCAAGATGGCGTAGGAGAAGAGCTGCTGCTTAAGAGACGGGTTCCTGCAAGGCAAAGATAAAGACAAAGGATTACTGCAGATGTCACACAGTATGAGAACACGTCCTACTGTAAATGCATATCTCCGTATCCTGCCCATTTCAGCTCATGTACCAGTCCCACTCCGCACAGAGTATTTCTAGCATGGGCAGAGCAGTGGTACTGGATATGGCACATATAAAGAGGACTCCTGACATGTCTAAGTCAGTGTTTCCCAACCAGTGTGCCTCCAGCTGTTGCAAAACTACAACTCCCAGCATGCCCGCACAGCCTTTGGCTGTGCGGGCATGCTGGGAGGTGTAGTTTTGCAACAGCTGGAGGCACACTGGTTGGGAAACACTGGTCTAAGTAAATAATTGCATTCCACGCGAAATGTCCATTATGGAGCCTCTATTCTTATAACTATAACTCTTGTGTCATCCACATTCCTATCAGCCATACCAGCGCTGCTGCACAACTCTCAGTGCAGCACCAATTATCAGCTCTCTGTCTGCTAGGCTATTTACTAGAGATGGGACGGGGGATTCGTCGAATCCACGAATCCCTCGAATCTTGCTGGATTCGTGGACTCGAATCCCGACGTAATTTACCCGATACGAATCTGGTGGGAGGGACTGGGAGGAGGAGCTGGGGGCCGATGCGTTCACTGTGCTCCGGCCCCTCCGCTCCAGTACAGTTATAAAATGTGTATTCTATTAATAATGATTCATGCTGCCCCCTCTGTCTGTAGTACATTCAATATATCCAACTTACAGGGCTACTGACATCGTAATGCAGGCCAGCCGGGCAGACGAGCGGCAGAGTGATTGACTGACGTCACCTGCCTGCGCCGCCTGCTTCATTCATAAAGCAGGCGGCGCAGGCAGGTGACGTCAGTCAGTCACTCTGCCGCTCGTCTGCCCGGCTGGCCTGCATTACGATGTCAGTAGCCCTGTAAGTTGGATATATTGAATGTACTACAGACAGAGGGGGCAGCATGAATCATTCATTATTAATTAAATTACATACTTTATAACTGTACTGGAGCGGCAATGGGGGGTCTGTGGATTACACTGTTATAGGATGGGGGGGGGGGGGGTCTGTGGATTACACTGTTATAGGATGGGATGGGGGGGGGGGGTCTGTGGATTACACTGTTATAGGATGGGATGGGGGGAGGGGTGAGAGGCACTATGATACTGGCACATTATGGGGGGGAGGGGTGAGAGGCACTATGATACTGGCACATTATGGGGGGGAGATGGCACTATGATACTGGCACATTATGGGGGGGAGATGGCACTATGATACTGGCACATTATGGGGGGGAGATGGCACTATGATACTGGCACATTATGGGGGGGAGATGGCACTATGATACTGGCACATTATGGGGGGGAGATGGCACTATGATACTGGCACATTATGGGGGGGGAGATGGCACTATGATACTGGCACATTATGGGGGGGAGATGGCACTATGATACTGGCACATTATGGGGGGGAGATGGCACTATGATACTGGCACATTATGGGGGGGAGATGGCACTATGATACTGGCACATTATGGGGGGGAGATGGCACTATGATACTGGCACATTATGGGGGGGAGATGGCACTATGATACTGGCACATTATGGGGGGGAGATGGCACTATGATACTGGCACATTATGGGGGGGAGATGGCACTATGATACTGGCACATTATGGGGGGGAGATGGCACTATGATACTGGCACATTATGGGGGGGAGATGGCACTATGATACTGGCACATTATGGGGGGGAGATGGCACTATGATACTGGCACATTATGGGGGGGAGATGGCACTATGATACTGGCACATTATGGGGGGGAGATGGCACTATGATACTGGCACATTATGGGGGGGAGATGGCACTATGATACTGGCACATTATGGGGGGAGATGGCACTATGATACTGGCACATTATGGGGGGAGATGGCACTATGATACTGGCACATTATGGGGGGAGATGGCACTATGATACTGGCACATTATGGGGGGAGATGGCACTATGATACTGGCACATTATGGGGGGAGATGGCACTATGATACTGGCACATTATGGGGGGAGATGGCACTATGATACTGGCACATTATGGGGGGAGATGGCACTATGATACTGGCACATTATGGGGGGAGATGGCACTATGATACTGGCACATTATGGGGGGGAGATGGCACTATGATACCGGCACATTATGGGGGGGGGGAGATGGCACTATGATACCGGCACATTATGGGGGGGGGAGATGGCACTATGATACCGGCACATTATGGGGGGGGGGAGATGGCACTATGATACCGGCACATTATGGGGGGGGGGGGAGGGCACTATGATACCGGCACATTATGGGGGGGGGGAGATGGCACTATGATACCGGCACATTATGGGGGGGGGGAGATGGCACTATGATACCGGCACATTATGGGGGGGGGGAGATGGCACTATGATACCGGCACATTATGGGGGGAGATGGCACTATGATACCGGCACATTATGGGGGGAGATGGCACTATGATACTGGCACATTATGGGGGGGAGATGGCACTATGATACTGGCACATTATGGGGGGGGGAGATGGCACTATGATACCGGCACATTATGGGGGGGGGAGATGGCACTATGATACCGGCACATTATGGGGGGGGGGGAGATGGCACTATGATACCGGCACATTATGGGGGGGGGGAGATGGCACTATGATACCGGCACATTATGGGGGGGGGGAGATGGCACTATGATACCGGCACATTATGGGGGGAGATGGCACTATGATACCGGCACATTATGGGGGGAGATGGCACTATGATACCGGCACATTATGGGGGGAGATGGCACTATGATACCGGCACATTATGGGGGGAGATGGCACTATGATACCGGCACATTATGGGGGGAGATGGCACTATGATACCGGCACATTATGGGGGGAGATGGCACTATGATACCGGCACATTATAGGGGGAGATGGCACTATGATACCGGCACATTATGGGGGGAGATGGCACTATGATACCGGCACATGGGGGGGGGGGGGGGGAGGAGGAGGAGAGAGGCACTCCGCACTTGATACTGGCACATGATTAGGGGGGCATCTATGGGGACACTTACTGGCACATTATTGGGTGGCACTGTGGGGCCACTTCTTATTGGCACATTATTGGGGGGCACTATGGGGGCATCTACTGAGGCCACAAAGAAGGGGTATTTTATATGGGGGGCTCTGTGTGGTACTAGTATTATCAGGGGTATTATCTGTTTCTGCGGTATAGTATTGGGGAGCACAGCGGCACAGTATTGGGGGTGTTAGGATGATTTGTCCAGAAGATGGGAGGATGATGGAAAAGTAGTAAACTAAGATTTTTTTTTTTGTCAAACTTCAGAGACGAAAAACGGCCGAAAAATGGTGTCTGGTCTGAAGTTCTGAAAGGAGAAGATGAGGAAAGAACATCTACATCAAAGGAGACGTCACTGGATGTAAGAGGTATGGGGCGCTCTATTACCCTGTATGTTCTGTAGTGATAGGAGCAGGGGTCATAGCAGGGGTCACCGCCGTCATATAGGGTGCGACCGTGACTGGGAGGTGGAGGTTCAGACAAACTGACGCGGTCTGACTGTTTCTTACACCCTGCGTTCACACAATTATGTACAGGATTCGAGATTTGATATATTCGAGAACCTTTTCGGATTCGAAAAAAATTCGTCCCACCTCTACTATTTACACTACCTGTATCATCTATGCCCTATAAGCTCCTGATGAACGGAGAAACACGTCAAGCAGGGGGTACGATTATTAGCCAGACTTAGATAATAGCGGTAGCAAGGGTTCCGTGAGATCATGGAATCTAATACAGTACATGGGTCTCAGATGGCTAGCTACCATTAGCTAGCTACCCGATACTGGGGTGACAGCACTGGGACTGGACACAATTAGAGTCCCAGCTTGATAAGCAATGACCCTTTCTTCCATTACGCCATTCACTGTATTGGAAAAATATTTTTAGATTTTATTAGTACGGGCGTTTTGGGTTGCGGCGATACCCGTGATGTTTATATTTTTTGTTATTTAGGTATCATACCTCGCCTGAAGTCACACGAGACTTGGCTTAATTCCTATTGTATTCATATCTGCGTTTCGAAAGGCAATTTAAAATAGCAATCCGAAGTGGGCTTTGGTACAAAGGTACCAGCCACTACCGAAGCCCACTTTGGATTGCTATTTTAAATTGTTTTTTTAATACATAGATATGAATACAGCAGGAATTGTTTGATGTCTCGCGCGGAAACCCTTTTCCTCCACGGAGCCAATATATTTTAATGCTGTACGGAAACAGCATTAAAGTCAAAGTATTTGAATGAATCGATTCGGATCTATGATCCCTCAAGTCTAATTGTAACCTTAGAACTTTACACATAAATTGACAACTGGGTGTTACCAGTGGGGTTATGTCCCTGCACACCGACACTGTCCAGTCAGTGCTGCCAATGTCAGATTGTGTAGGGACAGTACACACCCATTAGATAAGGGTAATGGTAACATCCGGTTAGCAATTTATCCATAAACTTCTAACAGGAATAACAGAGGAATGACAACATAAAAGATGCTCTAGAATTGCTACTTAACGATGAAAGCAAGTAGTTCGTACAACAGAAATGTCAGAAGTGACTGGTTCTGTTTAAAGGGGTTTTCCGAGACAAACTATTGTCTGGACCCCCCAGGACCCCAACCGATCAGCAGTTTGAGAAGACACTGGTACTTGCAGTAGATCCTCGTCCTTTTCCTAGGCCAGTGACAACACTTTCATCGGTCACGTGGCCTAGGCACAGCTCATAGAAGTGAATGGGGCTGAGCGCGTTACCAAGCACATCCGCTATACAATGTGCGGCACTTAGAGGGCAGCTGTGTTTACAGGAGCGCCAGTGTCTTCCCAAACAGCTGATCGGTGGGGGTGCCCGGTGTCAGACACCTACCAATCAGATGACGACCTATCCAGTTTCAGAAAACCCTTTTAAAGCTCACCTCAATTTCATAGGTATCATGGGTAAAACGGTAAAATCATTTGCTATTCCCAAAACTAGTCGTTAACATTTTAGTGACCCTTTAGTGACCAACATATTCTACGAGTAATTTTTTATTTTTTTTTGCAGGCCAAGTAATTTTCTTTTAATGGGCACTATTATGGGATACATATAACAAGTTACTTTTTTTGGTTGGCGGAGGGAAGGATGAGAAAAAACTAATTCCGCTATTATTTTTACAGCATTCACTGCTGTATGGTGGTATGAACTTCTCTACATAAATTTGGTATCCCATTTCTATTTAAAATAATTTTTAGATTTATTTTTTTATTTTTTTTAAGGGAGCCTCACATCTCATTTACCTGTTTGAAAACTGCCCACAATACCTTTATCAGTTTATGCTGGTCCAGAATTGATTCTTGATTACTCGGAGTAATTTGTAAAATTCACAGAAAATGCTATTTGATTCTTGTTCTAGCCATATGTAAATTAAAAAAGGGGTTTTCTGAGAGGTTTTACTCCGATTGGTGGGGGTCCGACACCGAGGAGCACCGCTGATCAGCTGTTGAGAAGGCAGCGGTGCTCGCAGTAGTTCCGTTTGCTTCTCCAGATTTTCCTAGGCAAGGGACAACACGTTTATCGGTCACATGACCTAGGCGCAGCTCAGCCTCATTGAAGTGAATGGGTCCGAGAGCAACAACAAGCACTGCCGATATATAATGTATATCACACTATGCTTGGTGAGCTGAGAAAAGGCCATGACACTACTGCGAGCACCAGTGCCTTCTCAAACAGCTGATCGTTGGGGGTCCCAGGTGTTGGACATCCACCGATCAGACACTGATGACCATGTGGTGCTGCGCCAATTAGTGTAAGAATTAGGGTCGTCACGATACCACGTAAAGTATCAAGATACTCGATACCAAATCGATACTTTGAAAACATAAGGCACTTTATGTGAGGCATCAATCTAAACATTAGTGTGCCTCAATAGTAAATAACCTCATTACGTACCTCACATTAACCCCATGTTGTCCACTATGTTAGAAGGTACTTGATTGGGGGCGGGGGGGGGGGGGGGGGGGGGGGGTGTCTCTCACTATTAATGTGAGGCTGTGGATAGGGGATAACTATCAGATCAGTGGGGGGAATACCCTTTTAAGTACACAATAGAGCAGATTAGTATAAAAATACTGACAATGTCAGTATCGAACTGAACTGGGCATCAAGGTATCGAAAAAGCATTAATACTTCAATACCCAATGCAACCCTTGAAGAGACAAACTCAAGAGACCATTTTGATGTGGTGACCGGGACAATGCACTTACTTACAAAGTGTCTCGTGTTCACATTTATAAATTATGCTTCGCATCAGAAGATCAATGCATTGTATGTGGAGGTCCAATCTATGTCTTTTTTTGGCATAATTAAAAATATAAACATAGCCACAGAGTTACTCCATTAAATCGCAGTATATTGCCACCTGTTTGTTCTTTTTTCTCTGTCCCTCTCAGTAACTACGCTGATGTGGTCGCACATGCTCAGTTCCATCTTTCAACTGCCACCGGCTGTATGTAATGTCAGCAGATGTGACAGGTACAGGGAGAAAGCTGCAGGAGAAAGGACACCCCCCCCCCCCCCCCAACTGGAACCATGGATGGAGAGATCTCTGGATCCATGTGAGGTACAGAGCAGAGGTGGTTATGATGTCTGATTTTCATTTTTACATTAATCATGGAATAACCCCTTTAAGAGATACTTTTTTTTTTTTTTTACTCGACAGACACATTTAGCATGTGACTATAGTATTGATACCCTAAAATGAAATGAGCTGATAAAATGTCTTTACCTGGCATATCCAATAATAAGGCTGCCGAACACTGTACCAATACCAGCACCAGAACCGGCCACACCTACAGTGGCAGCTCCAGCACCAATGAATTTTGCAGCAGTATCAATATCCCGGCACACAGCGCTGCTCTGAATTCCTCGAGCTGGAACCAGCGCCATCTGATGGAAACAAGCGAGAAAAGCAGTTGGAACGACACAAGAACCAGAACACACGAACACAGTTCTCAACATACATGTCCGTATGGGATGGAAACGCTGCAGATTTTGCTTCTAGATTAGCAAAGGAAATCCACAGTGCAATCTGAACAAATCTCGTCCATGTGCTGTGCAAACTTTCTGCAAAGAAATTCACCTGCGGTGTGTGTCAGTGTAAAGAATCCATGTTACACATGTGGAGACACAGCAGACTTTTCTCACTGTGGGTATTCTTTAAAGGGATTCTGTCATGACATTTGAGGCCTATAACATAAACATATGGCCAGGTCCCTACTAATAACCTGAATCCAAAACAGTCCTTATTAAATGTGCCTGTGGCTCTATTAGCACATAAAACTGGTTTTTATAACCTGTCATTCACCTACCTAATGTGTCCAAGGGGACATCGCTTCATACAGGGTGACGGATGTGGAGAAACCAGCACTCACTCAGGTGCATGCTGCCCGGAAGAGGACGTCAATCCACAGCAATATTATAAGAAAGGATTCCCAGCAGGAATTGCTTCATACAGGGTGACCGGCTGCAGCCATCTCCGTCTGGTGCCCAGCGCCACCTTCCCACTAGAAATCGCCGCCCTCCCTTTCTATAGAGCCGCCTTCCTCGCCTCCGAAATCGTCCGCTCACTCAGCCAGATCCCGCGCGTGCGCACTAGGTAAACCCTGATGCGCCTGTGCGGACTCCTGGCAGCGGCCTCGTTGAGCGAAGTGCGCATGCGCACTTCGCTCAAAGCTGCCTTGACTGCCCTATTGCAGCCGCACGGGATCTGGCTGAGGGAGCGGACGATTTCGGAGGCGATACTGTGGTGAGGAAGGCGGCTCTATAGAAAGGGAGGGCGGCGATTTCTAGTAGGAAGGCGGCGCTGGGCACCAGACGGAGATGGCTGCAGCCGGGCACCCTGTATGAAGAGACGTCCCCTTGGGCACCTTAGGTAGGTGAATGACAGGGTTTAAAAACCTGTTTTATGTGCTAATAGAGCAACAGGCACATTTAATAAGGACAGTTTCGGATTCAGGTTATTAGTAGGGACCTGG
Source organism: Bufo bufo (assembly GCF_905171765.1). Classification (NCBI taxonomy): domain Eukaryota; kingdom Metazoa; phylum Chordata; class Amphibia; order Anura; family Bufonidae; genus Bufo; species Bufo bufo. The sequence goes on from NC_053391.1 coordinate 584,559,526, forward strand.
ACATATGTTTAGGTTATAGGCCTCAAATGTCATGACAGAATCCCTTTAAGGCACTGTCCAGGATTTTGATACCCACAGCCTATCAGTATAGGATCGGCAGAGTTCAGACACTCACGCTGATCAGCTGTTACCCTGTAGCCTCGTGCATGGTGTAGTGGATTGAGCCGATCAGTGACATTGCTGCAGTTAAGTGAATCTCCACCAAGCACGTACTGACGGCCTATCCAGAGGAAAACCCCTTTAATGATAAGACTGCTATTCACCAGCATACCAAATGCCATGCCAATGCCATATACAAAATGCTTAATGATGTAAGACAATTGGCTGCTTAAGGCCTCATGCACACAACCGTGGTGTGTTTTGCGGTCCGCAAATCGCGGATCCACAAAACACGGATGGCATCCGTGCACGTTCTGCAATTTGCGGAACGTCACGGACAGCCTTTAATATAAATGCCTATTCTTGTCCACAAAGGGTGGACAAGAATAGGACAGGTTATATTTTTTTAGCGGGGCCACGGAACGATGCAACGGATGCGGACAGCACACGGAGTGCTGTCCGCATCTTTCGCGGCCCCATTGAAGTGAATGGGCCCGCATCCAAGCCGCCGTTTTGCGGACCCAAACAACGGCCGTGTGCATGAGGCCTAATCCAGCATCCGGCCTGGTTTTCAGTCAATATGCCTGTCAAATTTTCTCTTTTCTGACACCCAATCAGCTGTTTTGGGGTAGCTCTGGCACTCCACGGCTCTGTCCATTGTGTAGCGGACAGAGATGGTGACTGCAGGGCTGCTCCCATTCACATCACTAGGAGCAAGGCTGCATTAACCAGCTGCATCCACTACATAAAGATGGAACTTTGTAGCTCTGACACTACTGCAAAACAGCGGGATGTCAGACCTCCGATGGTCAAATATTGAGGGGCTATCCTGAGGATTAAAGTCCTGAAAACCCCTTTAAAATTTACAGTAGCGATTCAAAGATGGTGGCATCCTTGTTTCACCATTGTTTCTGTTGACCCCAAGAAATCATTCATAGCTTGGACTAACTAAAAAAAAAAAACTCTTTTCTGCATTAGGCTATGTTCACATGGGCAAAATGCGCTGTAGATTCAGCAGCGGAAAACAGGAAAAACACCATCAACAGCTTCCCATTGACTTCAGCGTTTAAAAAAAACTCATGCACGTCGTCACTTTTTTCTGCAGTGGATTTGAAAAACCAAGGGAAGTGGCATGTTACTTCTTTCAAGCAGATTTGATGGCGATTTCCATAGAAGTCAATGGGAATGAAGTAAAATACGTTGATCAGCCAGAGGTGTACATGGAGTGCATTTGCCACCGCCACCCAAGAAAAAAAAAAAAAAAAAAAAAAAAAAAAAACTGTTTTCAGCTGCTAATGGCACTACTGATCTGCCACTGATTTCTGCTGTGGATTTTGCCGTGTGACTATGTGATAGAATAGCAGTCTGTATAAAGCACATGTCCACAGAGGAGCAGCATTCCCCATACCTGCTCTGTCTTGACTGCAGGTTGGCTCAGCAGGGAGGTGGAGAGGGGTCTGGCGAGCAGGCATGCTCCGCTCCTCACCTGTGTATGGAAAGAAACAAAAACAAATATATTAAGAGTCACATTCACATACAAACCTCAATGCAGACAAAACAAGGGTGCAGCACAATGTGGCTATACTACAGGCCAGCCCGCAGCTATAACTGCTCCTAACAGTAACCTGTGCCTCCAGTGGCAGCGCTGACGCTGCAGTCATCTACTGCTCACCGTCACACAGACTAGTGAGCATGGACAGACCTTGTAAGCTCTTGATGCCCCCATACAGATTAGTGTAATCTCAGATGAACCGTGCGAGGAGCCCCTGATGTGTGCGAGGAGCCCCTGATGTGTGCGAGGAGCTCCCGACATCATCTGCCGGGGGAGGGAAGGATCGGGTGAAGCTAATATTTTGTGTATTTAGGTGTCTGGCAGCGGCTTTCTCCTCTTTCCCCATTAAATACACACTTGGCTGAACCGAACACGTATGTGTATGAGGGACATGGGAGAGTCAGTTACCGAAAGTGTATGACCACCTTTAGGCTGGCCATAAATATTACATATCCTAGTAAGGTAGGACAACGATCCGATGGTTCTATGGACCACCAGACTGTTCCTCTGTGAAAGAAAGACAGGATTATTGGATTTTAATAGGTCCAATTCCTTGTTCCCACAGGAGAAGGATCGAAGCCAGATGTATCTGGCTGGAACCTATTCCCTTTTCCACAGTGAACTAAACATCGGTCATCAGCCATAGACCTGTATGTGGAGCCATTTCTCTTGACACCATCATTCAGCAAATAACCATCTCATTTGGCCCTAGTCTACAGCCCCCTGAATCTTCTGGTATTAATCTATTATCAGTGGACGTCTGGGAGCTTGAAAGGATATTGAGGACAAGGACATCTTTATAAGAAGCCAATCGGAAACTGAGAAAACCTCCTTACAGAAACCATTAATAATTATGGGATCTTAGTAGAGCACTAGATTTACACAGCTCTAGTCGTATGATCATTTATATCTTCACTTCAGAAGTGGATGCATTACTTAGTATGGATGATCGACTTAGGCCATTTGTGGTTCTGTAGTGAAGTAACAGGGTATAGATGCCGACAACCATACAGGCAGCTGCGCTTCAGTACGCTAGGACGGCCGCCACACAATGGACGGAGGAGTCCGCTTCCAGTTCCACCCTCCGTTTAGTTTGTTTACTGCTGAAAACAGCTGAGCAGTGGAGGTGCCAGACATTGGTGACTAACCGGCACTCCAGCTGTGGCGAAACTACAACTCCCAGCATGCTCTGTTCATTTCTATGGAGTTCTGAGAACAGCCAAGCAACTGTACATCTTGGGAGTCATAGTTTTACCACAGATGGAGGTTAGCCATCCTAGCTGGAATACCCCTTAAAGGTTTTGTCCGGTTTCTAATATTGATGACCTATTCTCCAATTCCTGGTCCCCCCCGCTGATCAGCTGTTTTAAGAGAATGTTGCAGACCCCCACTGATCTGATATTGATGACCTATCCTGAGAAAAGGTCACCAATATTGGAAACTGGACAACCCCTTTAAGCTCAACCCAAGTCATAAGACCATTTTCTGCAATGATCATTGGAGAGATACATGATTATTCAATTGTTCACCAATTTATAAATAGGGAATATATGCATTTTCCCTTATAAAATGGTTATAAGGGAAAATAATAGCATTCTTAATACAGAATGCTTACTAAAATGTTGCTTGAGGGGTTAAAAAATATTAAATAAAATTTACTCACCCCATCCACTTGTGCACGCAGCCGGCAGAGTCTTCTTTCAGGACCTGCCAAAGGACCTTTGATGTCGTAATCGCGCTCATCACATGGTAAATGCAGTGACCTCAGTGCAGGTCCTGCTGAATGAAGATTGAAGGATCTTCATTCAGCAGGACCTGCGCTGGAGATCACTGCATTTACCACGTGGTGAGTGCGATTACATCATCAAAGGTCCTTTGGCAGGTCCAGAAAGAAGACTATGCCGGCTGAGCGAACAAGAGGATGAGGCGAGTTCATTTTTTTTATTTATTTTGTAACCGCTCAATTGACATTTTAGTAAGCATTCTGTATTAAGAATGCTATTATTTTCCCTTTTAACAATGTTATAAGCTAAAATAATAAAATTTACAGAACACCGAACCCAAACTTCAGTGAAGAAGTCCGGGTTCGGGTACCACATTCAGCTTTTTATCCCGCGCGTGCAAAACGCACTGCACCCGTGCGATAAAAACTGAACACCACAATGCAATCGCAGTCAAAAATGACAAATTGCGTGCGCACTCATGCGGGTTTCCCGCAATGCACACGTGACGCATCCGGAGCAAATCCGGGACGCCCGTGTGAAAGAGGCCTAAGAATTCCGTTAAGGATTCCGCTACCATGGACTAAAAAACGTTATGGTCCGTGGTAACGGAATTCTTAGATAACCCGAACCTTGGACGCCGAACTTGAAACACAAAGTTCGCTCAACACTACTAATAACTAAATTGCTAACCGAAGCGCTGCGTCAGCATAAAGCACTCACCATGGATGGGTTGGACATAAGCCTGACACAAGCGAACATTTTGCTAGTAAAGTGGACGGACTGAGTGCAAGAAGAACTGCTGCAAAAGAAAGAAACACGTTAAATGCATCAAGCGTCTCTCCGTACTCGCAGTCCATTCATTCCAACACTGACTCGGGGTGACCACATGGATTGCAAAAAATGACCACTTAGAGCCTATCCTCATGGCCAGTATCACTGAATAGAGCATCTGCCAGTCACGATGAGACAATGGACGGATGTCGGATATGCTGCAGATGACAGCTCTGGTGAGCACTGAGGATCAGGACAATGCACGCAGCATACGTATCAGCAGGTGCACTGCACAGAAATGACCTATCCCTTTAAGAAGAGATCCCCCATCCTATAGCTGACAGTCATTGACGCCCTCATAGGCTGCCCCTCTAGGCACAGGGAATGGGCGCCTCCCTGCAGCACTGATTGCCTATATAGCAGTATATCCACTTCAGCACAGGGCTGAACTCACACCACACACCCACCCTTCTACTCTGCATTACACCCCGGTAACCCCAAGTGTCCACCCTGCAGACTGACCACTGCACTGACAGGGACATGCACAAGGTCACAGAAACCGCCGAGGCAGCCGGGACAGTAACACCGGGCACCCCGCTACAAACACCCGTTTACTACAACTATGCGAACCCGTTGCGTTAGCTCACCGCACCCCCAACCGAATCCAGAGCGGCAGACCTGCAAGCAGGCTGCAGCAGCGCGGGGCCTCACCTTGGCGGGGAGAGAAGGAAGGAGCGCAGGCGCAATGACAGCCTTTGACAGAAGGTGATGCGCATGCCCGTTCTTCTAGAGCGGCTGTTAAAGAAAGAGAAAAGAGCGCAGAAACCGAGAGCTGAGACAAATCTCTACAGCGACATCTAGTGGATGGGGGATTAGAGTGCACGGGATAGGACGTCAGTGACGTCAGCGCGTGCCCGCACTTTTCACCACCACCCATTTCATGACCACGTGACGTGACCTAAACCTCTCAGACGCCCATACATTCTAGGCTTTACCCACCTCCTATATTCTGAGTCTGACTTTCAAAGATTGTATGCCTGGTGTGTGTGACAGATGAAGGTTATTCAGAGCTGGTTGTGCGGATGTCATTGCTTATATATAATAATACACACATATACTTATAAAACCATAGTAATACATAGGTTAGGTTTTCAGATAGCAAGAGAAATATTAACATTTCTCCTTTAATACAAATGTATTTTAAAGGGGTTTTCCAAGAGTATAAAATGTCCCCTCATGTGCTGGGCTCCCCACATGGAATATACTTAGCCAGCCAAGTGTCTCAAAAAGATGGGTGACAACTCTAGAGATGTTACCAAGGGGAGCTGCTGACAGGCAGGGGTAGATTGGGAATTTAAAGTGGCCCAGGAAAAATAAATAAAAGTGGCCCCATGTTGTAGGTGGCAGTGATGGTCAGTTCGCAGTGTTCGCCAACGAACACATGCGGGCTGCCATCTTGACTCACCCGTTCGGCGATGCACAGGTAAGCCCTTACCTGTGTCGGGAGCCGGTCTGAAATCAAATGCGGTCACCGGAAGCAGGCAGTTCCGAGAACAGCCCGATAAAGGCCCCCGGTGGCTTTTTCCGGAACTGCCTGCTCCCGGTGACCGCATTTGATTTCAGATCGGCTCCCGACACAGGTAAGGGCTTACCTGTGCATTGCCGGACGGGTGAGTCAAGATGGCAGCCCGCATGTGTTCATTGGCAAACACTGCGAACTGACCATCACTGGTAGGTGGGTCCAAACTGACAGAAGACAGGCCAAAACAAGTAGGCGGGACAACCAATGTAGGCGGGGCCTAAAATACTAGGGACCGACCGATTATCGGATTTACCGATATTAACGGCCGATATTCATGATTTTCAAAGTTATCGGTATCGGCATCTAACCTTGCCGATAATGCGGCCAACGCTGCTCGCTTATGAGAAAACTTGTCGCGCGCCGCCATGTTTAGTGGCCAGAGTCAGTGGAGAAGGAGGGAGAGAGGGGGGGAATCCCTTCCTCCTATGACGCGGCCGCCGCAGAGCCCAATAAAATGAGCGGGCTCTGAAGCTGCCCGCACCCCTGCCACCAATGAATCCGCAGAGCCCAATAAAATGAGCGGGCTCTGAAGCTGCCCGCACCCCTGCCACCAATGAATGTCTAATATATGGCTAACATTAAAGTAGGAGGAGGGACAGGGGAGGGTTTACCGCTGCGCCATCTCAGCTAGTGTGCTCGGCGAACGGCAGCAGCCTCCTCCCCAGAGTCAAGCAGCCAGCATAGCAGGTGCCTGGCTACTGTGCCACCAATGATAATTTTAATACAAATTCAGGAGGCAGTTGCCGGCTGTACCCGCCTCCTGTATCTGTATTAAAGGTTAATTATCATTGGTGGCACAGTGCGCCCCCCCCCCCTTACCCAGTATTAAAGAATTATCATTGGTGGCAGTAACCACAGGGTCCCCCCCCCCCCCCCCAACTTAAGTAATTTCATTGGTGGCAGTTCTGATCAGAGCCCCAGCAGTGTAATCCTGGGGCTCCGATTGGTTACCATGGCAGCTAGGACGTTACTGAAGCCCTGGCTGCCATGGTGAGCTCCCTGCTGCTGTGTGTACTCAGCACAGGGACAGTGTAAGATCCTATTCACCCTAAGGGTACTTTCACACTTGCATTTTTATTTTCCGGCATAGAGTTCCGTCCTAGGGGCTCTATACTGGAAAATAACTGATCAGTTTTATCTGTGTAGAGGCCTCTTATTAATGTTGGTCCAATGGGAGTAGATAGCTTTCACGCCAGACGCGTTTTGGGGACTTCTTTCCCCTTCCTCAATGGCAGCTTACGGCATCAGTTCTCGCGATACCCTGCTGCGAGATACACGTTGAGATCCTTCTGAAAAACCACGTGACACGCCGGCGTGCGTACCAGCGAGCGTGTTGGGATAACGAATACAGCAGCAGAAACAGTATCGGCTATGTAATCGAGCCTAAATCTGAAAGGGGAAGGTAAGATTTATTTACCCATCTACATCGAGTGTGATATCACCTTTATATACAAACATCTGTTGAAATTGAGCCTGGACTTTCAGTCACAAAAATTGGATTATAGAAACCAAGGATCCACCTTAAAAGGTGCAACCATATGGGAAGACTTTTTTTTTAACAATTATGCGATAATAAGTGGACTTTTATTCATAGAAGACGTGCCCTCTTTTCCAACACTGTGTAACACACGAGTTTAACACAGACTTGTGAACTACCAAAACATCTTCTTAAGGAACTTAGAGTGCACTGAATCTGGGTGGCCTCATCAGCCATTCTAGATCTCCATCTCCCCCCCCCCTCCTCTTGTTCGAGGCACACATTATTGCATGCATACTATTTTTTAATATTGATTGTGGTTTTAACTGTTTGTTATTAAATGTTTATGACCTATGCATTATAGTGGTGATATATCCAAACACACATTAGAGTGCCAGTCCAAATTCCCAATATTTTATAAATAGGCAGTGGCCTAGAATAAGGCCCGTTAATGACCGCCGTAAAAAGGCGTATTGAGTAAACCCATGTATGTCATTAGCAGGAGCTAAATTCCACATTATATTATATATAGTGGGTTTCCCTATTGACGTTAATGAAAAGCTGCAACAAAAAAATGCATAAAAACTAAAAAGAAAAGGTGATAAACAGTGCGGATTTAGGTGCATTTTTAATGCCAATTTTGTGGAACAAATCTGCTCCATGAGAACGGTGAGAGCCACATGTGCAGCCACCTCTCAATTAACAATGTGCCATTAATGTCAGAGATGGGAAAACCCCTTTAAATCACATCAACCCTGTTTTAGTTTTCCATACCATGAGTGGTGTTATTCATTGGAGGCTTTAGATTATTTTTTCAGGTCACATGTCCCTCTGTCAGCAGCCATGTTTGGAACCGGATCGCTGTACAGTCTGTGGAGAAGACTGGGCAAACAAGTAGATGTTGCTTTAAAAAGGAGCACATTCCTGAGGATAGGTCATCAATATCAAAATCTCAGACAACCCCCTTAATAGCAGTAATCACCCACCAACAGATCTGCTTAGCATCACCATGTTAATAATAGTTGCCATCCACCAATAGAATTTCTCGTCATAAGGGTCCATTCACACGTCCGCAACTGTTTTGCGGTCTGCAAATTGCGTGTCCACAAAACACGGGCACAGGCAATGTGCTATCCGCATTTTGCGGACCGCACATGTCCATCACTATGATAGAAATGTCTTTTCTTGTCCGTGGCTGTGGACAAGAATAGGACATGTTCTATTTTTTTCCGGGGCAGCGGAACCGAAGTGCGGATGCAGATGCAGCAGGTTACCCGACACTGCTAGAATGTAATGTGTGTTTCCCTTTAAGCCAGTTAGGCCTGGTGCAGGCAATCTTTATTCCAGCCAGCAGAGGGAGCCCCCCAGTTCAGTATAAATAGGCTAGGGCCTAGCCAGGAAGGGAGTTCTGAAGTTTCTAGAGCCTGAGGAAGCTGAGAGAGAGACAGAGGCAAGTCAAGAAAAGCAAGAGGTACTCAAGACAACAGAGGAGGTACTTGATAGAGATAAAACCAAGGATATACGCCAGAGCTAGGGCATTGGACCTTGGAGAAGAGTTTCTATGTTCCAGGATCAGTCAGGAATAGAGTGCAAGCTGCCTGTACTGCAAGTCCTGTGTTTAACACTCTAAAGTCACCTTGCTATATATATATATATTGCCTGCATCAACTGTATTGAAAATCAACTGTCTTCAAAGGAACTGCGCTTCCGTCAATGTCCCTAAATGATGACTACTAAAGTTTGAATTCTGTTTTAACATCACGTGGTTCCTCAGTTATTCCTGCTATCAGCAAACGGCGTGCCACCGTTTAATTGGCACTGGCGTCACGAACATTTCTCATCATCACCTGCCCTTGCAGAGAGTCAGCCGTCTCAGGTTAGTGTCTATTGCACTACAACACCCAGGAACATTTCTAAACCTAACTTGAGTACGCTGCACCTCTCTTTTGGCGTCACGAACAGGATACGCACGCTTTCTAGTGCAAGAAGCGTGAACTTTGTGCCTTATACAGTTGCCCTGTGACCAAGGTGACAAATTGCCTGTTTTATTAAGGTGGACTTTGTGGACTGAAAAATATACCAAAAGTGTCCCTAAAACCTCCAAAAAGCGCTGTGCAGTGTTGCGCTATCAAGAGGAAGGAAATCGCCACATCGGAGTGTGGTTTTATGGACTTTTTACCATCCTGCTTGCTGTCAGTGAATAGACAGCGTTTCTTGCTAAAAGATGGCCACCGGCCGCCTGGAGTAAAGTTTCCCGCGCTGCTGAGGACCTTCGTGGGCGGATCCCTTCAAAGACACAGAAAATCCCGCCCCTCGTCATCATCGCACCGCCGCGGCCCGGTTTCTTCTACGTCATCGCGTACTCAGGACATCCGGAATCTCTCGAGACTTGGCCTGCGCAAGCCCGGCGATACCGGTAAGAACTTGTAACCGGAGGGAAGGGGATTGTTCCGGCCCCTTTAGTCACCAGCGGCCACATCGCAATAAGCTAACATGTCAGAACCGGGAGTTCCCGAGCAGCCGGCCCCGGGAGAGCTTGCGGCTCCTAATCATTCTATAGCCCCCAGCATGATGCCCTTTACCATGCCTTACTATTTCGGGGCCCCATGGTTTCCCCGCTATAAAGGAGAGACCCATACCCTAAGAGACTTTAAAGAAAAGTTGCTGGCATTATTCAAACTGTACCCCATAAATGCCGATCAGCAAATGGAAATCCTGCTAGCGCAACTGGAGGGAGCTGCCCGCAGGGAGGTATTATCCTGGCCTGCTACTGAGCGGAGTACTCTAGAGCAGATATTCACCCGCCTCAGGGCCACTTTTGAAACTAGGACTGCCTCAGAGATAAAGATGCACTTCTTTGGCAAGAAACAGAAGTCCGGTGAGTCCCTCCGTGACTATGCCCTATCACTTCAGGAGGCTTTAGGGGCTGTAATTCAGATAGATCCCAAAGAGGCTGATAACCAGGACCAGACCCTGAGGGAACAATTTATCAACGGGGTGTCTAGTGAGCAAATAAGGACCCAATTAAAGATGCTGTCCGCCCAGCACCCTAACAATGCCTTTCTGGACTTTAAAGAACTGGCTATAAAAATTCTGGGGTCAGCAGTATCTACGGAGTTGAGCACCCCACCTGAGTCATCAGCCTGCAGGGTGAAACCGCTTATCTCTAACCAAGCTCAGGCCGGTCAAGCTGTTCAAGTGTCAGCTACCGATACTATTGCCATGCTGACAGAGCAAGTAAATCACCTCACTAAAAGTCTAGAGAAAGTGTGCAGAAAAATAGAGGAATGGGAAAAACCCATAATGACAGAAGAAGAATTCCTGTCACCTCCTAGGCCGTTCCCACCTCCATACCAAGAGACTCACCCCAGGGATCCTGGGAGGCGTAATAGAGGTCGCAAGAGGCCCGTGTGTACATACTGCAAAAAGCTGGGACACACAGAATCCACGTGCTGGCAGTTAAACGGGCAACCCCTGAGGCTGAGGACCACCCCTCGGGAGGTAGAACACTAGGTCCAGAGGATCCAAATTGGATGCCACGTTATGTAGGATCCCATCCTAAAATCAATATAGAGATCAACGGGGTCCCCTTTGAAGCCCTATTAGATACTGGGTCTCAGGTCACTACTATTCAGCTGCCCGCCTTTGAAAGATTCTGGGACACCAACCAATTGACCCAGCCGCCTGAATCCTGGGTGGAAATTATCGCCAGCAATGGCAAACCAGTAAAGATTCATGGATACTGGGAACCCACCCTGCAGGTGGGAGAAGTAACCTTACCACAACAGGGGGTGATAGTAGTACAGGCCGGCGACAGAGGAGGACATCCTGTCATTCTAGGCACCAATGTCTTCAAAAACTGTTATTCAGAAATACTTGCCGTATTACACCAGACTTTGCCCACTGCTTCCTCTGCATCCAAGAGGGTGATTCAAAAGACTATTACGGTGTTAAGTGCCCAGCAGAGGTTTGCTAATGGGAAAGGAGAAATTTGTACTGCCAGGATTAGTGATATTAAACCTGTGACTTTGCCTCCTAATTCTCAAACTCTTTTATGGTGTCGTGCTGTCCTGGGAGTCCAAGGCCGAGATTATCCAGCCCTGGTAGAACCAATCCAGATGGAGGATTACCCTTATGTGAGAGCTGCCAAGTGCCTGGTGACCGTCTCCCAAGGTAAAGTACCTGTCCGTCTGATTAACCTGAGTGATCATCCTGTGGCGCTTACTAAGCATTGCCGTGTTGCCCAGCTTTCTCAGGTGTCCTTCCAAGACATCATTCGTCTTCCAGTGACAGAAAAGCCGCCAGCTGCAGTCAGCGGACGTCCGTCGGTGACCCAGCCACAAGTGCCCTGGTGGGAAGAGCTCCATGTGGGGGACGAGACTACCCCCCAACAACAACAAGAAGGGATTATACAGCTTGTCAAAGAGTACCACCAGGCCTTCAGTAAGCATGCTACTGATTATGGAGAGGTGAGTGCCATACAACACACCATACCTACTGGCTCTCATCCTCCTATCAAGGAGAGATACAGACCTTTACCACCTACTTCATATCCGTTTCTGTGTGGATTATAGGAAAATTAATCAAATAACCCACAAAGATGCATACCCACTGCCCCGCATTGAGGAGTCACTAACTGCTCTGGGCTCCTCTGCCTATTTCTCCACATTGGACTTGACCAGTGGCTACTGGCAAGTACCCATGGCCCCTGCAGATAGGGAAAAGACTGCTTTCACTACTCCCATGTGCCTGTTCGAATTCAATTGTATGCCGTTCGGGCTATGTAATGCCCCAGGAACTTTCCAGAGACTAATGGAACGGTGTTTGGGTCACAAAAACTTCGAAACAGTGCTGCTGTATCTAGATGACGTCATTGTGTACTCAAAAACATATGAAGACCATCTGAAACATTTGGCAGAAGTATTTGAAATCCTTATCAAATATGGCTTGAAGGTAAAGCCATCCAAGTGTCACCTGCTCAAACCTGCAGTAAGATACCTGGGGCATGTGGTCAGCGGAGAGGGCGTGCAACCTGACCCTGATAAGCTAGCGGCTGTCCGTAATTGGCCGGTTCCTACTACCGTCAAGGAAGTGAGGGGTTTCCTTGGTTTTGCCGGCTACTATAGACGTTTTATCCCCCATTTTGCTCAAATAGCTGATCCTATCCAGGAGCTCTTGAGGGGGCAACCCAAGAAAAGCCCTAGAACTCCGGTGCCCATTGAGTGGAATGAGGAAAGAGAGATAGCGTTCCAATTGCTAAAAAAGAAACTGACCGAGCCTCTTGTGTTAGGTTATCCAGACTACAGCAAGCCCTTCCATCTGTATACTGATGCTAGCAAGCGAGGCCTGGGAGCTGTGTTAGCCCAGATCCAAGAGGGAAAAGAAAGAGTGATAGCTTATGCAAGCCGCTCCCTGAAAGGAGCTGAGAAAAATGACCAGAATTATAGTTCCTTCAAACTAGAGTTCCTGGCATTAGTGTGGGCAGTGACGGAAAAATTCAAAGATTATCTAGCCGCCACCCCGTTCATTGCATTCACTGACAATAACCCTCTGGCACATCTAAATACAGCTAAATTAGGGGCCTTGGAGCAGAGATGGGCCTCTCGCCTCGCCAACTATGATTTCTCTGTAAAATATCGTGCTGGACGTACTAATGATAATGCTGATGCTTTATCCAGGCTTCCCACAGAGACAGCTCCTGATGATGTGCGAGATGCTTGGGAAGATGTAGAGATGCCGGCTTTCTATAACAAATTTGCTCAACAGGATCAGGCTCGAGCTACCAATGACAGAGCTGCAGTTCCTTCACCCTCCAGTAGGCCTGATCCTGACCCCTGAGAGGATTCGGTGTAAGAGTGCAGATCCTGAGCTCATCAAACTGTGGAGACAGCGCCACCAACTCTTCATACAAAAGGGCCTATTGCTACGGAGAAGCCTAGACCCAGTGTCCAACGAGAGAGTGCACCAGATTCTCATACCCCGACGAGATGCAGGTATGGTGTTGGAGATGTACCACAATCAATCCGGTCACTTTGGGGTCCAAAAGACTGAGGCTACTATCCGCCAGCGGTTTTACTGGGTGGGCATGAGAGAAGACATGGAGAAGTGGTGTCGGGAGTGTGTAGCCTGTGCCTTAAAACGAAGTGAGCACCATGATCAGAGGGCACCACTGAGACCCATTGTAAGTACTCGTCCTCTTGAACTTGTCGCCATCGACCATGTGAAACTGGAGCCTAGTCGCTCAGGGTATGCTTATGCCATGACTATTATTGACCATTTCACTAAGTTTGTTGTAGCGGTGCCTGTGAGAGACCAGACAGCCAAGACTACCGCCGAACTGTTCTGGAAGCACTTCCTCCTGCCCTACGGATGTCCAGAAAAGATCCTCACCGATCAAGGACCTGCTTTTGAGTCCCATCTGTTCCATGAACTGTGCCGCTTACACAACTGTAAGAAGATCCGGACAACGGCCTACCATCCTCAAGGTAATGGATTATGTGAAAAAATGAATCAGACCTTGATAGAGATGCTGAGGGCCGTGCCTCCTGAAACCAGAGGAGATTGGCCTAATCTGTTGCCACAGCTCATGTTCACATACAATCATACCATACATTGTTCCACCGGGTATACCCCTTTTTACTTGATGTTTGGGCGCCAAGGGACATTGCCTGTTGATCATTCATTGGACATACACGTACCTGATTGCATTAACCCATTACCTAACACCGACTGGGTTGCTGAACATCAAAGGCGATTGAATACCGCCAACGCCATTGTTCAGGAACGTATGGACTATGCTAGGAACCGACAGCAGAGAGACTATGATCAAGCAGCCCATGCAGAACCCTTGACAATAGGGGCCGTGGTATGGTTAAAGAATAACCGCCGTACCAGTAAACTGGACAGTAAATGGGAGCGAAGTCCCTATGTTGTCACTGCAATCCCAAATGTTGGAACTCACACTTATGAGATCACCCGGGTAGGCAAGGGATCCCAAATTGTACACCGAAACCGGTTAAAGCTCTGCCTGACACCAGAACCCAGTGCCGAGAGTTCTGGATCTGAATATCCTGTGTCAGAGTCAGCAATACAGCCCGAGGATCCTATGCAGGCTGTCAGTAATCTAAGATATGACGCTGATCCCATGCATTGGCTTCTGACACCGTGGCTGAACTTGTTGGTGCCCGCTCCAGCACCTACTGTATCTTCACCTCCAGAAGAGCCGGTTCGAGATGCCCCGGATCCAGTTCCCCCTGTAGTGGATATTGTTGTTCCTGACCAAGATCTCACTGATGGAGACCCTCCTGTTGTTTCTCTCTCTTCTACCTCGTTGCTAAGGGAAGAAGAGACCCCTATATTGAGAAGGTCTACCCGGATGACCAGGGGACGCCCGCCAGTCCGTTTAGGAGACTTTGACTATTCTGGTGGTGTCTCCTCCCAAACAGTTGCTACTGGTAATGCCTTGCTGGACATTTGTGCGCAAGAATGGACTCCCCCACGTGAGCCCTTGCCTGTGATACACCCACAAGAAACTCCTGGGTAGTTCTGTTATTATACTGTCACCAAAGACAATGGACTAACCTGGTTCACCCTAAGTCCGCTGTGCCAGGTCAGCGGCCGTGCCTAAGAAGCAAGAAGACGCCCCTTTCCCTTGTGTCATTTGTTCATTGAGTTACAAATGTTAAATAATTATTTATTGTATTTATAATGGAATGCATATGTTATGTACCATGTTATGCCGGTTCAGGAAGGTGTGTGAGTACGAGGCCTTACTCACGTTAAAGTCTGGGGGTGTGCAGCATACGGGTAGGTTACCCGACACTGCTAGAATGTAATGTGTGTTTCCCTTTAAGCCAGTTAGGCCTGGTGCAGGCAATCTTTATTCCAGCCAGCAGAGGGAGCCCCCCAGTTCAGTATAAATAGGCTAGGGCCTAGCCAGGAAGGGAGTTCTGAAGTTTCTAGAGCCTGAGGAAGCTGAGAGAGAGACAGAGGCAAGTCAAGAAAAGCAAGAGGTACTCAAGACAACAGAGGAGGTACTTGATAGAGATAAAACCAAGGATATACGCCAGAGCTAGGGCATTGGACCTTGGAGAAGAGTTTCTATGTTCCAGGATCAGTCAGGAATAGAGTGCAAGCTGCCTGTACTGCAAGTCCTGTGTTTAACACTCTAAAGTCACCTTGCTATATATATATATATTGCCTGCATCAACTGTATTGAAAATCAACTGTCTTCAAAGGAACTGCGCTTCCGTCAATGTCCCTAAATGATGACTACTAAAGTTTGAATTCTGTTTTAACATCACGTGGTTCCTCAGTTATTCCTGCTATCAGCAAACGGCGTGCCACCGTTTAATTGGCACTGGCGTCACGAACATTTCTCATCATCACCTGCCCTTGCAGAGAGTCAGCCATCTCAGGTTAGTGTCTATTGCACTACAACACCCAGGAACATTTCTAAACCTAACTTGAGTACGCTGCACAGACAGCACACAGTGTGCTGTCCGCATCTTTTGCGGCCCAATTTAAAATGAATGGGTCCGGACCCATTTTGCAGATGTGTAAATGGACCCTTACCATGTTAGTAGCAGTAGCCACCCAACAATACAATTGCTCGGTATTACTGTGTTACTAGTAGTTGCCATCCACCAATAGAATTGCTCGGTATTACTGTGTTACTAGTAGTTGCCATCCACCAATAGAATTGCTTGATTTCAGTTTGAAAAGGTCGGTTGCTTCCAGTCAGTTAAACCTCAGCGACCAGTGAAGATGGACGTCGCCCGGCTCTGCCCTGTTCAGCAGGATCATCGTGTCATATTGTGGTCATTTTGGTTCTCAGATAAGTTACTTTTATCTATGTAGAATGATTGTCTATAATAATAAATGTCAGATATTAATAGAAGGAGAAGTAAGCATTCCCAGGATACAATATGACCTTTCCCCAGTAATAACTAGGTATTTTGTGGGACATTTGATCAGTGGTGTAATAACGCATTATCCTCCACTTCTTCCACTGGGAGTCAGAGTCCTGACAACTGCTGGTGTGGTGTTGAGGAAGTTATCCATTATATATGGATTACATGTGAGTGTGTCAGGCTGTATTCACACTTGCAAACCAGAAACTGCAATCCCTCGTATTATGACGGATATCACCAGGACCTATCATTGACTTACAGTAAGGTAGGTCAGGTTCTGCCGATGTGTCCGTTGTTTTGATAGGAGTAATCACTCTGTATGTAGAGCTAATTTTCCTATCAAATATTACAGAATATGTTATGGGGGTTCTGACTTGAGTCAGGTGTGAACACAGCCTTACACAGGATCATACTGGAGGCACACGTCTTCTGCATGTGAGATTGGTGTATAGATATACAGGGAGTGCAGAATTATTAGGCAAGTTGTATTTTTGAGGATTAATTTTATTATTGAACAACAACCATGTTCTCAATGAACCCAAAAAACTCATTAATATCAAAGCTGAATATTTTTGGAAGTAGTTTTTAGTTTGTTTTTAGTTTTAGCTATTTTAGGGGGATATCTGTGTGTGCAGGTGACTATTACTGTGCATAATTATTAGGCAACTTAACAAAAAACAAATATATACCCATTTCAATTATTTATTTTTACCAGTGAAACCAATATAACATCTCAACATTCACAAATATACATTTCTGACATTCAAAAACAAAACAAAAACAAATCAGTGACCAATTTAGCCACCTTTCTTTGCAAGGACACTCAAAAGCCTGCCATCCATGGATTCTGTCAGTGTTTTGATCTGTTCACCATCAACATTGCGTGCAGCAGCAACCACAGCCTCCCAGACACTGTTCAGAGAGGTGTACTGTTTTCCCTCCTTGTAAATCTCACATTTGATGATGGACCACAGGTTCTCAATGGGGTTCAGATCAGGTGAACAAGGAGGCCATGTCATTAGATTTTCTTCTTTTATACCCTTTCTTGCCAGCCACGCTGTGGAGTACTTGGACGCGTGTGATGGAGCATTGTCCTGCACAGGGGCGGACTGAGCGGTCGGGCACTTCGGACGTGGTCCGAGGGCCCGGCAGGGAAGGGGGCCCGCGGCCGCCGGCCGCAAAAAAATAAATGCCTTTTTTTTTTTTTCACCTGTGAGTGTGACCTGTGATGACCTGTCACTGTCACCTACTTGAACCCGCCACCCTCCGGCGCTCATCGTAGACGTCACGTCACTTAGTCAGGACAACAGTCAGGGCTACCTTCCGCCCGCCCCCCCAGCCTGCGTGTGCGTCTGAGGCAGAGTCTGTCTTGAGATTCATTCATTGGCGCTCAGCGCGCCGCTCAGGCTGCCTCTGCACAGGGGGCGTGACTAGACACACACAGCCAGCAGCCGCGGCCCGCGCCCGAATTAATTGAATCAGAATTATCAGATTAGATCAGATGATTCATTAAGTCAGTGACTTAATGAATCATCTGATCTAATCTGATAATTCTGATTCAATTAAATGGCGGGCCCCCCCCCCCCCCCCAAACACCCCAGTATAAGAATCATAATTGGTGGCTCAGTGCGCCCCCCCCCTAGTATAAGAAACGTTGGTGGCACAGTGGGAAGTGCCAATGAGGGTTAAAAAATAATTTAAAAAAATTAACTCACCTCCTCCAGTTGATCGCGTAGCTGCCGGTCTTTCTTCAGGACCTGTGGTGACGTCACTGAGCTGATCACATGACCCATTACCATGGTGATGGATCATGTGATGAGCCCAGTGATGTCACCACAGGTCCTTTGACAGGTCATGAAGAAAGAACAGAAGACGATCAATTGGAGGAGGTGAGTTAATTATTTTTTTATTTTTTAACCCTCATTGGCACTGCCCACTGCGCCACCAATGTTTATTATATTGAGGGGGGAGCGCACTGCGCCACCAATGTTTATTATATTGAGGGGGGGCGCACTGCGCCACCAATGTTTATTATATTGAGGGGGGGCGCACTGCGCCACCAATGTTTATTATATTGAGGGGGGGCGCACTGCGCCACCAATGTTTATTATATTGAGGGGGGGCGCACTGCGCCACCAATGTTTATTATATTGAGGGGGGGCACACTGCGCCACCAATGTTTATTATACTGGGGTGTCGGGGGGGCGCACTGCGCCACCAATGTTTATTATATTGAGGGGGGGCACACTGCGCCACGAATGTTTATTATATTGAGGGGGGGCGCACTGCGCCACCAATGTTTATTATATTGAGGGGGGAGCGCACTGCGCCACCAATGTTTATTATATTGAGGGGGGGCACACTGCGCCACCAATGTTTATTATACTGGGGTGTTGGGGGGGCGCACTGCGCCACCAATGTTTATTATACTGGGGTGTTGGGGGGGGGGCGCACTGTGCCACCAATGTTTATTATATTGGGGGGGCGCACTGCGCACAACGATGGGTTAGGGAAATTTCACAGCAGAGTGCGCATGCGCTGGGAGCCTCGCCGGCGGTTAGGGTAGGGAAAAATTATGGGCCAGTGCACAGGTGCGGTGATCGGATGGATGTTCTCAGCAGGACACCGGCCGACACTGCGCATGCGCTGGGAGCCTCACCAGCGGTTAGGGTAGGGAAAAAGCACTGGCCCGTACGTAATTTTTCCCTTCCCTAACCGCTGGTGAGGCTCCCGGTGCATGCGCAGTGTCGGCCGGTGTTCAGCTGAGAACATCCATCCGATCACTGCGCCTGCACACTGGCCCATAGTTTTTCCCTACCCTAACCGTCGGCGAGACTCCTGGCGCATGCGCACTCTGCTGTGAAACTTCCCTAACCTGTCGTTGTGCGCCTGCGCGGCGCTGCACACCTCCTCACGTCATGTCCGGTGCGACCGGAAGTGACGAGGGTAGGGAAATCTCACGAAGTAGGGAAGTATGACATTACACCGGCCTTTGGGGTGTGTGGGCTGGTAACTACTTGGTTGGATAGTCAGCCAGCCTATGCCATGATGCCAGCAACAAGCAGTGTTTTTTTTTTTTTTTTTTGGGGGGGGGGGGGCGCCACAAGGTTAGCTCGCACAGGGCGCCTGGACACCTAAGGCTGGCCCTGGCGGGTGCGGGCCGTGGCTGCTGGCTGTGTGAGAATTATCAGATTAGATCAGAATCAGACCTGATCCATTCAGTAGTCAGTCATATAAATTCAGCAGAGTTAGACCATCTGACAGGTGACAGACGCACACTGTCACTGGCACTCTGGCAGAGACGGCAGCCAGCAGCATCAGCAGCAGCTCAGGAGACAACAGCACTCGGCAGACTTGGTCAGGACTTGTTACTTAGGGTAGGTCCCAATAGAATTTTTAAATGTTATTTTATAATAATTAATATGATCATTTTAATGATTTAAAATTAATAGGCGTTTAGGATTAGCACTGCACAGCATCAATGATGTGTTTACATTTTTTTATGGGGGGGGTGATGCCGTGCTATTGCTAATCCTGAGCGCCTCTGCTCTGGCGCTAGTTTGTGTGACCAGGACACTGACATGATGGAGCCTGGAGGGAGGGCCGGGGGGACAATGTAAATATCTGTACTCTAAGGCTACTTTCACACCTGCGTTCTGGTGTCCGCTCGTGAGCTCCGTTT
Organism: Bufo bufo; assembly: GCF_905171765.1. NCBI lineage: Eukaryota > Metazoa > Chordata > Amphibia > Anura > Bufonidae > Bufo > Bufo bufo. The sequence continues at coordinate 584,579,325 of NC_053391.1, forward strand.
GAAGGGTCTCACAAGCGGCCCCGAACGCAGCCGTCCAGCCCTAATGCATTCTCAGTGGAGGCGGATCCGCTCAGAATGCATCAGTCTGGCAGCGTTCAGCCTCCGCTCCGCTCAGCGAGCGGACACCTGAACGCTGCTTGCAGCGTTCGGGTGTCCGCCTGGCCGTGCGGAGGCGAGCGGATCCGTCCAGACTTACAATGTAAGTCAATGGGGATGGATCCGTTTGAAGATGACACTATATGGCTCAATCTTCAAACGGATCCGTCCTGGAACATGGGTGGGGCCTGGAAGGGGGCCCTTGATTTATTTTGCCCGGGGGCCCTGAGGGTTCTCAGTCCGCCCCTGGTCCTGCATGAAAATCATGTTTTTCTTGAAGGATGCAGACTTCTTCCTGTACCACTGCTTGAAGAAGGTGTCTTCCAGAAACTGGCAGTAGGACTGGGAGTTGAGCTTGACTCCATCCTCAACCCGAAAAGGCCCCACAAGCTCATCTTTGATGATACCAGCCCAAACCATTACTCCACCTCCACCTTGCTGGCGTCTGAGTCGGACTGGAGCTCTCTGCCCTTTACCAATCCAGCCACGGGCCCATCCATCTGGCCCATCAAGACTCACTCTCATTTCATCAGTCCATAAAACCTTAGAAAAATCAGTCTTGAGATATTTCTTGGCCCAGTCTTGACGTTTCAGCTTGTGTGTCTTGTTCAGTGGTGGTCGTCTTTCAGCCTTTCTTACCTTGGCCATGTCTCTGAGTATTGCACACCTTGTGCTTTTGGGCACTCCAGTGATGTTGCAGCTCTGAAATATGGCCAAACTGGTGGCAAGTGGCATCTGGGCAGCTGCACGCTTGACTTTTCTCAGTTCATGGGCAGTTATTTTGCGCCTTGGTTTTTCCACACGCTTCTTGCGACCCTGTTGACTATTTTGAATGAAACGCTTGATTGTTCGATGATCACGCTTCAGAAGCTTTGCAATTTTAAGAGTGCTGCATCCCTCTGCAAGATATCTCACTATTTTTGACTTTTCTGAGCCTGTCAAGTCCTTCTTTTGACCCATTTTGCCAAAGGAAAGGAAGTTGCCTAATAATTATGCACACCTGATATAGGGTGTTGATGTCATTAGACCACACCCCTTCTCATTACAGAGATGCACATCATCTAATATGCTTAATTGGTAGTAGGCTTTCGAGCCTATACAGCTTGGAGTAAGACAACATGCATAAAGAGGATGATGTGGTCAAAATACTCATTTGCCTAATAATTCTGTACAGGGTGTAGCGGTGATGCTGTATGTGCGGCTCCCTTGCTGCCCTATCATACAGACACTATTATAGCAGACATGTACCCCATGATACACAGCATAAAGTATAGTGGATGATTACAGCATACTATGTAATATTATAAAAAATTATCAAATACTATATGCACTATAATGTATAATATGATATACTGCATATAACCACTTCCATTACAACCGGGAGAACTCTATTAATCCTCCTACATGGCTGTAAGTATTTTTTCTTGTTTTAGGCCTCATGCACACGACTGCATTTTTCTTCTGCGTCCTATGCTCACTTTTTGCGGATCACATCACATACAGATGTCATCTGTCTGCTGTCCACATTCGTTCTGCAAGTTATAGCACGTGCCCTATTCTTGTTCCTTTTGCAGACAAAAGCAAGTGAGGAAAGTGCGGCATACCTACGGACGGTATACGTATTTTACAGATCCGTGGTTTGCAGATTATAAAATGGATACCATCGCAAACTTTTTTTTATGAAAGAGGTTGTCTCATCACAGACAACCTCTCTCATCTTAGATCTGCTGCAGTCATCAGGTGGCCCCTGGAGAACAGTTAAGCCTCATGCAGACGTCCGTGTCAGTTTTGGATCAGTGGTAACACGGACCTTGTTCAATCCGTGTTTTTTCCCGTGACAGATCCGTGTTGGGTCCGTGGGTCCGTTTTTTGCTGCTGTCCGTGTTGCATCCGTGTTTCACTAACACTCAACAGCTGAAAAATAATTTTCAAAGAATCTCTTGTTAATGATTCGTGAAACACGGATGGCATCCGTGGTTTTCACGGACCCATAGACTATAATGGGCATGATGGATCCGTGAACACGGACAAAATAGAGCATGCACCTGTGATAAAAAAAATACGGACCCACGGACCGTGCTGAATCACTGATGTGTGAATACACACATTAAAATGAATAGGGACGTGTGCTGTCCGTGGAGAACACGTACAGCACACGTCCGTGAAACACTGACGTCTGCATGAGGCTTTGTTCAGCGCAGGGGAAATTAATATTAAAGGAGTTTTCTAGTTTCAGCAGATTGATGGCCTTGGAAAAAGCCATCAATGTCAGATCTGTGGGGGGCAATTTTTGGGCACACTCTGGTCAGCAGTTTTTTTGGGAATTACAGCTTTGTCTTGTTCACTTTAATGAGACAATGATGCAATATCCGCTACTAAGTAGATGGCATGCAGATAGCTTCATGTAAACAGTGGAGTGGCTGCAGTGCTTGCACAAGCATGGTGGCCTCCTCAAACAGCAGATCAGTAAGGCTCCATTCACACGTCCGCAACGTGTTTTGCGGATACACGGAGCCGCGGATCCGCAAAACACGGAAAGCGGCAATGTGCGTTCCACACTAATAAAATATGCCTGTTCTTGTCCGCAATTGCGGACAAGAATAGGACATGTTGTATTTTTTTGCGGAACGGAAGTGCGGACCCGCAATTCCGTGTCCGGGCAGCACATCGTGCTGCCCCATAAGAATGTATGGGTCCACAATTCCGTTCCGCAAAATGCAGAACGAAATTGCGGACGTGTGAATGGAGCCTAAAGGTGTACAGAGTCAGCCCTCAGCAATCCAATGTTGATTGACCTATCCCGAGGACGGCTCACCACTCTCAAAGAGGAGAGTCCCAAGTCGGAGACACCACTTTATGGCATCCCCATGCACTAATGATGCATGTGGACACAAGTTGTACTGGTGGGACCAGCAATACAGGTAAACTATATCAGCCGTCAGTGGGATAGAAGGATTATATACCGTATGTTGTCCTTCCTGCTCCCTATTGCAATTAACATGCATTCTTAGTCATTTTAAGCATGCATGTTTTTGGGAGAGTCAGTAGAAATCTGCTGTCAACTAGACAAATGTTTGGTCAGAACATTCCAGTATAAGTGGGATAAACCAGCCAGAGATCAAATAAAAGGACAGAGAAGCCCATTTAGGTGAACTATTGGACTATAGAGAAGCAGAACCAAAATACAGGCAGAATTGGGAACAAGCCACCTTAGGAGATACATGGAACAGAGGAGTCAGAACTGGAACCAGGAACACCAGACTCTACACCAGACATACCGCTACATGTGAATGAGGAACAAGAAGGCATGGACTTTTAGGATTCTAGAAATTCATGTAAAATGAAGCATACACCAAGGGACGTAGATGTGAATGTGGCACCCACGCACTATGAGTGGTAAGTGCACAGGTAGGTGACGATTGTAGATGGATTATAAAATTAGCTCCGGTTTTCATTTGGTGACATTAAAGAGGTTTTCCAAGACTTTATAACTGATGACCTATACTCTGGATAGGTCATCAGTATCTGATCGGTGGGGGTCCAACACCTGACACCCCCGCTGATCTGCTGTTTGGCAAGGCATCCAGGGGATCGGTCATCAGTTCTAAGGTCTTGGAAAACCCATTTAAAATCTGACCATAGATGTTAGATTTATAATAGCAGAACTTTGGCAGGATCAACCAACGATCTCATGTCTGTGGGGACCTTGGAAAGGGCAGTGAACAGGTTGGATTTCGACCTGTCTGGTTCTATTATGTTAGACCAACCTATAAGACAAAACTCAAATTGGGTGTATAAAATACACTGGGGTCTAGTATAATATACTGAGCCAACCAACGAAAAAAAAACAATAACCCCATAGAAATAAGAGAACACACATATAAAATATATATGTAGTTTATTGAAGCACAATACAATAACAATTAATATGACACAAGGCACTAGGTAAAGGAGGGTGGGACGCCCCGTGTAGCGGGACCATAAGCAACCACCCTCACATATACCCGACTAACAGGGAAAAGGGGTCACAGACACAGGGTATAAAACCGCATAAAGATGGGAGAGCTGTAAGTTCGCCCAAAGTGACCTATAGACATATGTATGCTGCATGCAAGTAAAGGGTCAATATGGTCACACATAGCAGACTTGCCCACCTTGGATAACATAAATGGCCATCTGGGAAAAACAGATAACCAAATGTATCACAAGTGAAGGCGAAGCAAGAATGCTATGTGTAAGCAGTAACTCTAAAATAACAAACTAGCCATGCATGAAACAAAACATTAGTTACCCATGGTATGCTGGAACCCCAGGTCTGTGAGCAGAGCTGCACCTGGTTCTGTTATGTTCCCTGAGATATCCTGTATCAGAAGTGTCTGACTGCCATAGAAATTACATATTTATTCACATGACTCAGAGGAGTAAGGCCCCTTTCACACGAGTGAGTATTCCGCGCGGGTGCAATGCGTGATGCGAACGCACTGAGCCCGCATGGAATCCGGACCCATTCATTTCAATGGGGCTGTGTACATGTGCGTTGATTTTCATGCATCACTTGTGCGTTGCGTGAAAATCACAGCATGTTCTATATTCTGCTATTTTTCACGCAACGCAGGCCACATAGAAGTGAATGGAGCTGTGTGAAAATCGCATCTGCAAGCAAGTTTTTCATGGATGGTTGCTAAGAGATGTTGTTTGCATACATTCAGTTTTTTATCACGTGTCTGCAAGGGGCCTAATAGTTTCAGATGAACAATTGTTCAGGCCACTTTTCAAAACTATGGCTTAACCGCTTTACGTCCGCCCATAGGATATAAACGTCCTATGGGTGGACGTCTATTTCTGAACGGACGTTCTAGAACGTCTTTTCAGAAAGTGCAGCTGCACGCTAATTGTGCAGCTGCTGATCGGGTTGCCCGCTGTCAGTGACAGCAGGGCAACCCTAAGACAAGGCAGGGACAGTTCCCAGGTGTCCCTGCCTTCTAGATCGCTGCGCGCTTCCTGTTCCGGCCCGGTGGTCATGTGACCGCCGAGACCGGAGTGTGCAGGAGCTGTGTGAGGTCTCTCAGAGACCTCGATCAGCCCTGCTCTGAGGCTGTACAGCGCTGGATTGCTGCTGTACAGCCTCTCTAGGGGTGCATTTGTCCTGTAACTGGGGCTACTATGTCAGCCCCAGTTACAGGAGAAATCAACAGTGAAAAAAACAAAAAACAAAAGTGAAGCAAATGTCCCCCAGAGGTCTTGTATGACCTTATGGGGGACGAAAAGTGTAAAAAAAAAAAAAAAAAAAAAAAAAAAAAAAAAGGTTGAAAATAAAAAAATTTAAAAAAGTTTCACATGTAAAAAAAAAGTCCCCAAGTAAGGAATGAAAAAAAAAAGTTAAAAATAGAAAAAAAAAAAAAAAGTATACATATTAGGTATTGCTGCGTCCGTAAAAACCAGCTCTATAAAAATATCACATGACCTAACCCCTCGGGTGAAGACCGTAAAAAAAAAAAAAACTTGTGTCAAAATAAGCAATTTTTGTCACCTTGCATCACAAAAGGTGCAACACCAAGTGATCAAAAACGCGTATGTCCCACAAAATAGTACCAATAAAACCGTCACCTCATCCCGCAAAAAATGAGCCCCTACATAAGAAAATCTCTCAAAAAATAAAAAAACTATAGCTCTTAGAACATGGAGACACTAAAACATAATTTTTTTGGTTTCAAAAATGCTATTATTGTGTTAAAGTGAAACAAATAAAAAAAAGTATACATATTAGGTATTGCCGCGTCCGTAAAAACCAGCTCTATAAAAATATCACATGACCTAACCCCTCGGGTGAAGACCGTAAAAAAAAATAAAGAAAAACTGTGTCAAAACAAGCAATTTTTGTCACCTTGCATCACAAAAGGTGCAACACCAAGTGATCAAAAACGCGTATGTCCCACAAAATAGTACCAATAAAACCGTCACCTCATCCCGCAAAAAATGAGCCCCTACATAAGAAAATCTCTCAAAAAATAAAAAAAACTATAGCTCTCAGAACATTGACACATTAAAACATAATATTTTTGTTTCAAAAATGCTATTATTGTGTAAAACTTTAATAAATGAGAAAAAGTATACATATTAGGTATCGCCACATCCGTAACAATCTGCTCTATAAAAATGTCACTTGACTGAACCCCTCAGGTGAACGCTGTAAAAATAAATAAATAGAAACTGTGCTAAAACAACCAATTTTTTGGTCACCTTGCCCCATAAAGTGTTATAATGAATGATCAAAAAATCATATGTACCCAAAAATAGTACTAATAAAACTGGCACCTTATCCCCTAGTTTCCAAAATGGGGTCACTTCTTGGGAGTTTCTACTGTAAGGGTGCATCAGGGGGCTTCAAATGGGACATGGCATCTAAAAACCATGTGGAGTTCCTTTTCTTCTGCGCCCTGCCGTGTGCCCATACAGCAGTTTATGACCACATGTGGGGTGTTTCTGTAAACCGCAGAATCTGGGTAATAAATATTGAGTTTTGTTTGGCTGTTAACCATCGATGTGTTAAAGAAAAAAATTGATTAAAATGGAAAATCTGCCAAAAAAGTTAAATTTAAAAATTTGATCTCCATTTTCCTTTAATTCTTGTGGAACGCCTAAAGGGTTAACAAAGTTTGTAAAATCGGTTTTGAATACCTTGAGGGGTGTAGTTTCTACAATGGGGTCATTTATGGGGGTATCCACTATGTAGGCCCCACAAAGTGACTTCAGACCTGAACTGGTCCTTAAAAAGTGGGTTTTGGCAATTTTCTTAAAAAGTTGAAGAATTGCTTCTAAACCTTCTAACGTCCTAAAAAAATAAAATGACATTTCCAAAATGATGCCAACATAAAGTAGACATATAGGGAATGGTAAATAATAAATATTTTATGAGGTATCACTTTCTGTTTAAAAAGCAGAGAAATTGAAATTTAGAAAATTGTGAATTTTTCAAATTTTTTGGGTAAATTTGGGATTTTTTCATAAATAAAGGTGAAATATTTTGACTCAAATTTATGACTATCATGATGTACAATGTGTCACGAGAAAACAATCTCTGAATGACTTGGATAAATAAAGGTGTTGCAAAGTTATTACCACATAAAGTGAGATATGTCAGTTTTGCAAAATTTGGCCTGGTCAGGAAGGGGGCAAATGGCCCAGATGGCAGGTGGTTAAAGCAATATTTGGCCAAAAAAAAGGGGGAACGACTGGATAAGAGTTCCCCTGGGTCCTCCTTTTCAATGAAATGGAAGGTCCCAAATATTATCACACGTTAAGTAAAGTTGTGTGATCCCATCTGCCAAACCTTATGGCATCTTCATTCAGATGGGTCCCTACACTAACACTTTTATAACAGGAGATATTAAGTGGAAATGCTGTGGACATCTTTTGACCTGAGACCCCACAAATGTATAATGTGTGCAACATCTCTGGATGTCCAGTTAAAGGGGTTGTCCGGGTTCAGAGCTGAACCCGGACATATCCCCATTTTCACCCAGGCAGCCCCCCTGACTTGAGCATCAGAGCAGTTCATGCTCCGATGCTCTCCTTTGCCCTGCGCTAAATCGTGCAGGGCAAAGGCATTTTCAGGAGTTCCAGTGACGTACCAGGCTCTCCATGGGGCTGCCAGACAGAGGCTTCCGCCCATCTGTGAGCCCGGTGATGTCACCGGCACTGAAGGGGCGGGCTTTAGCGCTGCCCTAGCCTGTAAAACGGATAGGGCAGCACTAAAGCCCGCCCATCAGAGCCGGTGACATCACCGAACACACTGCTTGGCAGATGCCTCTGCCCGGCAGTGTGTTTATAAATAAAAGAGCCCTTGCCCTGCGCGATCCAGCGCAGGGCAAAGGAGAGCATCGGAGCATGAAATGCTCCGATGCTAACATCAGGGGGGGCTGCCTGGGTGAAATTATGGGTATGTCCAGGTTCAGCTCTGAACCCGGACAACCCCTTTAAACAAAGTCTTAGGGTAGGGACCCATCTGATTGAGGTCGCCTTGACGGGGCAGATGGTCTCACACAATTTCATTATATTGTGTGCTAAGAACCTTATGTTTAATTCTGAAGGTGTTGGGAGACTATTGGAGTATAACAATTCTCATCTGAATATTTTAAATCACTTAGGCTCCGTTCACTTCTGCATCATGGTAGATTTATAAAGCTACTACTGACCTCACTGAGGGCTGTGTACATCTAGGCAGTCTTAGTGTCATGCTGCTTTTCAGGGTCATGCTGTCATCATCCGCTGTGCCCCTTTCTTTGGCTTAGTGGGTGAGTGCAGCTTCACTCTATGATTACCCCACCACTTGTCCCTGTGCTGTGTGTGGACACTCCTGGATAAAAATGTAGTAGGACTAGATAGGTAGATTGGATAGATTAGATCAGTCCCAAACTGATAATCTTTCCTGCCGGGCAGAATCCAGGTGCTCTGCTCTTCAGGTCATAGCAGGGGCCCTGGTGCAAGAGTTCAGCTTGGGCCCCCCTTTCCCTCAGTGCTTTGTGGCAAGAGGCAGAGGTGCACATAGCCTTGCTGCTGCTTGAGGTGTAAAAATTGAAATGGCACCCCCCTGCCAAATTCTCAACATAACCCCTTCTCTCCAGCCCTAATGTTAAAGACATACTTGGAAAACATAACATACAGCACTACAAAACATACAGGGTAATACAGCACCATATACCTCTTACATCCAGTAATTTCTCCTCTGATGTAGTTGTTCTCTTTCCTCATCTTCTCCTTTCAGACCAGACCGCCATGATGATTGCTTTCAGTCATCTCTTTTCTCTGCAGAGTTTGACAAACAGACATCTTAGTTTCCTGCTTTTCCATCATCCTTCCACCTCCACACCCCAATACTGTGCTCCCCAATACTATACTGCAGAAACAGATAATCCCCCTGAAAATATTAGTACCACACAAATAGCACCCCCTTCAATAATTATTGGCACACAATGCCTTAAAAAAATAACTGCATTCATGAACTAGTGTCCCTGTCACTAATAGTGTAAACATAATGCAGCACGCCAGACCTGCAGGGTATAGCGAAGTGAGATCACGGTTATGGGCAATCGAGGGTTGCTCACTGTATTTGGAGAACCCTGGGCAGGCATGCAGCAGTGAAAGAGAGGTAGACACAGTTCCTCTGGGGCACACTCGGTATGTGGGGACCAGGCCTGATGTTGTGTGAGGTGCCCTGGATGTTACAGGTATTTTAAGTGCCTGGGGCAAGGTCCCTTTTGGATTCGTGACGCCAGTGCTGGTAACGGTGGCACACCGATTTTATAGGAGGAATAACTGAGTACTCAGTGGATAAACCAAACGTTTCTTTACTTGGTGAACACAGTCCAACTTTGTACATACAGTTATAGTTGATAGCGATGATAATGCAGTCCCTTGGACAATACTTCACAAGCAGGTAGACTTTAGATGATGGCAGGTAGTAATCATGCAAGATACTTGGAGGACACAACGGTTAATGCGTTGCAGTGCAATGCTGCTCTATCCCCTTCAGCTATTCTAGCTGGCTGGATCCCAAGGCCCGGATGCCTAAATACTGGCTTTAATCCTTGGTATATAAATTCTCTCTCCAGTATTGACCCTTGCTCTTTACTTTATAGATCCTCTGCCCATCAGGTTACTTATCTGACTTGTATTATCCTTGCTTGGTTGGGAAGCTGCAGGTTTCTCCCAGGAGGTCCATTCCTACTACTGGGGTAATCTTCTGAGCTAACTGAGGCTCACTTGATCCACAGGTAGGCTAGGATCCCTCTACTAGCCCCCTGGTAACAACTAGAAGCCTGGGCTGTCTAGCTGCATGTCAGGAGGAGGCCCTCAGCATATCACTGGCTGGTGCCTTCTAACTTGTCTCTGCAGACCCCTGACTCTGAACTCTCTCTCCCTGTCTGGGCCTGGACATTTATACTAGGGGCTCCCTATCTCCCTCTAGTGTCTGGGATGTCTAACTACACCCAACTAGGCCTGCTATTGCATCATACAGGGGAACATTGCATATAAAAACACATTAGAAAATACATTAAATGCACACTTAAATATAACATTACTGTCCCTTGTGAGTAGGAGGAACGCGCACACCAATTGACCCTTGTGTAGTGCCCACCTTTACCTAGTGGGACACTACAATAATGTCCCCCAAAAATAACTGTGCTAAGCTGATACTGTGCCATGGTGCTCCCCAAAGTCCCACCAATAGAAATAATTATCTCCCAAAGTGCACAGTGTTAACAGTGCACCCAATAGCAATAATATGCCCATACTAGTAATCATGTCCCCCATACTCTCACAGTAGTAATAATTTTCTTATAATGTGTGCCAGTAGAAAAATGCCCCCTACTGAGTGCCAGTACAAAAATAACCCTCTTTACTGTGTGCCAGTACAGAAATACCCCCTTATAATGTGTGTCAGTACAAAAAATACCTCCCTTACCTTTCAGATCAGACCCCGATATCAGACCTCAAATTATACCCCCATATCAGATCCACAGATCTGACCCCCATATCAGACCTCAAATTAGACCCCCATATCAGATCTTCAGATCAGACCCCCATATCAGACTTTAAATCAGACCTCCCATATCAGACCCTCACATCAGACCTCCCATATCACACCTCAAATCAGACCCTCAGATCAGATCCTCAGATCAGACTCCATATGAGATCCTCAGACCCCCATGTCAAGCCTCAGATGAGACCACCATCAGACCTTCATGTCAGACTAACGTATCAGACCTCAGATCAGGTCTCCATGTCAGAACCTCCCCATATTAGGCCTCAAATCAGACCCCCATTAGACCTCCATGTCAGACCCCTTCATATTATACCTCAGATCAGACCTTTAAATAAATTAACTTACCTCTCCTGCTCTGCCACTACTTTCCAGGTCTGGCTTCCTTTTCTGCAGTCGTGCTCTCTTGTCTCTTCTAGCTCACACCTGACTGCATGCGGCGTAAGGTCATAGTGCGCGACTGCGCGCAATACGCCCTGACGCTGTAAGCAGTCAGGACAGTGCAACGTGGTCACTGCTCCCCCTGCCTCCTGCATCCATAGTGGAAGCGCTCACTAGTATTCGCTTTATTAGATGTATTGTGTCTTATAAAGCGAAAGATACTGTAATTGGCGGTGCACTGCTGGCAAGGGGGGCTTAGGGGCCTGGTCACAATTGCTACTGCTGCAACCCATATAGCTACCCCACTAGGTTATAGTATTGGCCGCCCGGCTTGTGCCTGTTATATTAGACACTGGTAAGTAAAGGAATTGCAGCTGTTCCGGAGTTGCGTACCCCAGAAATGCACAGTGTTCGCTGTATGCAGAAGATTCAATTCTCATAGACAGTGATTTGCTGGTTAAGGGCTAATAAAATCTTTATGACTTATTATAAGGGGCTGGAGCTGTTACATTATATACTGTGAGGGGCTGGAGCTGTTACATTATATACTGTGAGGGGCTGGGGGTGTTACGTTATATACTGTGAGGGGCTGGGGTGTTACGTTATATACTGTGAGGGGCTGGGATGTTACATTATATACTGTGAGGGGCTGGGGGTGTTACATTATATACTGTGAGGGGCTGGGGGTATTACATTATATACTGTGAGGGGCTGGGATGTTACATTATATACTGTGAGGGGCTGGGGTGTTACATTATATACTGTGAGGGGCTGGGGTGTTACATTATATACTGTGAGGGGCTGGCAGTGTTACATTATATACTGTGAGGGGCTGGGATGTTACATTATATACTGTGAGGGGATGGCGGTGTTATGTATTGTGAGGGGCTGGGATGTTACATTATACAGTCAGGTCCATAAATATTGGGACATCAACACAATTTTCACATTTTTGGCTCTATACACCACCATAATGGATTTGAAATGAAACCAACAAGATGTGCTTTAACTCCAGACTGTCAGCTTTAATTTGAGGGCATTTACATCCAAATCAGGTGAACGGTGTAGGAATTACAACAGTTTGCATATGTGCCTCCCACTGGTTAAGGGACCAAAAGTAATGGGACAGAATAATAATCATAAATCAAACTTTCACTTTTTAATACTTAGTTGCAAATCCTTTGCAGTCAATTACAGCCTGAAGTCTGGAACGCATAGACATCACCAGACTCTGGGTTTCATCCCTGGTGATGCTCTGCCAGGCCTCTACTGCAACTGTCTTCAGTTCCTGCTTGTTCTTGGGGCATTTTCCCTTCAGTTTTGTCTTCAGCAAGTGAAATGCATGCTCAATCGGATTCAGGTCAGGTGATTGACTTGGCCATTGCATAACATTCCACTTCTTTCCCTTAAACTCTTTGGTTGCTTTTGCAGTATGCTTTGGGTCATTGTCCATCTGCACTGTGAAGCGCCATCCAATGAGTTCTGAAGCATTTGGCTAAATATGAGCAGATAATATTGCCCGAAACACTTCAGAATTCATCCTGCTGCTTTTGTCAGCAGTCACTTCATCAATAAATACAAGAGAACCAGTTCCATTGGCCGCCATACATGCCCACACCATGACACTACCACCACCATGCTTCACTGATGAGGTGGTATGCTTAGGATCATGGGCAGTTCCTTTCCTTCTCCATACTCTTCTCTTCCCATCACTCTGGTACAAGTTGATCTTGGTCTCATCTGTCCATAGGATGTTGTTCCAGAACTGTGAAGGCTTTTTTAGATGTCATTTGGCAAACTCTAATCTGGCCTTCCTGTTTTTGAGGCTCACCAATGGTTTACAGCTTGTGGTGAACCCTCTCTATTCACTCTGGTGAAGTCTTCTCTTGATTGTTGACTTTGACACACATACACCTACCTCCTGGAGAGTGTTCTTGATCTGGCCAACTGTTGTGAAGGGTGTTTTCTTCACCAGGGAAAAAATTCTTTGTTCATCCACCACAGTTGTTTTCCATGGTCTTCCAGGTCTTTTGGTGTTGCTAAGCTCACCGGTGCGTTCCTTCTTTTTAAGAATGTTCCAAACAGTTGTTTTGGCCACGCCTAATGTTTTTGCTATCTCTCTGATGGGTTTGTTTTGTTTTTTCAGCCTAATGATGGCTTGCTTCACTGATTGTGACAGCTCTTTGGATCTCATCTTGAGAGTTGACAGCAACAGATTCCAAATGCAAATAGCACACTTGAAATGAACTCTGGACCTTTTATCTGCTCATTGTAATTGGGATAATGAGGGAATAACACACACCTGGCCATGGAACAGCTGAGAAGCCAATTGTCCCATTACTTTTGGTTCCTTAACAAGTGGGAGGCACATATGCAAACTGTTGTAATTCCTACACCGTTCACTTGATTTGGATGTAAATGCCCTCAAATTAAAGCTGACAGTCTGCAGTTAAAGCACATCTTGTTCGTTTCATTTCAAATCCATTGTGGTGGTGTATAGAGCCAAAAATGTTAGAATTGTGTTGATGTCCCAATATTTATGGACCTGACTGTATACTGTGAGGGTCTGGGGTGTTACATTATATACTGTGAGGGGCTGGGATGTTACATTATATACTGTGAGGGTATGGCGGTGTTATGTATTGTGAGGGGCTGGGTGTTACATTATATACTGTGAGGGGCTGGGATGTTACATTATATACTGTGAGGGGCTGGGGTGTTACATTATATACTGTGAGGGGCTGGGATGTTACATTATATACTGTGAGGGGCTGGCAGTGTTACATTATATACTGTGAGGGGCTGGGATGTTACATTATATACTGTGAGGGGCTGGGATGTTACATTATATACTGTGAGGGGCTGGGGGTGTTACATTATATACTGTGAGGGGATGGCGGTGTTACATTATATACTGTGAGGGGCTGGGGGTGTTATATTATATACTGTGAGGGGCTGGGGATGTTACATTATATACTGTGAGGGGCTGGGATGTTACATTATATACTGTGAGGGGCTGGGGTGTTACATTATATACTGTGAGGGGCTGGGGGTGTTACATTATATACTATGAGGGGCTGGGATGTTACATTATATACTGTGAGGGGCTGGGGGTGTTACATTATATACTATGAGGGGCTGGGATGTTACATTATATACTGTGAGGGGATGGCGGTGTTACATTATATACTGTGAGGGGCTGGGGGTGTTATATTATATACTGTGAGGGGCTGGGGATGTTACATTATATACTGTGAGGGGCTGGGGTGTTACATTATATACTGTGAGGGGCTGGGGGTGTTACATTATATACTATGAGGGGCTGGGATGTTACATTATATACTGTGAGGGGATGGCGGTGTTACATTATATACTGTGAGGAGCTGGAGCAGTTACATTATATACTGTGAGGAGCTGGAGCAGTTGCATTATGTACTGTAAGGGCAGAATTTACGGGGGTAAAAGAGGGTGTATCTTGGAGAGTAGCTTAATTCAGGGCATTGTCACCAATGGTTTAATCACATTGAGTTTTGCGCCATTCTTCCTGTAATTTTTAACATAAAATGCTTCACCGGCCTTGTGTGACAATTGTAATCAATGAGCTCTTATGGAGGAGCAAATGACCAAAGAGTCCGAAATTGGGGGAATCGAAGCAGCCAGAAGCAAGCGGTAGGACGCAGGTAAGTATTCTTCCCTCCACAAGTCTGGCGGGGAGGAAGGGGTGCCGAAAATTGATCCAAAGCAGAAGAACCCCTTTAATGTAAAAAAAAACACGCTGAAAGAGTTGTCCGTTTTTACTTTCTTTCACAGTTACAGACACTGGACAGCTGGGGTCCGAGTAATAAAGGGAGGGGTTTACATAAGTCTCACCTCTCGTCTTTTCTATAACCCAGTGCTACCCTACATGCAGATATCTCTCCATACACTCATATTCATCATATCCTATAACATATAGACAGCCTTAGGTTTTGGCTACAAACCCAGCAGCAGCGCTCATGCTTCATACCGACTTATCCTTAGGCCTCGTTCACGTTTCCGTTTTTCACTGACATAAGCTGTCTGCATTTTCTGCGGACAGAGCACGTACCCATTGATTTAAATGTGTCTGTTCACATTTCAGAATTTTTTTACTGACCGTGGGTCAGTAAAAAAAAATCACAGGGACATGCACTACTTTGATCCGTGATGCGGACCAAGCACCATTAAAGTCTATGGGTCCCTGAAAATCACTGACACACATCCGTGTTGTGTCCGTTTTACACTGAAGACTAATAGGAGATTCTTTGGAAATTAATTCTCAGCTGAGCAACGTCAGTGAATTACGGATGACACACGGATGGTAAAAACGGACACACAGACCAACCACGGATCCTTCATGGACAGCTTCACAGATGAAACACGTACGCTTTTTATTCACGGACGTGTCACTGACACGGAAATGTGAACGAGGCCTTACTGTGGCTGTGCTGGTGAAGAGGAACTGAAGACTGGGGGGCCCCCTTCTACTATAAATTATTGAGGACCCAGCAGTGGTGCCCGCAGTCATTTAACATGTATAATCAATATATTCAAAATGGCGGCATCAACCGATTAAGATAATGTTTGCAGCTACACTTTCTTTCCTCACCCCGGGGCCGCTGAATCTTTGCCCCGAGTGAAGAAAGGTGTGAGTACAGCCCTGGGTGTGGTCGAAGTGAAATGTGAACACCCCAACATCACTTATGCTTGCCTGTATATTTTTAAAATCATACAGAAAAAATGTTAAAGGGGTACTTCCGTTATATTCACAGGATAGGGGATAACGGATTGCTGGAGGTCCTACCACTTGGACCCCCCACCTACTCCCGAAATGAGCAAAGCGTGCGCCCAGCCACTCCATTGATCTCTATAGGAGCTCCGTAGACAGCCAAGCCGCTGTGGATAAGGGGATAAACAAATATAATCGGAATACCCCTTTAACTTTTTTTGTATGTTGTTTTCTGCCCTCAGCGTAATTTGACAGCGTTATTACAGCCTATATCAAGTTTATGTGTTTTTCGGCAGGTTCCTATTCAATCCATGGGATGTCTTTAGAAAATAACATTCTGAACGGAAATGTATCTTGTTGAGTGAAGAAGAACAACATGAATGAGAATTCGTACGTCCATTCATATCCCTCACTTGCCACAAGGGGGCATGCTGACACAGATATAGAAGAGCCTCAGCACATAATGCATTGCTTGAAATCATTCCATGCCAAGAGGTCCCCTAATCAAATCCAGCAGAATAGTGTCTGATATTACTGCTGTAAATGAATGAGAAAGCCACAACGCTATCTCTGCAAATTGGGAATGACTGTCAGCTCAGGAAAGCGACTTTATCTCTTATCATATACAAGTAGAACAGCAAACACCCAGTCCAATAAGAAAAATGACACAGACGATAGTGTATTATGTACATAATAGAAGAGAAATCCATGGTGTAAGAGTAATTCATTTATACCGTACAGAAAAACTAATATGGATCAAAGTGAGCTGATATGAGCACAATGACCTGCAGTTCCTGAGAGAGGAAGGAAATAAGGGTAAAGCAAAAGGAGGACGGACAAGGGGATTTTACACATGGTTAAGGACAATAGGAATCATTTATTATGATCTCCTAGGCCAGAAACAGGTGTAAAAAAGTCGCACGACCGCAGTTTGCAAGTTTTTTATTGTCAATGTGCCTAAATTTAGGTGCAGGTAGCATTTCTACACTGCCTTCACCACTGGGGAGTGGCAGAGCGGTGCCGTCTGCCCCGGGACATTCGCTATCATTAAGGCCTCATGCACACGGCCATGGCCTGTATTGTGGCTCTCAAACAGAGGGTCTGCAATATGCGGGCAACGGCCGTGTGCTCCCCGCATCATGGATGCGGATCCATTCAAGTGAATCCATTCACTCCATTCAAGTATTCCGGAGCTGCGGTGTGGAACAGAGGCACAGAACCCCACGGAAGCATGCTTCCGTGGTGTTTCTGTCCGTGCCTCCACAGCGCAAAAAAATAGAACTTGTTCTATTTTTTTTTTTTACGGTGCGGACAGATCACGGACCCATTCAAGTTGAATGAGTCTAGATCCGTCGCGGCTGCCGCATGGATGGGGCCCGTGCATTGGGGACCGCAAATTGCTTATGTGGCAAAAAAGTCCTCCTGAAGAAATGTTCTGCTGGGGAATAGCATATTGCTGCATAAATAATGATGTGCTGTGGCTTTTCTAAAGCAGAATCTCTCCATTTGTTCAGTGAGGGATGTAATCCGCACAGAAATCTGCAACAAAATCCGCAGGTAAAAATCTTCAACAAAATCCGCTGTTGTGTACATTCTGGAGGAATTTTCTGCCATATGTGAAGGCACCCTAATAGGCGCCCCTTCTTGGATTGTTCAGATCACTTTTCAACAGTCATCTCATTATCACACCCAGGATTGCAATGACAGATATCAACTACAGTCATGTCCATAAATATTGGGACATTGACACAATTCTAACATTTTTGGCTCTATACACCACCACAATTGATTTTAAATTAAACTAACAAGATGTGCTTTAACTGCAGACTGTCAGCTTTAATTTGAGGATATTTACATCAAAATCAGGTGAACGGTGTAGGAATTACAACAGTTTGCATATGTGCCTCCCACTTTAAGGGACCAAAAGTAATGGGACAATTGGCTTCTCAGCTGTTCCATGACAAGGTGTGTGTTATTCCCTCATTATCCCAATTACAATGAGCAGATAAAAGGTCCAGAGTTCATTTCAAGTGTGCTATTTGCATTTGGAATCTGTTGCTTTCAACGCTCAAGATGAGATCCAAAGAGCTGTCACTATCAGTGAAGCAAGCCATCATTAGGCTGAAAAAACAAAACAAACCCATCAGAGAGATAGCAAAAACATTAAGCGTGGCCAAAACAACTGTTTGGAACATTCTTAAAAAGAAGGAACGCACCGGTGAGCTCAGCAACACCAAAAGACCCGGAAGACCACGGAAAACAACTGTGGTGGATGACCGAAGAATTATTTCCCTGGTGAAGAAAACACCCTTCACAACAGTTGGCCAGATCAAGAACACTCTCCAGGAGGTAGGTGTATGTGTGTCAAAGTCAACAATCAAGAGAAGACTTCACCAGAGTGAATACAGAGGGTTCACCGCAAGATGTAAACCATTGGTGAGCCTCAAAAACAGGAAGGCCAGATTAGAGTTTGCCAAGCGACATCTAAAAAAGCCTTCACAGTACTGGAACAACATCCTATGGACAGATGAGACCAAGATCAACTTGTACCAGAGTGATGGGAAGAGAAGAGTATGGAGAAGGAAAGAACTGCTCATGATCCTAAGCATACCACCTCATCAGTGAAGCATGGTGGTGGTAGTGTCATGGCGTGGGCATGTATGGCTGCCAATGGAACTGGTTCTTTTGTATTTATTGATGATGTGACTGCTGACAAAAGCAGCAGGATGAATTCTGAAGTGTTTCGGGCAATATTATCTGCTCATATTCAGCCAAATGCTTCAGAACTCATTGGACGGTGCTTCACAGTGCAGATGGACAATGACCCAAAGCTTACTGCAAAAGCAACCAAAGAGTTTTTTAAGGGAAAGAAGTGGAATGTTATGCAATGGCCAAGTCAATCACCTGACCTGAATCGGATTGAGCATGCATTTCACTTGCTGAAGACAAAACTGAAGGGAAAATGCCCCAAGAACAAGCAGGAACTGAAGACAGTTGCAGTAGAGGCCTGGCAGAGCATCACCAGGGATGAACCCCAGCGGCTGGTGATGTCTATGCGTTCCAGACTTCAGGCTGTAATTGACTGCAAAGGATTTGCAACCAAGTATTAAAAAGTGAAAGTTTGATTTATGATTATTATTCTGTCCCATTACTTTTGGTCCCTTAACAAGTGGGAGGCACATATGCAAACTGTGGTGGTGTATAGAGCCAAAAATGTTAGAATTGTGTCGATGTCCCAATATTTATGGACCTGACTGTATATATATAGTTAACACAGGAACCACCATTTACAGTGGGTGATTGCCACAGCTATTCCTTCTTGTACAATGCACTTGTTCTGTACCGTTACACCTAGAAAACTCTTCTATAGAAGTCAACGAGTCCCCGTCCTGTCCATGGTGTCTATGGCCCATGGTGGCTTTCGTAAAGCCTATCTCTAAATACTGTTAATAACAGTTTAGGCAAATAGAATAAATAATTTACAATCAGAAAATAAACACAAATGACACATTCCTTTAAAGGGGTTTTCCAGTAAGTAATATAAAAAAGTCAGAATGGGTTACATAAAATAGAAGGAACCTAAATCATTCTAAACTTTTTTTTATATTCTCACTAGTAAACTGCACTTTCCCTGTTTCACCAGTCCAATGTCTCCTCATACCTTACAATTATGCACAGTCCTTTACACCATGCAGATTCCAGGCCTTCTACCGCCGGCCATCTCCAGGTCAAAAACATATCTCATATCTATTCTTTCCTCAACCTGCAGTCAACCAAAATTCTTGTACATGCCCTCTTTATATCCCACCTAGATTATGGCAATGTTCTCCTTGGTAGCCCTCCTCTAAGGCTATATGTACACGACCGTTCCGTCGGCTCCGATGCGGACCACAAAAACGGACGTGTGCATGAGGCCTAAAACGGACAGGGTCCTCTCTTGTTCTGTCTCCTCATAGCCTACAGTTATGCACACTCTTTTAGACCACACATCCAGGCCTTCTACTGCCTGCCATCTTCAGGTCAAAAATATTACTGTAATGTTCTTTGTGGCCTTCCTCTAATACTCTGGCACCCCTCCAATCTCATCTTTTACTCCCACTTTGTCTCTTTCCCTTGTAGTTTGGAATCTCTTGCTGACAGGGTCCTCTCTCCTTCTGTGCCAGTCTGCCACTTAATAAATGCTTGCTTTTTTAATTTGTTCATGTTATGTACACTGCTCAAAAAAATAAAGGGAACACAAAAATAACACATCCTAGATCTGAATTAATTAAATATTTTTCTGAAATACTTTGTTCTTTACATAGTTGAATGTGCTGACAACAAAATCACACAAAAATAAAAAAATGGAAATCAAATTTTTTAACCCATGGAGGTCTGGATTTGGAGTCACCCTCAAAATTAAAGTGGAAAAACACACTACAGGCTGATCCAACTTTGATGTAAGGTCCTTAAAACAAGTCAAAATGAGGCTCAGTAGTGTGTGTGGCCTCCACGTGCCTGTATGACCTCCCTACAACGCCTGTGCATGCTCCTGATGAAGTGGCGGACGGTCTCCTGAGGGATCTCCTCCCAGACCTGGACTAAAGCATCTGCCAACTCCTGGACAGTCTGTGGTGCAACGTGACGTTGGTGGATAGAGCGAGACATGATGTCCCAGATGTGCTCAATTGGATTCAGGTCTGGGGAACGGGCGGGCCAGTCCATAGCATCAATGCCTTCATCTTGCAGGAACTGCTGACACACTTCAGCCACATGAGGTCTAGCATTGTCTTGCATTAGGAGGAACCTAGGGCCAACCGCACCAGCATATGGTCTCACAAGGGGTCTGAGGATCTCATCTCGGTACCTAATGGCAGTCAGGCTACCTCTGGCGAGCACATGGAGGGCTGTGCAGCCCTCCAAAGAAATGCCACCCCACACCATTACTGACCCAATGCCAAACCGGTCATGCTGGAGGATGTTGCAGGCAGCAGAACGTTCTCCACGGCGTCTCCAGACTCTGTCACATCTGTCACGTGCTCAGTGTGAACCTGCTTTCATCTGTGAAGAGCACAGGGCACCAATGGCGAATTTGCCAATCTTGGTGTTCTCTGGCAAATGCCAAACGTCCTGCACGGTGTTGGGCTGTAGCGGCAGCACAACCCCCACCTGTGGACGTCGGGCCCTCATATCACCCTCATGGAGTCTGTTTCTGACCGTTTGAGCAGACACATGCACATTTGTGGCCTGCTGGAGGTCATTTTGCAGGGCTCTGGCAGTGCTCCTCCTGTTCCTCCTTGCACAAAGGCAGAGGTAGCGGTCCTGCTGCTGGGTTGTTGCCCTCCTACAGCCTCCTCCACGTCTCCTGATGTACTGGCCTGTCTCCTGGTAGCGCCTCCATGCTCTGGACACTACGCTGACAGACACAGCAAACCTTCTTGCCACAGCTCGCATTGATGTGCCATCCTGGATAAGCTGCACTACCTGAGCCACTTGTGTGGGTTGTAGACTCCGTCTCATGCTACCACTAGAGTGAAAGCACCGCCAGCATTCAAAAGTGACCAAAACATCAGCCAGGAAGCATAGGAACTGAGAAGTGGTCTGTGGTCACCACCTGCAGAACCACTCCTTTATTGGGGGTGTCTTGCTAATTGCCTATAATTTCCACCTGTTGTCTATCCCATTTGCACAACAGCATGTGAAATTGATTGTCACTCAGTGTTGCTTCCTAGGTGGACAGTTTGATTTCACAGAAGTGTGATTGACTTGGAGTTACATTGTGTTTAAGTGTTCCCTTTATTTTTTTGAGCAGTGTATTTAAGCCCTCTGTATTTGATATATATAGCATATTAGTTATTAGGGTTATAAAATAAATCATATTTGTCCGGGGCCACTTTTTGTCCCCCCAATAGGTGATATATTGCTAAAGTAACCATCAGCTCCAGACTATACTGCCCAGGCCGTTTTGACCAAAAGTGGAATGATGGCCACCGACTGGCACTGAAAGGAAAAACAGCTTGCCTCTCCCTTCAAAAAGCTACCAGCTTGCCATGAAAGGCACTGGCACACCTGGATTTCTGCCATGTTTGTGCCAGCAGATGCACTGTCATTTAGTAGGGCAATCTGTTGCTTTTCTGTGCTGAAACCATAGATATAATGAACATGCTGTGGATTTATTTATTTTTTTATTCCCTTACTTATATAGCGCTGACATATTCTGCAGCGCTTTAGAGGAATTACCAGTAGAAAGAGGGAGGTGCTCATGCCGCTCTACAGAGCACTAGTGAGACCTCATTTGGAGTATTGTGCTTAGTACTGGAGACCATATCTCCAGCAGGATATTGATACTTTGGAGAGAGTTCAGAGAAGAGCTACTAAACTGGTACATGGATTGCAGGATAAAACTTACCAGGAAAGATTAAAGGACCTTAACATGTATAGCTTGGAAGAAAGACGAGACAGAGGGGATATGATAGAAACTTTTAAATACATAAAGGGAATCAACAAGGTAAAAGAGGAAAGAATATTTAAAAGAAGAAAAACTGCTACAAGAGGACATAGTTTTAAATTAGAGGGGCAAAGGTTTAAAAGTAATATCAGGAAGTATTACTTTACTGAGAGAGTAGTGGATGCATTGAATAGCCTTCCTGCAGAAGTGGCAGCTGCAAATACAGTGGAGGAGTTTAAGCATGCATGGGATAGGCATAAGGCCATCCTTCATATAAGATAAAGCCAGGGGCTATCCATAGTATTCAGTATATTGGGCAGACTAGATGGGCCAAATGGTTCTTATCTGCCAACACATTCTATGTTTCTATCACTCTCTGTTGCCTATGGAGCTCACAATCTCGGTTCCCTATGGCCCCTTGCAGACGAGCATGTCCGGATGCGTCCCGGTGCATTGCGGCAAACCCGCGCGAGTAGGTACCCAATTGCAGTCAGTTTTGACTGCGATTGCGTTCCGATGTTCAGTTTTTATCGCACGGGTGCAATGCGTTTTGCACGCGTGTGATAAAAAACCGACTGTGGTACCCAGACCCAAACTTCTTCACAGAAGTTCAGGTTTGGGTTAGTTGTAGTGTAGATTGTATTATTTCCCCTTATAACATGGTTATAAGGGAAAATAATAGCATTCTGAATACAGAATGTTCGCACAGCCTCCATCTCTTCTGTCTTCACCTGTGAGCAATAGGACCTTTGATGATGTCACTGCGTTCATCACATGGTCAATCACATGATCCATCACCATGGTGATGGATCATGTGATGAGCGTAGTGACATCATCAAAGGTCCTATTGCTCACAGATAAAGACAGAAGAGATGCCAGCTGCGCAAACAAGTGGATTAAGGTGAGTTAAATTATTATTTTTTAACCCCTAAAGGCTTTTGTGCTCGTGTGCACAGCCCCATAGAAATGAATGGGTCATGATTCAGTGCAGGTGCAATGCGTTCAACTCACGCATCGCATCCGCGCGGAATACTCGCCCGTGTTAAAGGGGCCTAAGTGAATATTGTGTCCTGGTCTAGAGTTTGCAGCAGTCTCTTCATTCTACTGACCATAGGTGTATATTTCCTTCCCGTCCCACAGAAGTCATTAGCCCACTAATTTAAGGGAATTAAATAAAATCAGTTTTCTATATGGGGAATCCATGAGCTCACCGGTCAGTAAAGAGTTTACCCCAAGTTTCTGATGCCACATCATGTGCTGTGGGATATACTTTATTATTCTTTTGTTGCCATTACTGTGCTTCCAGCTCCCTTGTGGCTTACTTGTGGCACCGCTGCACCATGTTTTATTTGTTTTGATGATGATATTATTGGCCCTTTGGTTTAGGCTACTTTCACACTAGCGTTTTTTGCGGATCCATTATGGATCTGCAAAAACACTTCCGTTACAATAATACAACCGCATGCATCCTGTCACACCTGTGACAGGTGTTAGAAGGTCTGAAAGACTGACTGCACATGAGTGATCTGACAGCCTCTTTTGGTTTCACTTTTTGTGTTGCTGGAATGTCCACACCTCCTGTTCAGGTGTGGTTCGTTTGACCTTTACCTCTCCCTATTTAGTCTGACTTTACCCATCACGCCTTGCTCTGGATAGCTTCATTTGGACCAAGTTACAGGGTTTGCGACAGGGAGAACGTTCCACAGAGAGCTATTGCTCTAAATTTAGTAGATGGGCTACCGATAGAGTGGAAAAATCCTGCTCTCCGTAGCCAATTCTGTCAGGGTCTCTCTGAGAGACTGCAGGACGCGTTGGCTTTTCATGAAAATCCTGTTTCATTGAAAGCAGCTATGTCCCTTGCTGTACGTCTTGATAGACGCCTGAGGGAGAGATCTAGGGGTCCTCACCTTCAGGACGTACTGTCCAATAAGGGTACTCCTTCCTTTGACACTTATGGTGGAGAGACACAGGTGGTTGTACCTTGTGATGAGCCTATGCAGTTAAGAGGAGCTACTCCTGGAACTACTGGCAAAAGCTTGGATCATGTGAAAGGAGTCTGCTTTTGTTGTGGCAAGAAGGGACATTTTGTGAATATTTGTCCGTACTTGCAGCATCAAGGTGTAAAAAAAAAAGAAAAAGACGTTTAATTCCCCAAATTACTATTGGTGGTGTGGGTGGGGAGCAAAAAAACCTAATTTTGTCTTTTACTGGTAGTACCCGTTTTCTCCTCTCTGCCGAGGTGGCTCTAAAATCCAAAACTGTGAAAATCGAAGCATTTATCGACAGTGGGGCAGGAGTTAACTTGATTGATGGACAGTTTGTTCGCATTCACAGGTTGACTACTAATGCATTAGAGAAAAGTATTTCTGTCTTTGCAATTGACTCAGCACCTCTCACCCAAAAATGCCTGTCGCAGGTAGTGAATGACATTCATTTAAGAGAGATTCCTGATGAAAATCACCCAATCTCCTGTTATGTGTTGGAGGGTCTGCCTGCTCGGTTGGTGTTGGGTCTACCATGGTTAAGCAAACATAACCCTAACATCGACTGGCAAGCGAGACAGATTCTCGATTGGAGTGAGTTTTGCATGGACAACTGTCTTAATGCATCGTTCTCTATGGTGACCACTAAAACTGTGCCCTCGTTCACTTCTGAATTTTCTGATGTGTTCTCTGAGAGTGGTAAATCAGGAGTTGCCTCCGCACCGGGAGTATGACTGTCCCGTCAATCTTATTCCCGGAGCTAAATTGCCCAAATCTCGGTTGTATAGTCTTTCGGAACCCGAAAGAAAGGTCACGCAAGAGTAAATCACCGAGAGTTTGGCAAAGGGACATATTAGACCATCCAAGTCCCCAGTGGCTGCTGGGTTTTTCTTTGTAAAGAAAAAGGATGGTACCCTGAGGCCATGTCTGGACTTCCGTGAGCTCAACCGTATTTCTGTCAGTGATCCTTACCCCCTTCCTTTGATTCTGGATTTGTTTAGTCAGATTGTCGGTGCCAAGGTGTTCTCTAAATTGGATCTGAGGGGGGTATATAATCTGGCAAGGATCAAGGAGGGGGATGAGTGGAAGACCGCATTAATTACCCCTGAGGGTCATTTTGAAAACCTGGTCATGCCCTTTGAGTTAACAAATGCTCCTGCGGTTTTTCAACACTTTGTCAATGATATCTTTCATCATCTGGTGGGGAGGTTTGTCGTTGTATACATTGATGACATGCTAATTTATTCGCCTAATATGGAGACTCATCAGGACCATGTGAGACAGGTGTTACAGATCCTAAGATTGAATAAGTTGTATGATAAGATGGAAAAGTGTGTATTGGCTGTACAGGAAGTGCAATTCCTGGGTTACCTGCTCTCATCCTCAGGTTTTCGTATGGATCCTGAGAAGGTCTGTGCCGTGTTGGACTGGGATCAACCCGAAAATCTGAAAGCGCTTATGCGGTTTTTCGGGTTTGCCAACTACTACCGTAAATTTATCTTAAACTATTCATCGGTGGTTAAACCTTTAACAGACATGACTAGGAATAGTGCTGATATTTCTATCTGGTCTGATGCAGCATTACAGGCCTTTTCTGTTGTAAAAGAATGTTTAGTTTCGGCCAATATCCTGGTGCAACCGGACGTGTCTCAGACATTTATTGTTGATGTTGACGCGTGCGAGGTAGGGGTAGGAGCAATCTTGTCACAGGGTCCTTCACCCAGTAAAATGGCACATTTTATTGCATTACCTAATCTACCCAATGCTAAAACTCTTGCACAGGTATTTGTCAACAACATCGTGAAACTACATGGCATTCCCTCATATGTGGTGTTTGATAGAGGAACTCAGTTTGTTTCAAGATTCTGGAAAGCGTTCTGTACTCGTCTGGGTGTACAATTGTCCTTCTCTTCGGCTTTTCATCCTCAGTCGAACGGACAGAGGGAGCGCACTAATCAGAATCTGGAGACTTACTTGAGATGTTTTGTTTCAGAGTTTTTTTGTCGTTAGCTGAGTTTGCTATAAATAATCGTAGACAGGAATCCACTGATAAGTCGCCATTTTTTTGTGGCATACGGGTTCCATCCACAGTTTGGTACATTTTCTGGTGCTCAAAATTCCGGCATTCCTGAGGAGGAATGATTTTCCTCTTCTTTGTCTTCTATCTGGTGGAAAATTCAAAATAACCTGAAAAAGATGGGCAACAGGTATAAGAGTGCGGCTGACAGGAGACGTATGAGTGGCCCGGACCTGAGAGTGGGTGATTCTGTGTGGTTGTCAACAAGAAACATTAAACTTAAGGTACCTTCTTGGAAGTTGGGCCCAAGATTTATTGGCCCATATAATATCACTGCCATTGTTAAACCTGTAGCTTTCCGTCTTGAACTTCCTCAGGCTTTGAAAATCCATAACAAAGTTCATAAATCATTGTTAAAGAAATGTGTCAAACCTGTTGAGCCGTCCTCCTTACCTCCCACTCCTGTCATGGTGGACGGCAATTTAGAATTTCAGATAAGCAGGATTGTGGACTCCAGAGTTCTCCAGAGATCCCTCCAGTATCTCATTCATTGGAGAGGGTACAGACCAGTGGAGAGGATGTGGGTTCCAGCGACCGATGTTAATGCTAGTCGTCTGGTGAGAGCATTCCACAGAGCTCACCCTGATAAGGTCGGTCCTGGGTGCCTGTAGAAGGAGGGGGGGGGGGGGTACTGTCACACCTGTGACAGGTGTTAGAAGGAACGGGTTGTCTCTGCCCTTTCATTACCTTTAGGGCATCCGAGGGTCACCAGGGTTTTCTAGGTTCCTGTGTATGGGCATCTCTACCATCGAGAGGTGCCCATACGGATAGGAGTTCGAGCCAGGAGCAGGGTTTTATAGGTGGTGACCCTTTTCCTTCCCTAACGGTGAGGCCTAGTGTCTTTCCCCTTCCTTCTTGTTGTCTTTTTGTGTTCTCCCCTACTACATCCGTGACACATCCGTCCTGATCGGATACGGTTGTATTATGTCTTCTATAGCCATGTCGTTATAGCCATGCAGGCATCGTTTTGGTGTCCGACTCCAGAGCGGAATGGTGACTGAACGGAGGCAAACTGATGCATTCTGAGCGGATCCTTTTCCATTCAGAATGCATTAGGGCAAAACTGATCCGTTTTGGACCGCTTGTGAGAGCCCTGAACGCATCTCACAAATGGGAAGCCAAAACGCTAGTGTGAAAGTAGCCTTACCGGTTGTGTATTTATTACAGGGGACAGGTATGGGAAGTACTTATCATGGCACGCTCCCAGTGTGCTTCACATTATTCCTGTGTTTATAAGAGATTTTAAGGGACTATTTTGTATAGTGTAGGACTTATATACAATAAAGATTATTAATAAAGGTGTGTCACTTCTTGTACAGTAACCATACATCTTTTTTCTTACTACTAAGCTAGAATATAAGCCATTACAGACCCAGAAACACACAGAGAGGGTAATATTAATGGCTGGGAGGTTTAGCAGGCCCCATAGTTTGCAAGGCTGAAAAAAGACATTTGTCCATCCAGTTCGGCCTGTTATCCTGCAAGTTGATCCAGAGGAAGGCAAAAATACCCTGACAGGTAGAAGCCAATTTTCCTCACTTTAGGGGAAAAAATTCTTTCCCGACTCTAATCAGACAATCAGAATAACTCCCTGGATCAACGACCCCTCTCTAGTAACTATAACCTGTAATTTTATTACACTCCAGAAATACATCCAGGCCCCTCTTGAATTCCATTATTGTACTCACCATCACCACCTCCTCAGGCAGAGAGTTCCATAGTCTCACTGCTCTTACCGTAAAGAATCCTCTTCTATGTTTTTGTACAAACCTTCTTTCCTCCAGACGCAGAGGATGTCTCCTCGTCACAGTCACAGTCCTGGGGATAAATAGATGATGGGATAGATCTCTGTACTGACCCCTGATATATTTATACATAGTAATTAGATCTCCCCTCAGTCGTCTTTTTTCTAAAGTGAATAACCCTAATGTTGATAATCTTTCAGGGTACTGTAGTTGCCCCATTCCAGTTATTACTTTAGTTGCCCTCCTCTGAACCCTCTCCAGCTCTGCTATGTCTGCCTTGTTCACAGGAGCCCAGAACTGTACACAGTACTCCATGTGTGGTCTGACTAGTGATATGTAAAGTGGTAGGTCTATGGGGGTCATTTATCAAACTGGCGTAAAAGTAGAACTGGCTTAGGTGCCCATAGCAACCAATCAGATTCCTCCTTTCATTTTCCAAAGGAGCTGTTCAAAATGAAAGGTGGAATCTGGTTGCTATGGGCAACTAAGCCAGTTCTACAATACACCAGTTTGATAAATCCCCCCCTATGTTCTGAAATGTTGCATCCTCCACCAGGCTCCCCTGGTCTACTTTTATACACATACAGGAGTAAACCACACAGCAATCACACCAAATATATTATGAAGGTGCGCCATAATTTCATAAATTTGGCGCAGATACACAAAGCAAAGACAGACTTAATAATGACACAAAATCAAAATGATAGATGTCCCTGTTTGTTTTTATTTTAAGACTTTTATAATTGTTTTTTTTCAGTATGAATTGTACTTATTTATGTGCTTTTGTTAAATATTCAAACCTGCACCTGGGTCTGAATACTATTGTAATTGCATGTAATAAAAAATCTAGTGTAGCCACTAATTATAATTCAATAAAATGTATCTGTATAGCGCCACCTTCTTATTCCTTTTATTATTTGCTCAGATGGGCACACATGCCCAGTTCCATCCTTCAGCTGCCACCAGCCCTCTCTTCTGTTAGAAGCTGTGACAGTCACAGGGAGACAGACACACCGCCTGAGAAAGGACATGCCCTCTGAGCTGCAAGCCTGAAATTAATCTAACAGAGAAATGGCAGCAATTAATGAGGAGATCTCTGAATCCATGTGAGGTACAGGGCTGGTTCTAGCTTTGTTAGAAAGAGAGTTTCATGTACTATATTTTTTACATTAATCATGACATAACGCCGTTAATGTTATACATTTATTGTAAAAGATGTTAGTCGTTAGAACACCAGTGATGCTCAGCCAATCACAAGCCTTAGTGATGTCCTGCCCAGGGCCGGCCTTTGGGGTGTGTGGGCTGTGCGGCCGCACAGGGCGCCATAGCAACAGGGGCGCTGGGCGGCCAACAGCTCGCAATGTAATATGCGGCAGGCGAGGCTGCACTTGTGTTCTCCCTCGGGGCGCCCCCTCCATCTTCCCCTCCTCTGTCTGACCTGATTCCTCCTCCCCTGTGTCTGACCTGCCTGCTGCCCCCGCCGCTGCCAATAAGAAGAGAGACGGGGGGAGGAGGAGGGGAGGGGCTGTGGCCACTGCGCCACCAATGAAGATAACTGACCTGAAATGCAAATACAGGAGGCGGGTGCTGGAATCAAATAGCCGGCACCCGACCTTTGTGACAGGGAGCTGCGATCAGCTGCAGTTGAGTTAACCCTTCAGGTGCGGTACCTGAGGGGTTAACTGCCGCTGATCACAGCTCCCTGTCACAAAGGTCGGGTGCCGGCTATTTGATTCCAGCACCCGCCTCCTGTATTTGTATAAGAAACGTTGGTGGCGCAGTGCGCCCCCCCCCCCCCCCCCAACACCCCAGTATAAGAAACATTGGTGGCTCAGTGGGAAGTGCCAATGAGGGTTAAAAAATAATAAAAAAAATTAACTCACCTCCTCCAGTTGATCGCGTAGCTGCCGGTCTCCTGTTCTTTCTTCAGGACCTGTGGTGATGTCACTGAGCTTATCACATGGTCCATTACCATGGATCACCTTGGATCATGTGATGTATCATGTGATGAGCACAGTGATGTCACCACAGGTCCTTTGACAGGTCCTGAAGAAAGAACAGGAGACGATCAATTGGAGGAGGTGAGTTAATTATTTTTTTATTTTTTAACCCTCATTGGCACTGCCCACTGCGCCACCAATGTTTATTATATTGAGGGGGGGCGCACTGCACCACCAATGTTTATTATATTAGTGGGTTGCACTGCGCCACCAATGTTTATTATACTGGGGTGTTGGGGGGGCGCACTGCGCCACCAATGTTTATTATACTGGGGTGTTGGGGGGGGGCGCACTGCGCCACCAATGTTTATCATACTGGGGTGTTGGGGGGGCGCACTGCACCAACAATGTTTATTATATTGGGGGGGCGCACTGCGCACAACGCATGCGCTGGGAGCCTCACCAGCGGTTAGGGTAGGGAAAAAGCACTGGCCCGTACGTAATTTTTCCCTTCCCTAACCGCTGGTGAGGCTCCCGGTGCATGCACAGTGTCGGCCGGTGTCCAGCTGAGAACATCCATCCGATCACTGCGCCTGCGCACTGGCCCATAGTTTTTCCCTACCCTAACCGCCGGCGAGGCTCCTGGAGCATGCGCACTCTGCTGTGAAATTTCCCTAACCTGTCGTTGTGCGCCTGCGCGGTGCTGCACACCTCCTCACGTCATGTCCGGCGCGACCGGAAGTGACGAAGGTAGGGAAATCTCACGAAGTAGGGAAGTATAACATTACACCGGCCTTTGGGGTGTGCGGGCTGGTAACTACTTGGTTGGATAGTCAGCCAGCCTATGCCATGATGCCATTTTTTTTTGGGGGGGGGGGGGGCGCCACAAGGTTAGCTCGCACAGGGCGCCTGAACACCTAAGGCCGGCCCTGGTCCTGCCTCATTCCATCATTGGCTGAGGGTCTTTCCTGGCATTTCCTGCCAGTCAAGCCAGGACCAGGAAGTGGAGAGCGGTGGGGACTGGAGCAGCAGTGGAATGGAAGTGGTGTGGGAATCGATAGAAGTGAGTAATGCTTTTTTTTTTTTAACTTCCTTCTGGGATTCGCGTCCCCACCTATCCCTTGGTTTGTCTTTTTTCAACCGTATTAACTATGTAACTATGTAACCTTCTCTGACCCATTTTTTAATATATCACCTTGGAAAACCCCTTTAATTTTAGTAAATATAACCAGATGGAACAATCAGTACATCTGGAGGCTCGCAGGTACAAAATCAAGGTACTAAGGTAGAAGAGGCAGAGAGGATACCTGTGTGGTAGAGTCACTCAGGGGATCCACGTCCTGAATCGTGATGCTATCTCAAGCTATGGTGATATTCACAGTGGGGAGGACCAGCTGAACGTGAGGCATTTTCGAGAAACTTACCTGGACTTCTGATATCCTTGGACATTTGAGATATCCCCACCCCGTATTTTCCTGCCATTCTGGACATCACTATTGCACATTACAACCCCCCTTGGAGAATGCCATTTTACCTATCATTTACCTCATACCACCTCTATATTCCTAGGGGAACACATGACCTTCCGTTACAGCTCCATTCTGCGAGTATCTCCTGTGTGTTGGACTTTTATATTTTACAACAGGCTGTAGTATTAGAGACATTTATTATGCGCCATGTGAAATTTTAAAGAATACATCTGCAACCTTTTTCAAAATTGACTTCTCTATGGAAATATTTATTCCCCAAAAAGCTGATATGGAGGACAATGTGGTTCCCATATGTGTTGTCCATATGAGAATTACCTTGTGTATGAGACGGTCGGGTGTAACGTGACATATGGTACTTCATCCCACTGCCATCTTAAATGCAACTTAACTTCAAATAAAAAGGGATGGTTCCTGACTCTACTTAATATACCTTTGTAAATATGACAAAAAGAAGAAATGGATGCTTTTATATAAACTATAAAACACTGTTACATAAAAATCATTCCTTGTCCTTACAAAAAAAACTTCAGGAAGATTTATCAGTAGTGTGTGCCTGAAGATGAATCTGGTGGAGGCTAACAACGATGCTACATCAAACATGTTAATACATGATTTAAACTTTACTCTGAAGACCACTTTTCTGGACATATTCATGTGTCAGAAAAAAAGGTATGAGGTGCATGAGGCGGTAGAGCCCAGGGAATCAGGAAATGATATTGGTGAGCAGGGGTGGACCCAGCCTTTCCGCTGTCTGAGGCGAAAACTGAAAGGATGCCCCCACTCCCCAATGCCAATTTCTTAACCTAATTCCCTTCAGCCCATAGCCCTTCAGCTGCCCCTCTCTTGCCCCTACCTGGTGCTGCCTGAGGAGATCGCCTCACCTGGCCTCATTGGTGGTGCACCCCTGATGTTGAGGAACCAGAAGGTCTTGGAGCGTATTATGGCTAGAACAATAGGGGGCCTATAACCTGGATATGGGTTTTATTAAAAAAATTGTTACCCTCCCCATAAAAAGAATAGTTCTGTAATTCTGTAAATATATAGTAAGTAATTCTGAAAATCTAAAAATTTATAC
Source organism: Bufo bufo (assembly GCF_905171765.1). Taxonomy (NCBI): domain Eukaryota; kingdom Metazoa; phylum Chordata; class Amphibia; order Anura; family Bufonidae; genus Bufo; species Bufo bufo. The sequence goes on from NC_053391.1 coordinate 584,611,828, forward strand.
AAAAAAGAAAAGCTTACATGGTGTGCACATGTTTTCAACTTTCCTGGAAAAAAGGTCCATCGTGTTTCCCAGACCAACAGCGGCTCGCCTGATCCGAACTCGCTGCATCATAGTGATCTATAATGCTGTGAATTCCAGCCCGACAGTGGGTCTACTGTTCCAATGTCACATGATGCTGTGAGTACTGTACAGTAGACAGGCTGGAATTCACAACATCATAGATCTCTATGATGCAGTGAGTTTGGTTCAGCTCGGGAAATGTGGGCACCTGCGCATCACACAAACCGTATTTCACAGACCACAAATGCTTGTGTGAAACTTGTCTAAGAGCGGAAATAAAGGTGATAGGTTATTGGGAGAACATGCAGATGTTTCAAATTGATGCACAATTTTTAATCTAGGCCATCACTATAAGATTGGTGAGGGTCCACCTCTAGGCACCCAGTCCGATCTGCTGTTTGAAGGGTCTGCACGCTCATACAAGCACTGGAGCCTCTTCACTGTTTACATTGGTCCAGACACTGTTCAGACTGCACATGCTGTACTTTTTATATCAGTGATGCAGGATATTACAGCTTTATCATCTTCTCTTGAGGAGTGCTAAGGGGGCTCAATGGATGTGCGCCAACACTACCAACTTGTTGTTGATGCCTGTCAAGGAAGGAAGGCAAGCTCATTAGCCAAAAATTGTGCCAGAATGCTGAGGGTTGTGCGGTTATTTACATGGGTTAACATCCTTCTAATAAGATGAGTACTCTACGTTCTACGCTGTTGTAATTAAAATATCCCAAAGCCACAAAGAATTAGGTCATTGTACAAATTTAATTTTCTTAAGTATCATAGTAGCCCATTTCTTTGAAATCTTATGGGACTTTTCTCTTTATAGGTCAACCACATTATGGCTTGAAAACATCTAGACAGATTCACTAGTAAAATTAAGTAGTAAAAGTGCAATTAAACCTGACAAGGAATCCCTATTTTTATTTATGGCGTCTGTAACTCTTTCACTGCTGGTAGGTTCTGGCAGTCTATCGGGAAGACATATTTTCTAGGGGTAGACAGAGCGAAGTCTGTGGGTGGCCTGAACAGGAAAACAGAATTAGGCTTAAAGCAAAGAGTTAAAAAAAAAAGGCGCTGCAGAGGAATGTTTCAATTCTGGCCAGATCCATCTTCCTGAGGCGGGATTTATACGGGATGTTATTTCATCCTGAGTCCGTAATCTGCATTTTTATGGGGCTCTGCAGAGCTTATACACTGGTCTTTTCTTGGGGTGGGTAGGAGGGGGGGAAGCAATGGGGAGGAGAAGGGAAGGCAATGGGGGGATGGAGAGAAAGCTTTTACTCTAGTATGCTGAGTAAGTAAAGCATTCCTCTAAATGTCTCTGGGAAAAAACGGCATTAAAATTGTTACCCGCAGGGCAGAGGGGAGAGTGCCTGGAAATAAATTCTTTCTCTCACCATCTGCTACTCTCACTTTACATCGCACTGATTCTTTTATTATATTTTCTCTCCATTTTCTCCTTGTTACTGTAGCTCACTCACATGTTTATGTCTGCAAATTGTCACTTCCCTTCTCCTCATATTATTTGATTCCTTCATGTTTTATTTGCCATCTTTTACCATCATTCTTATCGGTTATGTTTTAGCGTTCTGAATAATGTGTTGTTTTTTCATTGCGCTATCTCCATTATGAAATGCGCCGATCAGCCATAACAATAAAGGCACCTGCCTTATATTGTGTAGGTTCCCCTCATGCTGCCAAAGTAGCTGTGACCCATCGAGGCATGGACTCCACAAAACCTCTAAAGAGTCCTGTTGTAGGTGTCACCAAGATGTTAGCAGCACATGCTGTATTTAGCAATTTGGGCCCATCTCGTAAGTACTCGTTTGGATTGAGTTCTGGGGATTTGGAGGCCAAGTCAACATCTTGAACTCTTGGTCATTTCTGAATAATTTTACAGGGCACAGTATCCTGCTGAAAGAAGTCACTGGCATTAGGAAATAGCGCTGCCATGAGGGTAGGTACCTGGTTTTCAACCATGTTCAAGTAGGTGGTACATGTCCATAGTCTATTTTGGGGCCATCTCTTCCTTGGGTAAGCAACACACTTGACCAGTCATATGATGTAAGAGAAAATGTGATACATCAGACCAAGCCACCTTGCTCCATTGTCCCGTCGTCCCAAGTTCTGAAGCTCACATGTCCATTGTAGAAGCTTTCATGATGGACAGAAGTCATCATAGGCATTGCGACCAGTCTGCAGCTATGCAGTCCCCTTTTGTAGCAAGTTGCGAAGTGTTATGTGTTCTGACAACTTTCTGTCATGGCCAGCGTTAAAAGATTTTCAGCAGTTTGTGTTACAGTTGCTCTTCTGTGGGAATGGACCAGACTGACTGATCTTCACTTCCCATGTGCGTCAATGATCCTTGGGGACCCATGATCCTGTTGCTCGTTCACTAGTTGTCTTTCTTTGGACCACTTTTGGTAGATAATAACATATGCATACTGGGAACTCCCCACCTACCATTTTGGAGATGCTCTGAGTAATTCATCTAGCTATAACAATTTGGCTGTTGCCAGAGCCGCTCAGATCCTTATGGCCTTGTCATAAATTAGGCGACTCTATGGCAGTCTATGCGTCTGGCTTAAAAACTACTCGAGCTCCTAGACTACACTTGTTTCAAGGCGTAATTGTTAGTAAATTTGCCATGGTCGGAGTTCCCGCACCAGCACAGCCCCTGATACACTCCCGCTCTGCCATCATCCCGTCCAACTACAGAACACAGCGTAAAACTGGCTGAGCAACTAAATATTGACGCGCGGCTGGTAAAAAAATGGACTTGTGACTATTTTTACAACTAAAATTGTGACAAATCCCTTAATAAATGACTCATGTCAACTTCAAGAACTGACTGGTCTCTAGATGCCTAATATATCCTACCCATCAAGATTATTTATCTGTCACATGTCACCTGCCTCTGTTTGGTTGGGTTTACACATTTCGTTTTTTTGATGCAGGAAAGCCAGGAATGGATCACAAATTGAATCCCCTCTGGCTTTGGCTTCAAAAACCTGCATGTTCCACTCCTGCTTTTGGCTTGCAAATAGTGATGCAAAGCACTGACTTCAGCGTCTTTCTGTGTTTGTAAGCCCATGTTCACATGGCATCATTTTGAAGCTGAAGAGTATAGAGCTGATTTCAGACACTTTTTTGGTGTAATCCTTTATTTCCAGCAGCATTTTCAGCTGTGCAAATGCCTGCAGGCTGCGTTCATACAGTGAAATATGTCTGCTGTGGCAGATCAAAAGGTGATTTGCCTCTGAGAACAGGCCATTTTTGGCAGAATGAACCACCAGATACTCATGAAGGTATTTAAACCATTTCACATGATCTAGTACACGAGAAACTCTTTCTAAAAAAGCTAGAACCGGCCCTGTACCTCACATAGATGAAGAGATCTCCCCATTCACTGTGTAAATTGTTCTGCTAAATTTAGGGTACTTTCACACTAGCGGTTTTGTTTTCCGGTGTTAAGTTCCGTCACAGGGGCTTAATACCGGAAAAAAAACTGATCAGTTTTATCCTAATGCATTCTGAATGGAGAGCATTCCGTTCAGTATGCATCAAGATGCATCCGTTCAGTCCCTCTTACGTTTTTTGGACGGCGAAAGTACCGCAGCATGCTGCAGTTATCTCTCTGGCCCAAAATACGGCATTAAGAGTTTCGGCAAAACGGAGACGGCTTTCCGGTCTGCGCATGCACAGACCTTTTAAAAATGCAATTTTTTTTTATACCTGATCCGTTTTTTCTGGATAACACCGGAGAGACGGATCCAGTATTTCAATGCATTTGTCAGACGGATCCGTCTGACAAATGCCATCAGTTTGCGTCCGGTTTGCCGGATCCAGCAGGCAGTTCCGGCGACGGAACTGCCTGCCGGAGTCCTCTGCCGCAAGTGTGAAAGTACCCTTATTTCAAACTGCTGCAGCTGGTGGCTGTTGGATGGTACTGAGCATGTGCTTCCGTCTCAGTGAGCAGGACAGAGAAATTGGAAAAAGAGCAAACAGCAGGTGGCGCTATAACTCAGTAGTTCTAATACATTTTTAATGATATACAATTACAAAAGTATTCAGATCCAGGTGCTAGTTTGAAAACTGTGGAATATTTTTAGGCAACAACCCCTTTAACATTGAATTCAATGGGAAGCAGTTTGGTAGCTGCTTAAAATGCCTGTTTTTAAGCTGTAGAATATGCACTTTTTTCGGCATGTGAACATAGCCGCAAAATGCACTTCAACAACTAAAACACTACAAAAAGGCGTTTTTTTAAACCGTGGCATAAAAATGTGTGGTGTGAACTATGATGCAATTTCTCATTGAAAACAATTTAGAGGAGTCTCTGGTTTGGATGATACAAGGACAGCTAATTTTCAAGTTTTTCCCATGGACCTGTGCCTGTAAGTACATCTCCATACATAAGCAGGGTCTCTTCAATGATACCAGCACCCAAAAATTCTTAGTAAAATCAGTCATTATTTAATTGTGGGAAACAAAATTACCTGTAAGCCCCTATGGACATAAAATGGCAGATTACAGAATATCTGTGACCATAAGGAATTTTAATTGAACGCAGTAACCTAATCACTTTGCACAGATTATGAGACGGGTGGGTATTTACACCAGAGACATGTCTGGTTTTATATGGACGGTTGTAGCATGTTTACTCTGGATTGCTTTTCATTTCATACAGTGTCATACAATTAATCTCATCTGGTCTCGTGAATGGCGCTCATACCATGTCTCATTACATTGCACAATGCTGTGGGACATAAATTAAAACAACAGACGTCTGAACCGCGGCAAGCAATTAATCAGATGGCATTGCACATATGTTGCAGAAAGGTAATTTAATTGGACAACCACCGATCCATCCTTTATGGGGAGCACTGATATCTGAAAAGTAATGTTATTCTTGTCTATTTTATTATCCGCTATTTATTTAGCACCAAGCTATTCCACAGCTTTGTACACGAGTATGGGCTTAAATGAGCGCCCGTGCACTGTGGATCTCACAATCGAATTTCCTTATCACACGATTTTTTGGGATAGGCAGTAAAGGGATTTTCTGCGTATTCTTTTTTTTGGTTTGTTTTTGTTTTAAAGGTGTAAAAAGAAAACAAGGGATTGTCCACCGCTCCCATTCCTGCCGATCTCCACATCCTGGTGCTTCTTGGCACACAGGAAATGACTGCCCTCATGGGTGACCCACCTCAGCTAGTAATCGTCTAATTGTCAAGAAGAACCAGGAAGTGAAAATCACCAAAGACCAAGAAGCATCCGTTTGGGAAGGTGAGCATCACTTTGGTTTTTCGTTCCTATTCTGACCCTTTAAAAAAGAAAACAAATATTAACAGCTGGACAACCCTTTTAAAGAGCTATACCAATGAATGACGTTCATTGCATATCCATAAGCATATCCACCTATGGCCACAGCCATAAAAGTCTGATTGGTGGGGGTCAAACAACAGAGACCATCACCAGTTATGAATGTTCTATTTAGGGTCCTGAGTGGGGGGCCATAGCCGCTGGGTGTCTGCTATTTTACAGAGCAAACACTCGGAGCTAATGTCTGTGATCAGTGATAACCCTTCAGATGCTGTGGTCAATTTTGACCACGGCATTTAAGGCGGCTTTCCCCCGGGTTCACTGCTTCCCTGGGGCCCGAATGGCTCCCTTGCGGGGTGATCAGTGGAGGCGTTCATTCCCTATGGTAGCCTCAGTCCCTCTGAAGGATCTGAGGCTACCACAGCAGTAGTTCCTATACAGGCCTTTATATGGCAGGGCTCCATATGGGGAGCAATAAAGTCCCATAGGGGGGACTTAAAAAGGTAAAAAAAAGTTACGAACAATCTTCCCAGTTTATTGGCCTGTGTAAATGCCCATATAGTGATCTGCAGCCTAAAGAAAATGGTGGTCATTTATTAAGACCAGCGTTTTAGACGCCGGTCTTAATACCCCTTACGATGGTGGTGGACGCGCCTAAGTTATGTAGAGGCACCGGCCTGCCTCTCTAAATATACCTCAGCTCTCTTGCTGGCATAGATTTAGTCCATTTTCTACACCTAAACAGGCATAGAAAATGATAAATGAGACTGGCCTGCCTGCCCGCTTGCTTCCCCGCACTTGCCCCATGTCCCCTTTTTTAGACCCGCCGCGAGCTGGGAAAAGTCGCAGATTGCGGCACAAATAACCTTAGCGCCGCAATTTGAAACAGATATACACCAAAAACTGGCGTATATCTGTTAGTAAATGACCCCTAATGAATTTGAGAGGAGCAATCACCATAGCAATCCCTCATCCCAATTCAGCGGAGGTGGTTGCCGCATGTAAATGCAGCTCTCACTTTTTTTGACCAGCAGGCAGTTATCGGCAACAAACGGTTGGTTCCCGATAATTGCCATGTAAAGGGTCCTTAAATACCAGAGCTATACAGACCCCAGCTAGCAGATTGTGTTCTAGTAGTTTCTCACAATGTTCTATGTGGTTAAATGACTTTCTATGGGCCAGATTTGGCTTCTTAAACGATAGGCCAGTGGTTGCCTGTCCTAGCAAATCATCACCCCCACATGAACTAATGGAGTCCCATGAGACCTCGTGATCACATGTGACATTCATCGTTTTAATATATTGAAATTTTTCAAAATATATATTTGTGATCGATCGTAAAAAAAACTCCAAAAAATGGCTTCGTAGTCCTTGCCTAAGAGCCTACAGCGCCTCCAGATCACATTCTTGTGGAACATTAGCCTGCACTAAACCGACCCCAGACCATATTTGTCTTTTTTAATGAGAAATAAAGTTTACAACGGTACACCTACAGTTTATGGGGTTAACTTTAACAATGCTTAACCCCCCCCCCCCCCCCCACATCGTATACTGTTCACGTGCGCCACACCGGCATCCTTTGATGTGATGGTTATTGTAGCTTATGAGAGTGGAAACTTTCTCCCATAAGCCCTGAGAGGAGATTAGAAAGGACACTTTATAAATGTAATTACTGTTTGCTTTTATTATTATTATTACGAGACCAGAATACCCCCCAAGTGAATTTGAGAGGGGCCCGGCTGGAGCTGGATGTCATAGGCAGACAGTTTTCCCATCCCCCCCCTTCCCAGTCCCAGCCCCCGGGATCAGGACAGACGCTGCCATTGACAGAATGCCAGAGTCAATATGGTGCTGTATTTACTTAACCCACAGTCCTTCTTCTTGTTGCAGATAATTTACGCCCTGTCTCCTTGGACCAGGCCAGGCCAGTAACTCATCTTTATGGCTGCTGCAGAGAGAGGAACACACAGGAGCCACTGGCCAGATTAACCCATTAACCACTTCTTTCCTATTGATTAAACACTTCCAGCACTCCTCAATGTAAACCGCCTTCTCAGGTGAAATATTTATACTGTCACACCACTTACATATCTGTATATTTTAAATGGTGATCCATCTTGACCTTTAATGCAGTGTTTATGTAACATACATAGCTCAGGGCTGCGCTGACTTGGCAGCCATCAAGGAGGCAGACTGCATTGTAATTGTATTTACGGTCTGGAAGTATAAATTAGATGGTTTATAAAAATAAAAAAATTAAAGATGCCTTTACAAGCAATGATAGTTTTGTCTCCTTCACCCAGACTGAAAACTCCCTTTTAGGGCTCATACACAAGAATGTATTATTATTATTATTCCATTTCAGTTCCGTTTTTTTACAGGTCAGTATGCGAAATCATTCACTTCAATGGGGCCTAAAAAAAAAAAAAAAAGAAATGACACCATGTGCATTCCGTTTCCGTATGTCCCGTAAAAAACGGAATGTTTTTGCGGACAGGGACAGGCATTGTTACAATGGATCCGCAAAACAAAACGGATGCAACATGAACATTACACTTTTGTCATCCGTTTTTTTATTTTTTTTGTAGATCCCTGTTTTGTGGACTGCAAAATACATACGATCGTGTGCATGAGTCCTCACAGTTTGTTGACATATTTTTTGCGCTTTGCGACTTTTCTGAAACTTTCTCGCCTAGTAGCCGTACTTTAAAAGGGGCAACCTTCTTAGAGCTGTGATTTGGCTATGAAAACACAGGTAAGTCACAGGCGAGTCGCGTGCCAAATAAAATACAAGAGGTCTGGATTTTTTTGCCACTGCCGTTTTGCATGTCACATTTCAACACCATGGACAAACGTTACATGAAACGTCGCAAGTTGCTGTGTAGCCAAACTCTTAGGACACCTGCACACATTACAGAAAACATGTGTTTTTTTTGGCGCGGAAAAAACACAGCGTAGTACAGTACTCGCAAAGGGTATAAGATTACACTACTCTTATATACACTTTGCAGATTTTTTCCGTGTGGAAATTCACCTGCCGTGCGGATTTCCAACATGTCACTTATGTTTGCGGTTTTAGCTGAGGATTTTACCCTTTTCAATGGAAGGGTGAGATCTGCGGCAAAACCGCATCAAATCTGCATCAAAAATCGCAATTAGACATTGCAGGTTTTGGTGCGATTTTGTGTGACGCACATAAATCCGCAGGGAAATTCGTGCGGATCTTATGTGATCTTGTGTTCAGTCACACCCACGGTGGTCTGCAGGAGCATGTACACGCAGGGCCGGCCTTTGGGGTGTGCGAGCTGTGCGGCTGCACAGGGCGCCATGGCAACAGGGGCGCCCGGCGGCCGACACAGCCACTGGCGGATCCAGGGGCACGGTAAGGGGGCGGCGGCGGCGGGGGGGCATAGGGAGATGAACGCTTCCATTGTAGAAGCGCTCATCTCCATAGTCATCTGTATCGCCGTCCTCAGGACAAGAATAGAACATGACGGAGGTACTGGTTAATACCACTCGACCCCTATAAACATACCTCCAACCCACCTCTAACCATCTACCTCCCTCCGCCCTCCCTTCCCCAATAAAGACACTGACACCGCTTCATTGGATTAATTTTGGCCACAGCAGCCTATTTATTACAAACATACATAAAATATTATATCAAATATTATAACACTGTAACCTCATAAATGCCAACCAAAAACACATGTCCCTTTTTTCCGAAGGGGGAGGTCCTTGAAGCCCTAAACCCAAAACCGTGCCGAGGTGAGCCAACTTACCCCCAGCCGTTGACCACTAGCTCGGAGGCACCCCTGATGGCTCACCCTGACAGTTCCGCCACGTCCACCCAACAATCCTGGGAGTCCAGCCCCACCTGTAGGGCCCTCCCATCCTCATTACCATCAAATCACACCGACTCCAAGGACCTCCCACCGCCTTACTGCCGTGACAATCTTTCTTCCCCACAGACTGCACCCCACTACTCAACCTCGCCCTTACCCCTTATTTTCCATCCCCTTAAAAACCTTCACACAGGGCGGGTGGGTGGGCGTTTGTCACCCAAAATGGCCCCTGACCGGCTGCTGCTCGCCTCACTTAACCCCTTGACCACCCCCACTAGCCCAAATTGACCAATCCCCCGCCCCGGGGGAAAAGGAAAGGAGGAGGGGGGGGGTCTCGCTAACCACCCCCCCGTCATGGTCGCCTCCCCTCAAGGCTATCGCCCCCCAGTCCGGCTCTACTTGACGGAGGTACTGGTTAATACCACTCGACCCCTATAAACATACCTCCAACCCACCTCTAACCATCTACCTCCCTCCGCCCTCCCTTCCCCAATAAAGACACTGACACCGCTTCATTGGATTAATTTTGGCCACAGCAGCCTATTTATTACAAACATACATAAAATATTATATCAAATATTATAACACTGTAACCTCATAAATGCCAACCAAAAACACATGTCCCTTTTTTCCGAAGGGGGAGGTCCTTGAAGCCCTAAACCCAAAACCGTGCCGAGGTGAGCCAACTTACCCCCAGCCGTTGACCACTAGCTCGGAGGCACCCCTGATGGCTCACCCTGACAGTTCCGCCACGTCCACCCAACAATCCTGGGAGTCCAGCCCCACCTGTAGGGCCCTCCCATCCTCATTACCATCAAATCACACCGACTCCAAGGACCTCCCACCGCCACAAACGCACAGGCTTGACTTCCCTCAAGCCCGTGCGTCCCTCCACACCTGTACCGCAATCTCCATGCCCTCCTGTATCGCCAAGCTCCACATATCCAAACCCAGGGCGTTTAGGTGCACCCCGTCACTCCGCCAAAATCCCCCAACACCCCCTTCTAAATCCCTATGTCGCACCGCTAAACCCCCATTCCTCACCATAAACCTCCCAATAGCCCTATTAACCTTCACCCGGGCCTTGTTCAAACTCTCCACCGACCGAGCTCCTCGCCAGACCGACCGCGGCACAATATCGGACCATACTGTGATCATACCCGGATACAACACCCATAACTTTAACAAATCTGATTTAACGTCTCTCACCAACTCCCTAAAGGGCCGAGCCCCCAAATCATTCCCCCCTACATGTAGCACCAACACATCAGGCGCCCTGTCTTGCCTAACAAATCTATTGAACTCCGGAAGAACCCCACTCCACATCATCCCCCTCCTGCCAATCCACCTTACCACCGCCACTTCACGAGCCAATCCAAGCTGCAAACCGTCCGGCCTAACCGCAGCCCTGGCAGCTCCCCACCACACATACGAGTGACCCAACAGCCAAACCAACGCTGGATCTGAACCTGCAATGACAAAGAAAAACACAAGAAAACAGGAAGCAAGCCAAGCAACTGCAAATCCCTTCATTCAACCACACCTTCAGGTCTTACATATGACCTAAAACGAATCGATTCCCACCTACCGATCCTTTTTATTACTTCATCCCCCAACCCCCATCTAGCTGCCTCTGTTGCCGCCCCAATTCTAAATGAATGGCTGGAAAAACCTACCTCCCCCACACCTAACCCCGCCAAACACCGCCTAAAAACTGCCACAAACTGAAATCGAGAGAGAAAAGAACCATCATCATGAACTAATAACGGATTGAGCCCTTCACCCACCTTGTCCCCCATGAAATTCTCCGCACAACGCACCGGGCACATCAAGCAACCCGGAATTGCAAACAAAACCACCCGCCGCCCTTTTCCTTCCATATCAGTCTTGGATCGCCTGATCACGAATTCAACCCTATCTGGCCAAACATCAACGTCATCTCTAAACAACCCCCCTTTTCTACTCACCGTCGGGCTAACTAATTCACCCAGCCGCAACGCCCCAAAAAACGCCAATGAAAACGCCAACCTGAATAACTTTACCTCCCCCCCTGACCTGCATACCTCCCCCAACTGCTCCCCCATTCTAACCAGCAACGTAAATGACACCGGCCGCCGAGAGTCCACCCCTGCCTTCTCCCGCCGCCAACCCCTAATGGCCCGCGCCACCAAAAACGATTTAGTCACGTCCGTCACTTTCCTGAGCCTAAAACCAAAAGCCAGTCCCGCCAAACAACTATTCATCCTAGAAACGGACCAACCCTCATCCCTGCAATGCCCAATGAACAACAACATCGGTATCTCTAAATCCTCATTGCCCACCCCCAAACTCCCCTTCCACTGCTCCCAACATTCCCAGGCCTTTGCATACCGCTCCCACGTACCAGGTGCCAGAGATGACCGAATCAGTCCTGCCACCGCTACTCCAGAACGTTCCACAGCAAGGCTGGACACTCCACCCCCACCTCCGCCGCACCAGGAGCTAGCTGACGGAAACGGTCCCACTGTGAACGAGAGAGGGCATCAGCAATACAGTTGTCAACCCCAGGCACATGCACAGCCACCACCCACGCGTTGATTACAAGGCACTCCAACACCAACCTCTGTAACAACCTAACCACTAACGGTGATGAGGCCGACAAACCGTTAATCGCCTGCACTACCCCCAAGTTGTCACAATGAAAACGGACTTTCTTGTCCCTGAAACACTCGCCCCACAACATTACCGCCGCTACAATTGGGAAAAGTTCCAATAAGGCCAAGTTCCGTACCCAACCCCTGTGCACCCAACTATCCGGCCACTCTCCTGCGCACCACTGCCCCCCACAATACACGCCGAACCCGCACCCCCCAGCCGCATCCGAAAATAACTCAAAATCTACTGCATTAACAACCTCCCCCATAAACAAAGACCTCCCGTTATACTTAACTAAAAACGAACCCCAAACCGCTAGATCAGCCTTTAACTCCCGCCCCAACCTAATGAAATGATGTGGGGCCCGCACCCCTGATGTTGCCCCAGCCAATCGCCTGCAAAAGATCCTGCCCATAGGCATGATCCTGCAAGCGAAGTTCAGCTTACCAAGGAGCGACTGAAGTTCCCTAAGCTTTATCTTTTCCAACCTCCCCGCCCTAGCCACCTCCTCCCTCAAATCCTCCAATTTATCCAATGGCAGCCTACACTCCATCCGCTCTGAATCAATCACAATTCCCAAAAAACTCAATTCAGCTGTAGGCCCCACCGTCTTCTCCCCCGCCAACGGAACACCAAAACGCCCAAACACCCCGCACAGCGTATTCAGCAAAACTGAACAAACCCTCGAACCCGCTGGGCCCACACACAGGAAGTCATCCAGGTAATGGATGACGGAGTCACAACCTGCCGCATCCCTAACCGCCCATTCCAAGAAAGAGCTAAAGGCCTCGAAATACGCACACGACAGGGAGCAACCCATCGGCAAACAACGGTCCACAAAAAACCCCCCCATCCAAAAACACCCCAACAAATGTAAACAATCCGGATGCACCGGCAACAGACGGAACGCTGCCTCAATATCCGTCTTGGCCATAAGCGCCCCTCTCCCAAGCCGCTTCACCAATGCCACTGCCGCGTCAAATGACGTATAAACCACGGAACACAAAGCCGGGTCTATGCCATCATTGACCGACGTTCCCCTAGGGAAGGACAGGTGGTGAATCAGCCGGAATTTATTGGGCTCCTTCTTCGGGACCACCCCCAGCGGAGACAGGCGCAGGTCCGCTAAAGGCGGCTCCGAAAAGGGGCCGGCCATCCTACCTAACATAACCTCCTTCCCCAACTTATCCGTAACAACACCCGGATGCTCCAATGCCGAACGCAAATTCTTCTTAACCAAACGAGCCCCTGACTGAACAAACGGAATCCGAAAACCTTCCGCAAATCCCGTTTCCAACAAAACCGCCGCCTCCCTATCCGGGTACCTATCGAGGTAAGGCCGCATCTTTTCCAGCCGCACTGGCGTCACCCCCTTTTCCAAAACCATCCCCCCCTCTCTGCCTACCTCCCCGGAAACAACGCGAGGCTCCGTGTGACCCGCCGCAGGTAGAGCATTCGTGCTTGAACTTGCACTTTGCCCCAAACTTGCAGCTCCCTTCGTTAAAAAGGAAGCACAGCCCCTTTGCGGATGCCACCGCGAATCCGGACTGCCCCCCACCACTAGATTCCCCCCGAAAGGACTGCCCGGCCCTAGCTGGCGCTGTCACCTTCAACCACAAAGCAATGTCTTTGTGGTCCCATTTGATCCCTTGACGCACTGCCTTCCGCTGCCTAAACTGCTCGTCGTACCGCAGCCACGCAATCCCTCCGTACACCCTATACGCTTCACCTATCGCATCCAGATAACAAAAAAGCGCGGAGCAGCACTCCGGCTCTTTTTCCCCGATAACACTGGCTAAAATCGCGAACGCCTGCAACCAATTGGCAAACGTCCGCGGAATCAGCCTGTGTCTCCGCCTCTCCTCTTCCTCTTTCTTGCCCTCATCCCGTTTCGCCCTATCCAAATTAAATTTTTCCAAGGGGAGCAGGGAAAAAATATCCACATACTCCCCTTTCCATATTTTTTCCCTCAAATCCTGTTTTAAATGAGCGCCCAACGGTCCCTCAAAACAGACATACACTTCCCCCTTAGCCCTGTCATCCAACCTTGCCACCTCTTCCTCCCCGGCTCCCCCCGCCTGCGTTTCCACCGAGACCGAACTCGCCCGCGCCTCTGGGGCCCCCGATCCGACCGCCCCCACCCCGCCGAGGCCCCCAACGCCCCAAGCCGGTAACGGGGACATCCCCCCCCTACCTAACCCCGCAACCAAACCCGCCAAACCCCCCAGCAACTGGCCCAAACCCCTACCTAAATCCAGCTGGGACCCCCCACCTACAACCGACTGGGACCCCCCATCCCTACCAGCTAACTCAACCCCCAACTGTACTAGAGAACCCCAGGATGCCTCACCTGGCTGCGTGGGTGCTGTGACCCCACCAGCCGCAGATCCTGAATCCTGACGCTCTGGTCTCCTCAGATCTTCTTCAGCCAGGTGTCCCCTGACCACGCTGGAGCCAGGGACGTCGCTGGCAGGCTGCCCTCGTCCATCTTCAGAGGAGGCGGAGCCACCCTCCTCCTCTCTCCCTGTTCCCGCCGAGGGCCTGCTGGCGGTGGCCTCCACACTCACCGCAGCCCCGTACCGACCGCCAACCTTCTTCTGCAGGGGGCCCCCAGCCACCGATCCGTGGGCTGGAGCCGCCGAACCCGGTCCTGAATCCAAACGCCGCGTCAACCGCCGGGCAGACCTGGCCTGGCCTGCAGGTGAGCTCCGCCGCATCCTAGGATTCCTCCCACGCCCGGGGGTACAGGGAGGAACAGTATCAGCTGTCCCCCGGCGTGAAGGGTCCCTGGTGGGGCTCCTTTTCCGGCGCTGAGCCCGAGGGGACGCCATGTCAGGGCTGGGGCCCGCCGGCGGCCTGGCCCGCCGCGGCCGGGATGCCACAGGCGGAGGAACAGCTGGGACCTCCGCCTCCCCTCTCAACAGCTGCTGCACTCGCTCCTGCAGCCACTCTTCTCCTCTCTCCTCCGCCGCCCTCCGCAGCTCCTGAATTAAAGCCTCCATGCCGGTGAGATTTAGACCTGGCGCTCGTCCGTTTGTCACCCAAAATGGCCCCTGACCGGCTGCTGCTCGCCTCACTTAACCCCTTGACCACCCCCACTAGCCCAAATTGACCAATCCCCCGCCCCGGGGGAAAAGGAAAGGAGGAGGGGGGGGGTCTCGCTAACCACCCCCCCGTCATGGTCGCCTCCCCTCAAGGCTATCGCCCCCCAGTCCGGCTCTACTTGTTCTATTTTTTTGCGGGGCCACGGAACGGAGCAACGGACGCGGACAGCACACGGAGTGCTGTCCGCATCTTTTGCGGCCCCATTGAAGTGAATGGGTCCGCATCCGAGCCGCCAAAATGGCGACTTGGATGCGGACTCAAACAACGGCTGTGTGCATGAGGCCTTACCAGTAGCATTTCTGCATTGTGTTTTTCCCTTGTACAAAAGGTGATGTCAAAACACCTGGAAAAACACCAAAGCTCCAACATACTGTATTTTTGAAAAGAAACAGATTATTTTTATTTTTTTAAACACCACTTAATGAACAAAACCGGCAGGAGAAAAAACGCCGGTGTGGTCTGTGTTTTATATTTCCCATAGACCTTCATCTGGAGCTGGCATTTTTATAACAAAAAACCTGGAAAAAAAAAACTGAATGCAAAAGTGCAGAAAAACCATCAGAAAAGTGAAAGTACCCTTAGGCCTCCTGCACATGACCGTATTTTTTTTTATTGTTTTGCAGTCCGTTTGTTACGGATCCGTTGTTCCGTTTTTTGTTTCCGTTCTGTTTTTCCGTTCCGTTTTTCCGTATGGCATATACAGTATACAGTAATTACATAGAATAAATTGGGCTGGGCATAAAATTTTCAATAGATGGTTCCGCAAAAATGGAACGGATACGGAAGACATACGGAGTACATTCCGTATGTGTTCCGTTCTTTTTGCGGACCCATTGACTTGAATGGAGCCACGGAAAGTGATTGCGGGCAATAATAGGACATGTTCTATCTTTCAACGGAAAAACGGAAATACAGAAACTGAATGCATACAGAGTATTTTTTTTTGCGGAACCATTGAAATGAATAGTTTCGTATACGGAACGCAAAAAACGTTTGTGTGCAGGAGGCCCTAGGCTGGTGTCACACAATCTTTCTTTTGCAGTTTTTGAGGGATTTAGCAATTTGTGATTTGTTTTTTTTTTTTGCTTGTGTTTATTTCCATTTTTTTTTTATAGTAAAAAAGAATCCAGCTCCAGATCTTTAATGGAAGTCTATTGGAAATACAAAATGCTGCACACACAAATGTGTTTTTGTAGTGGTGTTTTTTCACCCCTGAAATTTTTTTTTTTTTTTTTTTTTTTATGGCCAATTTTTTTTCTGGATGTGGTGTTTTTTTTCCTATTTTGTCTGGTGTTTTTGTCCCTCAGCTATCTATTATTTTTTTTATTTTGCCCTCTTGAAAAAAAAGTGCGTTTTGCATATTGTTAATGGTGTTTTTGCATTGCATTTTTTGTGCCAATGTATATTCCCAATGTTGCTCTACAGAGGAAGTGGCCTTACAGGGGTCTGTACAAAAACGCCAACTGCTAAAACACACTATATGGGTAAAAAACGCCTCCAAAATGCCTGAATAAGCTCCAGAAAAAAAAACTTTTAGTTGGTATATTGCATAAAGGTATGGTTAGCTGAAGATTTACTGTATTTGTACATCTCAGTAGGAAACATGTGAAGAACAATGTTTCCTGCTATGTGTGAGAATAGGTGTGCTTTATGATGGCTTTTATCGCCCACAGTGCATCATGGGAGATGTAGTTTTTGTTTCAGCACTTAAGTAACAGATGAAGCATGCACACCATGTCATAGATTATTTTAATGGACAAAATGGTTTAGACAGGGCGGCTTAAAAAATAAAGCAGTGCAGGTGTGCCGTCCAGGCATGATTTATACACAGCCATTTCTGGCATTTTATCCAATCAAGAAACAGAATTTTCTCTCCCCAATTTATAAATATATGTACACATGTGTTTATATATGTGATGTCTGAGAGATAGCGATCATAAATCCTGCATTAATGCTGTAATCGCTGCCATAAATAACCTCCTGAAATAGCCATTAGTCCAGCACAGGCCTCGTTGACATGGCAACCAGCTGCCCGAGGCTGGAAAGCTCCCAGTAAAAGATTAGAGGCTTCGGCCTAAACAATCCCCTTGTAAAGTAGTAGACAACAGTAGATAAGTGAATGCTGCCTTGTACTGTATATATAAAGCATCGCCATTGAACACACTGGGGCACATTTACTAATACTATCTAACATGCCTCCCATCCGTCCTGGATCTGGTGGAACAGTCCCAGATTTCAGTTGTTGTCCTGAATTCCTGGGAGGATGCAGCATGTCCCAATTTCAACTGTATCTGCATCCTCAGGATGCAGATACGGTTGAATGCAGTGGTGAAGCAGGGAGACATCATGTCACGGCCTCGCTGTTGTGCGCCGTGACACTTTAGCCGTGCATGCTGGTTGCCAGGGGCAACATGTTGTTGTCGCAGCATGTATGTGCTTTGCTCCCCTTCTCGTGGTTCCTCCCCTGCTTGGTGTCTTTGGGGTTAACTATCTGGCTGGGTGTGGCCACTGGGTTCATACTGCCTGGGGTTTCCAGGCTGGAGGTGGTTGTCCTCCAGCCTTGGTGTGTGCTGGAGTTGCTCCTGTCCTTGATATGTCATCGATCTAATTTGAGGGCCACCTAGTTGGACATAGATGTCACCATGATGTCTTCCCTTTGTTCTGTACCCTTCCTTACATGTTTGGTGTGGGTTTATGTTTTGGGTTTGTTGTAATGTCTAGTTTGGTGTTCCATGTCTGGTATGTTTGGTGTTGTTATCCAGCATGGTTGCTAGATATCTTTCCTGTCTGTTGTACCTCCGGAAGGGGGTGTCAGGGTTCCCCAGAGGGGGAATCACAAGTCAGCGTGCAGCTCTGCTGGGGTCACCATGCATCCTGTCCGCATGGGGGTCCGTTCTTCGTTGTTGCAGTGGCAGATAAGTGCAAGTTGTTTCAGTAGCTGTGCACTGCCTGCCTTTCCCTGCATCTAGGCCTGGTGAGACTCCTGTTCATCCGTGTCTTGGATGAACAGGTCGTCTCAGCACTTTCCCTATTTTGAGTGATTATCAGGGCGACTCGGGGTCTTACCATCCCGGTCCGCTCATACGGTGAGGAGTTAGGCCTATTGCACACGGACGTTTTTTTTCCCCCGTTTACTGGACGTTTTTTGCGTTCCGTATACGGTCCGTATACGGAACCATTCATTTCAATGGGTCCGCAAAAAAAACGGAATGTACTCCGTATGCATTCCGTTTCCGTATTTCCGTTTTTCCGTTCCGTTTTAACATAGAACATGTCCTATTATTGCCCGCAAATCACAGTCCGTGGCTCCATTCAAGTCAATGGGTCCGCAAAAAAACGGAACACATACGGAAATGCATCCGTATGTCTTCCGTTTCCGTTCCGTTTTTTGCTGAACCATCTATTGAAAATGTTATGCCCAGCCCAATTTTATCTATGTAATTACTGTATACTGTATATGCCATACGGAAAAACGGAACGGAAAAACGGAACAGAAACGGAAACACAACGGAAACAAAAAACGGAACAACGGATCCGTGAAAAACGGATCGCAAAACACTGAAAAAGCCATACGGTCGTGTGCAATAGGCCTTAGGGTGAGGATTAGGGATGCAATAGGAGGTGACCTGCTCTCTTATCCCGGCCTAGTTGTATTCTTGTATACCCACCGTGACACATCAGCCCCTTGCTCCACCGCCCAGCAGCCTGTTCCCACCCACACAGCCAGGCATGATACTAGTTGAGTTGAGCAGGAGAGCGCACAGAGGGGGGAACATGTGCTCCATTCATCAGGGGAGCAGGGCTAGGTGACTAATACTTTTGTATTTTAATGTGTGGGTGTCACTAAAGGGGGAAACACTACTGTGAAGGAAGCACTGGGGGGCAACACTATTTTGAGGGGTACAAAGGGGGCAACACTATTGTGAAGGAAGCACTAGGGGGGCAACACTATTCTGAAAGGGCACAAAGGGAGCAACACTATTGTAAATAAAGTATTAAGGGGCAACACTATTGTGAGGAGGTACAATGGGGGCATCCTTATTGTAAGAGTGTCAGGGGTCACCATACTTACCAACGCCATGTGGAATGCCCCAACCCAGCTATGGAATTTATGGACACATGAAAATCCCGCCAATTTTTCAGCCCTGGACAAGGGACTTTCTCTGAAAATTAGGGATACTCCTGTCAAATTCAGGACAGTTGGCAACTATGGGGTCGCTAAGAGGGCATAACTACAGCGTGGGAATACTAAGGCAGCATGACTATGGTGTTGGGGCAAAAGCACAAAGTAGGCATTCTTGTTGTGAGGGGGTACTATGGGGGCATAACTACTGTGAGGGAGCACTAAGGGGGCATTCTTACTGTACATTGAGCCCTAAGAAAACATTCATACTGGGAGGGGGCATCATTACTGTAAAGGGGGCACAAAGGACTGTGTGAGGACACTATTACAGTGTGTCACATAAAACAAGCACTGTCAAAGTTTAAGAGGCACATTACTGAGTGGGAGCACTAAGAAGACTGAGCAGGATTGGGTGTGTAAGAAGAGAAATCGGGAGAGGTAAGAGTGGTGGCATAATGGGAACTATGCTGCTAATACTTAGTGTAAACTGACAGTCTTACACTGCACCAGATTTATCTCAGTATGTCATGCTGGGTGATAAATAGGGCACATTTTTAGACTGTCTTTAAGACTTTAGTTTAATTCCAGACCACCTTTGGTTGGCTTACTTTACAGTAGAATAGTTTGCCAAAATTTTGGTGCATTTTTTTGGTGCATCTTAAGTCACTCCCCTTTTACGACAAGCATACTTTTCTCAATATAATATTTATTATTATATTTATTATACTCCCTTATATAACGCTGCTATATCCCGCAGCGCTTTACAGATAATAGCATCACACTGTCCCCAATGGGGCTCACAATCTAAGTTCCCTATCTGTATGTCTTCTTCCACACCCGGAGAAAATGTAGCTATGTCCACTATTTACAGGGAGGGGCGCTATCAGGATACGGGGGTGCAGTTTTGAGACAAATGGTGCATAACTTTTTGACATCTTTATGCTGTTTTCCGGTTATACACAGCGTGATGGTGTGAGCCCTGCAGTTATCCATAACCCGGGAAGGCAGTTTTGAAAGTATTTTTTTTGTTTATAATACATTTTCTCAGAATTTCAGAGCAAATCTCATTAAAACGCAAACATAGAAACTCTAAGAGATGATGAAAACATAGACTATACATAATTAGTTTATATTGTGGACCCAAGGCTATATATTTTTGAAGAGACTGCTACGTATCAGTGAATACAATGTTTCTTTTCTGTTAGCGGCGCTTTTGTTGGCAGTAACTAGATTATATTCATTTCAGAACACAGAAAATTCAATTTATTTAGCTTTTTTTCTAGCTGATATGGTATTGGGCTGCAAGAGGAAGCTAGAAATAGCTTTATGCTATCTGTCGCTATAGGAGGTGAGCAATAGACATTTAGCTGTATGATGACGACTTATAGTTATGGATGAAGAAAATAATGTAACAGCCTGCCCTGTGTACACACTTAGAGGATTTTTAACTAGATTAATTATATATACATCGTACATGACACAGGCCAAGGGACAATGACACAGTGCAGAAATTAGATTTTCACGTGGAGCTACACATACTAACGGATTTAGGCCTCATTCACACCACAGTATTTTTGTTCTGCATCTGATCTGCATTTTTTGTGGATTGGATGCGGACCCATTCATTTCAACGGGGACGCAAAAGATGCGGACCGCACACCTTGTGCTGTCTGCATCCGTATGTCCATTCCATGGCCCCGCAAAAAAAAAGGACAAGAATATGCCTTATTCTTGTCCGTTTTGCGGACAAGAATAGGCATGTATAGCATAGTGTGGGACCTGAAGAAGGGGAAAATGCAGGATGCACACGGCCCGTGTTTTGCAGATCTGCGGTTTGCAATCCGTAAAACGGACACAGTGATGTGAATGAGGCCTGAGAATGGGTCTAGCAGGCATCATGAGTTCTTAGAAATGTGATGACATTATGTTTACAGTCATATTTCAATAAAAAAATAAGATCCTTTAAATAGATAACAATGTAAAATATGTAATACAAATAATATCAATGACTGTTAGGCCCCTTTCACACAGGCGAGTATTCCGCCGCGTGGGTGCAATGCGTGACATGAACGCATTTCACCCGCACTGAATCCTGACAATGGGGCTGTGTACATGAGCGTTGTTTTTCACGCAGCACTTGTGCGTTGCGTGAAAATCGCAGCAGGTTCTATATTCTGCGTTTTTTCATGAATGGGGATGCGTGAAAATCACATAGCATCCGCAAGCAAGTGCGGATGCGGTGCGATTTGCACGCATTGTTGCTAGGAGATGATGTTAGTAAATAGGTATGAGCAACCCCGGACCCCATCAAAGTCAATTCACTATTATTTTCCCTTCTAGCATGGTTATAAGGGAAAATAATAGCATTCTTAATACAGAATGCTAACTAAAATGTCCATTGAGGGGTTAAAAAATAATAAACTCACCTCATCCACTTGATCGCGCAGCCGGTATCGTCGTCTTTCTTCTTCCTGCAGGACCTGCGCTGACGTCATCGCGCTCACCATTGCGGTGATGTCAGCGCAGGTCCTGCTGAATGAAGATAGATGACGTCATCGAAGGCCCTTTTGCAGGTCCTGCAGAAAGAATGAAAGAATAAATAAGACGATGCCGGCTGCACGATCAAGTGGATGAGGTGAGTTTATTTAATTTATTTTTTTAACCCCTCAATGGACATTTTAGTTAGCATTCTGTATTAAGAATGCTATTATATCCCATTACAGGGAGTGCAGAATTATTAGGCAAGTTGTATTTTTGAGGATTAATTTTATTATTGAACAACAACCATGTTCTCAATGAACCCAAAAAACTCATTAATATCAAAGCTGAATATTTTTGGAAGTAGTTTTTAGTTTGTTTTTAGTTTTAGCTATTTTAGGGGGATATCTGTGTGTGCAGGTGACTATTACTGTGCATAATTATTAGGCAACTTAACAAAAAACAAATATATACCCATTTCAATTATTTATTTTTACCAGTGAAACCAATATAACATCTCAACATTCACAAATATACATTTCTGACATTCAAAAACAAAACAAAAACAAATCAGTGACCAATATAGCCACCTTTCTTTGCAAGGACACTCAAAAGCCTGCCATCCATGGATTCTGTCAGTGTTTTGATCTGTTCACCATCAACATTGCGTTCAGCAGCAACCACAGCCTCCCAGACACTGTTCAGAGAGGTGTACTGTTTTCCCTCCTTGTAAATCTCACATTTGATGATGGACCACAGGTTCTCAATGGGGTTCAGATCAGGTGAACAAGGAGGCCATGTCATTAGATTGTCTTCTTTTATACCCTTTCTTGCCAGCCACGCTGTGGAGTACTTGGACGCGTGTGATGGAGCATTGTCCTGCATGAAAATCATGTTTTTCTTGAAGGATGTAGACTTCTTCCTGTACCACTGCTTGAAGAAGGTGTCTTCCAGAAACTGGCAGTAGGACTGGGAGTTAAGCTTGACTCCATCCTCAACCCGAAAAGGCCCCACAAGCTCATCTTTGATGATACCAGCCCAAACCAGTACTCCACCTCCACCTTGCTGGCGTCTGAGTCGGACTGGAGCTCTCTGCCCTTTACCAATCCAGCCACGGGCCCATCCATCTGGCCCATCAAGACTCACTCTCATTTCATCAGTCCATAAAACCTTAGAAAAATCAGTCTTGAGATATTTCTTGGCCCAGTCTTGACGTTTCAGCTTGTGTGTCTTGTTCAGTGGTGGTCGTCTTTCAGCCTTTCTTACCTTGGCCATGTCTCTGAGTATTGCACACCTTGTGCTTTTGGGCACTCCAGTGATGTTGCAGCTCTGAAATATGGTCAAACTGGTGGCAAGTGGCATCTTGGCAGCTGCACGCTTGACTTTTCTCAGTTCATGGGCAGTTATTTTGCGCCTTGGTTTTTCCACACGCTTCTTGCGACCCTGTTGACTATTTTGAATGAAACGCTTGATTGTTCGATGATCACGCTTCAGAAGCTTTGCAATTTTAAGAGTGCTGCATCCCTCTGCAAGATATCTCACTATTTTTGACTTTTCTGAGCCTGTCAAGTCCTTCTTTTGACCCATTTTGCCAAAGGAAAGGAAGTTGCCTAATAATTATGCACACCTGATATAGGGTGTTGA
The DNA here is from genome assembly GCF_905171765.1 of Bufo bufo. NCBI lineage: Eukaryota > Metazoa > Chordata > Amphibia > Anura > Bufonidae > Bufo > Bufo bufo. Next base: position 584,635,042 of record NC_053391.1, read on the forward strand.
TGTCATTAGACCACACCCCTTCTCATTACAGAGATGCACATCACCTAATATGCTTAATTGGTAGTAGGCTTTCGAGCCTATACAGCTTGGAGTAAGACAACATGCATAAAGAGGATGATGTGGTCAAAATACTCATTTGCCTAATAATTCTGCACGCAGTGTATAACCATGTTAGAAAGGAAAATAATAAAATCAACAAACACCTAACCCAAACCCGAATTTCAGTGAAGAAGTCCGGGTTCGGGTCTGGGTACCACATTCAGTTTTTTATCATGCTCGTGGAAAACGCATTGCACTCGCACGGAAAAAACGGAACATAATCACAGACAAAACTGACTGAAATTGCAACACATCCGGACAAAATCCGTGATGCCCGTGTGAAAGAGGCCTTAGGCCCCTTTCACACAAGCATGACGGATTGGCTCCAGATGCGTTCAGGGTGCGTTCAGTGAAACTTGCACCATTTTGCAAGCAAGTTCAGTCAGTTTTGTCTGCGATTGCGTTCAGTTGTTCAGTTTTTTCCGCGCGGGTGCAATGCGTTTTGATGCAGTTTTCACGCACGTGAGAAAAAACGGAAGGTTTACAAACAACATCTCCTAGCAACCATCAGTGAAAAAAGCATTGCATCCGGGCGGAAAACTCGCTCGTGTGAAAGGGGCCTTATATTAAATCTCTGTACTTTCCCCAAAAATAAAATACTAAGGTTTACATATCCATGTGATGTATAAAAGCATTACAGCTTGTCCCGGAAAAACACAAGACCTCGTACAGCTAGGTAGATGTAAAAAGAAAGAAGTTGTTCCTTAATGAAAAGTGAAAAAGTTTTCTGGTATATGACATTTACTCCATGCAGCACTGGGCACAGCCACACTGGTATGGATGTTGCTGTGCCAGGCTGATGTCATACATAGGATTTTTTTTGGTATATTTGAGAGCTTTTGCAGTTTTGGTGCCTTTTTTTGGCTGTCATTTTTTTTTCCTAGATGGGAAATGGAAAATACGGGTAATATTAAAAACAGGACAAATAAAGGTTTTTCCTTGTAGTGCCATTTTTCACCCTTAGGGCTCATGCACACAACTGTATGTACTTTGCGGTCCGCAAAAAATAGATCCGCAAACAATTCGGATGACGTCCGTGTGCATTCCATATTTTGTGGAACGGAACAGCTGGCCCCTAATAGAACAGTACTCTCCTTGTCCGTAATGCGGACAATAATAGGACATGTTCTAATTTTTTGCGGAACGGAAATATGGGCATACGGAAAAGGAATGCACACGGAGTAACTTCCGTTTTTCTTTTGCAGACCCATTGAAATGAATGGTTCCTCATACGGTCCTCAAAAAACAGACACGGAAAGAAAATACATTCGTTTACGAGCTTAAAGTGCGTTTTATATTGTTGGTGTTTTTTTAAATTGCAGCGCGCACTGGTTATGGTGTTTTTCCCTCATTGTCTAGCATTTTGATATCACAGACATCCATTGGTTTTCTTGCCCTGCTTAAAAAATCGTGTCAGAGTCTTTTTGATGGCGTTCTTGCATAACATTTTTGTACCAATGTATTTTATTTACTGGGGGTACATACTTTCCTAATAAAAATGAAAAGAATACAAAAACACCAGGTGGCAAAACACACTATATATGGGCAAAAAAAAGGCTACAAGATGCTGAGCATGTTTTCAAAAGCCTTTTTTGGCCCAAAAAAGCCACCAAGGCCCTTTCACTTTTTTTCTAATTTAGTTTTTCTCACATCAATCTGCAATTAATATCCCATAATGACAAAGTAAAACAGAATTTTAGACATTTTTGCAAATTTATTAAAAAGGAAGGGCCTTGGTAAGAGAGGTGAACATGAACCCAATGCTGAGCTCCAAAGATCCTGTGTGCAGATAGGAAAAACTTCTAGAAGGTCAACCATTACCACAGCACCCCACCCTTATGGGCTTTAAGGCAGTGTAGTAAGAAAGAAAAAAAAACTCACCTAAAAGACTCTTGTACTAGGAGAAAAAAAGATTCTCTGGTCTGTTAAAACAAAGATTAAACTTTTTATCCTCAATTCTAAGTATCATGTCTGGAGAAAACCAGGCACTGCTCATCCCCTGTCCATTACCATCCTTACAGTGAAGCATGGTGGTGGCAGCATCATTCTGTGTGTTTGTTTTTCAGCAGCTGGGACAGGGAGACTGGTCAGAGTTGAGGCAAAGTTGAATGGAGCAAAGTACAGAGATATTCTTAATGAAAATCTGATCCAGAATGCTCTGGACCTCAGACCAGGCTGAAGGTTTACCTTCCAACAAGACAATGACCCTAAGAACACAGCCAAGACAACACAGAAGTGGCTTAGGGACAACTCTGTGAATATCCTTGAGTGGCCCAACCTGAGCGCTGGCTTGAACCCAACTGAAGATCACTGGAGAGACCTGAAAGTGGCTGTCCATCGATGGTCCCCATCCAACCTGACAGACCTTGAGAGGATCTGCACAAAAGAATAGCAGAATATCCCAGAATCCAGGTATGCAAACCTTGTGGCATCATACCCAAGACGACTGGAGACTGTAATCGCTGTCAAAGTTTTTCCTTTTCAATAAATTAGGAAAGATTTCTAAAATTCTGTTTTCACTTTGTCTTTATGGGGTATTCATTGTACAGTAGAATGATGGGAAAAAAAATGATTTTTTTATTTTAACACAAGGCTGCAACATAATAAAATGTGAAAAGAAAGTAAAAGGATCTGAAGACTTTCTGAAGGCACTGTATGTGTGGCAGCACCGTAAAGAGGTGTTTCCAACCTTAGACATTTATGAAATATCTGCAGGATAAAGTAGAAATGTCTGATAGATGCGGGGCCTACCGGTGACTGCATCCAGGTTCCCTCCATTTACTTCTACAGCTGTTACAGTCAAGCAAGTGTTCATCTCTCCATTCTTTTTCTGCCTGATCGGGTCAGTGGTTCCCCATTTTGGATATACATGCAGGTCTTAACTCTGGGACTTTCACCTGAGAAAGGGTATCCTCTCACCCTTGTTAAAGAGGTGGTCACGCTTGTGCCCCACTGTCTATTTGAAGTCTATGGGAGTGATAGCAATAGCCCACATAGCAGTAATATGAGAGGAGGGTTGCATCACCATATGACTAGGAAGGTTTGCCATTCAGTAGTACAAGAAAGTTGGATCACAACTCTGCAATGGAGGCCATATGTATCGTCACTCAACTTTTCCTGTATTAGGTAGTGTAAGTAACGATAGCGAACAGTTTAATAAAAATACCAGAAGACGACAACTTGTATTTTCAAACTAGTTACTTAGATTTTATTATTTTTCTTTTTCTTTTTTTTCCAGTGACATAAAGGGGATTAACTTGTTACTGAAATAAAGAAAATAGCCAAAAATAAACGACCACAGTTTTACTTAAAGGCCACTCGGCTGCTAAAGTTTTAGTGTTTTTGAACATGATCCAGGAACTTTATTGCTGAGGTCTAACTTTTTGGAACAGTTCATGAATTTCTCTGAAGTCAGTGTTTGATCAGGAAACTCTCGTAAACCACGGCAAAAAATAGAGCGGTGGCTGATGGACAGGGTCCCCTGTGAGGTTTTATATGATGATGGGAATCCCTCTGACTAGTTCAGATATGAAGTTGTCTGTCTTCAGTAACAATAACCCTCACTTTAATGAACACGAGGAGTATTTTCTTTAGTGAGGAGCTGAGGAAAATGAATAGGTTGTTTGTGAGAGGGATGCGTAGAAGCTTTCATGTATCTGTCATACTAACAAGCTGCAGCACAATCACAGCAGGACAGTTGGACGGTATACTGCATATGCAGTGACCTGGAGGACACTGCTAAAGATGAAAATTGTCCTTTTGTCATTGATAACAAGGCATTTTGCTATAAGTCTCAGGCTACTTTCACACTAGCGTTCGGAGCGGGTCCGTCTGATGTTTCATCAGACGGATCCGCTCCTATAATGCAGACGTTTGCATCCGTTCAGAACGGCTCCGTCTGCATTATAACTTAGAAAAATTTCTAAGTGTGAAAGTAGCCTGAGCGGATCGGTTCAGACTTTACATTGAAAGTCAATGGGGGACGGACCCGCTTGAAGATTGAGCCATATGGTGTCATCTTCAAGCGGATCCGTCCCCATTGACTTCCATTATAAGTCTGGACGGATCCGCTTGCCTCCGCACGGCCAGGCGGACACCCGAACGCTGCAAGCAGCGTTCAGGTGTCCGCTCACTGAGCGGAGCGGAGGCTGAGCGCTGGCAGACTGATGCATTCTCAGTGGATCCGCCTCCACTGAGAATGCATTAGAGCTGGACGGTTGCGTTCAGGGCCGCTCGTGAGCCCCTTCAAACGGAGCGCACGAGCGGACACCTGAACGCAGGTGTGAAAGCAGCCTTTTTTTCCAGTGTGTAGTTAGGTAAAACTGTATTACTTCAATGTTATGTTAATTTCTGGCTGGCACACTGAGGGTCAACCCATGGTTTAGTTACAATCACTAGGCTTGGGGGGGGGACAACCTCTTTAAAGCTTTATCCATGCAGCAGGACTATACAGTCACTTTAATGAGCCATGCACCTGTAGGAGTTGGATTAACGTAAAAAAGAAAAATCAGACATCATATAATACATGACAATCTCTCTAACAAAGCTCAAACCAGTCCTGTACCTCACATGGATCCAGAGATCTCCACATTCATTGTTCCAGTTGCTCTGCTAAATTTATATGAAGCAGGCAGTTCAGGGGAGTGTCTTTTCTGCTGAAGCTTAGGAGGTGTGTCCATTCTGCGGCAGCTCTCGCCCTATCATAGCTCAGGAGGAAACTGAAGGATGCAACTGAGCAAGTGAGGTGGACAGAGAAATGAGAAAAAGAGCAAACAGCAGGTGGCGCTATGCACATACATTGTATTAGATAACTCAGTGGCTATACAAAATTTTTAATTACATGCAATTTCAAAAGTATTCAGATTCAGGTGCTGATTTGAAAAACTGCAGAATATTTTTCGTGCGACAGCCCCTTTAATGTAGACATCTTAACCCCTTTCTGACATGGCCATTTTGTACTTTTGTGTTTTTGTTTTTTTTACTCCCTGTCTTGCTAAGACATAATCTTCTCACTTTTCCATTTACAGAACCATATTAGGGCTTGTTGCCTGCAGGATTAGTTGTACTTTATAATGGCACCACTTAATATTTCATATACTGTACAGTGGTCCCTCAAGTTACAATATTAATTGGTTCCAGGACGACCATTGTATGTTGAAACCATTGTAAGTTGAGTAATCGGTTCCAAAGCCCAAAAATGTCATCCAAGATAAGAGAAAATGAAGATTTAAGAAAAATATGCAGATAACTAAGACAGATAAAACAAGTCCTTACATATAACAGTCAGGAATAGCTGCTAAGTAGCAACTAATCCAGCTATTTTACCAGAAAAGTGGCCTTGATTGGTTGGATCCGAGTCTGAGGCATTGTATGTTGCATCTGGTTTCAACCTACGATGGTCAGAAAAGACCCTTGTATGTTGAAAATATTGTATCCTAAGGCCATTGTATCTTGAGGGAGCACTGTATTGTATTGGGAACCTGGAAATATTAATAGACTGAAATTAGCAAAAGCGCGATTGCAGGTTTACCAGGTTTAGTTTTTACCGCATTCACTGTATGGTAACACTAACGTTACCCTTATTCGGGTCAGTACAATTACAGTGATACAAAATGTATATACCTGTAGTTATATAGTTGTTATGATTAAATACTTAACAAATGTACATAAAACTTTGAAAACAGAATTTTCTTTGGAGTGCTATATTCTGATATTCAGAACTTTTTCATCTCTGTCTAGAGCTATGTGAAGGCTTTTTTGCAGGGCAAGCTTCAGTTCTTATTCATTCCATTTTTGGAGTAGGTATGACTTTTTGATCACTTTTTAAGAATTTCCATTTACTGACAGAAAGCAGAGCTCTTCAAAACAGGGATGGACTGAACCCAAGTATATTAACAAGTTGAACAACTTTTCATTATGCAATACATTAGATTTAGGTCTCATGCACACGACCGTTCCGTTTGCGGTCCGCAAACCGCCAATCCGCAAAAAACGGAAGCCGCCCGTGTGCCTTCCGCAATTCGCGGAACGGAACGGGCGGCCCATTGTAGAAATGCCTATTCTTGTCTGCAAAATGGACAAGAATAGGACATGTTCTATTTTTTTTGCGGGGCCACGGAACGGAGCAACGGATGCGGACAGCACACGAAGTGCTGTCTGCATCATTTGCGGCCCCATTGAAGTGAATAGGTCCGCATCCGAGCCGCCCCCAAACAACGTTGTGTGCATGAGGCCTTACTAACATAAAATCTGAAAACTCATTTAAAATCATCCATATAAGAAGTTCAGTTCTGTTCCTGCCAGGGGCGGACTGGGACATTAACGTGGCCCTGGAAAAAAATAAAAAAAAAATAAAAGTGGCCCCATGTAGGTGGATGTAAATTGACAGAAAGCAGGGCAACACATATAGGCGGGGTCAGCAATACCACAGCACAAAATAACATCCCAGCAGAACCATATACCACATTGCAGCACAATATACTACCCTAAAAGATGTCCCTCTGTGGTGGCCATCAATAGCTGCCATTTTCTGTCCTCCACCTCTAGTTGTGGGTCTCAGTTGAATTCAGGAGGACATGTGAGGTACCTGATTCTCACAGCGTTAATTACCGCTGAGAGCTCATTATGTACTCAGCCAGCAGCAGAGAGGAGGGTTCAGGTGGCCCCCTGGGCATCGGCCCACCGGGAAATTTCACTGTAAGGTCTATGGCCAATCCACCCCTAAATGCAGCAACTGGCCCACATAAGTGTTTGTTTCCCGGCCTAAAGGGATGCACTTTCGCCAATCATCAGATATGTATGAGTATATAATATCCACAGTATCCTCAGAGGAATACAGTCTATGAACAGGGAGCCTTCCTGTCTTTTGGATAAGGTGGGCAGCTTGTAGCATACAGTGTTTCCACCACATGCAGAGGAGGCTGTAGCCAGATTAGCGGTGAATACATTCTTTGCCAAAGTCCACAATCCCCTTCTGTCGGCTAAACCTTCTATAGATTTTTTCTCTTCTCAGGGCTGGCACATACGTTGCTTGTGGGCTGTAGGGGAATGGAATCTCCCTACAGGAGCTGCTCCTTGCTGCTCTGAGGTGTTCACTCCTCAGCAGTCAGCCATTAACTGCAGAATCTTCCTCCTAGAGAGGAAGGGTGGAGCCAACCATGACTAGCAACATGGGACCTCCCACTTCTTATACAATCTTATGGGATTTATAGTACATGCACATAATACATAAAATACAATGATATTAATACTTTCAGTGCTTTGCAGTGTATTTCAGGACACTACACTAATTATGTGCGCTTCTGCCTAAAAATTGCTGGAGCTTTTAACATTCTACTGAAAAGACCTGAACTTCCTTGCAGAGTTAGCAGCTCTCCATAAAGAAGGGAAGGACTTTGCTATACTGCAGCCAGCCAGTAGCGCAGGGGCAACACGTGAGGTGCACGGTGGACCGATGAGGGGCCAAATAATAACACACAGTTCATTAGTTTACTCACGGTTAGCAGAAAGCCTCCCTGGGCTGGCAGCACAGTGTTGAGGTGGACAGCACGAAATCCTCCGGGGCACGCTCTGTGGTAGGAAGCATCAGCCAAGATGGTGGTTGAGGTGCCCTTGATGTTAGGGGTGCTTGTTGCGGCTGTCGTGACGCCAGTACCGTTAATGGTGGTACAACCAGTGGTAAGAATGAGGTAGACAGTGGTAAGATTCAACTCACAACTTTTACTGATGTTAGTTCTAGTTGCAGTAGGTACATCAATCACAATGCAGTCTTTTGTTAGCAGTAGAGTTATCCTGTGAATCCACTGTTTGTAGGCTTTCTTAGGCTCTGATTTAGGCTGTGGTTGGGGAGTACCTTACTTTAGTTGGTATGCTCAGTCCTATACCTTGTCCTTTCCCTCCAAGCTGAATATTGGGACAGGTAGCTAATCTGTTTCCCAGAATTATAGTGTGGCTGCCAGAAGCTATAAGTCCTCCACCATGCGCAAAGGTGTCCCTAAATAACGGCTGTTATCACCGATTAATCTTTCTGATGCTTGGGTCTGTTCCAGGGAGGCAAACTCTCTCCTACTGGTCAGGGATGCAAGTGTATAGTCCCGCCACAGAAGGAAAACGCTCTTCTGCGCCTCACACCTTGGTACTACCACATAGCGAAGTTGGCTCCACTCACTAATCTGTGGTGTGAAGTCTTCATTCTGCATTCCCTCCCACTACTCCACTAATCTCCTCTGTTCTGCCTAACCTCCACCCACTAACTAGGCCTGACCTAGGTATTTATACGACCTAAGTGTTATCCCCATCTAGTGGTGGGATGTATAAATTACACCTATTCTGCCTAATAACAGGGATTTTGCAGATAAGTTAGTACAAAATTACATAGCATAGCATAATACAATTCTTAGGGAAAAACTTGCTTTTAAGCAGTGCCCAGACACATGTAGTGGGACGCTGCAATACCATCCCTGCCTTCTGCTTGCTATATTCACCGCATTCAATGAGCACTGTGTATAGAGATCAGGATGCATCAATGCCGTTTCCTGCTTCGGTCACAGTAATCATGTGATCATTGGGACCTGAGTGTCTGCTTGAGCTGCTGGGCCCTACCAGATCAGTTCTGCAGTAAGGCTCAACAGCCTTGTTAAAGCCTGCAGCAACTGTATTTCCCTCTATAACTGGTGCTAATATGTCAGCCGCAGTTACAGGATCAGCAATAAAAAAAATGTAATGTTAAATGCCCCTTACCGTTTTACATGACCTTATGGAGGAACAAAGTGTAAAATAAAAATAAAGATGAAGACAAAAAAAAAAAGCCATAACATGCCACACCGCAACCAGCCCCACCTCCACTGCCTATAAACCCATATATCCCCTATATCAAAAGGACTGTTAGAAAAGGGGACATAGTTTTAAAAATAATTTTAGTTTCACTTTGTGTTTAGCTGTAATCTTTTCCAACATATTTTTGGGTATAAATAAATAGAAAATAATATTAAATAAAGCCCCAGAAAATGCATCTGGTCAGGAAGGGTAATAAATGGCTTGGTATTGAACTGGTTAAAAATAGCCCAAAATATTGCTAAAGATCCTGCAAGTAAGTCCAGCTAATTCGGTGTAAGAGTAGAGGGATAGACTTACCACTAGGGGCTATCTTGTAAAGCCTCTCACGTATGGGTCGTATGCAGCACATTTGTGCGCAGTTCTAGAGATTATGCACTCAGACGGCTGCAACATCTGAGAGGCTTTAAAAACCCTGATCTGACTTAATCCCTACAATTTGAAGGCTGTGTTGAGACTACTCATTCTCCCACCTGCTCTTCCAGTGCTTTTCCCACCAAAACACCTGCTGCTGCTGATCACCATCCTAGCAGTGAATTGCTGGTCCTTATATTTTATACCTTTTTATATCAATAATTCATTATCAAATTAACTTTACCTAGTAAGGCCTTATCCGGAAGTCAGTGAATTACGGACATGTGCTGTCTGCTTTCTCCACGGACAGCACACGTACCCATTGATTTTAATGTGTGTATTTACATATCCGTCATTTACCACAGTCTGGGGTTGCACCTCGGAAGTATGTCCTATTTTTGTCCATGTTTCCGGATCCATAACACCCATCTTACTCTATGGGTCCAATAAAAAACACGGACACAACACTGATGGCATCTGTGTTTCCTCCATGTATAACGGATCGTTGCTAGGAGATGCTCTTGAAATTAATTTTCAGCCTAGCAGTGTCCGTGGAATACGGATGACACATGGAGGGCAAAAAATGGACACATGGATCCTTCACAGACATCTTCTCAGATAATCCACTGACCATCTTGTCACTGATGTCATCAAGGACATGTGAAAGAGGCCTAACATTGCGTTTATGAACATGCAGCGACCCACAGAGGAGTCAATGGGAGTAGTGGCAGGCAATATGATGGTGGTAGTAGTACTCACAGTTCACAGTGGCAATCTCCATAGGGCTGTGCAGTGATAAGACAGCGCACCTTTTCTCCCCTCGGGGCACACTCTGATATTGGGGCCCTTTATGGAATAGGGTTGGATGGGTGCAAGGCAGGAGTGTAAATGCAGAGGGCCAGCTGATGTATGGTGGAGTTGATAACCAGGCTATAATAAAGTATTTCTTTACTGTAGTGAAGATGGGGGTAGTAGTGCATACAGCAGCAAAACGGTGCAGTTCCAAGGTATGGCACTGTGCAATCCTCTCCCTATAGTAGCATATGGACAATAAAAATGATGATAGTTGTAGTACTCTCTCTAGAGACACGTTTCAGCCTCTCAACAGAACCACAGACATGCAATCAATTTCCTTTTCAACTCCTATTGCAGTTCCCGGGTCAAGGGGTGCAAAACTAAGCTATGGGTGGCCAATCTGTCTCAAAGTATGGTAGGATTTTTATAATCATAAAACGAAAGAGAAAACACACGGCCATCGGCCAGCATTGTCCTTTGATAAGAGAAAACACACTAGCGATCAGTGCCACATTGATATGGTGCTCAATGCAGCAGTATTAATCCAATATGTGTCCAGAACAAAAGAGATCCAAAGCATGGCACTCACCATAAAAACCTTCCTTTATATAATCCAGCGTGCACATAGAGCAAGGACAGGAGGGTAATGCTGGAGAGCAGTCGGCCATTTCACGTCACAGACGCGTTCTACAAGGCACTATGGGAGCACCTGTGTGCTTCCTTTTATTGGCTGCTCCCCGTCCACCTCATTACATACACATAACAATACAATATGTACTAACAGACATACAAAATATATACACAGACCTCCCAAGTGTCCCTCTTTTGAAGGGACAGTCCCTGGTTTTGACCCAAGTTCCTCTGTCCCTCTTTTCTCTTTAAATGTCCCTCTTTTTGATCTGAGGGATTAATTTGCATTATTACATTTTCAATATTGATCCAGAAACTGTCTGATTTCTATCTGTATATTAGACTCCACCTTGTATATTATTTCATTATTTGATGGAATTTGGATTTTAGAAATTTCTCTATTCCGATATAATTTTTGTGATATTGTGCGCTAACAAAACTATTAACGTGTATAAATATGCAGGAAATAATGGACTTTCACACAATGAACCATAAGTGTCCCTCTTTGATAGTCCAAAAAGTTGGGAGGTATGTATACAAACAAGATAATTCATTCTGAAAATTGAGAAAATTCATTTCGGTCATCGAAACCAAGAGGTCCCAAAGCGTTTGCTTTTATAATCCAATTTGCTTCACATTTCAACAGGGCACCATGTCTATCTCTACCGTAATGCGGTGAGAAAATCCACTGCAATCCTGCAAAGATTAAACAGCCCATATCAGCATTGTGAACATCTGTAATATGATTAATTAAACGGGTACATCCATTGGTTGTTTTTTATGGTGTTTTTACTGTATGTTCCCTTATTCTATGGAACAATGGTCTGATGGTTTTGCCTATGTAAAAAAATCTGCATGGGCAGAACAACACATAGACAACAAAATCAGACCTGCATGTTATCAACTGCTAAGGGCTCATGCCCACGAACAGAAGGGCTCTGTGCCCGTGCTGCGGACCTCAAATTGCGGTCTGCAATGCACGGGCACGACCGTGGGGCAGCCGCATGCAGATCGCGGACCCATTCACTTGAATGGGGTCCGTGGTCCGCACCGCAAAAAAGTAGTGCATCCACAACTTTTTTTGCGGTGCGGAGGCACGGCCAGAAACACCACAGAAGCACTCCATAGTGCTTCCGTGGAGTTCCGATCCGTGCCTCCGTTCCGCATCTCCATGATTGCGGACCCATTGAAGTGAATGGGTCCGCTATCCGTGGTGCGGGGTGCACACGGCCGATGCCCATGTATTGCGGACCCCCTGTATGCGGCCCGCAATACGGCCACGGCCGGGCAACGGTCGTGTGCATGAGCCCTAAGTGTGAAAAAGCTCCTGTTTGCAACACTTTACCTTACTGCACCTGAGCACAAAGAACACAATTCCTGCAAAGAAAATTGCCTGTAGGAATTAACCCCTGTAACCAGTTTTTCTGTTTATTTTGCATATATCTACCTTCACTAGTTGGTCTCTTAAATTTTTCCTAAACGATACAATGGAGGGATTTTTTGCTCTATCAACTAGTTCAGGATCGGATGCAATCAGGCGCCAATGTTTTCTAATGGCCCTTTTAATATTATCTACCCTTGGGCTATACAGGGAGTGCAGAATTATTAGGCAAGTTGTATTTTTGAGGATTAATTTTATTATTGAACAACAACCATGTTCTCAATGAACCAAAAAAACTCGATAATATCAAAGCTGAATATTTTTGGAAGTAGTTTTTAGTTTGTTTTTAGTTTTAGCTATTTTAGGGGGATATCTGTGTGTGCAGGTGACTATTACTGTGCATAATTATTAGGCAACTTAACAAAAAACAAATATATACCCATTTCAATTATTTATTTTTACCAGTGAAACCAATATAACATCTCAACATTCACAAATATACATTTGTGACATTCAAAAACAAAACAAAAACAAATCAGTGACCAATATAGCCACCTTTCTTTGCAAGGACACTCAAAAGCCTGCCATCCATGGATTCTGTCAGTGTTTTGATCTGTTCACCATCAACATTGCGTGCAGCAGCAACCACAGCCTCCCAGACACTGTTCAGAGAGGTGTACTGTTTTCCCTCCTTGTAAATCTCACATTTGATGATGGACCACAGGTTCTCAATGGGGTTCAGATCAGGTGAACAAGGAGGCCATGTCATTAGATTTTCTTCTTTTATACCCTTTCTTGCCAGCCACGCTGTGGAGTACTTGGACGCGTGTGATGGAGCATTGTCCTGCATGAAAATCATGTTTTTCTTGAAGGATGCAGACTTCTTCCTGTACCACTGCTTGAAGAAGGTGTCTTCCAGAAACTGGCAGTAGGACTGGGAGTTGAGCTTGACTCCATCCTCAACCCGAAAAGGCCCCACAAGCTCATCTTTGATGATACCAGCCAAAACCAGTACTCCACCTCCACCTTGCTGGCGTCTGAGTCGGACTTGAGCTCTCTGCCCTTTACCAATCCAGCCACGGGCCCATCCATCTGGCCCATCAAGACTCACTCTCATTTCATCAGTCCATAAAACCTTAGAAAAATCAGTCTTGAGATATTTCTTGGCCCAGTCTTGACGTTTCAGCTTGTGTGTCTTGTTCAGTGGTGGTCGTCTTTCAGCCTTTCTTACCTTGGCCATGTCTCTGAGTATTGCACACCTTGTGCTTCTGGGCACTCCAGTAATGTTGCAGCTCTGAAATATGGCCAAACTGGTGGCAAGTGGCATCTTGGCAGCTGCACGCTTGACTTTTCTCAGTTCATGGGCAGTTATTTTGCGCCTTGGTTTTTCCACACGCTTCTTGCGACCCTGTTGACTATTTTGAATGAAACGCTTGATTGTTCGATGATCACGCTTCAGAAGCTTTGCAATTTTAAGAGTGCTGCATCCCTCTGCAAGATATCTCACTATTTTTGACTTTTCTGAGCCTGTCAAGTCCTTCTTTTGACCCATTTTGCCAAAGGAAAGGAAGTTGCCTAATAATTATGCACACCTGATATAGGGTGTTGATGTCATTAGACCACACCCCTTCTCATTACAGAGATGCACATCACCTAATATGCTTAATTGGTAGTAGGCTTTCGAGCCTATACAGCTTGGAGTAAGACAACATGCATAAAGAGGATGATGTGGTCAAAATACTCATTTGCCTAATAATTCTGCACACAGTGTATAAAAAAGACAAGAGAGTTTTTTTTTCTTATTGTTTTTTTATTTTTTTTGTTATTTTACTCGATAATAGTTCCTTTGATTTTTATTTTTTTTATTTTTTTTTAGGGCTCTAGTAAAGGCTTCAGATGTGATCATTTCTGGGTATCCTCGATCCCGAAGACGACCAGAAAGATCCAGTGCCTGTTCTAGGAATGTATCATATTCACTAGTATTGTGCCGTAACCTGTATGGAAAAGATCTTTTGACCTGATCAGGTTGATAACTATGATTGTGTAAAAGAGAATTGGTGGCAGTGGATTTCCTGAGCCCCTTTGTCAATAATTCACCCCCTTTAGAGTAAATAACATTATGCTCCACAAATGAATGTAATTCTTTCTCTGTGCCTGACCAAATGACTAACACGTCGTCTATGAATCGAGTCCAGTATGTTCACATTATATATTTTTCCTCCCATATGGAATAGGTTTGCAAAGGTTGTTGCCACTGATGTGCCCATCACCGTACCAGTTCCCTGGGCATACGAGTGGTCGCCAAACCTGAAAACATTATTGGACAGCACAAAATCCAAAGATTCACAAAGTGAACACATTGTTTATTATGATGTATGGGGGTATACAGACTGGCAACATCAGTTGTTGCCAAACTGTAACCTTCCTGCCAGGACACATTCTTTAATTGTTGAAACAATGTTTTGGTGTCTAACAAAAAAGACGGGACCACTTTAAGAAGGGGTCGCAAAAACCAGTCTAAATACTATGATAAAGGCTCAGTGACAGACCCCCTGCCAGCCATAATGGGCCTGCCAGGGGGTCTCTCAGTGTCCTTATGAATCTTGTGAAGAAAATATCAATTGGGTTGAGAAGGACTGGGTGGGAATAGATGACTGGACAATTTCTCAGATATTTTCCTTTCCACATTTTTACGTAACCGGGCACAATTTTTGTTGTATTTTCATAATGCAGTCACCAGATAACCGCATCTAGGTGGTGTCATCCTGTAATTCCGCATCTAGGTGGTGTCATCCTTTCACATAGATTCCTCATAATAATATTCACAGTTCATGACAACTAGGCATATTCCCACCCTTGTCCGCAGGTTTTATTCCAAGCTCTTTTTTGATTTTTTAGTCACTTCAGGACACTGATTTCACTCGGAGACAAACAGCCTGTGGATAAAACTGTGAAAATGATTTATGGTGATTGCCATGCTTTGGATCTCTTTTGTTCTGGATGCTTTTTATAATATTCCCTTCCACAGCAGCAAAGTCTTTCTGCCATAGATGTGCACAATACCTTGCTGTCTGTATCCAGTGCATGTCCATGTGGGTTCTAGACCTTTTAATCACCTTCTCTCTGGAGAACGGCTGCTTTCTGGGCACTTGATAGCTCAGAGACTAGGGTTCTCTGAACTTGGGCCTAGTTTTGCAGGAGGTCTCTCACATACGTCTCTCCTCCAAGCTGTTTCCGACTAGACTCTCTCGCTCTCTAGTCGGGGGGCAGGCCTGGTCCATCTCCTGACAATTTAATACAATTTACCAAGTCTTGTTAACCATACAGGGAGTGCAGAATTATTAGGCAAGTTGTATTTTTGAGGATTAATTTTATTATTGAACAACAACCATGTTCTCAATGAACCCAAAAAACTCATTAATATCAAAGCTGAATATTTTTGGAAGTAGTTTTTAGTTTGTTTTTTAGTTTTAGCTATTTTAAGGGGATATCTGTGTGTGCAGGTGACTATTACTGTGCATAATTATTAGGCAACTTAACAAAAAACAAATATATACCCATTTCAATTATTTATTTTTACCAGTGAAACCAATATAACATCTCAACATTCACAAATATACATTTCTGACATTCAAAAACAAAACAAAAACAAATCAGTGACCAATATAGCCACCTTTCTTTGCAAGGACACTCAAAAGCCTGCCATCCATGGATTCTGTCAGGGTTTTGATCTGTTCACCATCAACATTGCGTACAGCAGCAACCACAGCCTCCCAGACACTGTTCAGAGAGGTGTACTGTTTTCCCTCCTTGTAAATCTCACATTTGATGATGGACCACAGGTTCTCAATGGGGTTCAGATCAGGTGAACAAGGAGGCCATGTCATTAGATTTTCTTCTTTTATACCCTTTCTTGCCAGCCACGCTGTGGAGTACTTGGACGCGTGTGATGGAGCATTGTCCTGCATGAAAATCATGTTTTTCTTGAAGGATGCAGACTTCTTCCTGTACCACTGCTTGAAGAAGGTGTCTTCCAGAAACTGGCAGAAGGACTGGGAGTTGAGCTTGACTCCATCCTCAACCCGAAAAGGCCCCACAAGCTCATCTTTGATGATACCAGCCCAAACCAGTACTCCACCTCCACCTTGCTGGCGTCTGAGTCGGACTGGAGCTCTCTGCCCTTTACCAATCCAGCCACGGGCCCATCCATCTGGCCCATCAAGACTCACTCTCATTTCATCAGTCCATAAAACCTTAGAAAAATCAGTCTTGAGATATTTCTTGGCCCAGTCTTGACGTTTCAGCTTGTGTGTCTTGTTCAGTGGTGGTCGTCTTTCAGCCTTTCTTACCTTGGCCATGTCTCTGAGTATTGCACACCTTGTGCTTTTGGGCACTCCAGTGATGTTGCAGCTCTGAAATATGGCCAAACTGGTGGCAAGTGGCATCTTGGCAGCTGCACGCTTGACTTTTCTCAGTTCATGGGCAGTTATTTTGCGCCTTGGTTTTTCCACACGCTTCTTGCGACCCTGTTGACTATTTTGAATGAAACGCTTGATTGTTCGATGATCACGCTTCAGAAGTATTGCAATTTTAAGAGTGCTGCATCCCTCTGCAAGATATCTCACTATTTTTGACTTTTCTGAGCCTGTCAAGTCCTTCTTTTGACCCATTTTGCCAAAGGAAAGGAAGTTGCCTAATAATTATGCACACCTAATATAGGGTGTTGATGTCATTAGACCACACCCCTTCTTATTACAGAGATTCACATCACCTAATATGCTTAATTGGTAGTAGGCTTTCGAGCCTATACAGCTTGGAGTAAGACAACATGCATAAAGAGGATGATGTGGTCAAAATACTCATTTGCCTAATAATTCTGCACGCAGTGTATGTTGTCCATATTGTGCTATTAAATGCATATACATGCAGCACGCCAGACCTGCAGGGTATTGCGATGTGAGGTCACGGTTATGGGCAATCGAGGGTTGCTCACTGTATTGGAGAACCCTGGGCAGGCATGCGGCAGTGAATGAGAGGTAGACACAGTTCCTCTGGGGCACACTCTGTTTGTAGGGACCAGGCCTGATGGTGGATGAGGTGCCCTGGATGTTACAGGTATTTTGAGTGCCTGGGGCAAGGTCCCTGTTGGTTTCGTGACGCCAGTGCCTGTAACGGTGGCACACCGATTTATAGGAGGAATAACTGAGTACTCAGTGGATAAACCAAACGTTGCTTTACTTGGTGAACACAGTCCAACTTTGTACATACAGTTACAGGTGATTGTGATGATAATGCAGTCCCTTGAACAATACTTCGCAAGCAGGTAGACTTTAAATAGTGGCAGGAATTAATCATGCAAGATACTTGGAGGGTGCAACAGTTAATGCTTTGCAGTGCAATGCTGCTCTATTCCCTTCAGCTATTCTAGCTGGCTGAATCCCAAGGCCCGGATGCCTAAATGCTGGCTTTAATCCTTGGTATATAAATCCTCACTCCAGTATTGGCGCTTGCTGTACTTTATAGAACCTCTGCCCATCAGGGTACTTATCTGACTTGTATTATCCTTGCTTGGTTGGGAAGCTGCAGGTTTCTCCCAGGAGGTGCTGTCCTGCAACTGGGGTGTCTCTACTGAGCTAAGCCTAGCCTCAGGAGCTTCAGGTGGACGAAGTAACTCCTCTAGTCCCCTGGAATGAACTAACTTCCCCTGTCTGGGCCTACCTATATATGACCAGGGCTCTCTGGCTCCCTCTAACGTCTGGGAGGCTAAACTGCACCCTAATAGGCCTGACACCAGTTAACACAGGGAAATGCATACATATAACATTACAGGTAATAACAACACATTAACCCCTTTTGTGCAGTGCCCACCTTAACCTAGTGGGACACTACATACATAACAAATCACAACATTTACCAAGAAACATTGCATTAACTCTGTTGTTTATTGAGTAATTAAACTGGGGTACTGCAAACACAATACACAGTAACTCAGTGGTTAGCACTGTTGCCCTGCA
This sequence comes from Bufo bufo, assembly GCF_905171765.1. NCBI lineage: Eukaryota > Metazoa > Chordata > Amphibia > Anura > Bufonidae > Bufo > Bufo bufo. The sequence goes on from NC_053391.1 coordinate 584,653,147, forward strand.
GTGCTTGGGTCCTAGGTTTGAATCCGACCAAGGACAACATCTGCATGGAGTTTGTATCTTCTCCCTGTGTTTGTGTGGGTTTCCTCCGGGTTTCTCCGGTTCCCTCCCACACTCCAAAGAAAAAATGATATGGAACATATGGGGTCATTTATCAAACTGGTGTAAAGTAGAACTGGCTTAGGTGCCCATAGCAACCAATCAGATTCCACCTTTCATTTTCTGAAGGAGCTATCAAAAATGAAAGATGGAATCTGATTGGTTGCTATGGGCAACTAAGCCAGTTCTATTTTACACCAGTTTGATAAATGACCCCAATAGATTGTGAGCCCCATTGGGGACAGCTTGAGGATAATGTCTGTAAAGCGCTGTGGAATATGTGCATAAAATAAATAAATATAACATATAAAAATATAGCAATATATCATAATACTAATAATACATTGCTTTGTAAACTTATAATGGCTGTAAGTTCCAACAGTTTTAATCTATAATGATGTTTCTTGTGATATCATATTTTTAAACCAACTTGAGCTTAAAATGCCACAAGCAATAGCCTTCTGGGCCACATGTGATTGGCTAAAAGATTCAACCAATCAGTATGCAAATTGTGTCTTTCTGCACACAATTAGTTCATATAACCCCCTTCATCATACCCTAAAATGGATACAGACCCCAGAACAGACCCGCTAAAAAAGCTGAGATGTTATGGTTCATGTACCAGAGTGTCAGTGAACCCTCAAAGCCACAATTTTCCCATTCTTTAACTGTAGGGCCCCCCCCAGTGCCCAACTATACATTTCCTGGCTTGGAACAATAATTTGGTTGCAATTTCCCTGTGTTGAGAGCCTTCCACCCCATCCAGCACCCCTAAGATACATTCCTCAAAATGTCTAGGCACTGTAAACTGATGGTATTCCTCAATTTTTCAATTATCTTTGCCCAGTAGTTTTGGACACAAACCGGCATTAGGTTGCCATTTAGGCAACATGTGACAAGTTCGGTAAGTCACTGGGCGGCTAAATTTGTGATCATATTTATTCTGAGCCTTTGCAGTGCTCCAGACAAAAAAAAATGACCAGTAGCCATTGGCTCCTAAACTAAAAAATTTAGGAGCCAAATTACATTTTTTAGTCGCCAAATTTAAAATGCATATAATTTAAAAAAAAAGGACTTTGAGAAGATGAGACGCAGGGTGCACTACATATAGGAGAAAACAGCACCACATATCTCTCACATCCAGGGACATTTTCTGGGGAACAAGGTGACTAAAAAATGGCGAATTGCGTGGTTTTGAGTTTTTGTTTTTTTCTGTTACGGCCTTCACCGAGCGGAAATATTTTTTAATATTTTAATAGCTCACACTTTTTGGGACGTGGGCGATATGTAATATGTTCTTTATTGTTTGTAAATTTTATATGTAAAACTGGAAGGGGGCCATTTAAACTTTTAGTATTTTTGGTGTTTTTTTTTTTCTTTTTATTTAATAACCATTTCTTCCCTTAGGGACTAGAACCTGGATCTTTTCATCCCTTGTGCTATTCACCCTGATAGAGCTCTATCAGGGTGAATAGGATCTCACACATCTCCCTGCTGCCCTGTGCTCTGTGCACACAGCAGCAGGGAGCTGAACATGGCAGCCAGGGCTTCAGTAGCGTCCTGGCTGCCATGGTAACGATCTGAGCCCCAGCAGTGTAATCTGCCACTGCCACCAATGAAGGGGATGGGACCCTGTGGCCACCATATAACAATGGGGGGGGGGGGGAGAGAGACGGGGACGACTTGTGGCCAGTGATAATGGGGGGGAGGGGAGAGGCTTTGGGAGAGCGCACTGCACCACCAATGAATGTTTAAAGAGGATCTTCAGTGAGCCTTGCGGTAACAAAGAGGCACTGTGTGCACAGAATAAACTCCGCAGAAATGAATGGCCATTTAAAGGGTTGCATAACCTTACAAGTGTGCTGGTCTCACTGTGTCGGCAGCGGTATCACAGACCCGGCACCCGGCCTCAATAACAGGGCATGCGATCCGCGGCCATTAACCCCTCAGGTGCCCCAGATCGCATGCCCTGTTATTGAGGCCGGGTGCCCGGTCTGTGATACCGCTGCCGACACTTGTATAAATGAGTCAAAGAGGACCTTTCATGGGTCCAAAGAATATGAACTTATCAGCAGGCTGCATAGAGCGGCGCCCAGGGATCTAAGTGCACTTACTATTATTCCTGGGCGCCGCTCCGTTCGTCCGCTGTGGCCCCCGGTATTTTCAGCATTCAGAGGAAGGAGGAGGAGACGCCAGTGTGTCTCCGTCTCCCTGACAGCAGCGCTGTCCAATCACAGCACAGAACTCAGAGCCAGGGAGAAAAAAAACCTGAGGGGTTAATGGCCGCGCATCGCATGCCCTGTTTATTTGAGGCCGGGTGCCGGGTCTCTGATACCGCTGCCGACACTTATGTTTTACATTCATTGGGTGGCGCAGTGGCGACAGCTCCTCCCCTCCTCCTCCCCTGCTATCTCCCCATTGGTGGTAGTGGCGGCCGCGTCACAGTGGAGAGGGAGGGACTCCTTCCTTCTCCACTGTGCCGTGTCCTACTGAAGGGAACTTAGTCTGCGCAGGATCGCGGCGGTACAGTCGCAAATGGCGACAAGACTAAAAAGTCTTGTCGCCATCTGCAAATTTTAAGGCGCATTGGCGACCGTTTTGGTCGCCATCTGGAGCCCTGCTTTGGCTTGCTTAGTTCACGAGATTGATTTAGTTCTTGAATTGTATATATTATAGTGGTACTTTCACAGAACTGATGTTATAATAAAGTATTGGTGTTACAGACATGCAATAAAAGTATTGTAAAGTTTTTATGTACATTACATTTTCCTCTCTGGCAGCGCCCCCTGCTGTTTATCCTTCCGGTCCACCCTTCACCTGTATTCAGAGGTGGAATAACATGCTCAGTAGCTTCCCTGTTCCCCTCCTTCAGTGCTGGCATAGTAATCTCATAGAGAAGAAGGTGACGTGTCCAGATACCTTTCATTTATTCATCCTAACGTCTAAATTCATAGAAATATATAGCTACATATCTCTCTAGACAGCGGATAAGGTAATTGTGGGGCATTGCATACTATATGCATCTCTGGGACTATATGAAAGGGACTATTTTCTATGCGGGGGAAGAAGGGGTTAATCACAATACATCCTGGGAGATGCAGGTGCTTGATTAGCTCCTGCCCACACATGGAAAGGAAAGTCCTCAAGATATGTAAGTAAGGGCTCTTTCACACCTGCGTATTGTCTTCCGGCATAGAGTTCCGTCGTCGGGGCTCTATGCCGGAAGAATCCTGATCAGGATTATCCAATGCATTCTGAATGGAGTGAAATCCGTTCAGGATGCATCAGGATGTCTTCAGTACCGGAACGGAACGTTTTTTGGCCGGAGAAAATACCGCAGCATGCTGCGCTTTTTCCTCCGGCCAAAAATCCGGAACACTTGCCGCAAGGCCGGATCCGGAATTAATGCCCATTGAAAGGCATTGATCCGGATCCGCCTTAAGCTAAACGTCGTTTCGGCGCATTGCCGGAGCCGACATTTAGCTTTTTTCTGAATGGTTACCATGGCTGCCGGGACGCTAAAGTCCTGGCAGCCATGGTAAAGTGTAGCGGGGAGCGGGGGAGCAGCATACTTACCGTCCGTGCGGCTCCTGGGGAGCTCCAGAGTGACGTCAGGGCGCCCCAAGCGCATGGATCACGTGATCGCATTGGACACGTCATCCATGCGCATGGGGCGCTCTGACGTCATTCTGGAGCGCCCCGGGAGCCGCACGGACTGTAAGTAAACTGCTCCCCCGCTCCCCGCTCCTACTATGGCAACCAGGACTTTAATAGCGTCCTGGGTGGCATAGTAACGCTGAAAGCATTTGGGAGACGGTTCCGTCTTCAAATGCTTTCAGTACACTTGCGTTTTTCCGGGATCCGGAGTGTAATTCCGGCAAGTGGAGTGCACGCCGGATCCGGACAACGCAAGTGTGAAAGAGGCCTAAAAATGTTTTTAAAAGAGTTTTTATATTGTGAGATAACCCCTTTTAATAGTCAAATTATTTTAGCTTCTATTTTGTAAGTTTTAAAGGGGCTGTGCACCCAGTACATACTGATGACTTAGGCCTCATGCACACGGACGTTTTTTTTTTGCGGTCCGCAAAAACGGTTTTCCGTTGTTCCGTGATCCGTGTCAGTTTTTTCATCTGTGGGTCTTCCTTGAATTTTTGGAGGATCCACGGACATGAAAAGTGAAAAAAAAACTAAGTCAAGTTTGCATTGAAATTATAGGAAAAACTGACACGGATCACGGACACGGATCACGGACACGGATCACGGACACGGATCACGGACGCGGATGACTATCTTGTGTGCATCCGTGATTTTTTCACGGACCCTTGACTTGAATGGGTCCGTGAACGTTGTCTGTGAAAAAAATAGGACAGGTCCTATTTTTTTCACGGACTGGAAAAACGGATCACGGACGCGGAAGCCAAACGGTGCATTTTCAGATTTTTCCACGGACCCATTAAAAGTCAATGGGTTCGCGAAAAAAAACGGAAAACGGAACAACGGCCGCGGATGCACACAACGGTCGTGTGCATGAGGCCTTATCCTCAAGATTAGGGCATCAATATCTAATCAGTTGGGGTCTGACTCCTGGCATCCCTGCCGATCAGTTTGTTTGAAGAAGAAGCATCACTTGGTACGAGCGCTACTTCCTAAAGATTACACTGTGCGTTGTCTTGGAAGTCTCAGCGGTGCAGTGTAATTACAAGTGCTTTTTCCATTTACTTTAATGGGATGAGCACTTGTAATTACGATGAGCCGCCGTTTCAAGCGAGACGACGCGCAGTGTAATCTTGATGAGGAAGCAGTACTCGTACAAGCGCCGCCTCCTCTCAAAAAGCTGATTGGCTAGGGTGTCGGGAGTTGGATTCCCACTTGATATTTATGGGACCCCCACCGATCAATATGTACTGGCTGCACAACCCCTTTAATAAAGATAGCTGTTGCCAAGTTTTTTTTCACTACAAGGTATCCACGTGTCTTATTTACTTAGGCCTCCTGCACACGAACGTATTTTTTTGCGGTCCGCAAAAACGGGTCCCGTTTTTTTCCGTGATCCTTGACCGTTTTTTCGTCCGTGGGTCTTCCTTGATTTTGGAGGATCCACGGACATGAAAAAAAAGTCGTTTTGGGTGGTCCGCCTGGCCGTGCGGAGCCAAACGGATCCGTCCTGAATTACAATGCAAGTCAATGGGGACGGATCCGTTTGACGTTGACACAATAATGGTGCCATTTCAAACGGATCCGTCCCCCATTGACTTTCAATGTAAAGTCAGGAGTCCCTTTAATACCATCGGATCTGAGTTTTCTCCAATCCGATGGTATATTTTAACTTGAAGCGTCCCCATCACCATGGGAACGCCCCTATGTTATAATATACTGTCGGATATGAGTTTAGATCGTGAAACCTCATTTCCGACAGTATATTCTAACACAGAGGCGTTCCCCATGGTGATGGGGACGCTTCTAGTTAGAATATACTACAAACTGTGGTACATGACTGCCCCTGCTGCCTAGCAGCATCCGATCTCTTACAGGGGGCCGTGATCAGCACATTAACCCCTCAAGTGCCGCACCTGAAGGGGTTAATTGTACTATCAAATTCTCCCCTGTAAGAAGTCAGGGCTGCCAGGCAGCAGGGGGGCAGACCCCCCCCCCCCCTCCCCAGTTTGATTATCTATTGTAATAAATCGTTGGTGGCACATTGTGCGCGCCCCCCCCCCCCCCCCTTCCTCCCTCTATTGAAATAAATCGTTGGTGGCACAGTGTGCGGCCTCCCCCCCCCTTCCTCCCTCTATTGGTAATAAATCGTTGGTGGCACAGTGTGCGCCCCCCCGCCCCCCCTTCCTCCCTCTATTGTAATAAATCGTTGGTGGCACAGTGTGCGCCCCCCATCGGCCCCCCCCCCCCTCTATAGCATTAACAACATTGGTGGCCAGTGTGCGCCCCCCATCGCCCCCCCCCCCCCCCCCCCCCCCCCCCCCCCCCCCCCCCCCCCCCCCCCCCCCCCCCCCCCCCCCCCCCCCCCCCCCCCCCCCCCCCCCCCCCCCCCCCCCCCCCCCCCCCCCCCCCCCCCCCCCCCCCCCCCCCCCCCCCCCCCCCCCCCCCCCCCCCCCCCCCCCCCCCCCCCCCCCCCCCCCCCCCCCCCCCCCCCCCCCCCCCCCCCCCCCCCCCCCCCCCCCCCCCCCCCCCCCCCCCCCCCCCCCCCCCCCCCCCCCCCCCCCCCCCCCCCCCCCCCCCCCCCCCCCCCCCCCCCCCCCCCCCCCCCCCCCCCCCCCCCCCCCCCCCCCCCCCCTGCCCCCCCCCCATCCCCTCATAGCATTAACAACATTGGTGGCCAGTGTGGCGCTCGCCCCCCCGCCCCCCCCCCTCCTCCCTCTATTGTAATAAATCGTGTGGTGGCACAGTGTGCGGCCCCCCCCCTTCCTCCCTCTATTGTAATAAATCGTTGGTGGCACAGTGTGCGCACCCCCCGCCCCCCCTCCGATCGGAACTCCGCTGCCACCAATGATGAATGGGGGGGGGGGGGAGATGGGGAGGCCGCACACTGGCCACCCAATGTTGTTAATGCTATAGAGGGAGGGGGGGCCGATGGGGGGCGCACACTGTGCCACCAACGAATTATTACAATAGGGGGTTAATTGTGCTGAGTCACGGCCCCCTGTAAGAGATCGGTGTGCTGCCAGGCAGCAGGGGGCAGTCTTGTACACAGTTTGTAGTGTATCTAACTAGAAGCGTCCCCATCACCATGGGAACGCTTCTGTGTTAGAATATACTGTCGGTTCTGAGTTTTCACGAAGTGAAAACTCAGCTTTGAAAAAGCTTTATGCAGACGGAACTTCGGATCCGTCTGTATAAAAAGTACCCTACGGCCACGGATCACGGACACGGATGCCAATCTTGTTTGCAACCGTGTTCTTTCAACGGACCCATTGACTTGAAGTGGGTCCGTGAACCGTATGGCCGTGAAAAAAAATAGGACAGGGTCATATTTTTTTCACGGCCATGAACACGGATTCACGGATGCGGCTGCAAAACGGTGCATTTTCCGTTTTTTTCCACGGACCCATTGAAAGTCAATGGGTCCGCGAAAAAAAAAATGGATAACGGCACAACGGCCACGGGTGATCACAACGTGACGTGTGCAGGAGGCTTATTTAATGTTATCTACTGTACAGTACCACTATCTGTGCCAGGATGACTTGGTCTTTTGGTAACATAGTGATGAGCGGCAGTGGCAATATTCGAATTCGCGATATATCGCGAATATTCGTTCATAAATTTGCAAATTCGCCATTATTTTCTTGATTGCAAAAATCGGCAATGTAATAGGCGCGTATTGCGCGTGCAATACAGGTGTGGGTCACTTTTGCTGCCATTTTTCAAGCTGCTAGAAGTTTCCTGAGACTGGAGAAAATGTTGGCACAGCAGAACATTACAATAGCTTTATATGCAGATGGAGTGCTCCAATAATTTTGCGATTGCACAAAATCGGCAATTAATGATGCGCATATTTTGGTGCAATATGCGCAACTATCACATTTTAGCCGGTCTGTACTACATATAACTGATTGGTGCACTAAGTTATAGTTGTGACATCACAGCACTATGGGGCCAGATTTATCATACTCTGAACAGCTCACCTCCACTTTCAGATATGGCTAAAGTCAGTTTTAGCCAAGTCAGATTTATGATCCCCCTTTAAGACTGTAATAAATGTGGTTTGACTGTAGCAGTTTATCCGTCAGTAAGCAGCTTTACAAAAGTGTCGCACATCTTACGAAAAAGTCGCACGTTTTTATGAAAAAGTTGCATGTTTTTATTAAAAAGTCTCATAAGATAAGCATGGTCCTCACTGGAGTGAAATTGCGACTTTTTTTGCGACTTTTTTGCGACTTTTTAAATAGTCCCAATAGTAAAGCTGTCTAGAGATTCATTTACATAAGAAAACAACGCCCACTTTCAGAAAACTGGCGAGCATAGTGGCAGATGCAGAAAAAGATCGCAAATTTGTGCGCAGTTTTAGCGTTTGAGACATTTTTTTGGCCTTTTCCACTCCATTATTCTGACCTGAGCTAATGATAAATCTGGCCCCAATGTCTGTAGCATGTATGTATGGACAGCAGAACCTATCACACTACCTAACTATCACACTACCAGCTACACTATATCACGATCTAACCTACACTGACTATCTCCCACTCACTATCTGTAATATATATATATATATACTAACTATCTAATGTAATGACACAGTAAAGCTCAGAGCACAGCAATGACACTGCTCTCTCTCAGAACTCTGCTGCGGAGGTTCTTATATAGTAATTAGTAGACAACTTTCCTATTGGTTGCTAGGGATGTTGCTAAGCTCAGACAAAGACATTGCAGCCTTCTCATTGGCCCACAGCAAGAAGCAGGGAGGAATCATGGGTGCAGATGAAAAAAAAATCTAGAATATTCGCGAATACGAATATATAGCACTATATTCTAATCTTCGCGAATTCTCGAAGTGATGATATTCGCGATTAAAATTAGCGATTTGAATATTCGCGATCAACACTATTGTTTAACCACATGTGAGTTATCTCCACTTTATATGAGGTTTATTTATATTCATATCCTCTGCATAAAACTGATGAAGAGCCACTGTTTAAAAATAATAATTGTATAATTTCCATTTAGGCTCTTCAGATGTGCTCTAGAAATATGTTTATTAATATCTCTGAAAGAGGACCTGGCTTGTCACCTCTCCTGACATTAGCTTTTAGTAAATATTTCTATTCCACTAAAAATTACAATCTGAAGAATTGTATCTTAGAAATTCTGCTGTCCCTCTGTTATTCCTCCTAGAAATGTATGAATATAATGGCCAATGGGGTGTATGCTCAGACAGTTTGACACCGTCCAATCAGTGGAGACAGTTGTCAATTTATTCATCGATTTCCAGGAAGAATAACAGAGGAAGGACACAATACAGAGTTTCTTCAAAAAGGTGGTCCAACTAAAAGATACGTGTCCAGCAAGGTCTTGAGGTCCTATTAGGGATGCTGTTAATAGTAAGGTAGAAACACTGTGAAATGTCCCTGTTCTGTGGAGAAGCAAATTGGAGTTTGTTTCATTAAGAATATGCATTTTAAAGGTTTAATGTAACGCCCTTAGAATTCACACGCTCATCATACCTTCCCTGACTTTCATCTTCTTCATTTGGCCTTCGGTGACATTTTGACTTCTCTGTTTAGGCTGATAGAAAGCAGGTAGATGGAAAAATACATCTTTTCTTTATTTACAGTGGAAAGTATAGGACAAGTTGTAATGCGATGGTGTATACGTTGGGGATGAAAGGATTCCTGTGCTCTGTTATGGAGACCATGCATTGTCCACATAATGGATAGCTTGATTCACAGTTGCTCATGATACCAATTAAGGGAACCAGCTATGAACCTAAGAAGTTCTACACAGCGTGATCTCCCATGTAGATCATCTGCACTATAGAGTTGGCGTAATTTTATAATTTATTGATTAGAAAATATCCATCATACTATGGAAATCACAGATTTTCCAGATGAGCCAATACAATAAATAATAATAATTCTTTAGTAAGGGCTCATTCACACGACCGTATGAATGCGTCTGCATCCGTTCCGCAATTTTGCGGAACAGGTGCAGACCCATTTGTTTTCAATGTTCTATACATCAGCAACCCTGTTTTGGTCATTTGAGGGTTTACAAGTCCATGATCATATATAGGTACAAAGTTATTGGCCATGTGATTTGATAGGGGACATTGGTCATGTTAATATGAAGCAGGCCCAGGAGAGGATAACAGTAATAGTAGTAGCAATAATATGGGTAGTAGTTACTCAATCTAACACTCTCCTGGGCTGTGCAGTGATGGGAAGGGCGTACCTTTTCTTCCCTTTGGGGAACACCCAGGTTCTGGGGGTCTCTCTGCTTGGTGGTGGTTCGGGGTGCCCTTGGTGTTGATGAATTTCGAGGTGCAAGGCAGGGTTCCTGGAAGTGTGAGGAAAATGATGAATGGTTCTTACTTGCAGATAAAGTACAAATACAGCAGTCACAGTTCTCAGCATGCATGGATTGTCAGTTCTTTCTAGTTCTCACAGCTGCAAAGGTAGTAAACAGGCCAATTGTCCTTCTCTAGAGCCTAATCTTCCCCACACTGCACTTCTCTCTCTGTAATTTTGGAATAGGGGTAACACTCAACATGCAGCTTTCAGCACTATATCACTTTCTCTAACTTTTTCACTTTACTCACAAGGTGATCCACAATGTCCTCTGAGGGACGTGGGCCTTAGCAAATTCCTAGTCAGCCTCTAAAGTATATCCAGGCTCCCAAAGCATTCCTTCTTCTGAACAAGTTTGCTGCAGAGTCCATAAGGCTCTATGGAAGTATTCTCCACAGTCAATTTTGCATTGTACCACCACTCAACACTGATATGCTCCAAGTCCAAGGTATTTCTCTCCACTTAAACTGGTTTCAAAGCTTTTTCTCTACATCTTTTGCTCCTCTCTGGGTGGATCTTTCTCGGGGCTCTTCTTTGCTTCCTTACACTTCACCGTCTCAGTCTGCACTGACTTACTTCCACTTATGCAGTCACATACAGAAAATGCATAATACACATTTTTAACTCTTTAAGCAGTGGGGGATGCTACAACAATTTACAAGGGTGTATTAAAGGGAGGGTCTTTGAGGCATTATCTTGGGCCCGGCACCACCTGTGGACCAAGGAGAACTCTATCACCAATTTTCCATGCACCAACCGCCCAACTTTTTCTTTATATGCCTATGGTAGTCACACATAGACAAAATTATTGGTACCCTTTCTGTTAAAGAAAGAAAAACTCACAATGGTCAATGAAATAACTTAAAACTGACAAAATTAATAATAAATAAAAGTTACTGAAAATCAGCTAATTGAAAATGAGACATTGCTTTTGGACTGTAGTTCACCAGAATAAATTTAAACCCTCGGTGCACATGGGTGTAACTGTATGCCTAGGTGAGCATTAAGTTGCACACCTGGGCTTACAGTTACGCCCAAACTTTTACCGGAGGCTGTTACACTATAAAGCCCGGAGACTCCCAGTCAGAGGAGACACGGGAGCTGCTGGCAAGGGTCCTAATCAGAGCAGTCTCTTGTCAGCGATTGCTCTGATTGGTTAGTCTGTGTAGACTACCAATCTGAGCCTTAGGGCCTCTTGCACACGAACGTGCGGTGCCCGTGTTGCGGTCCGCAATGCACGGGCACCGACCGTGGGCCAGCCACATGCGGATATCGGACCCATTCACATTGAATGGGGTCCTCGATGCCCTCCGTTCTGGCAAAAAGATAGGACAAGTTCTATCTTTTTGCAGGACGGAAGCATGGAACGGAACCCCACGAAAGCACTCCGTAGTGATTCTGTTCCGTAGTTCCGTTCTGCACCGCATCTCCGGATTTGCGGACCCATTCAAGTGAAAAAACAGCACGGTCGTGTGAACGAGCCCAAAAACTGACAAAACAGTCCATTGCAATAGATGACTATTGCAATGCACTGTATAGCCATCAGGCCCACTGGATCTTCAAGATCCAAGTGGGACTTGAAAAATTTTTTTTTTTAAAAAGTGTAAAAGAAATAAATAACTAAATGAATACAAATATAATAAGAGAAAAATTAATTGCCTTTCCCCATATCTGCTCATTATAATTGATAAAAAAATGAAAAAATAAAATAAACTACACATAAGTGGTATTGGCCACGTCCGTAACGACCTTATCTATAAAGTTGTCACATTACTTATCCCGAGTGGTGAACACTGTAAAAAAAATAGAATAAAATGGATGATGAAATTGCTGTTTTTGTCACCTCACCTCCGAAAAAAAATTGAATAAAAAGTGATCAAAAAGCTTTATGTAACCCAATAATGATACCAATAAAAACTACAGCCTGTCCTGCAAAAAAGAAGCCCTCACACAGATATGTTGATAGAAAAATAAAAAGTTATGGGTCTTAGATATGGCGATGCAAAAAAAAAATCTAATAAAAAGTGTTTTAATTATATAAAAGTGGTAAAACATTAAAAAATATACAACTTTGGTATTACCACAACCATATCAAGCCACAGATTAAAATTATCATATCAAATATACCACTTTTTGCACATTTTACCTCCCAATAAAATAAAAATAAAAATGATCAAAAAGTCATATGTATCCAAAAATGATACCAATAAAAACTACAGCCTGTCCCGCAAAAAACAAGCCCTCACACAGCTACATTGGTAAAAAAATAAAAATGTTATGGATGTTAGTATATGGTTATGGAAAATATCATTTATTTTTAAAGCAAAACTGAATTTATGCTGAAAAAGTAGTAAAACATAAAAAACTACATAAATTTGGTATCGCCATAACCGTGTCAACCCACAGAATAAAATTATCATATCATATATACCGCATGAGGAACCCCATAAACAGTGCTTGAAGTGGGCCGGAACGCGGCGGTACTCAGTACCGCCACTTCCAAAAATTGCCCTGGAGAGTACCAGCACCTCTCCGTGCGCCCAGTACGTGGGTTTCCGGTACCGGAGCGCAGCGGAGAGCTGGCAGTATCTCCTCCCTAATGTCGTTGGCTGGGCAGCTAGTGGAGGGGGGCGGGTCGTTGCATAGTACGGCTCAGGCTGGCGCAGGCAGGGAGTTGACCTCACGTTAGGTGACGTCAACTCCTTCCCGCGCGCCTGTGACTGAGGAGCGATCAGTGCGGCGACCAGTGACTGGTCCTCCTTGGAGTCAGGAGTCGGACGGTGCAGCAAAGAACATCGACTTTGCTTTGGAATCCAACTTCTGAAGAGTACTGGTGAGTGACAGGCACCCCCCCTCCCCCCACACACATTAGTTCCTCTCTGTACCACTCCTCTCTGTGGGTGATGAGGGGGGGGGGGGGGTCTGATGTGCAGGGGGGTACTGGTACAGAGAGGAACGAATGTGCGGTGGTGTGGGGGGGGGGGTACTGGTACATAGAGGAACTAATATATATGTGTCTGATGGGTGGGTCTGATGTGTAGGGGGCCCCTGCACATCAGACCCCCCCATCACACACATATATATTAGTTCCTCTATGTACCAGGACCCCCCCCCCACCACCGCACATTCGTTCCTCTCTGTACCAGTACCCCCCTGCACATCAGACCCCCCCCCCTCATCACACACATTAGTTCCTCTCTTTACCAGTACCCCCCCCCCCCACCACCACCACACATTAGTGCCTCTCTGTACCAGTACCCCTCTGCACATCAGACCCCCCATCACACACATATATATTAGTTCCTCTATGTACCAGTACCCCCCCCCCACCACCGCACATTCGTTCCTCTCTGAACCAGTACCCCCCTGCACATCAGACCCCCCCCTCATCACACACACACACATCACACATTAATTCCTCTCTGTACCAGTACCCCCCCTGGCAGGGGGGTACTGGTACAGAGAGGAATTAATGTTGTGTGTGTGTTGATGAGTGGGGGGGGGGGGGTCTGATGTGCAGGGGGGTACTGGTACAGAGAGGAACGAATGTGCGGTGGTGGGGGGGGGATCTGTACTGGTACATAGAGGAACTAATATATATGTGTGTGATGGGGGGGTCCTGATGTGGCAGGGGGGGGGGAGCACCGGCGCCTAATAGAGTACCGGCACCTCTTTTGGCCCACTTAAAGCACTCCCATTAAAAAATAAAAACAAAAAACACTGACAGAATTGCAATTTTGACACTTCACCTCCCAAAAAATTAAATAAAAAATGGTCATATGTATCCATAAGTCATATGTATCCCAAAATGATACCAATAAAAAACTACAGCCTGTCCCGCAAAAAACAAGCCCTCACACAGTAAAAAAAAAGTTATGGCCCTTAAAATCAATTTCTGCAAATTCCATGTTAGGAAATGCAGATTCTGCTCCTTTCCTTTTGAACAAATTGTGGGGTGCCTTTTCTTCCCTTTATCCCTTTGAAAATGAAAAATGGAAGACTAAAGCAACATTTTCTTGTAAAAATGCTATTTTTATTTTCACAGCAAAGTATTCTGGAAATCTATGAAACACTTGTTCGGGCCAAAGCACTCTCTCTAGCCCCTCGATGAGATTCTTTGAGGGGTGTAGTTTCCAAAAATGGGAATTATTTTTTGTGGGTTTCCATTTTAGGGTATCTCAGGTCCCTTCATATGGGACATGGCTCCTGTAAACTATAGCAGCAAAATCTGCCCTCCTAGATATCATATGGCGCTCCCTGCCTTCTGAGCACTGTGGTGAGCCCATGTAAAGGTTTACGATCACATAGGGGAACGGGAAAAATGGATTAAAATGAAAAATTTCAACTTCATTTGCTTTAATTTCTATGTAACACATTTTGCTTTAATTTCTATGGAATTCTTTTCCATGTAATGTAAACTGTGCATTGGCTTGGCCTGTATTATTCACTATAATTCCCCATGTAAGCATTGGACAGATAGGGCAGGACAGCAGTGCTATGACAGAATGCCATGGATATTCAATCAGTATAAACGTGGATACAGTGGTTAACATTAAACATTGAAACGTTATTGGAATTATGTTGATTGTAATGATTAACATTACTATTTTGTTATGAAACATAAAAGACAAATGGCTTAAAGTTTGAAAAGGCATTCGGTATTTACACACAAATGTATAAGTGAATGGTTTCCATTGTCCTGAAGAGAATCTGAAACTTCTGACATTGTTATCATCATTTGTTATGCTGTACAAAGCAATAGTTCATCCTCTGTCATCAGCACTGACAGGCCTCAAAGCCCTAAAATATTTTAATACAGGAATCCTGCTCTGAAATGGAAAAACATTGAACTCCAGTGTGTTGTTAGTATAGTGCTGCTTCGTTCAGACAATCATTATTGATCAACTAACGAATGGGAACATGGGATGAAACAAATGGCAAAATGACATCAACATGTCGTTTTCTTCTCATCTTTATCAAATTCACATCAAATATGCTAAAAAAACTCACAACGTTTCGGCCTATTACAAGCTTTTCTTCAAGCCATACAAAGGAATAAAATACACAGGGTTATACAGGGGAGTGCAGAGATATTAGGCAAGTGTATTTTTGAGGATTAATTTTATTATTGAACAACAACCATGTTCTCAATGAACCTAAAAAACTCATTATATCAAAGCTGAATATTTTTGGAAGTAGTTTTTAGTTTGTTTTTAGTTTTAGGCTATTTTAGGGGGATATCTGTGTGTGCAGGTGACTATTACGTGCATAATTTTTTGGCAACTTAACTAAAAACAAATATATACCCATTTCAATTAGTTAGTTTTACCAGTGAAACCAATATAACACTCAACATTCTCAAATTACATTTCCTGACATTCAAAAACAAAACAAAAACAAATCAGTGACCAATATAGCCACCTTTCTTTGCAGAGGACACTCAAAAGCCTGCATCCATGGATTCTGTCAGTGTTTTGATCTGTTCACCATCAACATTGCGTGCAGCAGCAGCCACCAAAGCCTCCCAGACACTGTTCAGAGAGGTGTACTGTTTTCCCCTCCTTGTAAATGGCTCACATTTGATGATGGACCACAGGTTCTCAATGGGGTTCATATCAGGTGAACAAGGAGGCCATGTCATTAGATTTTCTTATTTTATACCCTTTCTTGCCAGCCACGCTGTGGAGTACTTGACGCGTGTGATGGAGCATTGTCCTGCATGAAAATCTGTTTTTCTTGAAGGATGCAGACTTCTTCCTATACCACTGCTTGAAGAAGGTGTCCTTCCAGAAACTGGCAGTAGGACTGGGAGTTGAGCTTGACTCCATCCTCAACCCGAAAAGGCCCCACAAGCTCATCTTTGATGATACCAGCCCAAACCAGTACTCCACCTCCACCTTGCTGGCGTCTGAGTCGGACTGGAGCTCTCTGCCCTTTACCAATCCAGCCACGGGCCCATCCATCTGGCCCATCAAGACTCACTCTCATTTCATCAGTCCATAAAACCTTAAAAAATCAGTCTTGAATATTTCTTGGCCCAGTCTTGACGTTTCAGCTTGTGTGTCTTGTTCAGTGGTGGTCTCTTTCAGCCTTTCTTACCTTGCCATGTCTCTGAGTATTGCACACCTTGTGCTTTTGGGCACTCCAGTGATGTTGCAGCTCTGAAATTATGGCCAAACTGGTGGCAAGTGGCATCTTGGCAGTTGCACGCTTGACTTTTCTCAGTTCATGGGCAGTTATTTTGCGCCTTGGTTTTTCCCACACGCTTCTTGCGACCCTGTTTGACTATTTTTGAATGAAACGCTTGATTGTTCGATGATCACGCTTCAGAAGCTTTGCAATTTTAAGAGTGCTGCATCCCTCTGCAAGATATCTCACTATTTTTGTCTTTTCTGAGCCTGTCAAGTCCTTCTTTTGACCCATTTTGCCAAAGGAAAGGAAGTTGCCTAATAATTATGCACACCTAATATAGGGTGTTGATGTCATTAGACCACACCCCTTCTCATTACAGAGATGCACATCACCTAATATGCTTAATTGGTAGTAGGCTTCTCGAGCCTATACAGCTTGAGTAAGACAACATGCAGTAAAGAGGATGATGTGGGGTCAAAATACTCATTTGCCTAATAATTCTGCAAGCAGGTGTACAGGTACAGTATGGGGTGACAGAGGCATAAACAAATCTTATAGGGTCCAATAGCAAAATTTTGTATGGCCCCACCTGTCCTACCCAGTTTAACCCAGTTTCTGTACATTAGATATTCCCAGGTAACGCTAAACATGCCCCAGATGTCTCATGAATTTACATTTTTTTAAATAAAAATTGTGTAAAAAAGGAGACACCCTTCGCCTCACCCCACTTTTATCTGACTGCTATGTCGGAATAAGTGAAACAGCTGCTTTAAAAATATGGCTGTGATTCTAAACTCGATATTTCTCAATGTATTTACACCTGACGACTGCCATAAATACATTGATATATCTACCCCCACCACCCCTTCATACAGCTCTACATTACTGCTTCACTTCTCCTATAAAAAAAAAAAATATGGCTGCCTGACGCCACCACTAGAGGGAGCTTAGTCATAGGAATTATACAGTTACTGTAATAATCTCCTTTGCACTGAGCTCCCAATAGTGGCAGCTGTATGAAAATGGAGAGCTTTTTTCATGAACAGAAGAGAGTTCAGCACTGGGCCCAATTTTGGACTGGGATTCCTTGGTCCCACTAGAGGAAATTATTTTAGAGGCCCAACCACTATATCATAAATAAAGTCTAATAGGTTTGAATAAAAGAAATAGACTATAGGGACAATTGATTTGCTCGAAAGGAAACCAAATGAGTTTTTTCTCCTGGACCTTTGGGGGCCATCTATCATATAAGACCAAGGCTCACCACATTTGGGGCCAGTCCAACCCTGCCAAGCACCTACTCTACCTGGGCCCCATACCAGTCATGTGGTCTACTTCTATTGAAGGTACGCCACTGTGGCTGAATCAAAGCAAAGTAAGCACCGATCAATACATGTGACAATAATTATCATTAAAGGGGTTTTTCAAGATTTTTTTTTTACTGATAACCTATACTCTGGACAGATCATCATTAGTATCTGATCAGTGGGGGTACGACACCCGGGACCGCTGATCAGCTATTTGAGAAGGCAGTGGCGCTCTCAGCTTTTCCTAGTCAGAGTGATGACACGTTCATGTGTCAGGTGGCCTAGGAGCAGTTCAGCCCCATTCAAGTGAATGCAGCTGAGTGCAATACCAAGCACAGCCGCTGTACAGCGCTGTGCCCGGTTAAGCTGAAAGCAGCGGTGGTGCCTTCTCAAAACAGCTGATCAGCTGGGGTCCCGGGTGTTGGACTCCCACCGATCAGATACTGACGAACTATCTTGAGGATAGGTCATCAGTAAAAAAAATCCCAGAAAACCGAGGTGACTAACCTCTGGTTTCAATTCTTATGGGACACTCACACGCACCGATTAGGACACCAACCTTTAACAAACACATGGCAGGGCAATGGGGCTGTCAAGTGGAGCCATCGATGTTGACCCTGCATCTTTACAACTTCACATGCCCATCCTCCCTGCACTTTTGCGTGTCAAGAACTACATTCATGTTAACTCACTATGCAATGGCCAGAACCATGTATATCAAAACCACATATACACTACCTACTGTATCTCAGTCACTCATTTCTATCTATTCACTGCATCATCAGTATGGTCCCTTCATCTCTGTATGGATGCATCATTCCTCAACCAGCTAGGAAGCGTCATATCTACGTGGCAACTCACCGCCTCCTGATCGGCACAGCAAGGGAACGAAATCCAAATAACTGCAGGCTCATACATGTATGTGTGCTGATGCATAGTACTCTGGGGGGCTTGGGTACACTAAATTATATGTGGGCACATGATCAAATACATTCAAGAGTGACATATGCTCAAAAATTGTAAATCAGACATTAAAGATCCATAGAAAAGAAATTTCCCTTCACGCCACAGTCCTATAACAGATTACTTTGTAGATGAAAATTAGACTTTTGTTGGGTCATTGTGGTTTATCCAATCTTCTAGCTACCACCGTTCTCCATAAACTACAAAACAAGTAGGAATTTGATACATCGATATCTATTATGTATCTCCTACATACTAATTCTCTCACTTCTCTCATTGTGACATTATAAACAACTTAATCTATATCCACCAGTGTTTAATAGTTTGTGGAGAATGGGCCGAGTAGAAGACTTGAATTATTGCAGCTCTTTACTTCCTCCCTGCCGAGAGACACAGATATATAGCTAATATAGCTTAAATGTTTCACCTAAACATGGAATTACAAGCTGTCTGTAGAGGGAATGTACAAGTTAATACAGTCCTGTAATCACAACAGAAATAGCACTGATTCAAGCAGACAAGCTCTCTCTCTGCATTGTGAAAGGGATGCGGGGAGGGGAAGTGTAATGTGAGCAGGCAGGCTGGTAGAGACAGTGACCAGTGTATCTGTAACATGGCTGGCAATGTAAACTTCCTGTTAGTGAATTAGGAAAAATAGTTTTACAGAGAAAAAAAAAATTGAGCTTTGAAAAGAGCAGCTTCACAAAGGTGAACATTTATTTATCTTGCTCACTTACAGTATATAGCGCTGACATATTTCACAGCGCTTTACAGACATTATCATCACTTGTTGTTCCCAAAAGGGCTCACAATCTAAGCTCCCTATCAGTATGTCTTTGGAGTGTGGGAGGAAACCGGAGAACACCCACACCCACACGGGAAGAACATACAAACTCCATGCAAATGTTGTCCTTGGTCACATTCGAACCCAGGACCCCAGCGCTGCAAGGCACCAGTGCTAACCACTGAGCCACTGTGCTGTTTTAAAGGGATTTTCCAGGATTTATATATTTATGGCCTATCTTCAGGATAGGTCATCAATATCTGATTGGTGGGGGTCCCACTCCTGGCACCCCTGCTGATAAGCTGTTTGAAAAGGATGTGGTCCTCCAGTGAGCGCTGCAGCCTCTTACTGGGCCAGTGACCTCATGTTCATCGGTCACATGGCCTAGTTGCAGCTCATTCCCATTCAAGTGAATGAGCTTGGGCTGCAGTACCAAGCACAGTCACTATACAAAGTATGGAACTATGCTCAGTAAGCTGTGATGATGCCTCACTAGAATGCCACTGCATCTTGAAACAGCTGATCGATGAGGGTTCCAGGAGTTGGACCCCCACTGATCAGATATTGATGACCCATCCTGAGGACAGGTCATCAATATGGGGGTCCTCGAAAACCTCTTTAACTGATACATCCTGTAGAATATACTAAATGGGAGCTGAAAAGGAGAAATAAACATCAAAAATGTAAATGGGGCTTCTATCATCCTGCCCTGGAACAGAAGAGTCAATGCTTGTTACCTTACCTTTCTAATACTTTGCAAAACAGAATGGCAATTTGACTCTTGGGATGGTTGACCTGATTATTGGTTCTAATACGACTGCCTTCGAAAAATAAGGAGGCCTACTCATCAGAATGGGTCCAAGCTAGGATTAAAAGGGTTATCCGGGTATAAAGAATCAGAACTGGCCAAATGGTCATGATGTCAGACCCATGTGCTATTGATCCACAAGCATGGTAGGCAGAGTCCACTGCTTGTCTTATTGAGGCTGTGTGGGAGGACAAATTAGGAGGAGACAACAAAAGGATGATGGAGGGTGTAGTGGGTGGCATTTTCAGCTCAGTGAAAGGTGTAGTGGGCAGTTACATTTCTGGCTGATCTTACAGCACACTACACTATGGGAAGTGTTGTGGCTGCTGCTCAACTACATCCCCAACCCAGAAGTTCAGGTTGTAAGTAATGGAATGCACGGGAGCATAGGAGATTGGGAAGACTCAGGAAAAGTTGACAGGGGTACTATTATGCTCTGTAGGTGACTAGGCAAGATTTGCACAATTTTTTAGGATCCAGCACAAACCCTTTAACTTTTCCTCCATGAAGGCAATGTATCTATTATATGATAGGCACCTACACTGGAAAATTATTATCCAATTACAAAAAATATATAATTATTGTGATTATATGAAGGTGTTTCCTACCTTTTAATATTTACAGATAAAAGACGTGTTATCTCC
Source organism: Bufo bufo (assembly GCF_905171765.1). Lineage (NCBI taxonomy): Eukaryota > Metazoa > Chordata > Amphibia > Anura > Bufonidae > Bufo > Bufo bufo. Next base: position 584,673,897 of record NC_053391.1, read on the forward strand.
TTACTTTATATAAGATCCATATAATGATTACATCCCCTAATTCACTATACCTCAGAACACGCACCCCATCTGAAACAGATCTGTAACGGACCATTGCCTTTGACATGTGGATTGCACACAACCCTAATCCATCCTCCATTTCTTTTCCATGAGGAAAAGGTCCATAATTTTATTTGTGGTGAAATAAAAAATAAAGTGGCTGACTTACGGTGTACAGCGACAGGGAAGTGTAAGTCACTGAACCATAATTAACTACCGCAGCTAACCATAACTCAGCGCCGTCTACTTTATTAATACATCCCGGCTTCCGGTATAATTGTGGCGGAGAAAATGACTTAAGGATCAGGTTGGCAAAGTAGACACGAAAAAGAAGGAGGACTGAGTGATTGTTCCATTCCTTACAGCAAACTAGTGCAATAACGATTCTAATCTTATTAATGTAATAGACAGCAGCTTTTCTCTTTATTGCTCCATACACAGCATACCTCTTCATGGCTGGGTCTTGAAACATGGTTATGAGGCGTGATGAATACTTAGACAAGTCACTCACAAGGGCTGCTCATCGGAGGGCAATGGTGTATAAAGTGAATCGATTCTTTATAGTAGACTATAAGCAAATATATCAGTTAGGCTACTTTCACACTAGCGTTAATGTTTTCCGGTATTGAAATCTGTCATAGGGTCTCAATACCGGAAAAAAAAAACGCTTCCGTTTTGTCCCCATTCATTGTCAATGGGGACAAAACATAACAGAATGGAGTGCTCCAAAATGCATACCATTACATTCTCATACCGGAGAGCAAAGCGCAGCATGCTGCGGTTTGCTTTGCGTCCTGAGATGCGGAGCAAGACGGATCCGTCATGACCCACAATGCAAGTCAATGGGGATGGAAATCTCTGACACAATCTGACACAATAGAAAACGGATCCGTCCCCCATTGACTTTCAATGGACTTCATGACGGATCCGTCTTGGCCATATTAAAGATAATACAGCCAGATCCGTTCATAATGGATGCAGACGGTTGTATTATCAGTAACGGAAGCGTTTTTGCTAAACCCTGCCGGATCCAGCAAAAACTCTAGTGTGAAAGTAGCCTAAGTGGAAAAATTCCACAGACTCATCAGATAAGATGTGTATCCTGTCGAGCTTATTCGTGTATTCTTGATATCCTCTGCACTGTTGAAGGATGCATTTAATTTATGACAAGGTACAGTTGTGTTCAAAATAATAGCAGTCAGACATCACTAACCTGATCAATCACTGTTTTTGGTAGAAATGATATTTCTACATGGAAAATCATTTACTAGCAGGTGTAGTAGAGTAATAGAAAGCCAACAGACCCAACAGTCATGACATGCATGCTGATGATTCTCTGTAATTCAATCACTTATTGAAAGGGCATGTTCAAAATAATAGCAGTGTGGAGTTCAATGAGTGAGGTCATTCATTCTTTGAAAAAACAGGTGGCAATTAATGCCCTTATTTAAGGAAGGAAGGCAGCAAATGTTGTACATGCTGGTTACAGTACATTTTTCTTTCTGGAATACTGAGGGAAAATGGGTTGTTCCAGACATTGTTCCAGAAAGAACAGCGTACCTTGATTAAAAAGTTGATTGGAAAGGGGGAAAAAGCATATAAAGAAGTGCAGAAAATGATAGGCTGCTCAGCTAAACTGATCGCAAATGCTTTAAAAATGGCAACCAAAACCTGAAATATGTGGAAGAAAGCGAAAAAAACTACCATTCTAAAAGATAGAAGAATAGCCAAAATGGCAAGGACCCCACAATCAGCTCCAGGAAAATCAAAGAAGGTCTAAAGTTACCTGTGAGTACTGTTACAATTAGAAGACACCTATGTGAAGCCAAGCTAATATGCAAGAAGCCCCTGCAAAGTCCCACTGTTGAAAAAAAGACATGTGCTGAAGAGGGTTACAATTTGCCAAAGAGTACTTGACTGGCCTAAAGAGACATTTTGTGTACTGGATGAAAGTAAGATTGTTCTTGGGTCTAATGTCCGGAGACAGTTTTGTCAGGTGACCCCTGTGAGGAATATGGATTAATATTTACTGTCAGCCATGTCCTCACACCCCATTGCTGACAGATAGCGGAGGTAGTGAACTCCACAGGAGGGCCCTGCTTCCAAGCCCCAGCCCTGATTGTCGATCTGATGCACCTCGTGGCATGCTCGTGTACATGCAAAATTATTTCCACCCCCCAGCCATCTGAGTGTCAGTTGGCAAGGAAGAAAGCCCCCAGGGGGTCCAGGCTTCAAGGAGAAGGTCACACTCACATCCACTAGTTTGGAGCCAAGCTGAATCCTGCAGGAAAACCCCCAGCATGGGGTATCCGCCTTGTCCAGGATCAATGAGACCTCCAGACATGTTGGCACCTACCTTTCATAAGGAATTATGAACCGCGCCTGGCCATCGCAGCGCAAACCGGATACATATTTGTGTCCTGGTGGCCACGAGGTACAGTTCCCATGGTCTTTGTTTAATGGGACGAGGTCAGGGTAGGGAGATATCCATATCTCCCCATAGAAACCACATAACGTGTACCAGGTTTGGGCTCTACTTTAGCTGGAACCCAGGCAGGTCCATTGGTCCCAGAACCATCTCCCTGTGACCCTCTGGTCTGGAGCTATAAACCCTAAAGGGGTTTTGTGGGTCATTTGCTGCCAGCCCAGAAGAGGGGGGAGTGGAACCCCTCCCTGAGGCCGGGAGGGGAGGGGGCTGGCTAAGGTTAAAAGTCTGTGTGCCAGGCAAGTAGGCGCGTCTTTCTCTGAAGAGGGGTTCACATCCTACAAATGTGTTTAGAGGGACCCAGGAAATAGCTGAGATCACGGCCCTTCATTGGACTCCAGCAAAGAACATCTCAAAGGAACTTTCATCTTACCCGTAAGATGACTTTTACACTGCTTAACCCTGTGTGTAACCATATAACCTGTAAACCTGTATCTGGTAACCTCAGACCACTGTATATATGGTCTGTGTCTATTGTGTAGAGTCTAGTGTGCCCATACGGCGATTAAATCTATAATTTAATCTTGTGCTATCTTGTATCTCGATCACGAATCCCCACGTACGTGTTTTGGCCTAGTCATAAGCTACCGCGGGTTGGTTTCTGACCTATATAATCCCGTTAGCAGACCGGGGCTTATATCAAACAAGAACTGGTGGCAGATACGGGCTGAGAAGGCGCTGTTTCACTGCGGCAGTGAAAAGGCTCTTTCAGCTTGGTGCCTCTCTGTGCCCGCGGTGAACAGGAGGTGTGTGTAAGCTATAACCAACCTGACCCGTGACCATACCACGGTCTCGTGAGCTCGACGTAGTTGATGTCAAGCGGGCATGAGGTGTGTGTATTTATCACATATTGGTGGCAGCGGTGGGGATCGAGATACTAGTGTGTGTGAGTGTGAGACCCATACTCCCAGACACTAAAGACGACCAGCAGTAGCTCTTGCCGATGGAGTCTTAAGATCAGCTCAACACTAGACAGTCTGAGTGCAGATACAATAAGGTGTGTGTGCATCAGGTTGCAGTGACCATCCGTTGCAATGACGGCCAGTGTCACAAGGAAAAGAGCTAAGGAGAATGGCCGCTGCTTTGAATGGTGGCGGGGAGGATGCAGTCCAGATGGGGGGCGGGAGAGGAGGTGGGAAGGTGAGGGGGAGCACAGCCAGTCGCCAGAGGTGAGGTCCGCGTGGGCCTCACTCCACCTGCCCATCCCCCCAGCCAAGCTGGCTCAGCTGCTCTCCTACAAGCTGCCATGGACCATCTCCAGGCTGGAGACAGGCAGCATCTGAGCTCCTCCTCGCGGCTGCAGAGCGTCGCGAGCAAGCAGAAGCTGCAGAGCGTCACGAGCAAGCAGAAGCTGCAGAGCATCGCGAGCAAGCAGAGGCTGCAGAGCGTCGCGAGTGAGCAGGAGGCTGCAGAACGTCGCGGAGCAAGCACAGGCCGAGCGTGGAGCACCAGCTACAAATGCTCCAGCTGAAGCTTCAATTCCAGCAGCCCTCCCCAGCCCAATGTGAATCTCCAGAGGTCCGGATTCCCAAACTGCGGCGGAGGACTTTCTCCTACTGGACAAAGATGGGGACTTGGACACCTTTTTGTTGGCATTTGAGACAGCCTGCCATCAATACCAGCTGCCAGAGGACCAGTGGGTCAGATTCCTCACGCCACGGCCCAGGGGAAAAGCCCTTGAAATCTTCGGGTACCTGCCCAGCGAGACCATCCTGAGCTATGAGGACATCAAACAGGCTCTGGTCAGGGCAGTATAACTTAACCCCTGAGTCGTACCGGAAAAGGCTCAGGAATTTCGCACCGGGGTTCTACTCAGAGCTGGGCCGATCACATGCAGGCCTTGCTGAGAGCGGTCGACCATGGACCCACCGGATTGGAGCTCTCCACCGTCCAGCAGCTGAAGGAGCTCATTGCCACAGAACAGTTCTTGTGGAACTGCCCAGAGGATCTCCAGCAGTACCTCCGTGACCGGAAGCAAAGGGGGCCTCCGCAACAGCAGCCCTGGCCGATGAATACACCAACAACAGGGACTTCAGAGGCCGGAAACCTGTCGGCTGGAGATGGGGGTAAGACGCACGCTGCACCTGCTACCCCTGCCCCTAGGCCCAAGTGGGCACCGGCCCCTGCTGCATTTTCCACGTCAGTGGGGGAACCCCGCCTGTGTCACCTGTGTAAGCAGCCAGGAGCACTTCAAAGCCAATGTGTCCCCAGCGCCTGAGGGATCCGTCCCAGTCATCAACCCGGAAACCGTCCACTGGTTGTGTGTGGGTGGGGGTGGTGGGAGGTCCCTTGACAATGTTCAACCGGTCACCGTGGGCCAGGCCGTGGCCATGGGACTTAGAGACACTGGCGCTGAAATGACACTGGTACAGCCTGAACTGGTGGCACCCCATGATTTACTGCCCGGGAGATCCCTCACTGTCTCCGGGATTGGAGGAGTAGAACCGGCGCTGCCCGTCGCCAAGGTCTATTTGGACTGGGGCGCCGGTCGAGGAGTAAGGGAGGTGGGGGTATCCGCAAATATCCCCGCCAGTGTTTTGCTGGGGACAGACCTGGGGCGGCTTGTGTCTAAGTATGTGACGGCTGACCCCCCGATGTCCGATTCCCCAGAATGTGATGTACCTGTAATGTCCCCCGCTGATGATACTGTGAATGTACCTACCATGCCTCTTTTTGGGGATGTGGGGGTGGGGGATGTAATGAGTGCCTCTCCCCTTAGTGGGGAGGGGGTCATTCCTGCCAGCTGGGCTGAAACCCCAGGCTGTGGCCAGCAAGCCTGCTGGACCCTGTTGTCCTCCAGTGTGGTGACTGAGGGGACAAGCAGGGGGCAGACAGTTGCGGGGGAGGAGGATGCAAATGAGGTCGGAGCTGTCCCAGGAGAAGTAGGGCTGCCAGGTGAAGCCTCAGTGCAGGGTTCCTCCCCCACTGGCATGTCAGAAGGCCAGGTTAGTCCGTCGGGACTGGCAACTTGGTCGGGGGCCGAGGGAAAGCAGGCACTACCAGCAGTGGCAGCGGCCATAGCTGCTGTCACGCGCAGTGGGAGTGCTGGGGCCCTAGGGGCCCCTCAGGGGTCTGATGGCTTTCCCCCTTCCGACCAAGTGGCTGCCGAGTCAGAGGGAGGCCAGGAGACAGGTCCCGGGGACCTGACAGGGGATGTGGCAGCCTCGTCTATTCTGGCCACGTCCAGTCAGGAGTTTCAGGCAGCGTTAGCGGCTGATGCCAGCCTGAACGCTCTCAAGGAGCAAGCGGAACAGCCCCCCTCGGACTCAGACCTAGAGCGGATGGTCTGGGACCAAGGACGGCTGTACCGGGTCACGGTCCAGCCGGGCTCACAGTAGGCGTGGCCTAGGGACCGACAGCTAGTGGTACCCTATCAGTTCAGGACGGAGTTGTTGCAGGTTGCGCATGAGATTCCGATGGCTGGACACCTAGGGATTGCTAAAACAAGGGCCAGATTAGCCCAGCATTTCTACTGGCCAAAGATGGGGGCTGATGTGGTTGCCTACTGCCGTTCATATGACACCATGAAACGCTTCATATTGACGGTAGTAGACTATGCCACCCGGTACCCGGAGGCGGTAGCCTTGTCATCCATTCGGGCCCACAAGGTGGCTACTGCTTGCTGGAGATTTTCTCCAGAGTGGGCTTTCCCCAGGAAATGCTCACCGACCGGGGGGACCCAGCTCATGTCACAATTGATGGAGTCCCTCTGTAGGCAAACACAGGTGCAACATCTGGTGACCAGCCCGTACCACCCACAGACAAACGGCCTGTGTGAACGATTTAATGGCACCTTAAAGCAGATGCTTAAGATGTTGGTCGACTCCCACGTTTGTGACTGGGAGCGGTACCTCCCATATCTACTGTTTGCCTACCGAGAGGTCCCACAGGCCTCCACGGGGTTCTCCCCCTTCGAGCTCCTGTATGGGCGACGTGTGCGGGGGCCCCTGGCTCTGGTGAAAGAGGCCTGGGAGGGAGATGTAGCCACCCCTGGAGTGTCGGTCGTCGAGTATGTCATGCGCTTCCGGAACAAGATGCAGACCTTGTCGCAGCTAGTGCACGATAATATGGAGCGGGCCCAGGCCGACCAGAAGCGATGGTATGACCAGAACGCGTGTGAGAGGACCTACCAGATGGGTCAGAAGGTATGGGTACTGGTCCCTGTACCTCAGGACAAGCTTCAGGCGGCCTGGGAAGGCCCGTACCTCGTGCACCAGCGCCTCAATGCCGTGACGTACCTGGTCACCCTGGACCACGCCCGAGAAAGGCAGAAGGCCTTCCACGTGAACATGATGAAGGCCCATCATGAGAGGGAGGCATGTGCCCTCCCTGTCTGCAACCTCCCCGAAGAGGGGGAGGAGGTAACCCTCCTGGACATGCTCACCCAGGTGAAGGCAGGTGGGTCCATCGAGGATGTGGAGGTGGGCCAACAGCTCTTGAAGGACCAACGGTCCCAGCTATGGGCCACCCTTCACCCCTTCCGGGAGTTGTTCAGCAACAAGCCCGGAAGGACGGAGTTGGCCGTCCATCACGTGGACACTAGGGATCACCCCCCCAATCCGGCGTTCAGCATATCGGGTTTCCTTGGAGGTGCAGCAACACATGCGCCAGGAGATTGACGAGATGCTGAAGCTGGGGGTCATCCAGGCATCCAACAGCGCTTGGGCCTCGCCTGTGGCCCTCGCCCCAAAGAAGGACCGGACCACCCGGTTCTGCGTGGACTACAGGGGACTCAACGCTGTCTCAGTCACCGATGCGTACCCTATGCCACGCATCGATGACCTGCTTGATCAGTTGGCCGGGGCCCGGTACCTGACCATCTGAGCCGGGGGTACTGGCAGATTCCCCTGACAAAGGAGGCACGGGAACGCTCTGCCTTTATCACCCCTTTGGATTGTACGAATCCACGGTGATGCCGTTTCGGCATGAAGAATGCCCCTGCCACTTTTCAGCGGATGGTCAACACCGCTGCTTAAGGGACTTGAAGAGTACGCGGCCGCATACCTGGATGACATTGCCGTCTTCAGTCCCACCTGGGAGGATCACCTACAGCACCTGACGCAGGTGCTGGGGCGGATCCACTAGGCAGGCTTGACCATCAAGCCGGAAAAGTGCCAGCTGGGCATGAGCGAGGTCCGCTACCTGGGGCACCGGGTAGGCGGGGGGACCCTTAAGCCAGAGCCCGGGAAAGTGGATGCTGTCGCATCCAGGCCCACCCCCAGGACCAAGAAAACAGGTGATGTCCTTCCTGGGCACCGCCAGGTACTATAGGAGGTTCGTCCCCCACTATAGTAGCCTGGCGAAGCCCTTGACAGACCTCACCAAGAAGAAGCTGCCCTCCGCAGTCGATTGGACGAACGACTGCGAGACGGCCTTCCGAGCGCTGAAGGCCGCCCTCTCGAGCTTCCCTGTACTACAGGCGGCCGACTTCACGCTGCCGTTTATAGTGCAGACCGACGCCAGTGATTTTGGCCTCGGTGCCGTACTCAGCCAGGTTGACACTACGGGCCAGGAACACCCCGTTCTGTACCTGAGTCGGAAGCTCCTGCCGAGGGAGGTGGCGTACTCCACAATGGAGAAGGAGTGCCTGGCAATTGTCCTGGGCACTGCAACGGTTGCAGCCGTATTTATACGGGCGCCGCTTCACGGTGGAGACCGACCACAACCCCCTCAGCTGGTTAAACACCGTATCCGGGACGAATGGGAGGCTGCTACACTGGAGCCTAGCTCTCCAGCAGTATCACTTGACCATTTGCCACAAAAGGGGCCGTGACCACGGGAACGCTGATGGGCTATCCCGACAAGGAGAGGGTGCGGATGGGCACGCAGGGGAACACAGGAATGTGCTGCCCCCTGGCGCCCTCTAAAAGGGGGAGGTGTGAGGAATATGGATTAATATTTACTGTCAGCCATGTCCTCACACCCCCATTTGCTGACAATATAGAACAAAAGACTGGCACTTCACTTCTGTTCAGAATCTTTGCTTTATTGGAGCATGGAGGAATACAGCGCAGATGCGACTCGTGTTTCGGCTCAAGTGTGAGCCTTTGTCAAGCATAGTGAACTACTGCATGAAACACATTTAAATAGTGCGCCCATATCGGCGTCAACGTGATGAGGTCACATCACCATAGAAACAGAGATATACAAAACATGAAGCGCAACAATTATAAACATTGTTGCAACAAAGTCACGGTACTTATTTAAACATATAATGCAATTAAATCTTATAACTTTAATTGAAGTGGGTTTTACAGAAAAGAGAAGTTAGCAAATGGCATGAGATGCAAAAATACAATGGATACAATTTATTAAAATAATTACCCTGAGAAATAAGTCTCCCACAGGTTACATATAACTTAAAGATATCAAATCTTTGTTGCTTTTTTTATTTGTTTCATTTTCTCTGTGACTAAACAAATACAAAATGTATATTAAAATACAATGACAATTATTGTCTATTGCAAGAATGAAAAGAAAAAAACTTTTATATATCTTACAGAAATGCATTAATTCGTATTCCCGATTTAAACCTTTTGGTTCAATGGTCTGCAGGGTGTGGATCCAAAAACTTTCACGTTTTTTGAGTAATAGCAACCTGTTGCCCCCTCTACGTGGTGGCAAAACCTGCTTGATGATCTGGAATCTTAGTTGTGAAACATTGTGAGAACATCTGTCAAAATGAAAGGGAATAGGCAACAGCAGATTTTTCTTACGTATGGTAGATTTGTGATTACTGAACCTATCCTTCATTCTGACAGAAGTCTCACCAATGTACAACAAGCCACAAGGGCACTTTAACAGATACACAACATAGTTGCTATCACAGGTAAAAAAAACTTTTACAGGAAATTTCTTACCAGTATGTGGATGGAAAACGGATTCACCCTTAAAGGGATTCTGTCCATCGCTATGTTGACTAAAGTAGCTTATTGCCAGGACTCTTCTTTTTACTTTATTTCGTTTAGTAGTTTTGATGCAAAAGCGATTTTTATGTTATGCTAATTAGGGTCCAAGGTGCCCAGAGGGGTCGTTTTTCTCACTCTCCGGTGCCCAGTGACGCCCCCCTGCAGTGCCCAAGACAGCCTCCTGATAATCAAAACACCTCCCACAGCCCGGCAAACGGTTCCGCCCCCTCCGCACGTCATAATCTACCTTATAGATATACCCCGTCCTCCTTCCTGTCTGCGGCCAGAAAACTCGCGCAGGCGCAGTACCGCCTGCGGCCTGCGCGATCATCAACGTCCTGAGGGCAACAGCGCTCAGGTCACATCACTGGGCTCGGCGCATGCCCAGTGAGACTTTTGAGGCTGTTGCCCTCAGGAGGTTGATGATCGCCTCAGGCGCAGGCCGCAGGCGGTACTGCGCCTGCGCGAGTTTTCTGGCCGCAGACAGGAAGGAGGACGGGGCATATCTATAAGGTAGATTATGACGTGGGGAGGGGGCGGAACCGTTTGCCGGGCTGTGGGAGGTGTTTTGATTATCAGGAGGCGTTCTTGGGCACTGCAGGGGGGCGTCACTGGGCACCAGAGAGTGAGAAAAACGCCCCTCTGGGCACCTTGGACCCTAATTAGCATAACATAAAAATCGCTTTTACATCAAAACTACTAAACGAAATAAAGTAAGAAGAAGAGTCCTGGAAATAAGCTACTTTAGTCAACATAGCGATGGTGCCAGCTTAAAATCGTAAAAGGAGGTGACAGAATCCCTTTAATTACCGCAGAACAGTGAACACACTGCAAACAAGGGAAAGTGCCCTTTTTAGGTGTGGAAAGGAAAAGTTGACGAGGTATGTTCATGAACCCACCTATGTCTGCTTTAACAATGGTATCTCTAATATTTTTAGTTCTCTTGTAGCAGATCATAGGTATATCATGAAATTCAACAACATCCGGATAAGCTGTGCGCATAATCCCCCAATGTTTATTGACCACATGGCGAACGTATTAATCCATGGATGATATTTGACAATGAACGGTAACCGTTTATTATCAGTATGAGGCTTAGATATCTCCATTTTGCTGCTACATTTCTTTATCTCAGAATCCAATAAGGATCTGGGATATCCCCTCAAAGAATTTTTTTTTTGCCATCTCATTGAATCTGACCTCCCTTATTGATTCGTCTGAAACGATTCTCTTGATACGTTTAAACTGTGAAGAGGGTAAAGACCTCTTCACAGAAGGTGAATGGTTACTGGAGTAATGTAACAAACTGTTCTTGTCTGTTTTTTTGATGTACAAATCAGTCTGCACACAATTATCATGACCCTTTATTACCAAAGTATCTAAAAAATTCATCTTGTGTGGGTCATACTGAACTGTAAACATAACTCGGGCCATATATTGTTTAAATACTGGGTGAACTGATCAAGGGACTCGCTGCCGCCCCGCCATACGCAAAAGATGTTGTCTATAAAGCGACGCCAAACAATACACGATTGTATGTATAATGGATTTTTATATATAAAATTTTCTTCAAGCCAGGACATGTAACTATTTGCGTATGGCGGTGCAGCATGCGAGCCCATCGCGGTACCCCGTTTCTGCTGAAAGAATGTATCCTGGAACAAGAAATAATTTTCCTGTAAAATTAATTCTAACAGTTGTAGAATTTTTATTTTTTTCTTGAATGGTATATTTTGACGATTCCAGGATCCATTTTACAGCAGTAAGACCTTCTGTATGTTCAATAGATGTGTACAGGCTACATACATCATATGTTACAAACAAATCTCCTACCTCAAGATGTAGATCTTTAATGGTCAGACAAGAATTGGTTAGTGTCTAATACAAATGATTGACACAACTTTCTGACAGGGATACTTATCACCCTTTAAATAGGGATCCTGTCTATGATATTAAACGCAAATTGACAACTATTGTTCACACTTACAAAGAATTAGGTCTACTTGATGAAAAGTTGTGTCAATTTCTGATAAATCAGCATCCTGTCACTCCTGTCCTATACACGTTGCCAAAAATTCATAAATGTATGACAGCCCCCCCCCCGGGACGACCCAATGTGGCGTCAAATAATTCCATTTTGTCTGCACCAGCCATGTTGATTGAAAAAGTACTCACCCCGTTAACAAAAAATATGCCATCATTTGTATTAGACACTAACCAATTCTTGTCTGACATTAAAGATCTACATCTTGAGGTAGGAGATTTGTTTGTAACATATGATGTATGTAGCCTGTACACATCTATTGAACATACAGAAGGTCTTACTGCTGTAGAATGGATCCTGGAATCATCAAAATATACCATTCAAGAAAAACATTTTTTTCTACAACTGTTAGAATTAATTTTACAGGAAAATTATTTCTTGTTCCAGGATACATTCTTTCAGCAGAAACGGGGTACCGCGATGGGCTCGCATGCCGCACCGCCATACGCAAATAGTTACATGTCCTGGCTTGAGGAAAATTTTATATATAAAAATCCATTATACATACAATCGTGTATTGTTTGGCGTCGCTTTATAGATGACATTTTTTGCGTATGGCGGGGCGGCAGCGAAGTCCCTTGATCAGTTCACCCAGTATTTAAACAATATATGGCCCGAGTTATGTTTTACAGTTCAGATGACCCACACAAGATAAATTTTTTAGATACTTTGGTAATAAAGGGTCATGATAATTGTGTTGCAGACTGATTTGAACATCAAAAAAACAGACAAGAACAGTTTGTTACATTACTCCAGTAACCATTCACCTTCTGTGAAGAGGTCTTTACCTTCTTCACAGTTTAAACGTATCAAGAGAATCGTGTCAGACGAATCAATAAGGGAGGTCAGATTCAATGAGATGGCAAAAAAAATTTCTTTGAGGGGCTATCCCAGATCCTATTGGATTTTGAGATAAAGAAATGTAGCAGCAAAATGGAGATATCTAAGCCTCATACTGATAATAAAACGGTTACCGTTTATTGTCAAATATCATCCATGGATTAATACGTTTCGCCTTGTGGTCAATAAACATTGGGGGATTATGCGCACAGCTTATCCGGATGTTGTTGAATTTCATGATATACCTATGATCTGCTACAAGAGAACTAAAAATATTAGAGATACCATTGTTAAAGCAGACATAGGTGGGTTCATGAACATGCCTCGTCAACTTTTCCTTTCCACACCTAAAAAGGGCACTTTCCCTTGTTTGCAGTGTGTTCACTGTTCTGCGGTAATTAAGGGTGAATCCGTTTTCCATCCACATACTGGTAAGAAATTTCCTGTAAAAGTTTTTTTTACCTGTGATAGCAACTATGTTGTGTATCTGTTAAAGTGCCCTTGTGGCTTGTTGTACATTGGTGAGACTTCTGTCAGAATGAAGGATAGGTTCAGTAATCACAAATCTACCATACGTAAGAAAAATCTGCTGTTGCCTATTCCCTTTCATTTTGACAGATGTTCTCACAATGTTTCACAAGATTCCACATCATCGAGCAGGTTTTGCCACCACGTAGAGGGGGCAACAGGTTGCTATTACTCAAAAAACGTGAACGTTTTTTGGATCCACACCCTGCAGACCATTGAACCAAAAGGTTTAAATCGGGAATACGAATTAAATGCATTTCTGTAAGATATATAAAAGTTTTTTTTCTTTTCATTCTTGCAATAGACAATAATTGTCATTGTATTTTAATATACATTTTGTATTTGTTTAGTCACAGAGAAAATGAAACAAATGAAAAAAGCAACAAGATTTGATATCTTTAAGTTATATGTAACCTGTGGGAGACTTATTTCTCAGGGTAATTATTTTAATAAATTGTATCCATTGTATTTTTGCATCTCATGCCATTTGCTAACTTCTCTTTTCTGTAGAACCCACTTCAATTAAAGTTATAAGATTTAATTGCATTATATGTTTAAATAAGTACCGTGACTTTGTTGCAACAATGTTTATAATTGTTGCGCTTCATGTTTTGTGTATCTCTATTTCTATGGTGATGTGACCTCATCACGTTTGACGCCGATATGGGCGCACTATTTAAATGTGTTTCATGCAGTAGTTCACTATGCTTGACAAAGGCTCACACTTGAGCCGAAACACGTGTCGCATCTGTGCTGCATCCTCCATGCTCCAATAAAGCAAAGATTCTGAACAGAAGTAAAGTGACGGTCTTTTGTTCTATATCGTAAGTGGGCTTTCATACCCTGGACGCGAGCACCACGACTCTGCAAGAGGAGTGCCGACCGTCTTCAATCTTGTACCCATTTGCTGACAGATAGCGGAGGTAGTGAACTCCACAGGAGGGCCTGCTTCAAAGCCCCAGCCCTGATTGTCATCTGATGCACCTCGAGGCATGTTCAGTGTACATGCATCTGAGTGTCAGTTGGCAAGGAAGAAAGCCCCAGGGGGTCCAGGCTTCAAGGAGAAGGTCACACCTCACATCCACCAGTTTGGAGCCAAGCTGAATCCCTGCAGGAAAACCCCCCAGCAGGGGTATCCGCCCTTGCCCAGGATCAATGAGAACCTCCCAGACATTGTTGGCACCTACCTTCATAAGGAATTATGAACCGCCTGGCCATCGCAGGCGCAAACCGGATACATATTTGTGTCCCGGTGGCCACGAGGTATGTTCCCATGGTCTTTGTTTAATGAGACGAGGTCAGGGTAGGGAGATATCCATATCTCCCCATAGAAACCACATAACGGTACCAGGTTTGGGCTCTACTTGTAGCCGGAACCCAGGCAGGTCCTTTGGTCCCAGAACCATCTCCCTGTGACACTCTGGTCTGGAGCCAGTGGCGTAGGGATCGCTATAGCAACCATAGCAGTGGCTATGGGGCCCTACACCACTGGGGGCCCGTCCGTGCCGACTTCTGTTGATTTTATTATTTTTTTTTATTTACACCTACACTACACACAGGCAGCCAGGCCCGAGCCGCGGACCGCCTGCCCACTACACTAGACTAGTGTAGTGGGCGGGACGCGGGCGGTCCGAGGCTCGGGTCTGGCTGGGGAGGAGTCAGGACTGGAGCAGGGCGCACGGAGGGCCGGGCCGACACAGTGGCTGCGGAGGCTCCAGCCAGGCCACTGAGTAAGGAAGATTCCGATAGTATATTCTAACCCCCAGGCGTTCCCATGGTGACGGGGACGCTTGCCTGGGGGTTAGAATATACCATCGGATCTGAGTTTTCACGAGCTCAGTGAGATCGTAAAAACTCAAATCCGATGGTATATTCTAACCCCCAGGCGTTCCCCGGTGACAGGGACGCTTGCCTGGGGTTAGACTATACAGGGCCACGCCGCTCACAGCAGTATATTTATAAACTAATCAGTAACTACTTTAACTTTAATAATTGCTCATTGCTGAGCTCTTTACTTGGATTTTTTTGGCTATCTTACTCTGTAGGCTCCTCCGGTAACAGCAGGCAGTGCTGGGGGCGGCGCTCACTCACTGACGTCACGCGCCCTGCTCCTCCCACTAGGCGGCGCAGGCGCGTGACGTCAGTGAGTGAGCGCCGCCCCCCGCACTGCCTGCTGTTACCGGAGGAGCTAAGACAGAGTAAGATATCAAAAAATCCAAGTAAAGAGCTCAGCAATGAGCAATGATTAAAGTTAAAGTAGTTACTGATTAGTTTATAAATATACTGCTGTGAGCGGCGTGGAGGGGGATCTGTGGATGTTACTGTTTAGGGGAGGGATCTGTGGATGGCACTGTTATGAGGGGGGGGGATCTGTGGATGGCACTGTTTAGGGGGGGATCTGTGGATGGCACTGTTATGAGGGGGGGATCTGTGGATTGCACTTTTTAGGGGAGGGGGGATCTGTGGATGGCACTGTTTAGGGGGGAGATCTGTGTATGGCACTGTTTAGGGGGAATCTGTGGATGGCACTGTTTAGGGGGGGATCTGTGGATGGCACTGTTTAGGGGGGATCTGTGGATGGCACTGTTTAGGGAGGATCTGTGGATGGCACTGTTTAGGGGGGATCTGTGGATGGCACTGTTTAGGGGGATCTGTGGATGGCACTGTTTTGGGGGATCTGTGGATGGCACTGTTTAGGGGGGATCTGTGAATGGCACTGTTTAGGGGGGATCTGTGGATGGCACTGTTTAGGGGGGATCTGTGGATTGCACTGTTTAGGGGGGATCTGTGGATGGCACTGTTTAGGGGAGGGGGATCTGTGGATGGCACTGTTTAGGGGAGGGGGATCTGTGGATGGCACTGTTTAGGGGGGAGATCTGTGGATTGCACTGTTTAGGGGGGATCTGTGGATGGCACTGTTTGGGGGGGGATCTGTGGATGGCACTGTTTAGGGGGGATCTGTGGATGGCACTGTTTTGGGGGATCTGTGGATGGCACTGTTTAGGGGGGATCTGTGGATGGCACTGTTGTTAATGGCACTGTTTAGGGGAGGGGGGATCTGTGGATGGCACTGTTTAGGAGGGAGATCTGTGGATGGCACTGTTTAGGGGGAATCTGTGGATGGCACTGTTTAGGGGGGGATCTGTGGATGGCACTGTTTAGGGGGGATCTGTGGATGGCACTGTTTAGGAGGATCTGTGGATGGCACTGTTTAGGGGGAGATCTGTGGATTGCACTGTTTAGGGGGGATCTGTGGATGGCACTGTTTAGGGGGGGATCTGTGGATGGCACTGTTTAGGGGGGATCTGTGGATGGCACTGTTTTGGGGGGATCTGTGGATGGCACTGTTTAGGGGGGATCGGTGGATGGCACTGTTTAGGGGGGATCTGTGGATGGCACTGTTTAGGGGAGGGGGATCTGTGGATTTGCACTGTTTAGGGGAGGGGGGATCTGTGGATGGCACTGTTTAGGGGGGATCTGTGGATGGCACTGTTTAGGGGGGGATCTGTGGATGGCACTGTTTAGGGGGATCTGTGGATGGCACTGTTTTGGGGGATCTGTGGATGGCACTGTTTAGGGGGGATCTGTGGATGGCACTGTTTAGGGGGGATCTGTGGATGGCACTGTTTAGGGGAGGGGGGATCTGTGGATCGCACTGTTTAGGGGAGGGGGGATCTGTGGATGGCACTGTTTAGGAGGGAGATCTGTGGATGGCACTGTTTAGGGGGAATCTGTGGATGGCACTGTTTAGGGGGGGATCTGTAGATGGCACTGTTTAGGGGGGATCTGTGGATGGCACTGTTTAGGGAGGATCTGTGGATGGCACTGTTTAGGGGGATCTGTGGATGGCACTGTTTAGGGGGGATCTGTGAATGGCACTGTTTAGGGGGGATCTGTGGATGGCACTGTTTAGGGGGGATCTGTGGATGGCACTGTTTAGGGGAGGGGGATCTGTGGATTGCACTGTTTAGGGGAGGGGGATCTGTGGATGGCACTGTTTAGGGGGAGATCTGTGGGTGGCACTGTTTAGGGGGGATCTGTGGATGGCACTGTTTAGGGGGGGATCTGTCGATGGCACTGTTTAGGGGGGATCTGTGGATGGCACTGTTTTGGGGGGATATGTGGATGGCACTGTTTAGGGGGGATCTGTGGATGGCACTGTTTAGGGGGGGATCTGTGGATGGCACTGTTTAGGGAGGATCTGTGGATGGCACTGTTTAGGGGAGATCTGTGGATTGCACTGTTTAGGGGGGATCTGTGGATGGCACTGTTTAGGGGGGGATCTGTGGATGGCACTGTTTAGGGGGGATCTGTTGATGGCACTGTTTTGGGGGGATCTGTGGATGGCACTGTTTAGGGGGGATCTGTGGATGGCACTGTTTAGGGGGGATCTGTGAATGGCACTGTTTTGGGGAGGGGGGATCTGTGGATGGCACTGTTTAGGAGAGAGATCTGTCGATGGCACTGTTTAGGGGGAGATCTGTGGATTGCACTGTTTAGGGGGGATCTGTGGATGGCACTGTTTAGGGGGGGATCTGTGGATGGCACTGTTTAGGGGGAGATCTGTGGATTGCACTGTTTAGGGGGGATCTGTGGATGGCACTGTTTAGGGGGGGATCTGTGGATGGCACTGTTTAGGGGGGATCTGTGGATGGCACTGTTTTGGGGGGATCTGTGGATGGCACTGTTTAGGGGGGATCTGTGGATGGCACTGTTTAGGGGGGATCTGTGAATGGCACTGTTTTGGGGAGGGGGGATCTGTGGATGGCACTGTTTAGGAGAGAGATCTGTGGATGGCACTGTTTAGGGGGAATCTGTGGATGGCACTGTTTAGGGGGGGATCTGTGAATGGCACTGTTTAGGGGGGATCTGTGGATGGCACTGTTTAGGGAGGATCTGTGGATGGCACTGTTTAGGGGGGGATCTGTGGATGGCACTGTTTAGGGGGGATCTGTGGATGGCACTGTTTTGGGGGGATCTGTGGATGGCACTGTTTAGGGGGGGTTTGTGAATGGCACTGTTTAGGGGGGATCTGTGGATGGCACTGTTTAGGGGGGATCTGTGGATGGCACTGTTTAGGGGGGATCTGTGGATGCACTGTTTAGGGGAGGGGGATCTGTGGATTGCACTGTTTAGGGGAGGGGGGATCTGTGGATGGCACTGTTTAGGGGGGAGATCTGTGGATTGCACTGTTTAGGGGGGATCTGTGGATGGCACTGTTTAGGGGGGATCTGTCGATGGCACTGTTTAGGGGGGATCTGTGGATGGCACTGTTTTGGGGGGATCTGTGGATGGCACTGTTTAGGGGGATCTGTGGATGGCACTGTTTAGGGGGGATCTGTGGATGGTACTGTTTAGGGGGGATCTGTGGATGGCACTGTTTAGGGGGGATCTGTGGATGGCCCTGTTTTGGGGGGATCTGTGGATGGCACTGTTTAGGGGGGATCTGTGAATGACACTGTTTAGGGGGGATCTGTGGATGGCACTGTTTAGGGGGGATCGGTGGATGGCACTGTTTAGGGGGGATCTGTGGATGGCACTGTTTAGGGGAGGGGGATCTGTGGATTGCACTGTTTAGGGGAGGGGGGATCTGTGGATGGCACTGTTTAGGGGGGATCTGTGGATGGCACTGTTTAGGGGGGGATCTGTGGATGGCACTGTTTAGGGGGGATCTGTGGATGGCACTGTTTTGGGGGATCTGTGGATGGCACTGTTTAGGGGGGATCTGTGGATGGCACTGTTTAGGGGGGATCTGTGGAGGCACTGTTTAGGGGAGGGGGGATCTGTGGATCGCACTGTTTAGGGGGGATCTGTGGATGGCACTGTTTAGGAGGGAGATCTGTGGATGGCACTGTTTAGGGGGAATCTGTGGATGGCACTGTTTAGGGGGGGATCTGTGGATGGCACTGTTTAGGGGGGATCTGTGGATGGCACTGTTTAGGGAGGATCTGTGGATGGCACTGTTTAGGGGGGATCTGTGGATGGCACTGTTTAGGGGGGATCTGTGAATGGCACTGTTTAGGGGGGATCTGTGGATGGCACTGTTTAGGGGGGATCTGTGGATGGCACTGTTTAGGGGGGATCTGTGGATGGCACTGTTTAGGGGAGGGGGATCTGTGGATTGCACTGTTTAGGGGAGGGGGGATCTGTGGATGGCACTGTTTAGGGGGGAGATCTGTGGATGGCACTGTTTAGGGGGGATCTGTGGATGGCACTGTTTAGGGGGGGATCTGTCGATGGCACTGTTTAGGGGGGATCTGTGGATGGCACTGTTTTGGGGGGATCTGTGGATGGCACTGTTTAGGGGGATCTGTGGATGGCACTGTTTAGGGGGGATCTGTGGATGGCACTGTTTAGGGGGGATCTGTGGATGGCACTGTTTAGGGGGGATCTGTGGATGGCACTGTTTTGGGGGATCTGTGGATGGCACTGTTTAGGGGGGATCTGTGGATGGCACTGTTTAGGGGGATCTGTGGATGGCACTGTTTAGGGGGGATCTGTGGATGGCACTGTTTAGGGGGGGATCTGTGGATGGCACTGTTTAGGGGAGGGGGATCTGTGGATTGCACTGTTTAGGGGAGGGGGGATCTGTGGATGGCACTGTTTAGGGGGGAGATCTGTGGATGGCACTGTTTAGGGGGATCTGTGGATGGCACTGTTTAGGGGGGATCTGTGGATGGCACTGTTTAGGGGGGATCTGTGGATGGCACTGTTTAGGGGGAATCTGTGGATAGCACTGTTTAGGGGGGATCTGTGGATGGCACTGTTTAGGGGGGATCTGTGGATGGCACTGTTTAGGGGGGATCTGTGGATGACACTGTTTAGGGGGGAGATCTGTGGATGGCACTGTTTAGGGAAGGGGGGATCTGTGGATGGCACTGTTTAGGGGGGATCTGTGGATGGCACTGTTTAGGGGGGATCTGTGAATGGCACTGTTTAGGGGGGGGATCTGTGGATGGCACTGTTTAGGGGGGGATCTGTGGATGGCACTGTTTAGGGGAGGGGGGATCTGTGGATGGCACGGGGGGGGGGGCCCATACATTTTTTTGCTATGGGGCCCATGCATTTCTAGCTATGCCCCTGTCTGGAGCTATGAACCCTAAAGGGTTTTGTGGGTCATTTGCTGCCAGCCCAGAAGAGGGGGAGTGGACCCCTCCCTGAGGCCGGGGGGGGAGGGGCTGGCTACAGGTTAAAAGTCTGGTGCCAGCAAGTAGGCGCGTCTTTCTCTGAAGAGGGGTCACATCCTACAAATGTGTTTAGACTCAGGGACCCAGGAAATAGCTGAGATCACGGTCCTTCATGTGGACTCCAGCAAAGAACATCTCAAAGGAACTTTCATCTTACCCGGTAACTGACTTTTACACTGCTTAACCCTGTTGTAACCATATAACCTGTATCTGTAACCTTAGACCACTGTATATATTGTCTGTGTATATTGTGTTAGATCTAGTGTGCCCATACGGCGATTAAATCTATAATTTAATCATGTGCTATCTTGTATCTCGATCACGAACAGGCCCGTCGCTAACAGACAGGCAAAACAAGCAATTGCTTGGGGCCCCGAGCTGGCCCGGGGCCCCAAGCAGAGCCGGTGCTTGTTTTGCTCCCTTTAAGGCTGCAGCCGCCTGAGCGCTCTATAGAGAGCCTCAGACGGCTGTAGCACTCCTGGTTACCTCCCGAGTTCCTCCTCTGCTGACTGCTGCTCTGTAGCGTGGCTGAGATCTCCTCCTCTACCTCCTGGCTGTCACTCAGTCCGGCCGGGTACCGCCCGGTACAGGAACAGGGGATTCAGTTTCCCGTTCCCGGCCGGACTGACAGGAAGTGTACACTGAGTGCTCACTTCCTTTTAGTCCGGCCGCGGCTGGGAACAGGAAACTGAATCTCCTGACCTGTACCACGCGGTTCCCGGCCGCACTGAGTGACAGCCAGGAGGTAGAGGTAGAGAGCGAGGAGCTCGGCCACGCTACAGGGTCCAGGGAAGGAGCCGGAGGACTGAATTAACTTAGGAACTTATCTAAGGTAGGGTAGGGAATAAAAAATAAAAAAAAAACAGGGAGGGGAGAGTAAGTAGGGACACAGGGAGGGGGAGGGGGAAGTAAGAAGGACAGGGGGAGGGGGGACTAAGAAGGACATGGGTAGTGGAATAAGAAGGGAGGGGGGAGTCCACCATGGGCCAAGAAAGGCTCACAGGACTGGCACTTACATCAATTGAGAGTGATGTTCGCCAGTCTTTGAACATGGAGGACATTGTGATTGCCTTTGCAGAAAACAAACAGCAGTTTTAGATCATTTGCACATGTTTGTAAGAACTGAAAAATGTTAATGTATGTTGGATTTAGTTATTGTGCACTTTTTTAATGTATATTGGATTGTATGGTACAGTGGTGTTTTTTGCAAATGTTCATTTGTTTGAAAATGTTCAAATTTCATGCACATTAAATGCAACTGCAGTATTTGCACTGTAAACCTCCTTTTTATTTATATAAAGTGTGGGTGAACTTAACTGTATGGCTATTACTGTGGTTCCTGTAGGCTTTGCGTGCGTTAAAGGTGGGGAGGGCGTGGAGGGGGGGCCTCCATGTCTATTTTGCTTGGGGCCCCCAAATTCCTTCAACGGCCCCTGATCACGAATCCCCACGTCCGTGTTTTGGCTAGTCATAAGCTACCGACGGGTTGGTTTCTGACCCTATATAATCCCGTTAGCGGGACGGGCTCTTATCAAACAAGAACTGGTGGCAGATAGGGCTGAGGGGCGCTGTTTCACTGCGGCAGTGAAAAGGCTCTCTCAGCTTGTTGTCTCTCTGTGCCCGCGTGGACAGGAGGTGTGTGTAAGCTATACCAAACCTGACCTTACGTGCTCCACTGGAGGGCGTAACTTCACGTTTTTGGTAGACCCGTGACCATACCACGTCTCGTGAGCTCGACGTTGTTGACGTCAAGCGGGCACGAGGTGTGGTATTCATCACAACCCCCCTAACACTGAATTCAACCCACAGTAAAACTGTGAAGTCAGTGAAGCATGGTGCCGCAAGCATCATGTTATGGGGATGTTTCTCATACTACGGTGTTGGGCCTATTTATCGCATATCAGGGATCATGGATCAGTATTGAATACATTAGATACTTGAAGAGGTCATGCTGCCTTATGCTGAAGAGGAAATGCCCTTGAAATGGGTGTTCCAACAAGACAACGACCCCAAACACACCAGTAAATGTGCAACATCTTGGTTCCAGACCAACAAGATTGACGTCATTGAGTTGTCAGCCCAATCCCCGGATCTTAATCCATAGAAAACTTGTGGGTGACATCAAAAATGCAGTTTCTGAGGCAAAACCAAGAAATAGAGAACTGTGGAATGTAGTCCAATCATCCTGGGCTGGAATACCTGTTCCATGCAACACAGATGTACAGCAGTTCTCAGGAACAGCGGTTATACAACTAAATATTCAAAGGAAAGCAAAATCTTCAAAACATTTTTCAGTTTATATAGTGAATGTTTGAGTTTGTAAAGAAGAATACAAACACAATTTTTTTTGAACAGTCTAATATTCACTTATCGTCAATTTTTTTTGGAGGAACACACAAATTTGATATATTTTTCTTCATGTTTTGATTTGAATAGAAGTGTAGTGTTCCCAATGCATTTGTGTGTATGGAAATAAAAGCTATTAGAAGGATTTTGAGCTTTATTCACTTTTTTTTTTTTAAAACTTTCAATTTTTATTGATTTTTCAACATAAGAAAATCAGACAGTAAATATGTCATTTGCATAAGCCAGAACAATGTTAAGATTTGCAAGTACAACTTTGACATTTATATTGTGATGTTACATATTTAAGCCAACAAAAGAATACCAGCTAATAAATGTCACTTGTATAATCCAGCAACTATCACTTAATATATGTTAAGCATATTGATGACATATACAACAAATTGTAACATAGTCAATTCAAGAACAAGACTAATAGATTGAATCCAGAACTTGTGATCCATTTCTAAGATATATTTTATTCTATACTTTAGTGTACCGCTATATATGCTTACCCTATACCGTAATCCATCCACCGTCCTCCATCCACCGCTCTCTCCCGCCATGTATGTATACCACAGTATTAGTCCCTACAGAGCTACAGAGTGAATCTTAACTGCAAACGGGCATGAGCTCCACAATTCCATCTTTTGTGAGCCCTTAAAGCGTTCAGAGTAAGAATCTGCATATATATATATTCATGTTGCATATACTGGTTAACTAGTGAGATCACATCAGGCACCTGAGGAGTAATGGGCAGCTTCCATGAGGTTGCAATAAGCTTCCTTGCAGCTGAGAGAATGCCCATCATAACCGGTCTAAGGGAGTGAGGGTAAATCTCCTATTCCGATGGATAACACAGCTAATGGAGGGTCGAGGGGGATCTGGAAGCCCGCCACTGTCGAGATAAGGTCAAAAATCTTCCTCCAAAAAGGGAGAATATAGGGCATGACCACCACATATGTGATAAGCTTCCCTTTTCCCCACAATTCCTCAGCAGTTTGAACTATATTCAGGATCCATGTGTGCTATGCGGGCCGGCGTCAAGTACCATCTAAGTTGTATTTTCCTATTTTGTTCAATGTGATTAATACATTTGGCATAGCTAATCGTCCAGTGGAAAGCATCCCTCACTCCCCCGACCGACCAAGAGCTTTCAAATTCTTCTTCCCATTTCACCATAAAGTTAAGCTTTGTTTCTAAAGTAGGGTCAAGTGCATGATATGCAGTAGCAAGGCCTTTCCCCCTTTATTCACTTTTTTAAACACACTGCTATTATTTTGAACACAACTGTACATGCCTCGACATAAATTAAATATTCTACAGTTTTCAAACCAGCACCTGATCTGAATCATTTTGTAATTTCATATAATTAAAAATTTAGCATAGCCACTGAGTCATTCAATAAAATGTATCTGTATAGCGCTTATTTCTTTGTCCTACTCACTGAGATGGCGCACATGCTCAGTTTCATCCTTCAACTGCCTCCTGAGCTGTGATAGGGAGAGCATGGACACGCCCCCTGAGCTGTGATAGGGAGAGCATGGACACGCCCCCTGAGCTGCAGCAGTAAAGACACTCCCCTGAGCTGCCAGCTTGATATAAATCTAGCAGAGCAATGAATGTGGAGATCAGGTACAGGGCTGGTTCTAGCTTTGTTAGGCTGAGTTCACATCAGCGTTCAGCCTTTACATTCTCCTTACATAATAGGAGCAGTAGAAAAAAAAGAACAGATTTTTGTCTCCGCTTCAAAAATCTTCCCCTGAGCAGAAACCTAACGGACCCCATGATATTCTATGGGGTCTGTAGGCTTCATTTAGCTCAGTTATCGGACAAATTCCTCCTTTCCGTTCTTCTGCTCCTATAACGGAGCAGAAGAACGAAAAAGCTGAACGCTTATGTGAACTCAGCCTTAGAAATAGATTGTCATGTACTATATTATGTCTGTATATAATTATATTATAATTTTTAAATTAGTCATAGGTTAACCACTTTAAGTCAGGGCCTTAGAAGGGTTGTCCCATCTTGGACATTGGGGGAATATCGATAGCACCTATACTTAGAAAGGAGCCCGCAAAGTGCAAGAGGGTGCACTACTCATGTGCGGCCACCCTCCATTCATTTTTATGGGACTGCTGAAAATAGCGCTGGCTCTGATATTTCTATAAGCCCCATAGAAGTGAATGGAGCACTCAGCTGTTTTTAGCAGTCTCATAGAAATTAATGGAGGGCAGCCAAGCATGTGCAGTACGCCCTCCTGCACTTTGCAGGCTCCATTCTAAGTATGGCTGCAGGTCCCAGAGGTGGAACCTGCACCTATCAGACATTGGGGGAATATCCTAGCAATATGCCCCCGATGTCCAAGATGGGAATTTAACCCCTTTAAATTATTGCTGTGTGTTTACTGGCAGGGGAGTGCTGGGCCTAACAGCCTACCGCTCCTGCTGCTGTGGGCCACGGTAGCTTTGCCACTGATTTAAAGGGCATCTGTCACTACAAGATTATCAAAATTAATCCAGCTGACGTGCGAGATCTGTGCATATCAGCTGAATGTAATGCTTTTAGTCTTAATTCTTTATGTGGCTTCAATGTGTCTTAAATCTATCTTTTATAATATGCAAATGGGCCTCTGGGTGCAATGAGGATGGTGCTGTTGCATCCAGAGGTTCCCTGTCTTGTTTTCCATGCCCCCACCGCTAATATTGACACTCCATCCCTGTACAACACATGTGCTGAAAGTGCTCCCGTGAGATTTCAGGGCCAGGTGGGAATATGTTTTCACTGCCTGGCCAGGCAGGTGGAGGTGAGGTCTCATTTATAAAGTAACAAAAGGTGTAGGAAAAAAAAAATTACGAAGAAAAAATAATGCGCTGTTTGGCTAATATTAGCTATCAAAGAATAGAGTGGACAACAGCGCCATATATTGTATAGTGGCTGTGCTTGGTATTGAAGCTCAGGCCCATTCACTTCAATAGGGGATATGACTGATGAATGTGACGTAACTGGTCTACATAGAGGGCATAGGACTCAGCAGGGTGCCATGGCCTCTTCAAACAGTTCATGGATGTTGGGAGTCAGACCCCGCCGATCAGATATTGATGACCTATCCTGAGAATCGGATCTTACACAACTCCTTTAAACAAAGCATCTTTAAAAGGTTTTCCTTTAAAATAATCACTTATGAAGCTGTTGTAATTTTTGTAATGTACTTTTACCTTTTGTGCTCCTATTCTTACTTCTGGTTTGTGATCACATGACCATGTCCAAGCAGCACTTTAACATTACCTGTTATGTTATGTCTATGGACATGTCAAAGTAGCAACAAGGGCAGTGATAGGGCAGTGTCTAAGTAACTAGCTGGGTGGGAGGAGATAGAAACTAGCTCAAGATTGTTAGGGGTTGTGCTGGAGCTGAGAAAGAAGAAGTGCATGATGGGTTTGGTTGGATACAGCTTCAGGAAGTGCTACATAAAGGATGGAAACTAACCAGAGTGATTTGTTTACGTGGTGAAAACGGATCAGGAGAGTCCAAATTGAAAAAAAAAACTTGGGGTAGATATACATGAGGTAAGCAACTACATGAACGTGTCTGTTAAAAACCATAGTAATCTCGGGAAAACCCCTTTAAGCTCCCTCTAGTGGCAGTTGCAAGCAGCTAGATTGTATCTGTTCATATCTGCTCTATTGCAGATTCTGTAATACATGATCGGCACAATAGTGCATGAAGCACGATTTTTCTTAAAGGGAGTCTTTCACGCTGATTGACCCTATTAACCTATTAACAGACTTATGTCCACGGCATCCCCCCTATTAAAACTGTTCTTACCATATGTTGCTATCATCGTTCCTCCGAAAAACACTATTATTCCGTATGCAAATTAGGCTGTGAAGGTGCCCAGGGGCGGCCTTGCAACGTCCGGTGCCCAGGCCCCTGGGTCATTTTCATACCAATCCACTCCCCCTCCGCCGCTTCTGCCCACCCATCTGCCGCGTCTGCTCGCCCTTGGTCTCTTCTCTATCCTTCCTCCTACTGTCCGTAATCCTGCGCATGTGCCGATGACCGCGATATCGGCACGTGCGCATTGAATGACCACAGTTTGGCCGGGGCATCACAGTTTACTGTGCGCATGCGCCGGCCCGGGCCTAACTTACGTTCTTGCCGTAATGCTGTGATCGCGGTAATCGGCGCATGCGCGGGATTACGGACAGTAGGAGGAAGGAAAGAGAAGAGACCAAGGGCGGGCAGACGCGGCGGATGGGCGGGTAGAAGCGGCGGAGGGGGAGTGGATTGGTATGAAAATTACCCAGGGGCCTGGGCACCTTCACAGCCTAATTTGCATACGGAATAAAAGTGTTTTCGGAGGAACGATGATAGCAAGCAACATATGGTAAGAACAGTTTTAATAGGGGGATGCCGTGGACATAAGTCTGTTAATAGGTTAATAGGGTCAATCGGCGTGAAAGACTCCCTTTAAAACAATGGACTCAACAGAGCTATACAGATTTACTAAGAAATTAGTCTTAGGCTACATGGTGACTTGTGACCAAATGACATTAAAGGGAACCTGTCATCAACTTCATGCTGCCCATACTAAAGTCAGAATAAAGTAGAGACAGGTGAGTTGATTTCAGCGGTCTGTCATTTATAAGTTAAAAGTAAGTGGTTGCCGAGAACTAACATCATAATTATTGCAGACTGGGCCTGGAAAAGAGTCACGGCCACCTGAGAAGAGTCCTGGTTATTCATGAATTCCTGCTCTCCTGCTGATGACTGACAGTCTAATACCTAGTTGTCTCCCTTTCTCTCTAGGAGAGAACTGCCAATCATCAGCAGATGGGTGAGAGTGCAGGAGATTATGGATAACCATGACTCTTCTTAAGTAGATTTGACTCTTTTCAAGGCCCAGTCTGCAATGATTATGATGCTGGTTCTCAGCAACCACTTACTTTTAGCTGAAAAAGGCTTTTTAGGTACAGGTCTGGAGGACCCCGTAAAAGTCACAAATTTTGCTCTGCCAGTCACACTTAATCATAGCAAATTTGTCATGTCGCAGATACTGCAAGTTGAGAGTCTCAGTGCAATCACATTCACATTAGGAATGATGCAAGAGCACAACTCTATGTCACTTGACCATAAGTCACCATGTAGGTAGCCCTAACCTAAATCAACACATACATTTAGACTTAGATCAAAATCAAAATGGTGTTTAACGGTGGACATTTACTTTAAGGCGCATAAAGAACATCCAATAGCAATATATATATAGAAATGTCTGAGCACACCTCATGCTCTGTTCACCTATATTTACTTGTTTGTAGTGAATTCCTTATATAAAAGCCCTTATCGCCAGCCCAGGACGTGGCGAGAGTGTCACGGCCATGGCTATGATCGTGACTCCTGAACCGCATGCGGTTGTCAGCGGTTTACTTTGGTTGTCAATCACAGGCGAGGGCTGTGGTATTTGCCTCACCTGTGGTTGCCGCTGGCAACAGTATGTATGTGGCAGCGTAGCAGTCTGAGCTGTGCCATTGCAGCTTGCTATGTTGTGCATGCGGTTTTGTGTGATGTGTGTATGTGTGCACCTGCTTTTTATGTTATTGTGTGCACGTCCTCTTTAAGTGGTTTTTTTCCCTTCCCTGGTGTTGGAAGGGTTAATCTCCTTCCTAGTGTGTGTGTGCACTGGGTGTGTCCGACTGTGGGGTGTGGCTTCTTGGCCTATAAAGCCTCACTGCTTTTGCAGGCCTGCAGGTTGCTTCAGCCATGCTTAGCTGAAAGCAGCCTCCTGTCTTTACTACCTGCCAGTAAGAGCCACCCCTGTGGTCATAACCATAATGTCTCATTAAAGAGGACCTTTCATCAGAATCAAGTATGTAAACTGAATATACATACATGGAGAGCGGCGCCCAGGGACCCCCCTGCACTTACTATTATCCCCGGGCGCCGCTCCGTTCTCCGGTGATAGCCTCCGGTAAAGTCATAGTTAGGCTCCACCCATTTGAGCCTGCCGGCGTCTCTTTCTCCTATGCTGTAGCGCTGGCCAATCGCAGCGCTCAGCTCATAGCATGGCTATGAGCTGAGCGCTGCGATTGGCCAGCGCTACAGCATAGGAGAAAGAGACGCCGGCAGGCTCAAATGGGTGGAGCCTAACTATGACTTTACCGGAGGCTATCACCGGAGAACGGAGCGGCGCCCGGGGATAATAGTAAGTGCAGGGGGGTCCCTGGGCGCCGCTCTCCATGTATGTATATTCAGTTTACATACTTGATTCTGATGAAAGGTCCTCTTTAAGTTATTTCTAGTTATGTGTGATGTCCGTTTGATGTTTTACATGTGATTTTGTGCAGCTATGGATCTGGGTCCCTGTGTGGGGATGCGTTTGTGATCTGCACCCTGCTTACACAGGGATCCAGTCAGCAAGGCTGTGGCAGGTAGGTAGGTGGAACTCTTTGTTCACCTGCCATATCCATAGAGCTGTTTATGTCTCTCCTTTTCCAGCAGCTTGGCCGTTGAGACTCCTGCTCCTCCGTGTCTAGGAGGAGTGGGTTGTCTTACTCAGCTCCTAGTTTAGGGCCATCTTGAGGGCTAGCAGGGACTTCTAGGTTCCGGAGCATGAGCCCTCCTACCATCAAGGTTGGCTCATGTAGCTAGGAGTCAGGGTCAGGTTAGGGATGCCTTTAGGAGGTGACCTGCTCCCTAATCCTGTCTTCATGGCCAAGCAGCCATAACATCACCGGGCTCCACACGGCTGAGGATTTCCCCCATCCTCAGCCGTGACAGTATGAATACCACAGCCCTCACCTGTGATTGACAACCAAAGTAAACCGCTGACAACCGCATGCGGTTCAGGAGTCACGGTCATAGCCATGGCCGTGACAGAGAGCGGAAGAAATCAGTGTCCTAAATTATCCAGTATATAAAAGCCTTGTCGTGATCGTACGAAGTTCATCTTTTGTAAAGTATTCTCAAGGAAGACATAAAAGTAATGTTCCCATGCTTTCATTAAGGGCCTAACGGTAACGAAATTCCTGAGCTCATCTTACCAGCTGCTCAATCTATCCCAGTTTATAACAATACAGATTAGGCAGAGAACATAAATATTACTACAGCAATTATTCATTGTAATTAATCAAAATGGCTGCATTGAAAACCACGGCGCTCTGACATTTTATGTGAACTGGACGTAATCACATTAAAAGATAATGCCGAGATTAAGACTGAAAAAATAGACTTCATACTGGATACAGAAGTTCATATGTTTCTAATAGTAATATGCAAAATGTTCAGTGCTGGAAAGAGACTACACAAACGAGCAATAAAGGGCGAATTCATTGCTATTTAGATACGTGCATGGCACGCACGCTGATCGTATGCTGAATAAAAATGCTATTAATTGGTTATGAAATAAACTGTGATTTTGGAAAGTCTTCAGATCATTACATTTTTTTACATTTTGTTAAGCTGCAGCCTTGGTTAAAAAATAAATAAAAAATCTAGTTTTTTTTCCATCATTCTGCACTCAATACCCCATAATGACAATGTGAAAACCCAATGTTAGAAATCTTTCCGAATTTATTGAATAGTAAAAACTAACATCTTGCTTTAACATTAGCATCAGCAGGGCCTTTGCTAGGGTCTCAAAAGATCTGGGGCCCAAGCCCCAATGAATATGTCCCAGTTCTCTAAGTCGCCCACTCTCCCCCGCACACCACACCAGCCTCCAGGTGACGTCTCCTCTGATGTAGATCTTCTCTGTCATCATCTTCTCCATTCGGTCCGGACAACTTCTTTCAGTCGCCTCGTCTCTGCAGAGTGTGACACACAGACATCTTAGCTTCTTCACATTTCTATCATCATCCCTCAACCTGGAGTCCCCACAGTGTTATCCTGCTGCTCGTTGTGCCCCACAATACCCCCAAATACTATCCTGAAGAAAAAAAAAAGGGTCCCCATAGTAATAGTGCTTCTTATAGTCTCAACAATAGTAATTCCCTTTTTAGTATGCCCTCATTAGTAATACTGCCCCCTACAGTGCCCCCAACCGTGATAATGCTCCCCAAGAGTGCCTCCATTAGTAATATTGCCCGCTACAGTGCCCCCAACGTGATAATGGTCCCCAAGAGTGCCTCCATTAGTAGAAGAGCCCTCCAATATTAATAATACCCTCACAGAGTCTTCAGTAGTAATAAGGCCCCCCTATTGTTATCCCAGTGGTAATAAAGCTCTCTATAGACCCCTCAGTAGTAATAAGAAGGCCCAATGTCCCCTGGATTTGCAGTGCCCCCTGTAGTTATATTCCTCCCTTCACCTTACAGTCCCATGTAAATAACATCACACCATCTCTCCTGCCCCCTCCAAAAGACAGCCCTATGTAAATAACATCACTCCCTTCCCTTCAGCCCCTCCAACATACAGTCCCATGTAAATAACACTATTTCCCTCCCTCCGCCATATAGTTCCATGTAAATAACATCACACCATCTCTCCACCCCTCCAGTATACAGTCCCATGTAAATAACATCCCTCTCTATCTACAGCCCCCTCCGAAATACAGTCCCATGTAATAACATCACCTCCTCCCCAGCCGCCTTCAACATACAGTCCCAAGTAAATAATATCACCCCCTCCCTAGCCACCTCCAACATACAATCCCATGTAAACATCACCCCCTCAACATTCAGTCCCATGTAAATAACATCATTCCCCCCCACCAGCCACCTTCAACATATAGTCCCATGTAAATAACCACCTCCTCATCATTCAGTCCCATGTAAATAACATCACTCCCTCCCACAGCCGCCATCAACATACAGTTCCATGTAAGTAACATCACTCCCTCCCACAGCCTCCTCCAACATACAGTCCCATGTAAATAACATAATCTCCTCCCACAGCCACCTGCAACATACAGTAAGTTGCATGAAAAAAGGTTCCAGCACTCACTTTGTAGTTGTGTCGTTTCTTTGTCTTTATTCACAGCAGCAAATCGGACATAAGGACAAGTCCATCCACCAATGGTAATCGTTAACGCGTTTCTAACATACTGTTCTTAGTCGTAACAGTAATGTGTGTGAGGACCGAGAGATTTATAGACAGGTTCCTACCCTCCCCACATCCAAAAGCGGTAGGAGGGATCAGAATTCGGTCCACCTATCCTCAGGCCAAACACACATTAACCTGTTATATGCAATCACATGTGTATTCCAAGAACCAAACCCAAAAGAGTAAGTAATTACAAATGTGATACCCAAATACATATGAAAAGTACAAATATTTAACTATACAAGACATATATAAAAACACAAACATTGTGCAAAAAAGGGGAAAGGACATGAATCTATTTGAAATCTAAAAACACATAATGGCCAAAAATTCTTCCATTGTCTGTCCCTGATGTTGATATGTTAATTTAATGATAGAATGCAGAAGTTCCTTCCTTAAATTTAATCCTGAAGGAAATCTCGTATTGAGCCTATAATCCAGTAAGCTTCCTCAAGAGGATGGTTTTCTTATGATCCCCTCCCCTTGGAGGAGGTGTCACTTTCTCGGAAATATTTAGCACTGCTGCTATGTGGTGATTAAAGTGTCTTGCTGCGTTTGAAATGTTGGTAGAAAAGGGGTTGGAAATATAATTAAGATGCTCCAATATCCTAGTTTTGAACCTTCTTGATGAACTATCGACATATATTAAATCTCATGCAATACATTGAATGATATACACAATACCAGCAGTGTTACAGTTAATATAGGATTTATTGGGGAAAGTGATGGAATGGTCAGCATTGTGAAAAATCTTTGTATTCTGTGCATAATTGCAGGTTTTACACGGATGGCCCCCACATTTAGTGAAGCCTTTGTATTTAATCCATGTATCACCTGCAGTTCTGCACTGCCATGTAAAGAATGAGGGTGAGAGAACATTTGGTCGCCTAAACACTATTCGGCAGCCCTTACGTAGAATATTGTACAAAAGCTAATCTTCATGTAAGATGGGTAAGCATTTTTTAACAATATCTTGTATTTGGCTGAACTGTCGAGTATATGTCAACACTAAAGTCGGCAACTTAGGCCCATCCTGATTGGAAGTAGAGCTCGTTCTGTCATTCCTTATTTTCTTGTTTTTGAATAATAACTCCTGTCTGGATTTATTGATCGCTATGGCTTGGGCTCTAGAGAGCATCCAAAAAAGGTAACCCCTATTCAGAAGTCGTGAGTGAATGATTTGACACGCCCTCAAAAACGCAGCCTGTGTACTACAATTCCTGCACGCACGTATAAACTCGCCCACAGGAATGGACTTAAAGGGAACCTTTGGGGACTGGGTATTGCGGAACCTATTGGGACTGGGTATTGCGGATGTGCTAGCAGCCATCTAGCAACCCATGACCTCAGCTCTATACCCAAAATCCCGGTGACAGGTTCCCTTTAATAGTGTGAATAGGGTGATGGCTATTTCCTTGCAAAATAGTATTCCCTGTGATTTTTTTACGGTAACTTTCTGTTAGAACGTAGAGTTCTTCGCCCCCTGTTAGAATGCCTACGTGAAAGAGACATTCCCTACATGTGGGGATATCCGTTTCAGCTGGTGGTCAGAAGAGGCGGCAAACGCCATGAACTGCGAGATCCCTCGGAGTTAGCAGATTTTCTGGCTGCGCTGGGACTACCTGATATTGAGCTCCCTGAATGGAGTACCATCCCTCCGATCCCAGCACGTTTCTCAGTCTGGAAGACTACGCCATCGGGACGCAATAGGGGTCTGATAATCGGAGGCTATTATCATGATCTCCCCATCGCATCGCATGCGGCGTACAGTTTGTCACTTATAACGTGCTCTTATGTTTGAGGTCTCTTGTCAGTTGAGGTCCGGGCGCCCTTGGTTTGTGTTAGACAGAGGTGCTACCCTGATTGACATGACGGCTTAGTTCTTTTGTCTTCAGTTGATGAGCAAGCAATTAGCTGGGTGTTCTCTGCTTCATAGTTCAGTTTCTAGCTGTAGTGTTATGTTATTGATATATGTCGGCAGGTTCTATTCGCCCGTCACTCCTTCCAGTCCACTATCCTCATCTCTAGGACGTTCACTTTGTTAACTAATGGTCAGTTATACTCTCGGGCAGGTCTCAATATCTGCTATTGGAAGACAGTCCCCAAATAATGCTTAACGTTACCCTCCTCACTTCCGAGGTCTCATTGATACACTCTGTGTACCACTCCTAGTTTGTTGTTTTCGACTACTCTCCACTTTCACCTCCTCTTCTTTTTCTTCCCCTTCCTCTCCCCTTTTTCTTTCTGTTTGTCTCTGTGGTCTCTTTGCCTAAGTTTCACTTGTCGTCCCTTCATAGTATTTGTCTGTCCTGTCTCCCACCCCTGGTGTTTTTTTTCCTACCTCAATACCTTTCCCTGATCCCTTCCCGAGTCCAGCATTGCTGATTCATTACTCTGTCAGAAATGAACCAACAGGCTGAAATCAAACTTGTCTCCCTAAATGTTAGAGGGTTTAATATCCCTGACAAAAGATCAAAGATTCTTGCGGGAATGCAAAAAGATAAAGCGCAGATCTTGCTCCTGCAAGAAATGCATTTTAAGACACACCACATCCCAAACTTTAGGTCAAGGGCCTATACCACCTGGTTTCACAGTACAAATCCAGAAGCTAAAGCTAAGGGGGTTTCTATCGCTCTGCATAAAAATCTTCCTTGCTCTGTTATAGATTCCAGGTCCTGCAGCAAGGGACGATACGTCTTTCTCAAGCTGGCCATCCATGGGAGAGCGTACACGATAGGTAACTTATACCTTCCAAACTCGGGGCAAGGTAAGACGTTTGCAGCTATTATGTCTAAACTTGAATCTTTTATAGATGGTATTGTACTGCTGGGGGGCGACTTTAACTTACCTCTTAACCCGTCACTAGACACATCCCTAGGACGATCTCTTGTTCCTACAACAATCTCCAGGGTTCACTCTGTCTTGCAGAACAATAGGCTCTTTGATGTATGGAGGATTTTAAATCCGGACAGTCGCGATTACACATACTACTCCCCAGCCCATAACACATACAGTAGAATTGACTTGTTTGCCATCTCCCATTATGCATTGTCATACCATCCTAAGGCATCTATAGGTTCAGCTGTATGGTCGGAGCATACTCCTGTTTCACTTACTTTAGCTCTGCCCGACTTAGTTGCCAAAGAGTGGACATGGCGGCTCAATGATACTCTACTGAAAGATATGGTGTGTAGGCAGGCAATCGAGAAAACCATTACGGACTTTCTTGACACACATTCTGCTGACACCACGGCCCCTCCTCTGCAGTGGGAGGCATTAAAATGCGTGTTACGGGGACTTTTATCCAACATGGTTCGAGATTGAAAAAGGAAGGTGAGGCACGTATTAGGAGCTTGTCTGATCAACTACTCAAGTTAAAGTCCTTACACAAGAGTTCTCTTACCCCTGCTCTGTTAACTGAGTTGACTATGGTTAGGAACAATCTAAAAGAAGCGATCAACAAGAAATTCAACTATGCTAGAGAACGTTACCAGAGCTTCTTGTTTGAAAATGCCAATAAATGCGGGTCGGCCCTAGCCAAACTCCTACATCCCAGACTGACACAATCCTATATCCCAGAGATTAAAGATTCAGGGGGTAAGACCTTACATCATCCTCTTAATATTGCTGAAGCATTCAGATTATATTATGAATCGCTTTACAATATAAAAGGCCAATTTACAGACATGCCCCTTCCTGAGTTGGATTGCCGTATTTCATCATACCTACAAGAGACGGCCCTGCCTGTAATTTCGTCGGACCAACAGACCGACATGGATCAGCCTTTCTCTGAATCAGAAGTAAGGTTGGTGGTCAAGTCTCTTAAAGGTCATAGGAGCCCGGGACCAGATGGGTTCGCTGGCATCTTCTATAAGAAATTTCTCGATCTGCTTCTCCCCTTCCTGACTAAAGTCTTTAACAGCATCTCGCCTGCCTGTCCCTTTCCCAAGCAATCCTTAGAAGCCCATATTGTAGTTATACCCAAGCCCAACAAGGACAGCACTGTTTGTGGCAACTATAGGCCAATATCGCTGATAAATTGTGACATAAAAATCTATTAAAAAATACTGGCGAATAGGCTTCGGATGGTTTTGACGAGGTGTATTAGCCTAGATCAGGTCGGGTTCGTCCCGGGCCGTGAGGCCAGGGACAATACCATCCGCACCATCACATTGATCCACCAAGCCCAGGAACAACAAAGTCCCCTGTGTCTGATGTCTGTTGATGCCGAGAAGGCATTCGACAGGGTCCACTGGCGATTCATGTTGGCTTCCTTGAGGCAAATAGGATTGGTGGACAGATTTCTAGAATATGTATAAGCTTTATACACCCACCCCACAGCTAGGGTTAGAACTAATGGCATCCTTGCTCCTTCTTTTGAGATCCATAACAGAACACGTCAGGGATGTCTGTTATCCCCTCTCTTGTATGTCCTCACAATGGAACATCTAGCACAGGCAATTCGTCTTAATCCAGACGTAAGGAGTATCAACATAAAGAATAGACAGCATAAATTGGCGTTGTACGCTGATGACTTGCTCCTATATGTGTCGGCCCCCCATATCTCAATTCCATCTCTACTCCGTGAGTTTGACAGATTCGGACATCTAAGCAATTTTAAGGTGAACCTCTCGAAGACGGAGTTATTAAACGTATCTCTTGCCCCTGACGATGTAGCCACCCTCCGTAATAACTTCTCCTTTAAATGGAGAGAGCAAAGCTTGACTTATTTGGGCATCCAAATCCCGGCACAACTGCATTTGCTTGTCCCGCTTAACTACTTGCCACTGCAGAGGAGGATGCTGGAGGATATTCAAAAATATTTTCTTAAACAACTCTCTTGGTTTGGCCGTATGACCGCTTTTAAGATGGATATCTTACCAAGGTTTCTATACCTCTTCCAAACTATCCCTGTTCATGTTCCTGGGTCATACTTCCGGGAATTACAAAAAGGGCTGAACAAGTTTATCTGGCAGGCCAGCAAACCCAGACTGCATAAACAGGTCCTGACTAAACAGAAATCTTTAGGAGGCTTTGGACTCACCGATATGTCCATTTATCATAGCCCGGCTGTACTCACCAGACTGAGGGACTGGCTACATAAAGACTCTCAGAAACTGTGGGTTGGCCTAGAACAGTCACTGTCTCCCCTGTCTCTTCAGGCGTTGCCCTGGATTGCTTTGGCCGACAGACCGCCAATTGATGGATGGCCATACTTGGTGAGACACACTTTGGTAATTTGGGATTACTGGATATCCTCTTCACAGATTTCAACCAGACCAGGTCCCATGACTCCTTTACATAGTAACCCGACCTTACCCCTTCCTCATTCCTCATTAAAGCTGCTCATGACGGTTTATTGCGGGTTAGAGATGTACTTACTTCTAGTCAGCTATCCTCTCTGGAGACCCTTCGACAGAATGCAGCCTTCACCGTAGTTTCGTGGTTGGGTTATGCGCAGATGAGGTCATTTACTGGACTCACGTTTTCAGGCAAGGAGATAGGTCAGTTGACAGACTTTGATAAACTCTACCTAGCTTCCACGGACGGTCAAGGTACAATATCAGCTATGTATCAGATTCTGTTAAACCTCCAAAATGGGGAGAGAGCCCCATTTATTGATAAATGGGAGAGAGATCTGCAAATCACTTTCTCGGCAGAAGAGGTGGAGAAATTTTGTGCGCTCTCTCATGGAATGTCAATGGCGACTCAAGTCAAAGAGAAGAATTATAAAATTATCTCCAGGTGGTACTATTGCCCTACTAATTTACACCAGATGTTTCCTTCCGTTTCAGATCAATGTTGGCGTTACAAACGGGAGAGAGGTTCCATGCTTCACATTTGGTGGGGCTGTCCTCTGATACGTCCTTTCTGGGAGCAGGTTTAAAAGATATATGCTAGCTACTCTAACAAATCCATACCTAATACACCGCAAATCACTCTGCTCTCACTTCTTCCGGGTTCCATTTCGCAGATCAAGAAGGGGGCTCTACGGCTCTTTTTGGCTGCAGCGCGTATGGTAATTCCAAGACCTTGGAAATCCATTTCCTCCCCCACTTTGATTGAATGGGCTAGTGAATTGAAGCTCATCTTGAGGATGGAAGAGTTGATAGCAGATAGACAAGAAAGAGGAGAGTTCTTTCAGAACAGATATACCCCTCTGACCTTATTTTTAGATTCTCAGGGATTTAGAGATATGATATGAATCTGTAGATAATGTACTGCATTTTTCTGCAAGTTTGCTTTGGTACCCCTCGCCCCCCCTCCTCCCCTCCTTACCCTCTTTCCTTATGTGTCCTGTATGTTCTGTTTGATCTGGGTGTTAGCTATATTGAAGCGGTACACTGCCTTGTGCTTTCATACCCAGGCCATGAGAGGCTTGTGACAAGCCTTTTGTTGCTACAAGTTATTATTTCTTTCTTACTTTAGGTCCCCTGATACACACGGGACGATAATTGTTTTCTTTAGTTCTATTATACACTTATAGTATGGCTGTATTATGATGGTCCTGCGTGACCTACTGTTGGGCAATAGCCCTCACCCTGTTTTCTAATGTCTTTTTCTGTAAAATGTCATTTGGAAAAGGAAAATGAATAAAATCAGATTACACATAAAGTCCCAGTTAAATAACCATAACTCCTAGCATTGCTCTGCCTCTCCCTTCACTTACCTCTCGTCATGTAGCAGACATCACCACAGCTTCTTCCCCCAGGACTTCACCTCTTCACTGCCCTCCTCTCCTGCACTGGTCACATGATGGTGACATCATCGCAGGTCTTTCTCAACCACTGCCTGTTTTACTGGTCACATGACCTGTAATGTCCTGAGGAGGGCAATACAGTTGTATCTAGCTGGCAGGCAGGACATTCGGGCCTGGGACAAAACATCAAGGGCCCAGGCCCCGAATGTTTTAACCTAGCAACGCCCTTGAGTATCAGACCCTTTACTCAGGACTTAGTTGAAGTACCCTTGGCAGCATTTACAGTCTCCAGTCTTCTTAGGTATGATGCCACAAGGTTTACACACCTGAATTGGGAATTATCTGACAGATTTTCTGACCAATAATTGGTCAGATGGCCAATTACACACACAGATCTTTTGTTATACACACACCAACTATTGGTCTGATTGACAGATATTGGTCAGATAATCTGTTGGTGTAATACAGGCCTTCAAATCAGGGCTCTGGCTGGGCCACTCAAGGACATTCACAGAGCTGTCCCTAAGCCACTCTTGTGTTGTCTTGGCTGTGTGCTTAGGGTCATTGTCTTGGAAGGTGAACCTTCATCCCAGCCTGAGGTCCAGAGCACTCTGGATCAGGTTTTCATTAAAAATATCTCTGTACTTTGCTACATTCAGCTTTCCCTCAATCCTAACCAGTTTCTCTGTTGCAGCTGTTGGAAAGCACCCGAACAGCATGATGCTGTAGGAATGCTATTGGGCGCGTGAGAAAAAAAATGCCTGGTTTCCTCCAGATATGACCTTTTGAATTGAGACCAAAAAGTTCAATCTTGGTTTCATCAGATGAAAGAATCTTGTTTCTCAATCTGAAAGGCCTTGTTTTGCAAACTCCAGGTAGGCTTTTATGTGTCTTGTACTGAGAAGCTTATTTCTGACCACTCTGCCATAAAGCCCATATTAGTGTGTTGCAGTGATGGTTGACCTTCTGGAAGTTTCTCCTAACTACACCTTTGGAGGTCAGTCAGAGTGGGTTCTTGGTCACCTCTCTTACCAAGGCTCTGTATTCAGCCACCAATGTACATGAGAGAAGTCTCTGAGTGTGAGTGGCAATTTCTTGTACAAGCAATGGAAGATAGGGATATGCCCCCAATGTCTGATACTTAGAACGGAGCCTGCGGTCGCCCTCCATTCATTTCTATCGGACTGCCAAAAATAGCTGAGCGGTGCGCTCGACTATTTTCTGAAGCCCTGTTGAAATGAATGGGAAGTTCAATGCACAAGTGTGGCCACCACTCCATTAATTTTTATGTGGCTCATGGAAATAGCCGAGCCAGCGATCAGCTATTTTCAGTGCTCCCATAAAAATGAATGGAGGGCGGCTACTTAAGTGCAGTGTACTTTGTGGGCTCCACTCTAAGTATAGATGCAAATCCTAGGGGCCCACACCTATCAGACATTGGGGGCATATCCCTTTAGGTCCCAATGCGAATCTTCATCCTCCAACCAATTATCTATCATTTATCCCTTTAATTCCCAATGTGAATCTTCAGTCTCCAAACAATTATCCATCATTTATGTTATTGACCCCTTGGACCTCACCCCCATCATGCTTAAGAGCCCAGACATGAATACAAACACTTTACTCTCTCTAGGTACACCAATAGCCTGTATTATGTAAGAATTAGGAGTTAGTTTGGTGTAACTATAGCTGCTGAAGCCTTCTCTTCTTAGGTGGAACTCTGGGCTGTGTTAAAAATGAGACTTGGAATTTGTAGAGCCCTGGCCTCCTCAACCTGTCTCTGGGATGTATCCATCTGTGAAATAAAAAAAATAATAGTTTTGCTGCGTTGATCAACTCAGCTTCTACAGTGCAGTATGGAGTTAGAATTAATGCATTAGAAAAAAGAATTACAAAGTGTTTTATGTGTTAGAGTAACAAGATTTTCTAATTTGGTGTAGATTCAACCGTATTGAAGTGGTTACAGATTCAAAGCAATACATAAAATGCTAGTACAAACAGATGATGATGTCTAATTTATGTAAAGTTAATTTTTTGGACAATAAAAGTTATTTTGTAACAATTGTTTTACAAAAACACAGATAATTAAATTTTAAGAGATTTAAAAGGGCTTTCCAGGACTTTTTTTCTTTTACTGAGGACCTACCCTCTGGATAGGTCATCATAATCTGATCAATGGAGGTCTCTGTTTGAGAAGGCACTGCATCTGGTAGTAGTGCCGCGGCCTTCTCTCAGCTCACCAAACATAGCGCCGTACATTGTATAGCAGCTGTGCTTGGTATTGCAGCTCAGCCCCATTCATTTCAAGGGTTCTGAGCTGCACCTAGATCATGTGACCGGTGAACGTGACGTCACATGGCCTAGGAAAAACTGGGGAAGGCTGTAGCGCCACTGCGATCACCGGTGTCTTCTCAAACAGCTGATTGGCAGGGCTCCCGGTGTTGGAGCCTGACCAATCAGATACTGATGACTTATCGAGAGCATAGGTCATCAGTAAAAAAAAAAAGGCTCAGAAAACTCCTTTAAGCTAAACTTGTAGATGTGCTTCGAACATACCAGATACAGCCATGGGCAGATTTGTCATTTCTGGGGCCAAGAGCAAAGTTATATTTTGGGGTTCCATCCCACTGCTAATCTCTGCCCTTTTTGGCATGCTGAGACCCGCTTTCAGCTTAGCAGTGAAGCCTAGACTCTTGCTTACTTGTTAAAAAAATTTCAGCTAACAGCTTGTGGCCAGCTGGGGGCCCCCTGATCTCTGGGGCACCAAACATTTGCTTGGTGGTTAAGTTCAGCCCTGGTACAGCCACATGTCTGATGTGCCATTTTTCCTGGATGAACACTGGAGGGACTTCGCCTCTTGTGGCAGAATGTTGCTGCTTTTTCCTGCTGATCATTGGGGTTCTGGAGGTCATTCTAAGGATAGGTTATCAATTTGTCTCAAGCCCATCTACAATCATTGCTATAAAAGGTCATGTACATATTGAAATTCCAAAAACAGTGACAAATTAAGGACTAGTTCACATCTGCATTGCAGACTCCATTTGGATCCTCCATTGCATATTCCATCAAAAACAGCAGAGAGTAAAGTCCTACATGCAGGACTCTTTTCTCTACTAAAAAAGCAGGCTTCCGAACGGATACTGAACAGACCCTGTTATAGTTTTGACGGGTCTGTTATGTGCGGAATCCGGTAATTTTATTATTTTTGTTGATTGGCCCCTAAAACAGAGCAATACAATGGAAACAATGCTGATGTGAACTCAGCCTGGCTTTAAATTTAATTTGTACTGGTTTTGTGTTCATACAGTACTATGCAAAAGTTTTAGGCAAGTGTGGAAAAAATTCTGCAAAGTAAGAATTCTTTTAAAAATAGAAGTGTTAAAGGGGTTGTGTGATCCCAAACATTGGTTGCATATCAATAGGATATACCACCAATGTCTGATAGCTCTAGGTGCCACCTCTGGGACCTGCAGCTATCTCTTGAATGAGGCTCTTTGGCATAAAATACAAGTACATTTTTCACAAAAACTGAGGCACATAGAAAGAAAAGACAAACACTGTTAGCTTCAGCTGACATTAGCATATGTCTAAAGCCAGCCAGTTTAATAACGATGTTCCTGATGACAGAAGCTCTTTAACTTTTTATCATCCACCTCAATATATTTCTGAACAATTTTTGCAGTGTGGCAGGATGCATTATCTTGATGATCAAGGCTAATGCTGATACTGAATACCATTGCCATGAAGTGATGCACTTGGCCTACAAAAATGTTTTGATAGATGGTATGTCTCAAAGTAACATTCTCATGAACCATAGCAAGTGATCTGTGCTACAGTAAATCTTCTGTGGAACTGGACCAGACAGGCTATTCTTCACTCCCCATGTTCATCAGTAATCCCTGGGCACCCATGACCATGCCACCGATTGTCCTTCCTTGGACCACTTTTTGTAGGTACTAACCACAACATAACAGTAACACCCCCCTGCCGTTATGGAGATGCACTGATCTCGCTGCCTAATTAGCAGTTTTCACCATGCTAAACTATTGTCAGCACTAGGTGGGGGCTGGAGAGAACAGGACAAACATACCTTTTGTGGAGCTTTTCTAATCAGGAACATAAAGTTGTATTCTGTCAAATTCTGCTTTAAGTGTTCATGACAAAAAGATCAAGGTGTTCACTTCCCCAGATCTCAATCTGATTAAGCATGGCCAAAAGTGCTGACTGACTCCATTTAAAGTGGCCCTGAAAGAAAAACCAAAAGTGGTCAGATATTGTAGGTGGGTCCAACACAAGTAGGCAGGGTCTACAATATCATAGTGCAGCACAAAATACAGCTCCAGCAGAACCAAATACCACAGTACAGCACAAATTACTGCCCAGCAGCAACAAACAGCAGCACAAAATACTTCTTTGAAGAGAAAGAAGCTGCCTCTTTTTGTTAATCTGCGCCACCCGCCACGTTCTGTTCTCTTCCAGTTGTCTTACTCTAATTAAGGTATGGAGGGGGGCTGAGGAGGTGAGATGCGGTCAACAGCACCAAGCCTGCCCTATCAACAGCATGCTGCCTGGTCTTTCAGTGCTACCAAACATACAGTGGAATGAACATCTGGTGAGTTCTCCTCTGATTTTAAATGTTCTCTTTCCTCATCGTCTCTGTTTGGTCTTGGCCGGTATGAAAACTTCTTTCAGCCACATCTCGTTTCTGGAGAATTTCCCACACATCTTAGTTTGCTCACTTTTCCATCATCCTTCCCACCTTGTCAACAGAAATTCCCTATCCTGGTACTTCAAAAGTGTCATCCTACTGCTACATCAATACTGCAAAAAAAATAAAAAAATAGAGCCATACAGATAGTCTCCCCAAAAATACTGGTACCATACAAGAATAATTGTGCCAAGCAGAGTGTCCTCGACAGTTATAGCGCTCCCTTATAGTGCCTCTCGTAGTATTAATGCCCCCCATTAGAGGACTCGGTAGTTATATGCCCTCCAGGGTAGCCACAGTAGAATTAAATTCCCTACAGTGTCACAAGTAGTCATAAAGCCAAACATAGTACCCCCTCTAGGAATAAAGCTCCCTATAGTGACCTTAGTAGTAATAATGCTCACTATAGTGCCCCCAGTAATAGTAATGCCCTATAGCAGTGATGGCAAACCTTTTAGAGACCGAGTGCCCAAACTGCAACCCAAAACCAACCTATTTATTGTAAAGTGCCAACACGGCAATTTAAACTGAATACTACAGTCCAATATAGTATATCTTCCATGCACTTTATCATTTAGCTATAATAACCTGCCTACATTCAATGCTCTGCTTGTGCTGATCATTGTGCGCCGTGCTCTGATGAATGGCAGGAAAAGTCTAAGGCATATTGGTACACCATAGACTTTTTCCAGGGGGTGGGTGCCCACAGAGAGGGCTCTGAGTGCCGCCTCTTGCACCCATGCCATGTTCGCCACCACTGCCCTATAGTGCCCCCAGTAATGCCCCTATACTGCTCCCAATGTTAAAAATACTTTCATATCCCTTCCTTTCCTGACCTTTATCTGACCAGATCTGCCTGGAGGAGAACCTGTCGGCTGGAATATGCCCAGTTGTCTGACTCCATCAACTCTCAAACTTTGAATCGCTTTTGACCCAACAGGTCCGTCCTCTACGATGATTCTATGGGTGGCTTTGAGTGGGGTCATGGCCTTTGGATCTTGCTAGGAGACGGAGTAGAGTATGTCTGTCTCTAACTCTGACTGGCAAAAGATCTTTTTGCTGACTCACAAGATGCCAACAGCATGTGCTACCCAGGAGACTTTACACTGAATTTACCCTACGTGTCAGGCATACGTTGGCGTTTCAACAAGGAAGTCAGTAGCATGCTTCACTTTGGTGGTCTTGTAACATTATCCACCTTACTGGTAGGCCATCTTTGATATTTACTATCAGGTATTTGGGAAACAAGTGTCTCTCTCTCCACAGTTGACTCTTCTTATGCTCCTTCGAGATTCAATATCAGCATTCAAAAAGGGCCTGCTGCACTATTTTCTCTTGGCAGCACGCACTGTACGGTATTGGAAATCACCTACTCCTCCTTCTATTAGCGAGTGGATTCAGAGATGGGCTTGCTGTAGTGTATGTAGACTTTAATGGCCAAGGATAAACACACTTCAGATAAAGTGTTACT
This sequence comes from Bufo bufo, assembly GCF_905171765.1. Taxonomy (NCBI): domain Eukaryota; kingdom Metazoa; phylum Chordata; class Amphibia; order Anura; family Bufonidae; genus Bufo; species Bufo bufo. The sequence continues at coordinate 584,718,189 of NC_053391.1, forward strand.
CACTTTGGCCCCCCTGGGGGTCACCTTTAAAGGGAGTCCCAATTTTGTCACTTGGCTTGAAGGTTAATAATTTGCTAGGGACTGGAGTGGCTACAAGTAGATTCTCCTCCCATACAGCCTCCTCTTCCCCACCCCCTTTCCCCCTCCTGTTTTTTTCCCTCTTCTTCAACCTTACTTTCCTTCCTCTCTTATCTATTTGGACCAGTAGTGGCTTGCTTTGTATTCTTCTTCCTTTTTTAAATATAAATCCAGACAGCTACTTTGGTTGTTCTGCTTGACCTTCCTGGCTAGATTAGCTCATTGTGATGGAGACTTGAGATTGTTTCACTGAAATTCTCTCTATGGATATTGTCACTGGACTAATTGTACCTCTCACAATGTTTCACTTTTTCTGTATTTTCTATTGAAATTTTATTAAAAATTAGATTGTTGAAAAAATAAAATAAAAAACAATGCAACCTTATTGTTTCTCCAGTGAGAATGTGGCAGAGGAAAACAGGCGGTCATAATGACATTACTTTGTCACCTGCATCACAGGGTGCTCTGTTCACACAACTATCTCATAGGTTTCAGGTCTAGTGGCTTGTAGCCTATGAGGGTGAAGGGTAGGGAGCCAACCTTAGTAAAGCCATACAGTAGTATTCAGTCAGCCCTGGCCACTACCCGGGTACATAAGTACCTGACATTCCCAGTGGAGTTTCCTGGTACATTCTATGGCCACTCCACCCCAGATCACAGGTTATCCCTTCTCAAAGTTGCACAGATCCTTAGTTTTGTCCATGCTTCCTGTTTCCAAGAAATCAACTTCAAGAACTGACTGTTCACTTGCTGCCTAAGGGTGCTGCCACACATTCAGTTTTTTTATACAGTTTTTGAAACCAAAACCAAGAGTGGATTGAAAAAAGTGGATTGGAGAGGTTGTATCTTCTCTTAATAATTTTTCTTTCCTGTTATGATCCACACCTGATTTTGGCTTTAAAAACTGTATCAGAAAAATGAAACGTTTGGTAGCACCCATGGACACTTGTTTATCTCAATAGTAACCATTTTGCAAATGGTTTCACAGAACTAGGCATCAGGTGCATTCTACACAGACAATCCCATGGAAGGACTGGCCATAGACCATACTGGGAAATTTCCCAGTGGGTCAATGCCAAAGCTCTTCTCATGGCCACTAGCCAGGAACATAAAGATCTGATGCTCTCAGCATAAGTTAATGTAGGAGCATCAGGAATTTATGCTCCTGGCCAACGGCCTTCCATAAGACGATGATACAATTTCATACTGTGGCAGCATTTTGTGCGGCACTGTGGTATTCGGTTCTGCTGAGGCAGAATTCTGAGCTGCACTGATATTTGATTCTGTTGGGGTGGTATTTTGCACTGCACTACAGTATTGCTGGCCTACTTCAGTTGTCCTTGCCCTGCCTACCATCAGTTTGGATGGCACCTTCAATATGGGTCCACTTTTATTTGTTTTTCCAGAGCCACTTTAAGTTCCCAGTCCACCACTGGACAACCCCTTCCTGTACTGAATTTGCCACTGTAGTCAATGGCCATGGGTCTGACTTCTAAGGCCTCTTTCACACGGGCGTCACGGATTTTGTCCGGATGCATTGCGGTAAACCCGCGCGAGTAGGCACGCAATTTCAGCCAGTTCTGCGATTGCGATCCGTTGCTCAGTTTTTTCCACGCGAGTGCAATTCGTTTTGCACGTGTGTGATAAAAAACTGAATGTGGTACCCAGACCTGAACCCAGACTTCTTCACTGAAGTTCGGGTTTGGTGTTCTGTAGATTTTATTATTTTCCCTTCTAGCATGGCGATTTTCACGCAGCCCCCTTTGTTTCTATGGGGCCTGCGTTGCGTGAAAAACGCAGAATATAGAACCTGCTGCATGAAAAACAACGCTTATGTGCACAGCCCTATTGAAATAAATGGGTCAGGATTCAGTGCGGGTGCAGTGCGTTCACGTCACGCATTGCACCAGCGCGGAATACTCACCCGTGTGAAAGGGTCCTAAAACCCCTTGTAATTGGCTGTCCGTTCCAGGGGAAATTTCAGCTGCTGCAGGGGAATTGTAGTTGTACATGGTTGGCTTCCTTTTTGCCATAGTGAGAGCTGCTGATACCTACCAGCTTTCTGCCCTGTCTGGTGTACAGGGCCTTGAGAGAAAGTTTAGGTATGGGGCAGATGCTAGTTGGGGGTCTTATGTGTGAGACACCAAATCTTTTATGCAACAATTCATATATATATACATCTGTTTTTTGTAGACTTATTGGAACTTGCATCTGAATCAATCCTAAGGCAGCGTGTAGTCAGTGCACTCCACACTACAGCTTATAGTCAGTGGATGTAATTACAGGGCAGTACTGGGTAACATGGAGATATTTTATAGCCATGATGATGATGACATGATATTGAGTCAGTGCTAGTTAATAAATTGCTATAAGTTTATCAAAGGTTCTCTAGGTTTATTGTGGTGTCTACAACATTTAAGCATGCTGGTATACTCCAGTGCTGAATAAATGACCTTGAAAGTCTGTACAGAAGGACAACCCCCATCCTGCATGTAGTCACTGCTGTGATTTCTTATGGAGAAGCATGCCCGTGGAATGATATCATGAACAGAAGCAATTCTTCCATATGTTATTTCTATTATGGGCGTCTATAAGATTACATAATCTTTGACACAACCATTCCTAATCACAACCTGTGAAGAAACGCATTTTTATACGTTTCTGCTCAAATACAATTTTTTTTTTTAAAAAGACTATAAAATTCAGAACCACAAAGTCCAACAGACATGGTGAGAATGAACCAAAACCAGCGATGCTAAGATCCATCTCCCCCAAGCCATGTTGTAGCTGACTAAAGCCAATCAGAAGCTGGAGTGTGGCGTCCAAAGACGGGCTGTTCATTTGCAGTGCTGGGCGTGATTTATCTGTAGGATATAGGCAGAGGAGAGAGGATGATGAGGGCCATTAAAATGTAGGGCGATGCTTTTTATGATTGAAGTCTGTATTACAGCGGCCATAAAGCAAGGCAGCGAGCGACCATTAACATTTCCATCATCAGATCTCGCAGCCTGTCACAGGCGCATAACTCATCTTTACTGCGCCGCTCTATACGCCGGGCCTGATACAATGTCTGAAGAGATACGCAGCATTCATAGAAAGGTGGGGGGAAGAGCTTGCTCGGGATGTAATGTCCTTCACGGAATTATTCCCCTAGTCTAACCAAACCCTCTTCCCTGCCCCCCTCCCCTCCTCAGCCACACACTCTGCTGTCAGACACATGGGGATGATCTCGAGCGGTCCTCCACTGAGTACCACAGCTCACTATACAGACAGCCTCTGCCACAGCGCATCGCTTTTCCTATTACATCCATTATGCACTATCAATCCCTCAGTCGGTAGAAATTCGGCTGGTCTTGTGGTCACCAGCCGCATGCCGGGCAATCAATGGCTACTTGCCGTTCCTGCAAACGTCACCGCTGAAGCCAATTGATTGGCCTACAGCATGACTGGAATGTGTTAAAATAAAGTATAAAAGCCACTTACCTTTTTGCAAACAGTTCTGCTCCTTTGCTGAGGGTCTCTTGTGGACCAGAAGAGGGACGTCCAGTCCATTGTTATGTGCTCCACTTAGTGTTGATGCGTCCCTGAGCACCATTTGACCACTGAGCCTCTGTCACAATTTTGGGTTAGCTTTGTACACCACAACAGAAAAAAAGAAAATAAAAGTGGAACACAGAAACACCGAACCAGTTAGAGACACGCGTGTACTACCACCATAGGGCACCTGCTGGTGCCCATTATCCAATTCAATAGGTAGTGACCTGTTAAGAATAAAATGGTGTACTCAAACCCCCAGCATCTGCCTTAAATCTGCTACTGGGCTGGAATCACACAATACGTTTTGAGAGAGACGCTGGATTCACACACAGCACGTTACTGTAATTTCCAGGATGTTTTCATTGGAATTTTTCCCTCCAAGTCTGTATACACAATGTTTTCGTTTTGGACATTCTTTGCTGCATTTTTTAAGTCAGTGGCTTATTTTCAAAATGCAGCATGCTCTGGGGATGGGGGCTTTATACCCACAAACTTCTTTTTAGAGAGCTAGACAACGACACACGTACAAAATAAAAAAATGCCACCAAAATCCTTGTAAAAAAACAAACAAACCAAAATGCTAAATATACATGAGGCTTTTATACAAGCATTTAAAAACAGAAAAAACATAAAGGTAAAGGAACTCCAATTCTAGCATTTTGGCAACTTAACAGAAGAGGATTTACTATTGTATTAAAGGGTCTCAATATTTTCAACATTGATGGCATAGCTTTAGGATTGATGTGGGTGTCAGTGTTAGGCCTCATGCACACGACCGTTGTTGGCCAGTGCTCGCAAACAGCGGGTCCGCAATATACAGGCCCCGGCTGTGTGCACACCGCATCACGGATGCGGACGTATTCACTTGAATGGGTTCGCAATCCGTAAGGTGTGATGCGGAACGGAGGCACAGAACCCCACGGGAGCACTATGGAGTGCTTCAGTGAGTTTTCTGTCCGTGCCTCTGCAACGCAAGTGCAAACCGTCAGATGTGGATCGCGGTCCGCAGCACGGGCATAGGCCGTGTACATGGGGCCTTAGGGTCTGGCCACATGTTCAGTTTTCTTGACGCAATTTTGGAAGCCAAACCCGGAGTGGAGAAGTCATATCTGTCCTTAATAATATTTTCTCTCCTTTTATGATCCACTCCTGATTTTGGCTTCCCAAACTGCATCAAGCCTGAACCATACTTGCCAACAGTCCCAAATTTGCAGGGACTGTCCCTAATATTCAGAGACAATCCCTACAAATATGGCCTGAACCATAGTTGCCAACAGTCCTGAATTTGCAGGGACTATCCCTAATTTTCAGAGATAATCCCTACAAATTCAGGTTGTCAACTGAAAAAAGGCAGGGCTTATGTATGCCACACCCATAAATGGGCCTTCCCAATTGATTTGGGGGTTTTCCCAACGGCAGGGTCTATTTGTCCCTAATTTACCAGCTGCAACTTTGGTAAGTACACCAAACATGTGATTGTATGCTTAGGGTACGACCACACAGTACGGTCGTGGGGGGTTCAGAAAGCGGCCGTGCTGCAGCCAATTAGGACGCAGGTGCCTCCTATTTAACTAAGGCAACACTGCATAGCTGGTCTGCATTGTTAATGACCATGTTGCGCCTTAAATACCATGCAGCCTTTAAAAATGCAAAACGGCTATACAGTGCAGCCTTGTAAGAGGCAGCTCTGGCCTAACTGGCCATGTGGTACTCGACCACAGCACAGCCCCCTCCCGAACGGCTCACAGCCACGCTGTGTGGTCGTACCCTAAGGATTCCCAACAATCACAATGGAGCCAAGCTGTGATAACAGACACAGCACACAGACAAGAGTGGTCGTAAACCACGATCAATTATCATGGACCTTTCATTGTTAGAATCATCAGAACTGAAAAAGTTCAATAATAATAATACATCTATATTTACAGTGGATATTAAAAGTCTACACACCCGTGTTTAAATTTCAGGTTTCTGTGATGTAAAAAAATGAGACAAAGATAAATCATTTCAGAACTTTTTCCACCTTTAATGTGACCTATAAACTTTTCCCATTGAATTTAAAAACAAACTGAAATCTTTTAGGTAGAGGGAAGAAAAAATATAAAAATAAAATAATATGGTTGCATAAGTGTGCACACCCTTAAACTAATACTTTGTTGAAGCACCTTTTGATTTTATTACAGCACTCAGTTATTTTGGGTATGAGTCTATCAGCATGGCACATTTTGACTTGGCAAGATTTGCCCACTCTTCTTTGCAAAAACACTCCAAATCTGTCAGATTGCGAGGGCATCTCTTGTGCACAGCCCTCTTCAGATCACCCCACAGATTTTCAATCAGATTCAGGTCTAGGCTCTGGCTGGGCCATTCCAAAACTTTAATCTTCTTCTGGTGAAGCCATTCCTTTGTTGATTTGGATGTATGCTTTGGCTTGTTGTCATGCTGAAAGATGAAGTTCCTCTTCATGTTCAGCTTTCTAGCAGGAGCCTGAAGGTTTTGTGCCAATATTGACTGGTATTTGGAACTGTTCATAATTCCCTCTAGCTTAACTAAGGCCCCAGTTCCAGCTGAAGAAAAACAGCCCCAAAGCTGTTCAACCTTGGTTTCATCAGACCATAACACCTTTTCCCACATGCTTTTGGGAGACTTCAAATGTGTTTTTGCTAAATGTAGCCTGGCTTGGATGTTTTTCTTCGTAAGAAAAGGCTTTCGTCTTGCCACTCTACCCCATAGCCCAGACATATGAAGAATACGGGAGATTGTTGTCACATGGACCACACAGCCAGTACTTGCCAGATAATACTGCAGCTCCTTTAATGTTGCTGTAGGCCTCTTGGTAGCCTCCCAGACCAGTTTTCTTCTCGTCTTTTCATCAATTTTGGAGGGACGTCCAGTTCTTGGTAATGTCACTGTTGTGCCATATTTTCTCCACTTAATGATGACTGTCTTCACTGTGTTCCATGGTATATTTAATGCCTTGGAAATTATTTTGTACCCTTCTCCTGACTGATACCTTTTAACAATGAGATCCCTCTGATGCTTTGGAAGCTCTCTGTGGACCATGGCTTTTGCTGTGGGATGCGACAAAGAAAATTTCAGGAAAGACCAGCTAGAGCAGCTGAACTTTATTTGGGGTTAATCAGAGGCACTTTAAACGATGGCAGGTGTATGCTGACTCCTATTTAACATGATTTTGAATGTGATTGCTTAATTCTGAACACAGTTACATCCCCAGTTATAAGAGGGTGTGCACACTTATGCAACCACATTATTTTAGTTTTCTTTTGTTTTCTTCCCTCCACCTAAAAGATTTCAGTTTGTTTTTCAATTGAGTGGTACAGTTTATAGTTCACATTAAAGGCGGAAAAAGTTCTGAAATGATTTACCTTTGTCTCATGTTTTTACATCACAGTAACCTGACATTTTAACAGGGGTGTGTAGACTTTTTATATCCACTGTATATGGCACTAAAATATTCCTCAGCACTTTACATGAGGGGAAGGAAGAAAGAAGTAAAACGACAAGTTATCAAAGCAAATAAAACAATAATGAGATAAGGAGAGAGTTCCCTGCCCGTAAACGCTTACAAGTGAATGGGGCTGAGCATAAGGGCCCATTGACATGACTGTAGGCGGTCCGGACCGCAAACACTTGAATGGGTCCACAATCCGCACGAAACGGCATGGTGCGGAACAAAGTCACGGATTGGAAGCCCACAGAAGCACTATGAAACGCTTCCATGGGCTTTCGGATCCGTGCCTCCGCACCGCAAAAGATAGGACATGTTCTATTGTTGCTGTATATTGTGGATTGACGGTCCATGCCGAAATACGGGATTCACATTCGCATTCATGCATTGCGGACCGCATGTTGTGGTCTGCAGCACGGGGCACACACAGTTGTGTGAAAGAGCCCTAAGAAACATAGGTTTTTAATGCTATTTTTGTGCACTTTAACATTTTAGTGGAGTTTTTTGGGCCTGTGGTTTTGGCGGTAAAAACCCAAGCTCCAGATGTTAGCTGAAGGTTTATGGGAAATATAAAACACAGTACACACAAGGGTTTTGTTGCTACTGGTGTTTTTGTTAATTAGGTTGGTGTATTTGGGTCTCTGGCATATTTTTTTTAAAGGCAGTATGTTGAAGCTTTTGGCTTTTTTTTCTGGTGATCTTTCTCTATAGGAAATCAAAAACAACCACACAGTGGTTTAGAAAAAAAGTGCCACAATAAATGATATAAAAACGCATGCGGTAAAAAAAGACTGCAAGCAGTTTCTATGGTGTTTTTAGAGTGAACAAAAAATGCCAGAGTAAAATTATCAGAATCTGCCACAGTTGTTCACTTTGAATGCTGTGAACTCACTCACGTCTTAGGTTCATTGAATGGGAATAAACTGAGAGTGGACAACCGTCGCGCTTCAGGACATTCGCCAAGAAGGGACATTTCTCTTCTTGGTGCGGTTGTGGCTTGAAACCGCTGGCCTGTGAACTGCAGCACTGCCTCCCATTGAAAACAATGGGAGACAGACACCATGGGCCAGATTTATCATTAGCTCAGGTCAGAATAATGGAGTGAAAAAGTCCCAAAAAAAGTCCCAAACGCTAAAACTGCGCACAAATTTGCGACTTTTTTCTGCTCTGCACTATGCTCGCCAGTTTTCTGAAAGTGGGCGTGTTTTCTTATGTAAATGAATCTCTAGACAGATTTACTATTGGGACTATTTAAAAAGTCGCAATTTCACTCCAGTGAGGACCATGCTTATCTTATGAGACTTTTTAATAGAACATGCGACTTTTTCATAAAAACGTGCGACTTTTTCATAAAGATGTGCGACTTTTGTAAAGCTGCTTACTGACAGATAAACTGCTACAGTCAAACCACATTTATTACAGTCTTAAAGGGCCGATCATAAATCTGACTTTAGCCATATGTGAAAGTGGAGTGAGCTGTCAGAGTCATGATAAATCTGGCCCTATGCGTCTGCTGCTGGAGGTATGGCATGGTGTCTGTGCCAAAAATCTGGTGGTAAATTCGAACATGTGAACAAGCCCCTAGACCTCTTACTTCGCGTCAGTTGTGGTGCAATTTCTGCCTGTGTTTTTCTAGGCCAAAACTAGGCCTTGATCCCAAATAAGAAGGATTTTCTTTACACGCATCCCCTCTGTGTTATCCATTCTTAAACCCTTCACCTACAATCAGACTGGGGGCTGTTTCATGGATGCGGATGTACTTACACGTTTGCTTGCTAACTTCCTAAGAAGCGGAGTACTTTAATGGGGTATTTAAAGGGGTATTCCAGGATTTTATAATTGATAGCCTATCAGGATAGCCCTCCAATATCTGATCGGCAGGGGTTCAACACCCTGCACCCCTGCCGATCAGATGTTCTGCAGTAGCAGCTGAACTTAACAGCTGCGGATGGAGCTGGTTACTGCGGCGCAGCTCCCATTAAAGTGAATGTAACTAGCGCTGCGGTATCAGCTCAGTCCTCTACACAATTGATGAGATGTGTAGTTTTGGTGTTACACAGGAATAGCTGATCGGTAGTGGATGCAAGATGTGGGACCCACACTAAGGGCTCATACACATGGCCGTTGCCTGGCTTTGCCCATATTGAGGCTCGCAAACAGCGGGTCCGCAATATACAGTCACCGGCCGTGTGCACCCTACATCACAGATGTGGTCCCATTCACTTGAAAAGGCTTGGACTGCTGCACTACGGAGTGCCTCCACACCGCAAAAAAATTGTGCATGGACTACTTTTTTGCGGTGCGAACCGTTGGATGCGGATTGTGGACCCCAATGAAGTGAATTGGTCCTGCATCCACATACGGTGGGCCATACAGTCTGTGTCTGTCCATTGGGGCCTGCAATTTGTGGTCCACAGCACGGTCCCGGTTGGCACACGTTCGTGTGCATGAGCCCTAATCCACAGGATAGACCATCGATATCACAATCCTGGAATATCCCTTTAAAATGCTACAAGTCCTCATAGTAAATTGATGGAATCAAGAAACTAGGGCAGAGTGAAGCAGTTGCTTACAGCAACTAATCAAATTTCATCTCTCATTTTTTCACAAGTCTTGAAAATGAAAGGAGCAATCTGATTGGTTGCTTTAAGCACTTTGATAAATCTCCCCAATTGTGTTTGATATGAAGATTTAACTGCTTTATTGCCGGCAGATTTTTCCTCTGATGACACACGTGTACTTACTCCTGTCTGCATGCATTCTTTGGTGTCGCTGCGGTGGGCACACCAATCTATTACAATATGCGTGCTGACAGTTTCCCTTTTGTTCCTGGGACAGAACCTCTAATTAGAGATTCCAAAAGCAGAGACTCCCTTTACAATTTCCGTCCCTCGCAATATTTATACCTTTCGACTCCTTCTAGTTACATATGCACAAACTAGTCAATTTGTCTTAGGCAAAGTGCAATGTCAGTGCTGGTTAGAAACCGAGAATTACAGCCTCGGTGGGCGCTGGGGTCCCAGGGGTGGTATTAGGAGCCTGAAATGGCGCTCCATGTCCTATTCCTTATTACGGCTCTGTGATATGGTAATATTTATTAGATATTTATTAAGGAGATCCTAAGGTATACCGCTGGTTCATTACTTTGAAATATTGGCTTACGCGCTCTTGAACAATATCCCTAACGAATACAATGTGATGTGCTCCCATAAAAATCATTCAAGTGTGAACACCCCAACCCCCTGACACACAATGTGCAGCCAAACACGCACCGATCCCCAACCATTCCTTCACACACAGATGCAGCTTTATGTCTTTGGTCCCACACTCCCATTGCATGTACAGAATTTATCTGGTATAACAGTATCTGCTAAAGGTTTGTGTTCTTCTGTGATCCAAGGAATGTACGCAGCTGTACCGCAGGCACTGGCGTATCCAAACCTAGGCTACAGTGACCACCTGGCATTGCATTACGCATGGCCACTTAGACAATCCTGCTTTTATATCCTCTACTAAAATACTTCGGGGAAGCCGGCTCCTCCAGTATTCTTGTGTAACTGATCTGAAGCTGGAAATGTCCCATGTAATGTGGCCCTTGTAAGATCTGCTGCAGCTGATGTCTGAAGAAAAAATTCACGTAGAACTATGTATTCTTCTTATGTATTATCACAGAACATTTCATTCATCGTTCATTACTGTGTTAAAGGGGTATTTGGGAAGTCATTTTAAAGGGCATCTGTCAGAAGATTTGTACCAATCAAACTGGCTGAGCTGTTACATGTGCGCTTGGCAGCTGAAGGCATCTGTGTTGGTTCCATGTTCATATGTGCCTGCATTGCTGAGAATAATGATATTTTAATGTGTGCAAATGAGACCCTAGGAGCAACAAGGGCGTTGCCTTTACACCTAGAGGCTCAGCTCTCTCTTCATCTGCTGCACCCTCTGCACTTTGGTTGACAAGACCAGGCAGCGTAAACGTGATCACACCTGGCTCTGTCAACCAAAGTGAAGAGGGTGCGGCAGTTGCAGAGAGAGCAGAGCTTCTAGGTGTAAAGGCAACGCCCCATTGGTCCTAGATGCTCATTTGCATATATGAAAACTTCATTTTTCTTTGCAATCCAAGCGCATATGAACATGGGACCAACACAGATAACTTCAGCTGCCAAGCGCACATGTAACAGGTCAGCCAGTTCCATAGGTACAAATCTGCTGACAGATGCCCTTTAACTGAAATCTACGGTAGGTTGGAGTGAGGTAAAATAGCAAACAATCTTTACTCACCTTACCAATCGCCACTGCTGCTGTTCGGCCACTGCACCGGTCCCCACTCCTCTCCACTTCTTGGTCTTGGGCTCAACATGCCAGAAAAGGCTTGGACCGCTCACTTAGCCAATCACTGGCTGAGGTCAGTCACCAATGTGGCCAATGATTGGCTGAGCGCACAGTCCAAGTGATTTCTGGTGTGTCGAGCCAAAGACCAGGATGTGGAGAAGTGCAGAGACCAGAGCGGTGGCCAAACAGCAGTGTCGAAGAATCCATAAGGTAAATAAAGATTGCTATCTTACCTCATCCCGACCCAGTTTTTTATTAAAATGACTCCCTTGGAATACCCCTTTGATTGTATACTGTGATCAGTTCACTTTATCCAGATGTGTTCTTTTTCTAATACCCTTATCTAGGAATCGTCTTTTTTTTTCTTCTTTTGAACTTTCAAATTTCCAGTTTTCTTTGCTATATTGGGATTTATGATGGCTAAAGTTTAGTGGATGCCCATAAACTCAGTCTATTAGTTCCTTACCTTTTTAATGGTTTGGCTAGTCTAAATGAGTGTGTATGCTTTTTGGCAGCTGCTCTGTCACGGACGTTCCCGTGGCAGGTACCAGGAGATTGGAGAGACTGGCAACTCATGGGTTAAATTGACAAGTTCACTGTGGATCTTATTGTGTCTGTGTTTTGGTGAATGCCACACCTCTTGCTTTAGGTGTTGCTTGTTGGTAATTTACTTTTCCCATAAATAGCCGCTTCTCACTCTTGGAGATGCGGTTTATAGATTTTCTTCCTGTCTTCTAACTAGCTGGTCGGTTGTACTCTGTGGTGCTTCTGGAGTTGCCAGTTTTCTACTTTCAGATAAGTCTTGTCTTTTCTTATCATTTTGTGTTTGTTATATTCCCTGTTTGTATCTGGGCATGAGACAGAGACTTCCATTCGTCCATCTGGGGAGAAATGGGTTGTCTCTGGTCCTAACCTTATTCCAGGGCCTTATAGGGATATAAGGGCTTAGGTATACAGCATATGAATATTCCTACCTTCAAGGTCTATTCATATTGAAAGGGAGTTAGGGCCCGGATTATGGTTGTTTAGGAGGTGACCTGTTCCTTCCCTAGTTTCCAGACCCAATTACTGTTCCCCTTCCCTCCTGTGTTTAGTGTGGAGTTTTTCCCCCACACTGATCGTAACATTATAAACTGCCGAATAACTGTCATTTTGTTGTCTGTATCAGTTCAGCCATGGATGTTATCGCTGCACTGACCGGACAGCTACAGGGGCTGTCTCTGGAGGTGGATGACCTCCGCACGATCATCTCACAGATGCAGAGACCACTTTTGGCGGATCCTAGTAGTGGTTATGTGAACTGTCCGGAACCTAAAGTTGCTCTTTTGGATAGATTCTTGCGGGGGAGTGATAATTTTATTCGGTTCAGGGAAGCTTCCAAATGGGACTTTAAGTTGCGTCCACACTCATCTGGGGACAAGAGCCAGAGAGTGGGTGTGATTATTTAGTTGCTTAAAAGGGACGCCCAGTCTTGGGCTTTTTCTCTGCCGACCGGATCACAGTCTCTCCGATCAGTAGATGTATTTTTCGGAGCTTTGGGTCTCATCTATGATGATCCGGACTGAATCTCCCTGGCCGAGACTAAATTACGCGGCCTGCGTCTGGGAGAGTGTTCGGCTGAGATCTATTGTTTCGAATTTTCGAGGTGGGCTACGGATACTGAGTGGAATGATCCAGCTCTCCATAGCCAGTTTTGTCAGGGATTATCTGAGAGACTGAAGGACGCTTTGGCCTTTCATGAGAATCCTGAGTCTTTGGAAGCCGCTATTTCTTTGGCTGTACGTATTGATAGACGCCTGAGAGAGAGATGTAAGGGCCCGCTCTCTCAGGACGTTCTATTACATAATGTACCGTATTTCTTTCACTCTTTGGGTGAAGAGACTCCTGAGCTTATACCTGGGGATGAACCCATGCAATTAGGGGGAGTGACTCCGGAATCTGCTTGCAAAAGTAGGAGTCGCAAGCAGAGAGTATGCTTTTTCTGCGGTCAAAGGGGACATTTTGTCAATATACAGTACAGACCAAAAGTTTAGACACACCTTCTCATTTAAAGAGTTTTCTTTATTTTCATGACTATGAAGGCATCAAAACTATGAATTAACACATGTGGAATTATATACATAACAAACAAGTGTGACGCAACTGAAAATATGTCATATTCTAGGTTCTTCAAAGTAGCCACCTTTTGCTTTGATTACTGCTTTGCACACTCTTGGCATTCTCTTGATGATCCAAAAGTTTGGTGTGTCCAAACTTCTGGTCTGTACTGTATGTCCAAGCATTCAGCGGCAAAAAGAGAAACAAAAAGGGGGGTCTAAATCCCATCTGACTATCGGAGGTGTGAGTGGGGAGTCAGAGAATGCGCATTTGTCCTTACCCTCTTCCTTTGATCCCGATTTGTTTAACCAGATTATTGGTGCCAAGGTGTTCTCCAAGTTGGACTTAAGTGGGGCATATAATCTGGTTAGGATCAAGGAAGGGGATGAATGGAAGACGGCTTTTAATACTCCTACTTTGAGAACCTGGTCATGCCTTTCGGGTTGACCAATGCCCCGACGGTCTTCCAACATTTTGTGAATGACATCTTTCATCACCTTGTGAGGAGGTTTGTGATCGGGTATTTGGATGACATTCTTATTTATTCTACTGACATTGAAACACATCAGAATCATGTGAGGCAGGTTTTACAGATTCTAAGGGATAATAAATTGTTCGCAAAATTAGAGAAATGTGTTTTTGCTGTACACGAGGTGCAGTTCTTGGGCTACCTGCTATCATCTTCGGGTTTTTGAATGGATCCTGAGAAAGTCTGTGCTGTATTGGACTGGGATCGACCCGAAAATCTGAAGGCTCTTATGCGGTTTTTAGGATTCACCAACTATTACCAAAAATGTATTAAGAATTATTCGACAATATTAAAACCCTTAACGGACATGACTACGAAAGAGATGCAAGCCTTTTCTGCGATTAAGGAATGCTTCTCTTCTGCTCCCATATTGGTGCAGCCAGATGTGTCACAATTGTTTATTGTGAAAGTGGTTGCATCCGAGGTGGGTGTAGGAGCAGTTTTGTCACAGGGCCCATCACCTGGTAAATGGTGACCCGACCATGTGCAGTTTTCTCGAAAAACTATCTCCGCTGAGAAAAATTATGATGTGGGTAACAGAGAGTTGCTGGCCATTAAATTGGATTTTGAGGAATGGCGTCATTGGTTGGAAGGGGCGATTCATCTGATCACGGTATTCACTGATCACAAAAATATGGCTTATCTCGGCGAAACGACTGAACCCAAGACAAGCCAGATGGGCTTTCACCAGATTCAATTTCACTGTCACCTATCGTCCTGGGATTAAGAATGTCAAGGCAGACACCTTGTGATGTAGTTTCCTTGGAGGTGGTGATTTTGAAAACCCGAGTCCCATACTGTCTAAAGGGGTGGTGATATCTGCCCTCTACCCTGACCTTGAGGTGAAGGTGTTAGAGACTCAGGGAGACGTACTAGACTCGTGTCCCTCTGAGAAACTATTTGTGCCACCGGAATTGCGTCAAAAAGTGTTAGAGGAACATCATTGTACGGTTCTTACAGGACATCCTGGGAGTAGGTCCACTGCCAACCTCAAATCTCATAGATTCTGGTGGCCGGGGTGGCGTAAGTGTGTGAAGGACTATGTGTCAGCCTGTACTACCTGTGCACGTGCCAAGGTGACACATACTCGACCTTCTGGATCTTTAATTCCGTTACCCATTCTGTCCAGACCATGGACTCATGTATCCATGGACTTTATCACTGATCTACCTATTTCTTCAGGAAAGACAATTATTCTGGTGATAGTTGATCGCTTTAGTAAAATGGTACATTTTATTGCATTACCAGGCCTACCTAATGCTAAAACTCTTGCACAGGTATTTGTTGACAACATTGTGAAACTTCATGGCATTCCCTCTGACATGGTCTCAGATCGTGGGACTCAGTTTGTTTCCAGATTCTGGATGGCATTCTGTACTCGTCTGGGAATTCAACTGTCCTTTACTTTGGCTTTTCATCCTTAGTCGAACGGACAGACGGACCGCACTAATTAGAGTCTGGAGACTTACTTGCGATGTTTTGTATCTGAGAACCAGGAGGAGTGGTCTTCCTTTTTGTCTTTGGCAGAGTTTGCCATAAACAATCGTAGTCAGGAGTCCACTTGTGAGTCCCCGTTTTTTGGGACCTATGGATTTCACCCGCAGTTTGGGACATTTGCTGGTTCTAATACTTCTGCTATCCCTGAGAAAGAACGTTTTTCGTCATCGTGGTCATCGATATGGTGAAAAATTCTAAATAACTTTAAAAATATGGGCAACAAATATAAACGTGAGGCTGACAGGAAACGTATGAATGGTCGTGACCTAAATTTGGGTGATTCTGTGTGGCTGTCCACAAGAAACATTAAGTTGAAGGTACCTTCCTGGAAGTTGGGTCCAAGGTTTATCAGCCCATATAAGATCACGGCCATCATTATTCCTGTAGATTTTTGTCTTGAGCTTCCTCAGGCCCTGAAAATTCATAATGTGTTCCATAGGTCTTTGTTGAAATAATATGTGGAACCTTTACAGCCATCTTCCTTGCCACCCACTCCGGTCATGCTGGACGGTAATTTGAAATTCGAGATTAAGAAAATAGTTGACTATCGAGATCTCCGTGAATCCCTTCAATATCTTGTCCACTGCAAAGGTTATGGACCGGAGGAGAGGATGTGGGTGCCGGCATCCGACGTTAATACCAATCGTTTAGTGAATACCTTTCATAGATCTCACCCAGATAAGGTCAGTCCTGGGTGCCCGGAGGTCACCCGTAGAAGGGGGATACTGTCATGGACGTTCCCGTGGCAGGTACCAGGAGATCGGAGAGACTGGCAACTCGTGGGTTAAATTGACAAGTTCACTGTGGATTTTATTGTGTCTGTGAATGCCACACCTCTTGCTTCAGGTGTTGCTTGTTGGTAATTTACTTTTCCCATAAGTAGCCGCTTCTCACTCTTGGAGGTGTGGTTTATAGATTTTCTTCCTGCCTTCTAACTAGCTGGTCGGTTGTACTCTGTGGTGCTTCTGGAGTTGCCAGTTTTCTACTTTCAGATCATTCTTGTCTTTTCTTATTGTTTTGTGTTTGTTATATTTCCTGTTTGTATCTGGGCCTGAGACAGAGACTTCCATTCATCCATCTGGGGAGGAATGAGTTGTCTCTGGTCCTAACCTTATTCCAGGGCCTTATAAGGATATAAGGGCCTAGGTATACAGCATATAAATATTACTACCTTCAAGGTCTATTCATATTGATAGGTAGTTAGGGCTCGGATTAGGGTTGTTTAGGAGGTGACCTGTTCCTTCCTTAGTTTCCAGGCCCAGTTGCTGTTCCCCTTCCCTCCTGTGTTTAGTATGGAGTTTTTCCCCCACACTGATCGTGACATGCTCAGTTTCCATCAGTCTAGGGCAGGGATCAGCAACCTCCAGCTGTTCTGAAACTAAAACTCCCAGGATCCTCCTTTCACTTCTGTGGGAGTTACAAGAACAGCCAAGAAAGTGTGCATGCTGGGAGGTGTAGTTTCACAGCAGATGGAGTGCCGAAGGTTTCTGATCCCTCGTCTAGGAAATAGTGTCAAGAAGAGGCGAGGCTGACCAAAAAGAGTCAGGAAGTGCTTCAGGTTTGTGCAAATTTAACCAAAAGTGGGCAGATTCTAGGTGCTTCCTTAGCATTTCAGAGGGAGGCCTAGGGCAGGACTAAAATATTTCATTTCATTATGTTGGTAACTATTCAGCTACAATGAATGGAAGTGAAAGAGGCTGTGCCATTACTGATGTGAAAATCAGACATCACATAGGACATGACAATCTCTTTCTAACAAAGCTAGAACCAGCTATGTAACTCACATGGATCCAGAGATCTCCCCATTCATTGTTCCAATTGCTCTTATAGCTTCTTTTCAGGCTGGCAGCTCAGGGGGAGTGTCTTTCTCAGAGATGTGTCCTCTCTGCTGCAGCTCTCTTCCTATCACAGCTCAGGGGGGTGTCTTTTTTGCTGCAGCTCTCTTCCTGTCACAGCTTAAGGAGTTTGTCCTTTCTGCTGCTGCTCTCTCCCTATCACAGCTCAGGGGCAGGCTTGTCTGTTCTGCTGCAGATACATTCCTGTCACAGCTCTGGTGGTGTGTCCATTCCACTGCAGTTCTCTCCCTGTCACAGCTCAGGGAATGTGTCCTTTCTGCAGCAGCTCTCTCCCTATTACAGCTCAGGGAATGTGTCCTTTCTGCAGCAGCTCTCTCCCTATTACAGCTCAGGGAATGTGTCCTTTCTGCAGCAGCTTTCTCCCTATTACAGCTCACAGGAGGGGTGCACTTTCTGCTGCAGCTCTCTCCCTGTAACTGTTACAACTTCTAACAGGAGATACAGTTGATGGCAGTTGAAAGATGGAAGTGAGCATGTGCAATCACTTTAGTAAGTGGATGTGCACTCCACTTTACAGATTAAACACCAGAGGGCACAATTATAATGACGTAAAGTGAATGAAGTATGTTTATCAAGACTGGTATATGCCAGTCTTGATTTCTCTGCACTGGCAAGAGATGCAACTAATTTATTAAGAGACATGTCTGCCCTGCCGTGCACCGGATACTGGTCTATGCCAGTTACAGCTATAACTTATGCCACTTTCTGGTGAAAGTTACAGTAAATCCAGTGGGATGTGTGAAGCCACACCCCCTCCTGCTAAGACCTGCCCTCTTTTTTGGCACTAGAGAAATGCAGAGAAACGTAAAAAGTCGCAAATTATGGTGTATATATAGAAATTTATTTACAGATGCCTATACAGGCGTTGAACCTATCTTGACCCAGGTGAAAATTAATACTTCACTTTTATTATTACTTGAATTAAAAACTAAGTGTGAAAGTGATGCCTTTATTTTTGCTTAACGAACCAAAAAAAGAAAGAAGTTAAAAATACAGTCACCACTCCACTGTGGTGTCAGAAGTGGGTCAGTGAATCAGGGGGAGAGCAAGTGCACTAACTCTCACCCTTGTCACTTTACAGGCTGTATGCTGCCATCATACCGCTTGCAGTGTTACTGCCAAATAGACTGGGTTGTCAGTCCAACCATGTGATTGTGGGAGCGAGGATACGTCAGCCCACTGTGAAAAAAACACATCAAAGCATCCCATGTGCAATCAAATTGGCATCTATCCTACTGATAGCAAACACTGCGATCGGAATGGTCACGTTTTTGTTGCCGTGTCTAACTGCTTAGGTGAACCTAGCATTGATAATGATGTTCCTAGCATCCCCCCTGATGTTCAGTTTTTACAAAGGAAAATGAAGGAAAAGGACCTCAGTTAGGAAAGAAGACTAATGAATCTTTTGATGCATGTGTCTTTACGGAGGAAGAGGTTCTAAGGCTACTTTCACACTAGCGTTCGGAGCGGGTCCGTCTGATGTTTCATCAGACGGATCTGCTCCTATAATGCAGATGTTTGCATCCGTTCAGAACGGATCCGTCTGCATTATAACTTAGAAAAATTTCTAAGTGTGAAAGTAGCCTGAGCGGATCCGTCCAGACTTTACATTGAAAGTCAATGGGGGCGGATCCGTTTGAAGATTGAGCCATATAGTGTCATCTTCAAGCGGATCCGTCCCCATTGACTTACATTGTAAGTCTGGATGGATCCACTCACCTCCGCACAGCCAGGCGGACACCCGAACGCTGCAAGCAGCGTTCAGGTGTCCGCTCACTGAGCGGAGTGGAGGCTGAACGCTGGCAGACGGATGCATTCTCAGTGGATCCGCCTCCACTGAGAATGCATTAGGGCCGGACGGCTGCGTTCAGGGCCGCTTGTGATCCCCTTCAAACGGAGCTCACGAGCGGACACCTGAACGCAGGTGTGAAAGTAGCCTAAGTCAGCTGTCTAAAATGAATACAAATAAGTCACAGGGGCCTGATGGGATACACCCAAAGCTATTAAAAGAGCTCAGCGGTGAACTAGCAAAACCATTAACAGATTTATTTAACCAATCACTGGCAACAGGAGTCGTCCCAAAAGATTGGAAATTAGCAAATGTTGTGCCCATTCACAAGAAAGGTAGTAGGGAGGAATCGGGCAACTATAGGCCAGTAAGCCTGACATCAATAGTGGGGAAATTAATGGAAACCATACTTAAGGAGAGGATTGTGGAACATCTAAAATCCCATGGATTGAAAGATGAAAAACAGCATGGGTTTACTTCAGGGAGATCATGTCAAACTAATTTTATTGATTTTTTTGATTGGGTGACTAAAATAATAGATGGCGGAGGTGCAGTAGACATCGCTTATCTAGACTTTAGTAAGGCTTTTGATACTGTCCCACATAGAAGGCTTATCAATAGATTGCAGTCTTTGGGCTTGGACTCCCATATTGTTGAATGGATTAGGCAGTGGCTGAGGGACAGACAACAGAGGGTTGTAGTCAATGGAGTATATTCAGACCAATGTCTTGTTACCAGTGGGGTACCTCAGGGATCTGTTCTGGGACCCATATTGTTTAATATCGTTATCAGCAAAATTGCAGAAGGCCTCGATGGTAAGGTGTGTCTTTTTGCTGATGACACAAAGATTTGTAACAGGGTTGATGTTCCCGGAGGGATACACCAAATGGAAAAGGATTTAGGAAAACTAGAGGAATGGTCAAAAATCTGGCAACTAAAATTTAATGTTGATAAGTGCAAGATAATGCACCTGGGGCGTAAAAACCCAAGAGCAGAATATAAAATCAGTGATACAGTCCTAACCTCAGTATCTGAGGAAAGGGATTTGGGGGTCATTATTTCAGAAGAGTTAAAGGTAGACAGACAATGTCATAGAGCAGCAGGAAATGCTAGCAGAATGCTTGGGTGTATAGGGAGAGGCATTACTAGTAGAAAGAGGGAGGTGCTCATGCCGCTCTACAGAGCACTAGTGAGACCTCATTTGGAGTATTGTGCTCAGTACTGGAGACCATATCTCCAGAAGGATATTGATACTTTGGAGAGAGTTCAGAGAAGATCTACTAAACTAGTACATGGATTGCAGGATAAAACTTACCAGGAAAGATTAAAGGACCTTAACATGTTGTCACGAGTGGGAGGTCCCAGGAGAGACCACCGAGTCGTCAAGCAATAAACGGAAATCAGGTACAGACACATAAGAGTTTATTGCACAAACAGAAACATGGAAAGCAGCACAGAGAAAACATGAGCTCTATGTACCGTCAGCACAGTGGGAGAAAACCCCCACTGTGCCACTGTCTAGTAATACTCCAGAGGGGCGTAACTAAGCAACTCCTGGTTTTCACTAGAGCCCTAGATGGTAGGGTTAGACTTAGCCGCAGGAAGTTGCCAGGGTCCACTCTGGAGCGTGACCTAGACAGTGACAGCAGGAGCGAATGGACAACAGGTACCAGAAGGTACCGACGGCACATAGGCAAACATAACAGACAGGTAAATACAAAACAGGGCAAATAATAACACAAGCAGGAGTTCATGCAAGGGAGCAGGAGTGGCAATGAGCAGAGAAGGACTTGCTCCACCAGTAGTAAACTGCATGGCCTTGTCATGCCACTCTGCTGCAAAGGCTTGCTGAACACAGACATCAGAATAAACACAAAGTAACTAAAACATAACAGGCAGAACAGATAACAGACAGACGACGTTAATGAACAAGTAGGGAAACCCACAGAGCACAGACAGACAGACACGGATCCCATGGGTCAGCAGCATGGGAGAGAGAGTACAAACCAGGAGCAGGACAAGACAACACACACCAGGAGAGCTGACACAGAACTGAGGAAACCTCAGCCTTATATACAGGTTCCATGGGTGCAGCAGAGAGACCACACCCATGGAGCAGACAGAGGATTAACTCCTAATAGGCACACAGGGGAGTTAACTCATAAAGAACCACAAATTAGCACACAGGAACGAAACTTCAGCGAGGAGCACCAAACGAGCAAGGACGGAAGGTCACAGCCAAAGGTAACGACTGTGACACTCCCACCCCTCAAAGCCCCCCCCCTCTCCTCCCAAACAGAAAGGGGAAGAAGAAGTGGGGGCAACAAACCAAACAGAACCAGGCAAGGGGACAGAAATCAAAGGGGTGACGAGGTACAAGGGCAGGAACACATACGACGACCGCAACCAGCCCAACCCCTGAAAACCAGCCTACACGGAGGGTCCGCAGCCAGTACGCCAGGGGAAGATAGCCAGCCAACACGGCATACACGTCAAGTGAACTGCACCAAGAAGTTACCTCCCCCTCCACTCTCCCTCTGGAGAATGACATATCTGCCAAGAACTAATTGGCCAGACATGCAGACACCCCCTTCCGGAGGATTGGGACCAGGAACAGGAACCAGACAGGAATACAAAGAAAATCAGAATCAAAGGGGTACAGAGGTACACAAGCAGAACACATAAGACAACCACAGCCAGCACGCAGCCCCTAGCAACCAGCCTACACGGTAAACGCAGCCAGTACGCCAAGAGGAATGCAGCCAGCCTACACGGCCACAAAAGTCATGGTGAACTGCAGTGTGCTAACACCTCCCCCTCCACTCTCCCTCCGGAGAATGGCATGTCTGCCAAGAACTGATTGGTCAGACATGCTGACACCCCCTTCCGGAGGCCAGGACCAGAAGCAGATACCTGCGCCGATAAAGGAAAACACGGCCGTAGGCAGAACTGCAAGCTCAAAAGGTTAAACCGGACGTCACCCCTGGCAACCAGCATACACGGAGAACACCGCAGCCAGTACACCAAGGCAACCAAATCCGATACCTACAGGTAGCATAAAGAGAGAAATACAGAATGCACACACACCACAGATAAGCAGAAAACAGAACAAAAAAAAAACTCTGAAAGTTCACTTGTTTATTCTGTCACGAGTGGGAGGTCCCAGGAGAGACCACCGCGTCGTCAAGCAATAAACGGAAATCAGGTACAGACACATAAGAGTTTATTGCACAAACAGAAACATGGAAAGCAGCACAGAGAAAACATGAGCTCTATGTACCGTCAGCACAGTGGGAGAAAACCCCCACTGCGCCACTGTCTAGTAATACTCCTGAGGGGCGTAACTAAGCAACTCCTGGTTTTCACTAGAGCCCTAGATGGTAGGGTTAGACTTAGCCGCAGGAAGTTGCCAGGGTCCACTCTGGAGCGTGACCTAGACAGTGACAGCAGGAGCAAATGGACAACAGGTACCAGAAGGTACCGACGGCACATAGGCAAACATAACAGACAGGTAAATACAAAACAGGGCAAATAATAACACAAGCAGGAGTTCATGCAAGGGAGCAGGAGTGGCAATGAGCAGAGAAGGACTTGCTCCACCAGTAGTAAACTGCATGGCCTTGTCATGCCACTCTGCTGCAAAGGCTTGCTGAACACAGACATCAGAATAAACACAAAGTAACTAAAACATAACAGGCAGAACAGATAACAGACAGACGACGTTAATGAACAAGTAGGGAAACCCACAGAGCACAGACAGACATGGATCCCATGGGTCAGCAGCATGGGAGAGAGAGTACAAACCAGGAGCAGGACAAGACAACACACACCAGGAGAGCTGACACAGAACTGAGGAAACCTCAGCCTTATATACAGGTTCCATGGGTGCAGCAGAGAGACCACACCCATGGAGCAGACAGAGGATTAACTCCTAATAGGCACACAGGGGAGTTAACCCATAAAGAACCACAAATTAGCACACAGGAACGAAACTTCAGCGAGGAGCGCCAAACGAGCAAGGACGGAAGGTCACAGCCAAAGGTAACGACTGTGACACATGTATAGCTTGGAAGAAAGACGAGACAGAGGGGATATGATAGAAACTTTTAAATACATAAAGGGAATCAACAAGGTTAAAGTGGAGAGAATATTTAAAAAAAGAAAAACTGCTACAAGAGGACATAGTTTTATATTAGAGGAGCAAAGGTTTAAAAGTAATATCAGGAAGTATTACTTTACTGAGAGAGTAGTGGATGCATGGAATAGCCTTCCTGCAGAAGTGGTAGCTGCAAATACAGTGAAGGAGTTTAAGCATGCATGGGATAGGCATAAGGCCATCCTTCATATAAGATAGGGCCAGGGGCTGTCCATAGTATTCAGTATATTGAGCAGACTAGATGGGCCAAATGGTTCTTATCTGCCGACACATTCTATGTTTCTATGTTTCTATGATAAGTAGGCCAGCTGGACTACTACTCACTAAATTTGCAGTGGAGTGAATCACTGAGTTAAAAACTAAGACTGCCCCCCGACACGTTTCACCAGATTTCTGGCTTCTTCAGGGTAAAAGGGCAGCAATGAGTAACCCCATCCGACTGGAGGGTTAAATACATCATTTTAAGATTGACAGACTCTGCATCCTATGATATGTATAGCAAAGTAACAACCAGCCAGTAGCGTCTAAAACCCCACCCCCTCAAGAGAGGTGAAGCACCAATCCGGAACGTCTGCTAAGTTCGTCATCACTGACGCGCTATCATCATCAGGGTCGCCTGCTAGAAACGTCATCAGTGACGTCCTGTCCTCCCAATAGGTGCACCAACACTTAGACCCTCGGAGCTCATATTATTAAACTGCGCATGCGCATAGACTCTAACCCTGAACTGGGCGAGTGCTGCGCGTACAGCGGCTGCGCTGACACTTAGAACGAGACACAAAGCGGCATGTCGAACCTGCCCTGTGGATGTGCTACACAGGATAAAGCTGCGCATGAACTTAGAGGTGAATAGGCATTGGATAGTCTGATAGTTAACCTTCTAGACCCCAAGATAGCTAAGTCTTATATTTGTAGATCACATCCACATCTGTGATGCAAATATTGTAAGATGCTGCTCACTGCATTAAATATAGTGTGACAGGGACAGGTGCTACCAGGGCCGTTTGAAGGAATTTGGGGGCCCCAAGCAAAATACTGCTAATATGTTGGCAGATCCTTCTCCTAAACTCTTGTGACGTCTTACCGACATAAATCTTGGGACATGAACATTGAATGGCATATACTATGCCTTTGGTCTTACAATTAATATATTGTCTAATATGATATTCTTTTTCATCGACAGGGTTAATAAATGATCGACATCTTCTCACAAGAGGGCAGAAAACACAGTCCCCACACGGGTACGTACCCACTGTTTTGGATGTTAGCCAGGTGGTTTTTGTCGGTATGGGACGATAGAAGCTATGAACCAGTGCATCCTTCAAATTTCTACCTCGACGGTAGGTAACACTGGGATTCTGAGTGATAACTGCCCTCAGGACATGCCAGTGTTTCTTCAGAATTCGGAACACCTGATTATTTTGGGCATCGAAGGTGCCAATGCATCTAACAACATGTGCACCGGAACCTTTGGGTGCGGCATTTAGCAATTCTGTCCGATTGATGTTACTTGCCCTGGCAAATGCCTGATGTAAAACCTTTTTAGGGTATCCTCTTGCACGAAAGCGGTCATATAGAGTTTTGCTCTCTCTAATAAAATTGGCATTGTCTGAACAGTTCCTGCGGGCCCTGATATATTGTCCCACAGGTATCCCCTTTCTGAGTGGTTTCGGGTGATAGCTGTTCCATTATAATAAGTTGTTCGTCGCTGTGGGTTTACGGTGGATCTTAGATTGGATGTGGCCATCAGGGTCCAGGGTGAGTTTGAGATCCAGAAACGTGATGGTGTTATCATGAATCTCAGAAGTGAATGTCATACCAATTGGGTTGGTATTAAGGGTGTGAACAAATTGGTGAATGCTATATATAGCATGCACCACAATTTGCAGCTTTTTTACATCACTATTGTGGCGTAAAGACAATGATAAATGTCCCGCAGGGTGCTAACTTTATTATTTGGGTCGTTACAGATATGTGCCCCCTTCACGATAGTTATGCCCATATACTGTAAGTGCCCCTTACAGTAGTTATGACAGATATGTGCCCCTCATAGTAGTTATGCCCAGATAAGTGCCCCCTTCACAATGGTTATGCCCAGATATGTTCCTCTCACAGTAGTTATGCCAGATATGTGCCCCCTCACAATAGTTATGTCCAGATATGTGCCCCTCACAGTAGTTATGCCCTGATATGTGCCCCTTCACAGTAGTTATGTCCAGATATGTACCCCCTTCACAATAGTTATGCCCAGGTATGTGCCCCCTTCACAGGAAGTAAAAAAAAACAAAAACAAAAAACACTAAATGCTCACCTGGTTCCTCTGATGATCTGCGCTCCCCAGCAGCAGTAGCAGGATACACACGGAGCTGCTGGTCTGTGCAGGAGGAGCACATCATTACAGGCAACTGTCTCTGTGTCCTATGGAAGCAGAGACAGCTCGCTGAGAGCGGGACGTTCCTCACCTGTTCCGGGACTGCGGACTGTGGAAATCCGGGACTGTCCCGCCAGATCCTGGACGGTTTGGATGTATGTAGAAAGAATGCAAAGGTGAAAAGCCATTGACGACAGAGGTTACGGGGTGATTGGTGGAGCTGATGCTTTCCTTCTTTGCTGTGATATTCAACTGTATCTGCATCCTGAAGACACATATAAAGTTGAAATTGGAACATGCCACAGTCATTTCAGGAGAGAGGCTAAAACTCTAGACTATCCCACTGGATCTACGATAGTTGGGAGGCATATCGAGGGAATTAGTTAGGACACCAACTGCTGTAGCAGCATAAGTCCCACTATCAGTCACAGCTGGGCTCCCGCTGTGACTGTGCAGCACAATGAGGTACATATACAGCACATTCTTTGGTAAGTAGCCTGTGCAGATGATGTATGTATATGTCATTCTGCATTCAAGGGTTAAGCTATAATCCTAGTGATGCAAAACCATGTCCCTAACTGTACAGCCCCTGCACCCCTCATGATGCTGATGGTCATGTTGGCTGCATTCCAGTTTAGACAACATCTGTAAAAGCATAGTGAGGCAGATAAACACAAACACTTGTCCCTGACATACGGCACTATTAAAATGGCATGTTGTAATCCACAGATTAGTGCTGAGTCGATCAGTAATGGAAGTGTTTTTGGCATGTTTGATCAAAGAATTAACTACAGGGGGTGCAGAGGTTGCAGTGAGGGGACCCTCCTCTACCTCCTATGAGGAGACGAGTACTATAAATGACGCATGATAGTAGGGGGTTCTTTTTGCATTAAAGGGGTTGTCCCATGAAAAATATTCTACAGTTTTCAAACCAGCACCTGGATCTGAATACTTTTGTATTTGCATGTAATTAAAAATGTACTATAGCCAGTGAGCTATTGTTTGCTCTTTTTCTAATTTCTCTGCCCTCACTGAGATGGAAGAACATGCTCAGTTCCATCCTTCAACTACCACCTGCTTCAGCAGAAAGGACACCCCCCGACAGAGGACATGACCCCTGAGCTGCTAGCTTGAAATAAATCTAGCAGAGAATTGGAGCAATGGAGAAATCTCATTAAGGGCGATGCTCTGTTGGATCTGGTAATTTCTAATGATGCAGAGCTTGTTGGTAATGTTACTGTTCGAGAAACACTAGGTAATAGTGACCACAATATAATTATATTCATCCTAGACTATAAAAAGCAAACTCTGTCAGGCAGAGCAAAGACACTGAATTTCAAAAAGGCTAATTTCCCTGGGTTGAGGGCAGCATTTCAGGGCATAGACTGGGAGCAGCTACTGTCACAAAATAATACTGAGGATAAATGGGAGAGCTTCAAATCCACATTTAGTAATTGCACAAAAAATTTTATTCATTTAGGTAACAAGTATAAATGGCTAAAATTAAACCCCCCATGGCTGACAGCTACTGTGAAAAGGGCAATAAAAGACAAAAAGAGGGCATTTAAAAAATACAAATCTGAGGGGTCAGCTGTAGCATTTGAAGATTACAAAGGGCTTAATAAAATCTGCAAAAAGGAGATAAAATTAGGAAACCTACAAAACGAACAGCAGGTAGCAAAAGAAAGTAAAACAAATCCCGAAAAGTTTTTTTTAATATATAAATGATAAAAAACCTAGGTCTGACCAGTTAGGTCCCCTAAATAATGGTAAAGGGGGAGTAGTCACTGAAGATAAGGAAAAGGCAGAGTTCCTAAATAGTTTTTTTTAGCTCTGTATATACAAAAGAAGTGAAAGGAGCTGATATCGGTGGTGCTGGGGCTGTTAGTACATCCAGTGATATACTCAATTGGCTAACTGTAGATATGGTCCAAGAAAAGTTAAATAAGGTACATGTGAATAAGGCTCTGGGTCCAGATGGATTACACCCAAGAGTGCTTTAAGAGCTCAGTTCAGTCATTGCTGTGACCCTGTTTATAATTTTTAATTATTTTCTATGTACTAGTACAGTGCCAAGTGATTGGCGCAAGGCAAACGTGGTGCCCATATTAAAAAAAGGATCAAGGTCCTAACACAGGTAATTATAGACCAGTTAGTTTAACTTCTGTTGTGGGAAAAATGTTTGAAGGACTCTTAAGGGACTATATACAGGAGTATGTGACTGTAAATAATATCATAAGTGATAACCAACATGGGTTTACCAAGGACAGAAGTTGTCAGACTAACTTGATTTGTTTTGATGAGGAGGTGAGTAGAAACCTGGACAGAGGGGTGGCTGTGGATGTAGTGTTTCTGGATTTTGCAAAGGCTTTTGATACTGTCCCTCATAAACGCTTAATAGGTAAAGTAAGGTTTATAGGCTTGGAAAGTATAGTTTGTAATTGGATTGAAAACTAGCTGAAGGACCGTGTCCAGAGAGTTGTGGTCAATGATTCCTTTTTAGAATGGTCCCAGGTTATAAGTGATGTACCCCAAGGTTCAGTGCTGGGCCCTTTATTATTCAATTCATTTATTAATAATATTGAGGACGGGATTACTAGCACCATTTCTATTTTTGCAGATGACACTAAGCTGTGTAGTACTGTACAGTCTATGGAAGATGTCCAAAAACTGCAAGCTGACTTGAACACTCTGAGTGATTGGTCATTGGGACGATTACCGCACCTCGCTGCCGCCGGACGTCAAATACGTAGAACCAGTGAGATACGGTATAGTCACTGGTTACCAAGGCGTGACATAACGCTGTTCTTGAGAAGCAGGTATGGTCAGCTTGGTACAGTGTTCACAGATTCCTCCTGTCCACACGGGCACAGAGAGGCAACAAGCTGAGGGAGTCTTTTCACTGCCCCAGTGAAACATCGCTTCCTCACCCTGGGAAGACTGCCGCCAGCTTCTCATTTGAAATAAGTCCACTAACGGGATTATATAGGGTGAGAAACCAACCCCCAGTTGCGTGTAACTAGGCCGAAACACGGACGTGGGGATTCGTGATCGAGATACCAGAACACCACAAGATTACATTATATATTTAATTGCCTTAAGGGCTCACTAGACATAACACAATATACACAGAAAATATATACAGTGGTCAGATGGCGTGGTACAACAGGGTTAAGCAGAACAAAAGTCAGTTTACCAGATAGATGAGTCCTTTGGGTGGTGATGAATAATGGGTTTCTGTAAGGCTTGGCTGTAGTCACATGGGAGGCAGTGATGTCAGCCATTTCCAGGTCCCTTCCAAACACGTATGCAGCGTGACCCTCCTTCAGAAGAAAGACACGCATGCTGGCTTGCTTGAGTCTTTTGACCTGTAGCCAGCCCCTCCCCTTTCCGCCTGGTCCGGGCAGCCCAACTACCCACAAAACCCTTTAGAGTTCATAGCTCTAGACAAGAAGGTCACAGGGAGATGGTTCTGGGACCAACGGACCATCCTGGGTTCTGGCTACAAGAAGAGTCCAAACCTGGTACCGTTATTTGGTTTCTGTGGGGAGATATGTATATCTTATCTCCCTGGCATCCTATTACCAAACCAAGAGCAGGAGCCTGACCGTCTTGGCCACAGGATCACAAATATATATCTGGTTTATGCCTGTGATGGACAATTACTTATGAATCGCCGGTTCCATGATGTCTGATAATTTGATTGAAGTGGTGAATGGCTTAGATTCCTTGCAGAGAGGTTTTCCTGTTTAATTAGATGGGTTCCTGGCTGGCTGGAGTAGGTGCTATGTGTAAGCGAGTGGCTTGTTTGAAGCCAGGACTCCCTGCGGTGCTCCTCCCTCTGCTATCAGACAGCAGATGGCTGGTGTGAGAACATGGCTGACATTAAATAATAATCCATATTCCTCACAGGCATCAACTTGGCAAATGAGGTTCAATGTGGACAAATGTAAGGTTATGCATCTTGGTAGTAATAATCTCTGTGCTTCATATGTCCTAGGTGATGTAGCACTGGGAGCAGTTATACTGTAGAGAAGGATTTGGGTATCCTTGTGGATGGTAGATTAAATTACAGTATACAATGTCAATCAGCTGCTTCTAAGTCCACCAGGATATTGTCATGCAATAAATGAGGCATGGACTCGCGGGGCAGGGATGTATTATAACCACTTTACAAAGCATTTGTGCAGCCTTAGGCCTCATGCACACGACCGTATTTTTTTGCGGTCCGCAAAACGGGGTTCCGTTTTTCCGTGATCCGTGACCATTTTTTCGTCCGTGGGTCTTCCTTGATTTTTGGAGGATCCACGGACATGAAAAAAAAGTCGTTTTGGTGTCCGCCTGGCCGTGCTGAGCCAAACGGATCCGTCCTGAATTACAATGCAAGTCAATGGGGACGGATCCGTTTGACGTTGACACAATATGGTGCAATTTCAAACGGACCGTCCCCCATTGACTTTCAATGTAAAGTCAGGAGTTAATATACCATCGGATCAGAGTTTTCTCCAATCCGATGGTATATTTTAACTTGAAGCGTCCCCATCACCATGGGAATGCCTCTATGTTAGAATATACCGTCGGATTTGAGTTACATCGTGAAACTCAAATCCGACAGTATATTCTAACACAGAGGCGTTCCCATGGTGATGGGGACGCTTCAGGTTAGAATATACTAAAAGAACTATCTACATGACTGCCCCCTGCTGCCTGGCAGGTGCTGCCAGGCAGCAGGGGGCAGCCCCCCCCCCTGTAGTTAACACATTGGTGGCCAGTGTGGCCGGCCCCCCCCCTCCCTCCCCTGTAGTTAACTCATTGGTGGCCAGTGCGGCCGCCCCCCCATCCCCTGTAGTTAACTCATTGGGGGCCAGTGGGCCCCCCCTCCCCTGTAGTTAACTCATTGGTGGCCAGTGCGGCCGGCCCCCCTCCCTCCCCCGTAGTTAACTCGTTGGTGGCCAGTGGGCCCCCCCTCCCTCCCCTGTAGTTAACTCGTTGGTGGCCAGTGGGCCTTGTCCCCTCCCTCCCCCTCCTAATTAAAATCTCCCCCTATCATTGGTGGCAGCGGAGTGTACCGATCGGAGTCCCAGTTTAATCGCTGGGGCTCTGATCGGTAACCATGGCAACCAGGACGCTACTGCAGTCCCGGTTGCCATGGTTACTTAGCAATTTGTAGAACCATTATACTTACCTGCGAGCTGCGATGTCTGCGTCTGGCCGGGAGCTCCTCCTACTGGTAAGTGACAGGTCATGTCACTTACCAGTAGGAGGAGCTCCCGGCCGGATGCAGACATCGCAGCTCGCAGGTAAGTATAATGGTTCTACAAATTGCTAAGTAACCATGGCAACCGGGACTGCAGTAGCGCCCTGGTTGCCATGGTTACCGATCGGAGCCCCAGCGATTAAACTGGGACTCCGATCGGTACACTCCGCTGCCACCAATGATAGGGGGGAGATTTTAATTAGGAGGGGGAGGGAAGGGAGAAGTAACCACTGGCCACCAACATGTTAACTACAGGGGAGGGAGGGGGGGGGCCCACTGGCCACCAACGAGTTAACTACAGGGGAGGGAGGGGGGCCCACTGGCCACCAATGAGTTAACTACAGGGGAGGGAGGGGGGCCCACTGGCCACCAATGAGTTAACTACAGGGGAGGGAGGGGGGGGGCGGCCGCACTGGCCACCAATGAGTTAACTACAGGGGAGGGAGGGGGGCCCACTGGCCACCAATGAGTTAACTACAGGGGAGGGAGGGGGGCCCACTGGCCACCAATGAGTTAACTACAGGGGAGGGAGGGGGGGGGGGCCGGCCGCACTGGCCACCAATGTGTTAACTACAGGGGGGGGGCTGCCCCCTGCTGCCTGGCAGCACCTGCCAGGCAGCAGGGGGCAGTCATGTACACAGTTCTTTTAGTATATTCTAACCTGAAGCGTCCCCATCACCATGGGAACGCCTCTGTGTTAGAATATACTGTCGGTTCTGAGTTTTCACGAAGTGAAAACTCAGCTATGAAAAATCTTTTATGCAGATGGATCTTCGGATCCGTCTGTATAAAAAGTAACCTACGGCCACGGATCACGGACACGGATGCCAATCTTGTGTGCATCCGTGTTCTTTCACGGACCCATTGACTTGAATGGGTCCGTGAACCGTTGTCCGTCAAAAAAATAGGACAGGTCATATTTTTTTGACGGACAGGATACACGGATCACGGTCTCGGCTGCAAAACGGTGCATTTTCCGATTTTTCCACGGACCCATTGAAAGTCAATGGGTCCGCGAAAAAAAAACGAAAATGGCACAACGGCCACGGATGCACACAACGGTCGTGTGCAGGAGGCCTTATCTGGAATATGCAGTTCAGTTCTGGCCACCAGTACATAGAAAGGACGCAGTGCAGCTGGAAAAAGTACAGAGGAGACCGACTAAACTGATAAGGGGAATGGAGGGTCTTAGTTATGAAGAAAGATTAAAAGAATTAAATTTATTTAGTCTTGAGAAGAGACGTCTAAGGGGTGACATGATTAACCTATACAAATATATTAATGGGCAATACAAAAAATGCGGTGAAAAGCTGTTCCATGTAAAATGTGCTCAAAAGTCAAGGGGGCACTGCCTCCGATTGGAGAGGAAAAAGTTCAGTCTACGGAAGCGTCAAAGCTTCTTTACAGTAAAAAAAAGGTTTAGACAAATTCTTAAAAGTTAAAAACATTAATGCTTATGAAAAAGTGTAGAAATCTGATTCTCAATTCCTTTTGGCAAAATCACAGAATTGCAGTGGCCAATATGGGGGAACTGCTCAAACCCCAAACACTGTAGCGTGTTTCTCATTGGGCGAGCAGTCCCACCGCATGTGAACCACAGAAATATCATGGCAGATATGGGGGAGCTGCTCAAACCCCAAACACTGTAGCGTGTTTCTCATTGGGGGAGCAGTCCCACCGCATGTGGACCGCAGCAAACGACCATCCCGAGCAATTAATGCGTACAATGGAGGACGCCAGCGCGGTCCACATGCACCACAAAAGCATCCTACACAGACCAGAGCATTGTGCGGATGAAAATACAATTATATAAATCACTGAAGAAAATGCACCAAAAGGATATGCCACTGACTATACTAGCTGGTCATACAAGCAGATATTAAAAGTTGAGACTTTTGCCAATATATTCCTGTTAGGAAAATATCGGAGCCCATCATGCAAAAGTCTCAGCTTTTAATATCTGCTTGTATGACCAGCTAGTATAGTCAGTGGCATATCCTTTTGGTGCATTTTCTTCAGTGATTTATATAATTGTATTTTCATCCGCACAATGCTCTGGTCTGTGTAGGATGCTTTTGTGGTGCATGTGGACCACGCTGGCGTCCTCCTTTGTACGCATTAATTGCTCGGGATGGTCGTTTGCTGCGGTCCACATGCGGTGGGACTGCTCCCCCAATGAGAAACACGCTACAGTGTTTGGGGTTTGAGCAGCTCCCCCATATCTGCCACGATATTTCTGTGGTTCACATGCGGTGGGACTGCTCGCCCAATGTGAAACACGCTACAGTGTTTGGGGTTTGAGCAGTTCCCCCATATTGGCCACTGCAATTCTGTGATTTTGTTTTATATGTATTGAATGTGCCTTCATCTGGCAATTAAACATTCCTTTGCACCTGGTAGCCTCCATCACACGGTCTGATATGGGTGTGGCTTACAGTCTGGCTTTGTTCACATTGCACTAGCTGTCCTGCTAGGCGGTTGTGTGGAAGCTTGGCTGTGAGCTGGATTACATCACCGTCAGACCGTGTTCACACCACAGTTAGCGTAGTGGTAGGACCCCGTGCCATGCTGAGTGACCGTGACGTGGTGCATGATGGGCTCCGATATTTTCCTGACAGGAATATATTGGCAAAAGTCTCAGCTTTTAATATCTGCTTGTATGACCAGCTAGTATAGTCAGTGGCATATCCTTTTGGTGCATTTTCTTCAGTGATTTATTCAATTCCTTTTGGGATTCGCATCCCCACCTATCCCTTGCTTGAACTTGATAGACGTATGTCTTTTTTCAACCGTATTAACTATGTAACTAAGGATCCATGTGAGGTACAGGGCTGGTTCTGGCTTTGTTAGAGATTGTCATGTACTATATGATGATGATCATTTATTACATTATTCATGGGATAACTCCTTTAATTCAAGTTACGCTTCTGTATGGGAATATGCATTGTAGTCAATAAGGGTGATAATGGTGGACCGGAGGGCACAGAATCAGCGCTGTCACTCTTCCATCATGTCCACTGTTACTAACCTGTGGTCAGAAAAGATTAATTACTGGACATTTCTTTTCTTTCTGTGCCTCGTATCTACAAGAAAGTGTTATCTAATCTTTAATCTGAATTAAAAATGATGTCCTTGAGCACTAGAATCTCATCAGCGTTTTACAGTGTTAGCAAATGGCTCTTTAGCAATCTACTTAGAGGTCAATTAATAATTACTTTGCTAATTAATTGAAGTCTGGTAATACTATTGATTACCGTCTGGTGAAGTAATGCATGTCCCTGTCGCTTACTCTGATGCTTTACTTTCAAATGATAATTGGAATTTAACTGGTTGTCACAGGCAACAGCCATATTCATGTTTGCTCTGTACTTCTGTGATACCTGTGTTGTGCCGTACTGCCAATGACCATTCTGTATATACCTACTGCTTTAAAAATATTTTCTTCCATATAAAAACAGAAATCCTCTGTTCCGTGGTGTACCTGCAATAGAGGCAGACCGCATAACTGCTATGGGGCCCCCGACAGAACTTTTTCTTCTTCTCCCAGCCTTAAAACACTGCATTTTCACACAGCCGCCACTAGTGGGAGCTCAATGCAAACAGATTATTACAGCTACTATTGTAGTTGTATTAAAGGGAGTCTGTCACCACATTTGAGCCTATTAGACAGATCCAATAGCGTTATATGTGCCACCCAGAAGTTTAAAACGGTACCTTTGTTGCATATACCGGAGTCTTGTTTCAGCCAAAAATGAACTTTGTAGGTTCTGTAAATGCGCCCTCTCAAGTGCCCAGGGCGGCGTCTCAATCTTCCCGAGCCCAAGACCGGACCTCCCCAACGGCTCATAACCCCGCCCTCCGTGTGCCTCTGCCCGCCCGTTTACGCTCCTCCTCTCTCCTGCGGCGAAACAAAACTCCGGTATATGCAACAAAGGTACCGTTTTAAACTTCTGGGTGGCACATATAACGCTATTGGATCTGTCTAATAGGCTCAAATGTGGTGACAGACTCCCTTTAATTCCTTTTCACTGAGCTTCCCCTAGTGGTGGCTGCAAACAACCAGCTAGCTTTGTAATGAAGAGAAACAGATTTATCAATGTATTTTCTCCAGTCTTCTGGTGTAAATACATTGATAAATATGGTGTTCAGAATGAGCGCCATATATTTGAAGCAAATAAAAGTCGAATAAAGTGGGTGAGGCCAAAGGCAACTTTTTTTAATTACAATTTGTATTTAAAATTTCTTCCACTTGATTCAAAAAATTTAATTTTGTCAGAAATCTATAGTGTTGTACATGTTCTGCTTTGTCTGGGAGTGATTGACGCATGTACACTGGGAAACTAGGTGCAGGGGGCCCATACTAAGTTTTGCTATGGGGCCTATAAGATCTGTGTACACCCCTGCCTCTGTTTGATAACTTATATCATACTCTCTACTGACCTAGGCTCTTTATCGGGCTTTGACTAAGAAAACAGAAATGGAAAACAGAAATAAAAGTGCATTGACATGTTGTAAAGCCAAACATTCTTCAGTACCACTTATGGACCCTAGGTGGCAGCATTGAGAATAACTTCCTTGCAGTTGCAAAATGAGTTCAATTCTTGCTCTTTCTCCAACTATACTTTTCAAAACGGGGAAAAAATAAAATAAAATTATTGTATACCTGTCAAATGTGTGCCAAAAAGGCACTTTTGCCATGCTTTTGTCTACTGAATTCACTTGGCACCGCAGGATATTCACTGGAATAACTTACTAATACTAACTAACCAACCAGCCATACTGTTGTACTCTGGGTGAGAGAACAATTTTAGAATTTTTTTTTATTTTATGGACTATGCATCAATAAATTTAAAAGGCAGGCAATTGTGAGCTAGTCTTAAAGGGGTTTAGCATCAATATCATTTAAAATAATCATTATAAAGCTAGATATAATTCAGTAATGCAATTATTTTATACGTTTATTGCTCCTATCTCCTGTTCTGGGCTGCGGTCACATGACCATGTCCATACAGCTCTTTATTTCCTGTGATGTCATGTCCATGGGTGTGTCAGTGATAGGGGAGTCCTGAGGGATTGCTTTATATGGTGAAAAAGCAGCAGGAAGCCTACAGAGGAGAGTGTTATGAGGATGATGGGAGTGGTAGTGGCACTGATAGGAGTGTCTGAACTTTGGTGCTCTCTGGGGCTGTGCCGCAGTGAATGGAAGATGCTCTTTCATCCCTCGGGGTACTCCCTGACTCTCTGAGGCTCATGCCTGGTGCTAGTTGGGGGGCCCTTGATGGCAGATGTTTGTCAGAGTGCAGGACAGGAAGTCAGGTACACTGAGAGTTGGCGAATGGTGGAGACATGGACCAGGCCCAGTGTAGTTGCAATAAAAAAAGTCAGATAGTGGGAGTCGTAGTGCAGTGTCCCACTCAAGTAACCGTGGGCCCCGCAAACGTGTTTTTATTATGTATTAATGTCATGTGATATGCCTGTATTTTGTATTTTATCTCCTGTCATATTCTCCATGTCACAATGTGATTTTACATGCAAATATCCTTTACACAGGCCTAGTCAGGGTGCACTACACTTGTTTCTCCACTAGATAGAGCAGTGTCAGTGTGTGTGTATATATATATATAGCTTAGCTCAGACCTAAGTTAGGCAGTTGAATTCTGTTAGCTGGTTGAGGTAAATGCAAACCAGTTCAGATGAGCTCAAGTGAATCCAAGTGAGAGTTCAGTTGAATGCAGTTCTCTCATGAGCCTTCAAGAAAGCAACAGCGATGTAGCTGAATACCTGGAGGGAGGCCCCATCCTAGCCTCTCTACTCTGTCCCTGTCGGCTCCACAGCCCAGGGTTAAAGCCTGCAATCATTCTACCTAGAGGTGAGCAATCCACTACTATAGATCGGTCTTCCAGGGTGACCAATGTCTAAACTGTATACAGCCGACTATATAAGGAATTATCACGTTTATGCAAGACAAAAGATTAGCAAGATAGTCATTACCTGAGGACTTATTAGGCACCTTTGTACTAGGTGTAGGAGAAGCTTGAAGTATCTACATCTCCAGTTTAAATCCTGAGGACAGTCAGGCCAACTGTCAGAACAGCATTGGAATAGAAGTTTCAGGATTCAGAAAAGCACCTTTTTATTCAAGGATTAGGATCAGGCGGAGTTGTTACCAGTGTAAGACTTTCTTTATTACCAGCCTAGTCTGAGCAGTAGTTTTCTCATGTATTACAAGAGCCTGTACTTCATTGAGGATTTGCATTTTCCTTTCCCCATATGTATGGGAGATTGTGCTTAATGCCGGGCTGTATCAAGACACTATTTAATGCCTATAGATGTATTGTAATCAAGAGTCATCATCAGTAAAGTGCCATTTGGAGTTTCACCCTGTTTGCCTCACTCAAGTTGCTCTATTAACACTATAGTAAATAGATGTACCTCCATCCAAAAGGTACTGGCGTCACGATTACAAGGGACATTGCCACTGGCACATTAATACAGACCACCAAGGGCACCTCAAACCAACATCTGGCCAGTG
Source organism: Bufo bufo (assembly GCF_905171765.1). Classification (NCBI taxonomy): domain Eukaryota; kingdom Metazoa; phylum Chordata; class Amphibia; order Anura; family Bufonidae; genus Bufo; species Bufo bufo. Next base: position 584,755,689 of record NC_053391.1, read on the forward strand.
TCCCTTACAACAGAGTGTGCCCCAGAGAATCCTTGTGCCATTCTCCTTTTCACTTATGCGAGCCTGCCCAGGGACGACATAACCGTGAGTAACCAGAACTGTATTTACCTCGGCCCACCTATTACTCACACCGTGACCTCACACATAATTCCCCTGCAAGGTCTGGCATACCGCAGTAGTTCATAAAGCAGCAAAAGGCACAGTTTGGAGGTGTGTTACAGAATAGGATTCTGCCGGTAGTCCCGATTCTCTCTAAACACACTTAGAAATCCTACCAAATGACCACAGGCGTGTAATTCTGTTCTGTTTCTGCAGCTCCCAGGCTGAGGGGTGCAGATCTTGGATTCGGATGGTCAGTTCGTCTCAAAGTGTGGTGGGTGCTAGAAGCAATTAATCCTTTCTACCAGCATTAGAGTCTTAATGCCATAAACAAGTAGTACCTTAGTGACTGAATCTAATGCACGGCGTTGATGGTTCTAAACCTATTAATGTCTCCTTTCCTCAGGTGTAGTCTCTCTGTTAAGTTGTTCTTTAGCAGCCGTTCAATTTTAGGAATGGTGTTTCCTAGATAAGGCTTCACTTTGGGCCTACATCGTAGGAGCTCACATATATGGGCCTTATCTCTAGCTGCTCTGACTAGGCACTGAAACTAACCAGAGGAGTCCGGACTTGCCCGTCTCCACACAAACTAAGCCAGACTGCCTTAACTGTTTTATGTCCATACACTACATCTAATACATCTATTTGGAATATAGTGCATAGAGAGACATGTGCTCTCAACATTAAATTACAATTTAACTTTCAGCAAACAATTAACCTTCAGCAGTGATCCACTGGATCACGGCAAGAATGGGTAAGGAGAGTCCAAATTGAAAAAAATGGGGAATATGTACAGTACATGAGGTTAGCAACTACATGAGCATATTTGTTAAAACCATAGTAATCCCAGAAAAATCCTTTAAAATGAATTTGTCCCTAGTTTTAGGCCTCATGCACACGAACGTTGTTTGTTTCCGTGTCCGTTCCGTTTTTTTTGTGGATAGGATGCGGACCCATTCATCTCAATGGGTTCGCAAAAAATGCGGACAGCACACTGTGTGCTATCCAAAATCCGTATGTTCGTTCCGTAGCCCCGCAAAAAAAATAGAACATGTCCTATTCTTGTCCGTTTTAGGCATTGTTACAATGGATCCGTAAAAAAAAACGGATGGCATACGGATGTCATCTGTTTTTTTTTGCGGGACCGCAAAACACATACGGTCGTGTGCATGTAGCCTTATGCTGCTAGGTTCTAAAAGCTTTAGTGCCTGCCAGTGAGTCCCCATATTCATGAGCTCACGGCTCTCCCCGTCCACCTGCCTCTGATAGACAGTTTTTTCCATATGAATCAGCAGTCAGTGGGCAGGGAAAGCCAGGATCTCATCAATATGGGGACTCATTCAGAAAGCACTGGAACTGTTTAGCACAAGATTGTAGCAAAACGGCTATGTTCTTTGACTAGTTTATGTTACCCTTAGATAGGACACAATAAAACTGGTGACGTATTCCCTTTAAAATCTTTTTCCATGTCCAAACCCATTTGCCTTCATATCAGTTGACCCCTGTTAGCTTCCCATACTCCCTATTACATTTTGGAAACATCTCTCTTGTCTGTGATGCCTTTTACCAGTTATTTCTGTAATGCCTCACATTATAATAAATGATGTGGAGCAGCAGCTGGCTAACTGATATACTGTAAGCCATTCTCCTTTATCATGTCACGCCGTGAGGGCACATATCACATTGCATCATTAGAACATCCCCTGCCATGGAGATACAGGGTATTGCTTCATTAACCTTGTTTTAATTCTGGAGCCTATGGTACATTGCTCCATTAGTCCATTACCTACTATGGTGACCCACAGTGCTTTGCTGAATGGGTTGTCTTTAAGCTTTGGAGATATTTATAGCATTTTTACCACATCATTGGGAGCTGAACATATACATTACTGTCTATGTGGTCATTCAGGGCATTCATGGAACATTGCACTTTTAGTAATAGTTTTGTGTCTATAAAAATATACATATATATATAGAATAAACTCCACGGCACTTCCCAAAAAAGTGTGTTTAATCACCAGATCTGGTGATTAAACACACTTTTTTTGAAAGTGCCGTGGAGTTTATTATTTTTTATCGTTTTATGGTTGGTGGATTGCCTCTTCAGCTGCTGGCACTCCATTTCTGCTTTGTTACTGCTGTGCTGCCCGCAGTTTTTTCATATGTATATACAGTACAGACCAAAAGTTTGGACACACCTTCTCATTCAAAGAGTTTTCTTTATTTTCATGACTATGAAAATTGTAGATTCACACTGAAGGCATCAAAACTATGAATTAACACATGTGGAATTATATACATAACAAACAAGTGTGAAACAACTGAAAATATGTCATATTCTAGGTTCTTCAAAGTAGCCACCTTTTGCTTTGATTACTGCTTTGCACACTCTTGGCATTCTCTTGATGAGCTTCAAGAGGTAGTCCCCTGAAATGGTTTTCACTTCACAGGTGTGCCCTGTCAGGTTTAATAAGTGGGATTTCTTGCCTTAGAAATGGGGTTGGGACCATCAGTTGCGTTGAGGAGAAGTCAGGTGGATACACAGCTGATAGTCCTACTGAATAGACTGAAGGAAATGACTTTAAGAAATGAAGGTCAGTCAGTCAGCCGAAAAATTGTGAAAACTTTGAAAGTAAGGGCTATTTTACCATGAAGGGGAGTGATGGGGTGCTGCGCCAGATGACCTGGCCTCCACAGTCACCGGACCTGAACCCACCCGAGATGGTTTGGGGTGAGCTGGACCGCAGAGTGAAGGCAAAAGGGCCAACAAGTGCTAAGCATCTCTGGGAACTCCTTCAAGACTGTTGGAAGACCATTTCAGGGGACTACCTCTTGAAGCTCATCAAGAGAATGCCAAGAGTGTGCAAAGCAGTAATCAAAGCAAAAGGTGGCTACTTTGAAGAACCTAGAATATGACATATTTTCAGTTGTTTCACACTTGTTTGTTATGTATATAATTCCACATGTGTTGATTCATAGTTTTGATGCCTTCATAGTCATGAAAATAAAGAAAACTCTTTGAATGAGAAGGTGTGTCCAAACTTTTGGTCTGTACTGTATATATATATATATAGTGGTGATGTGTACAGTATAAGTGCTGGGAGGCGTGTATATCCCACCCAGATACCCCAGCTGGGTGAGATAACTGAAATCCAGAAAGCTGCAGTGGTTTCAGCAAAGTGTAGTTTGCTGAGACAGTTTTGTCTAGATGCTGTTCTAGGCTGGATTTTATGTGGCTGGGGGATAGGTTTGGTAGTGGGATCTGCCAGTCCACACCCTTCCACTACATGTATTGTCTTTTGCGGGAGGTGATCGCAGGTGAGGGGTGGGGGCAACGAGTTAATTGCCATCGAGAATATAGTGAGAGTGGGCTTCCGATCGCCCTACTTCCCCATTCTGCCGGCACTGCCCGGATAACGTGCGGGCTGTCGGCTGTTGCTGCACTGCTGAGTGCCAGTGACGTCACACGCCAGCGCTCAGACTCAGCGCGGTATACAGTACAGACCAAAAGTTTGGACACACCTTCTCATTCAAAGAGTTTTCTTTATTTTCATGACTATGAAGGCATCAAAACTATGAATTAACACATGTGGAATTATATACATAACAAACAAGTGTGAAACAACTGAAATTATGTCATATTCTAGGTTCTTCAAAGTAGCCACCTTTTGCTTTGATTACTGCTTTGCACACTCTTGGCATTCTCTTGATGAGCTTCAAGAGGTAGTCACCTGAAATGGTCTTCCAACAGTCTTGAAGGAGTTCCCAGAGATGCTTAGCACTTGTTGGCCCTTTTGCCTTCACTCTGCGGTCCAGCTCACCCCAAACCATCTCGATTGGGTTCAGGTCCGGTAACTGTGGAGGCCAGGTCATCTGGCGCAGCACCCCAACACTCTCCTTCATGGTCAAATAGCCCTTACTTTTAAAGTTTTCCCAATTTTTCGGCTGACTGACGGACCTTCATTTCTTAAAGTAATGATGGCCACTCGTTTTTCTTTACTTAGCTGCTTTTTTCTTGCCATAATACAAATTCTAACAGTCTATTCAGTAGGACTATCAGCTGTGTATCCACCTGACTTCTCCTCAACGCAACTGATGGTCCCAACCCCATTTATAAGGCAAGAAATCCCACTTATTAAACCTGACAGGGCACACCTGTGAAGTGAAAACCATTTCAGGGGACTACCTCTTGAAGCTCATCAAGAGAATGCCAAGAGTGTGCAAAGCAGTAATCAAAGCAAAAGGTGGCTACTTTGAAGAACCTAAAATATGACATATTTTCAGTTGTTTCACACTTGTTTGTTATGTATATAATTCCACATGTGTTAATTCATAGTTTTGATGCCTTCATAGTCATGAAAATAAAGAAAACTCTTTGAATGAGAAGGTGTGTCCAAACTTTTGGTCTGTACTGTATATCAGTGGACAGTGGGGGAGGGAGCTGCATGCAGAGTCGGCGGGTGCGCGGTCGCACAGAGAGTACTGTACATACTACATTGGCATACTGTAGAGCTGAGCTAGAACTTCTAGCCTAAACCCTGCCTGGACCAGCCCACTAGCGACCAGGTGAGCCTCGGCAATCATGCTCCAGTGCCATGCCGGCTGGCCACACTTTTAATAGTGTACTAGCTGCTCTAAATTGTTTACTACCTAATACTAAATACTTTACTACCTAATACTAAATACTTTACTGCCTGTCCCCAGCCCAGGTGTTAGAGCCACTGTCTGGCCATAGTCTAGAGCTTCAATTTGACGTGGTCACGCCGGCCATTAGGCCATAGTGTCATAGTGACACTATGGCCGAATGGCCGGCGTGACCACATGCAAATTGACTGTCACACTAAAAGAGTTCACTAAAATGGCCCTAGCCCAGCCACCTTAGCATAATTCAAGTTGCCTTGCCAGCCTGAGCCTACTATCAGTGAGTGGTAGACTGTGGGGAAGGGGGGGGGGGGGGGTTACCTTAAATGTGCAAGCTTTATTGGCAAAATGAATTACATTAGAAGGCTAGCTTTATTGTGCTTTAAACAAGGTGATATAACATAATGGATGTGGGCATGATGTCCTAGCGAGCCAATTATTTTACAAGGTGTGCTCTTTTGTGCTTTAATTGTAGAAAGCGCGAAATGAGCCAGAAAAGGGTGACTAGCAGGACTATTGATTCCTTCTTCAGTACTAGTGCAAAAAAGTCAACAGGAGCACAGCGTGTACTAGAAAAGCACTATAGAAACTAACACTAGCAGTGGCGTACCTCCAATAGAGGCAGACCACGCAGCTGCTATGGGGCCCCTGGGGGAAGGGGGCCCGCAGTGGAGGATAGGCCCCGCCCACTAATTACACTTGTATGGCTACCTGAGAAAGTAAGAGGTGGCGAAGGACCTTTGGTGATGTCATCAACCATGTGACCAGTGCAGGAAGCCAATGAATAGCAGAGCAGCAGAAGTCTAAAGGACCTTTGGTGATGTCATCATCATGTGACCAGTGCAGAGGACTGGTGAAAGACCTGTGGCATATCACTGTGAGGGGGCGGAGCTTCTGTGTGGTGCCTGAAGGAGAGGTTAGTGGTGTTCTGGGATAACATAACATCCTAGAAAAGCTGGGAGTTGTAGTTTTGTCGTATTATATGTTTCTCAATGTAATTTAAACGTATGCCCTAGTACAGGCTGGTAATGCTGGGAGTTGTAGTTCTCTCCTCTTATACCCCCTCTTTGGAATGTAAACTGATGACCCATAATAAGTCTGGCCATACGGGGGGTTATAGTTATTTCTTTTTAAAGCTCTTACCTGGTACAACTAGATGATGTCCTATAATCTGGACATGCTGAGAGTTGTAGTTCTCTTTTCTTAGGCTGGATTCTCATCACAGTTTAGTTTTCCGTTTTGCATGCAGGACTTTTTTCTGTCTAAAATAACGGATCTCCGACAGAAATGGCATAAACGGATGCCAAATGTGCAGAACTGATGCTTGAAATACAGGATCATTTTTTTCCCTTTATTTTTCTGTTTATCTGACGGATCAGAAGAACTGAAAACTAAACGGTGATATGAACCCGGCCTTATACTCTGTGTAATATCTACTTGTATCTGATCATAACAGCCTGGACATGCTGGAAATTGTAGTTCTCTCCACTTTCACCTCTCCCTGTGTTGCTCCCTAATTTCCAATAATAATCTGGTGATGATGAGACTTGTAGTTCCCTTGTCACTATTATAATGTTCTGCAGCAGCTGAGGTGTGTATTACTTGTTCACTTCTGTGCTGGTGACGGTCGCTGTTCTGCCGTCATAGGAGCACAACAACGAAAATCACTGCAGTTCCGGATCTGGCACTTCATGGACGACAACACGGATCCCGCTGACTATGATGAGATCTGTCAGGTTTCCATCTTCCAGGCTATAAAATTGTGTCCAGCATTTATGACCTGATCCACGAATGAGGCCCCAACACAGATGTGAACGAAGCTTTATATGTTCTGCAGCAGCTGAGGTATGCATTAGGAGGTTCTGACAGTTCATAAGGCAAGGGGGGCTATGGTGGCACTGGTATACTATTATGCCAGCACCACCATAGCACCCCCTGTGTGCTGCTTATAGTGGACAGTGCCCTCAGACAATGAATGGGGACAATCAAAAGCGGGTTTTTTCCCGGTATTGAGACCCTATGACGGATCTCAATACCGGAAAATAGAAACACAAGTGTGAAAGTAGCTCCTAATGTCTACACGGCTGCAACTGCTGGGGGTATGGCAGGGGAGAAGCCAGGGCAGGTGGTGGGATGGGCCAGTGGACGGAGTTAGTGGGGCCCCATTAAGATTCTTGCTATGGGGCCCAAGGATTTCTATGTACGCCCCTGAACACTAGCCTCCCTTTGTGTTCTGGTACAGTCACACTTAGAGCCAATACCTTGTCAAACTGATTCTGTGTTGCCATTGCCTATTGATACCCCACCTCAAACTGGCAGTATCCTAATGAATGACATTGGCACACATCTTGGGAAAACAATTGATGACTTCACCAAATGCTTGTTACTGGAAAATCCATGGCAACCTCCTCCTGGATATGAGCTACCTTTCTCTATTCAGAACATGACTTCCAAAAATTCAGAAACTCGGATAATCAAACGATATTTGTCAAAACAACATATTGACAGTTTTCCTTGGCTAGTATTTTCAGCTGTTAAGAAGGGTTTGTTTTGCAAGTACTGTGCGTTGTTTGCACAACATAGAAAAGGTGGTCATAACAAAGGCATGGCACTTGGAAAATTGGTAACAGAGTCCCTTACGAATTTTAAAAAGCTTAAGGGTAAGGAAGGAGATTTGGAAGTCCATGCAAGACTTGTTTATCACCAGGAGAGTGTAACCGAAGGAAAAGCATTTTTATCAACCTACCATTCCCTTGACAATGAAATTGTCAATCAAATAAATTCACATCGTCTTCAGAAGGTGAAGGAGAACCAAGAGCGAATTTGTCCTATCATTGAGTCCATTATATTCTTGGGTAGACAAAATATAACTCTACGAGGCCACCAAAATTATGGTGCATTAATGGATGACTCCATTCCGGATGTGAATGAAGGGACCTTTCGGGAATTGCTGAGATACCGCGTTGCATCTGGAGACAAAATGTTAGAGAAGCACCTCCTTACTGCATCTTCACGTGATACGTACATTTCAAAATCCACACAAAATGATTTAATCAAGTGTTGTGGTGATGAAATCTGCAATGTCATTGTTGGTAGAATTAAAGAAGCTTGCTATTTTAGTGTAATATTTGATGAAACTACAGATATTTCACTTAACTTTAGATATGTCTACAATGGATCTATTTATGAAGATTTAATAAAATTCGTAGATGCCTATGAATTTGCAACTCAGAGTGAGTCCGGATTGGATAGTTCAGATTCAGAACTAAGGCTTACAGGACAGGTTTCAGGCCAGATGGTAATTCAACTTATCAAAGACCTCTCCCTGGATATCACTCATTGTGTTGGCATTGGAACAGACAGTGTTATGTCTTCAGAGGTGGCTGGTGCTGTTTCAGAAATTATTAGAGCAGCACCCAACAGTTGCAGATGTCCTTGCTACAACCATTCTCTGAACAATTCAATTTCAAAGTCCTCACAAGTTTCAGCAGTTCACAATGCAGTAGCAGTGGTCAAATCAACCATTTCATTTTTCAGCCAATCAGCAAAGCGTCATTTTGTTTTAAAGCAGGAGTTAGGCTCTCAACTGACCAGTCTTTGTGAAACTAGATGGGTAGAGCGCCATGATTCTCTTATAAGATTTCGAGATGGACTAGTTAAAGTGGTGAGTGCAATATCTCAATGGAAATGCTCAAGCTCTAGTTCATCAGCCTCTTCTCTCATCCATTCTTTGTGCAGTGCAGAAGTTATATTTTCCTTGATTTCACTTATCAATGTTCTGAAAGTAACCATACCTCTAAGGCATTTTCTTCAATCTCCAACACTTGATTTGACAAGCGCATCTGAATGTCACCATGACAACCCTGGAGAATATGCGATGTAACCCTGATCATATTTTTTCCACTTTGCATATGGAGGCTACAGAATTGGCCTCAGAACTTGGAGTGGAACTAAAATTGCCACGTCTTGGTAGAAAGACAAGTGCACAGATCAAATTACAATGCAGGATCAACTGAAGAATTCTACAGGAAATCTTTGTATATTCCTTTGCTGGATAACATTAACGATTTAAAAGCTTGTTTGCCAGAAAACTCTATGCAGTGTTTCCAGATTCAAATATTGATGCCACCAGTACTTGTAAAAACCAAAAATGGAAACCATGGATCCTGTTGCTGTCCACTCTTTATCAAACTGTTTACATCCCTCTTCTAGCTGATGGTGGCCAGAGGATAGTGGAGACATTACTTCAAGAAGAAATTTGTCTCTGGCTTACAAAGTGGAAAAGCGAGTTATCCCAAAACAAGGAAATTCCAGAAACAGTCCTTGAAGTTTTAGATGTGTGTGACCAGGACCTCTTTCCAACCATCAGAAGTTTACTTCTGATCTTAGCAACTCTACCTGTAAGTGTGGCCTCTGCAGAGAGATCATTCTCAACCCTCCGTCATGTTAAAACATGGTTTCGGTCACGAATGTCAGAGGAAAGATTAAATGGTTTGAGTTTGCTTTACATTCACAGAGATGTTCCTGTGAATACGGACAGAATAATTGAGCTGTTTGCAAAGCAAGGAAAACGAAGACTTGAGCTAATTCTGTAAATTGTTCATGTTATTTAATGTACAAATGTAATGTATCTGTTGCTTTTAGTGTTTGGATAGTGACACTGTTATCAGTATATTTCTACCTTTTTATACATAATTGTGTATTGTTTGTTACTATTTTGTCTGGGAATATTCTGTTCTATAATCAGTATACAAACTCCTGATGAAAATGTCTCCAAAACTGTGAAATAATAAAGTTATATGTGGTTAAATGTCACCTATTTGTTTGTAATTCTTAAAATCCGTAATTTGGAAATACAAATGTGACTGTTTTTTAAATAAGGTTAGAGTTGAAAAATAGTCTGTTCTATAAGCACCACATTATTTTCTTTCCGCCGCCACAAAACAATCTGGAAGTGCCTTTCCCGGGACCAGGCTCTGGATCCGCCACTGGATAAAACAACCCTCTGTGTATGACTTGGAGAGAGAAAGGCTGAGGAAGCCTGAGAGAGAGGGAAGCCTGAGAGGCTCTGTGTGGTCTCAGCCAGGAGGGCTGAGGGGCCACGAGGCTTTGTAAAGCCTGAAGTTTGGGGGGCCCAGCGACGCCTATGGAAAGAGGGTCGCCCGGTCAGAGTCGGGAGGACTTATGGACCATCTCCCCCCAAGGGTGCTGGTGTGATCTCAGCCTGGAGACTGCTGGACAGTATATGGCTGAGGAAGCCAGATCTAGGTGTGTGTGAACGGTGCTCTATAAGTGAGGTAGAGACAACACATGTATTAGGTAGAGCCCAGACGGGCAGGTGTTTATTTGATTTCTTGTGTAATCATATGGTGGCCATAGGAAATCTTGCAATTTCATATGGCTGTAATTGTGAATTATTCCCCACCTAGGGCAGCCTATAGGGCACAAAATCATTGGACACATAGCAAAATTTAGAATGACACCCCCCCCCCCCCCAATTTATTTCTGTTAATGGAGGGCAGTTGGATGTAATTTTCTTTCATGTCTCTTCACACAGATTTACTGATGTAACTAGAATATAGTCTAAAAAAAATGTAGTGCAAATTGCTGCAACTACAGTTAGTACACATATTACTAACCGTAATCATACATTGTGCTTGTGAATAAAGCTATAATATGTATTCACTTTCTAAGCATAGTAATCCACTTTTATGGTACTCATTATGGTAAGGCTATAGTTTGTAGTGTATATGATATGTACATGCTAGGACACAGCTCTACCCTCACAATGTTTAGCCCTATCAATCAAGGGGAGGAGGGAGTGTGCAGAGCACAGAGGGTGTTACTAAAACAGTGCTCCAAGGATTCAGCCCCACCCCCTGGTGCTCCAACCTTCTTATTTGCATATGAATAAAACCACAGATATCTCTGCCGCTGTTTAACATACAGACAAAAGAAAGGTATTGTTTTAATCAACATGATGAGCCCTACCAGGCAGTATGCCTGGTTTAATAGCAGTCTATTTAATCTAACATCTGGCCGTAGCAGTTTTTGGAATCTGCATCATTTTCCAGTACCAGAAAAATGGACGAGATTTTAAGAAATATCATCCACATGCTGCAAAAAAATAAAAATAAAATATATATATATAATAATCTGCAGTGTGAACTGACCTGCTGTTTGGATTTTAAAACCACAGCATGCTAATTTATGCTGCCGATAGCTGCAGCAGATTTCACTCTTTGCAAAGCATATGGTGAAATCTCTGGTAAAACTGCAGTGAAGTCCATGACATTCACCCTGTTCGGCCATACCTTGAATAACCTTCCATAAATGCACTGATTAATCGCCCCACAACCTTGTATATTGATCTTATACAGGGTGTAGTCATTGCACGATAATACACTTTATAATGTACTAACCTTTTGGTGTACAAATATCAAAAGTTTTGTCGCAAGTGCCATTTAGCAACTTTTTAGCTTCTTCCAACATCCACGCCACTTTTACATAATTGGGTGAGCAAAAGTGGTGAGCACTGTTCAAAAGTGTTAGCTAAGTGTGGAAAAAATGCAACAAAGTAAGAATGTTTTCAATAATAGAAGTGCTAAAACTTAGCAATTAGCAAAATCCAAAGAGAATGAAGAAAAGAGAAATGTAAATCAAATGAATATTTGATGTGACCGCTCTTTGCCTTCAAAGCATCAGTTCTTCTAAGTACACTTGCACACAGTTTTTAAAGGAACTCAGAAGGGAGAATTAACCTCAGGTCTTCTGTGGCTGGGGGCTTGTTCAGATCCTTCTGTCTCTTCATCTAATCCCAGACAGACTCAATTATGTTAAGATCAGGGCTCTGTGGCGGCCATCCTATCCCATCACTTCCAGGACTCCTTGTTCTTCTTTACACTGAAGATCTTAATGACTTTTGTTATATGTTTGAGGCTGTTGCTAGTGGCGTGCCTAGAGTGTTTGGCACCTGGGGAGGGTCCTTGCTCTGACACCCCCCCCCCCTTCAAGTACTTAAAAAAAATTGTACCCCCTCACAGTAGTATTGCCCTCATTGTGCAACCTTCACAGTAGTTTTGTCCGGATATGTGCCCCCTCACGATAGTTATGCCCACACTGTGCCCCCTCACAGTATTTATGCCCTCACTGGACAACTTTCACAGTAGTTATGCCCACATTGTGCCCCTTTCACTGTATTAATGCCTTATCTGTGTCCCCTTTACAGTTGTAATGCCCTCTTTGTGCCTCCCTCACAGTAGTTATTCCTTCACTGTGCCCCCATAACAGTAATAATGCCCTCTGTGCCCCTTAACAGTAGTAATGCCCATTGTGCCCCCTTCACAGTAATAATGTCCACTCAGTGCCCCATAACACTTATGCCCACCACCTTCACAGGAGTTAAGCTCTCTGTGCCCCTTCACAGTAGTAATGCCCTTTGTGCCCCCTTTATAGTAGTAATGCCCATTGTGCCCCCTTCATAGTAGTAATGCCCTCTGTGCCCCCTTCAGATTAATAATGCCTATTGTGCCCCCTTCATAATAGTAATGCCCATTGTGCTCCCTTCACAGTAGTAATGCCCATTGTGCCCCCTTCATAGTAATAATGCCCATTGTAACCCATTTATAGTAGTAATGCCCATTGTGCCCCCTCCATAGTAGTAATGTCCATTGTGCCCCCTCCAAAGGAGTAATGCCCTCTGTGCCCCTTTTGTAGTAGTATTGCCCTCTGTGTCCTCTTTGTAGTAGTAATGCCCTCTGTGCCCCTTCACAGTAGTAAAGCCCTCTGTGCCCCCTTTGTAGTAGTAATGTGCTCTGTGCCCCCCCAAAGTAGAAATGCCCATTGTGCCCCCTTCACAGTAGTAAAGCCCTCTGTTCCCGCTTTGTAGTAGTATTGCCCTCTGTGCCCCCTCCAAGGTAGAAATGACCTCTGTGCCCCCTCTTTTAAAAATAAAAAAACACAGTACCTACTCACCATGTCCCATTCCTGAAGCTCACAGTCCTCTCTCCCCTGCAGACAAAGATCGTTCTGCAGCACTGTTAGGGCAGAGCTTAGGCAGATTCCTGGGCTGAAGGCTCCTCCCACACAGGCCAGCAGCGAGATCTGTGCCTGCAGGCTGAATGGTGGAGCAGGGAGAAGTCTTCCTGCTTGCTCATTCAGTGTGAGAGAGACAGAGCGCACAGAGCTGAGTGACCGGACTTCAGCTCATGGTGCTGCAGCAATGGGTACTTCCATCTGTATTGATGGCAGTGCTCATTGCTTCTGGGCTCTGGCACCCCCCTGACAGCCAGCACCCGGTGTGGACTGCTACCCCCAACCCCCCTTCCTCAGCACGCTACTGGCTTTTGCCCTGCTGCAGACTTAATGTGGAGCCAATCAGCTGCCTCCCTGATGGTACTGCATCAGCAGGGCCGTCTTTAATATTGATTGGACCCTGGGCAAGAAATTACTTGGGCACCCTGGATCCCGCCTTCCCACGGTCTAGCATGCAATCACGCCCTCCACCATAACACACACACACACAAAAAATCCACACACCTCGTAGAGTACAGTGAATGACTGTAAATACTTACAGTTCTGAAGACTCCAGCAGGCTCAGGATCAGTGCTCTGGGCAGCTGGGCTCAAGGGTGGAGACCGGGGCTCTTCAGTTCAGGAAGGAGACCGGGGCTCGGCTCACCCTACCATTGCAGTGCACCCCACAGTATGCAGTATAGCACCCTATAGTACAGGGTGGGCCATTTATATGGATACACCTTAATAAAATGGGAATGGTTGGTGATATTAACTTCCTGTTTGTGGCACATTAGTATATGTGAGGGGGGAAACTTTTCAAGATGGGTGGTGACCATGGCGGCCATTTTGAAGTCGGCCATTTTGAATCCAACTTTTGTTTTTTCAATAGGAAGAGGGTCATGTGACACATCAAACTTATTGGGAATTTCACATGAAAAACAATGGTGTGCTTGGTTTTAACGTAACTTTATTCTTTCATGAGTTATTTACAAGTTTCTGACCACTTATAAAATGTGTTCAATGTGCTGCCCATTGTGTTGGATTGTCAATGTAACCCTCTTCTCCCACTTTTCACACACTGATAGCAACATCGCAAGAGAAATGCTAGCACAGGCTTCCAGTATCCGTAGTTTCAGGTGCTGCACATCTTGTATCTTCACAGCATAGACAATTGCCTTCAGATGACCCCAAAGATAAAAGTCTAAGGGGGTCAGATCGGGAGACCTTGGAGGCCATTCAACTGGCCCACGACGACCAATCCACTTTCCAGGAAACTGTTCATCTAGGAATGCTCGGACCTGACACCCATAATGTGGTGGTGTACCATCTTGCTGGAAAAACTCAGGGAATGTGCCAGCTTCAGTGCATAAATAGGGAAACACATCATCATGTAGCAATTTCGCATATCCAGTGGCCTTGAAGTTTCCATTGATGAAGAATGGCCCCACTATCTTTGTACCCCATATACCACACCATACCATCAATTTTTTTGTTCCAACAGTCTTGGAGTGATCTATCCAATGTGGGTTAGTGTCAGACCAATAGCGGTGGTTTTGTTTGTTAACTTCACCATTCACATAAATGTTTGCCTCATCACTGAACAAAATCTTCTGCGTAAACTAAGGGTCCTGTTCCAATTTTTGTTTTGCCCATTCTGCAAATTCAGTGCGCCGATCTGGGTCATCCTCGTTGAGATGCTGCAGTAGCTGGAGTTTGTAAGGGTGCCATTTGTGAGTAGCTAATATCCGCCGAAGGGATGTTCGACTAATGCCACTCTCCAGTGACATGCGGCGAGTGCTACGCTGTGGGCTCTTGCTGAATGAAGCTAGGACAGCCACTGATGTTTCTTCATTAGAGACAGATTTCATGCGTCCACATTTTGGCAAATCCAACACTGAACCAGTTTCACAAAACTTAGCAAGCAGTTTGCTAACTGTAGCATGGGAGATGGGTGGTCTCGTAGGGTGTCTTGCATTGAAATCTGCTGCAATGACCCGGTTACTGCGTTCACCAGACATCAACACAATTTCTATCCGCTCCTCACGTGTTAACCTCGGCGACATGTCAATGGCTGTAAACAAAGAGGAACTTGTAAATAACTCATGAAAGAATAAAGTTACGTTAAAACCAAGCACACCATTGTTTTTCATGTGAAATTCCCAATAAGATTGATGTGTCACATGACCCTCTTCCTATTAAAAAAACTAAAGCTGGATTCAAAATGTCCGACTACTTGAAGCTGCAAGTACTAGCTTCAAGTACTACATTAAGTACTAGTAAAGAGATATTGCAGGAGATAGTCAGGAGGTAGGCTGGAAGGTGGAAACAATACAAAAAAAAAAAAAAGGTAAGATTTGTTTGATTTAAAGTTACAAATTTATTTCTATTTTTTTATTTTTTTCTCCTCTTTAAAATGGCAGACTTGGTTCAGTGCAGGAATTGTTGTGCATTTATTTCATGTTCCACTCTTTGGAGATTCGGATACTGTCAGATCTGTAGACAGTTCTCCTTACTGCAGCAGGAAATTGCATTTTTGAAAGCTGAAATATTTAAATTATCTGTTAAACAAACTCCAGCTAGGACCGCTGCAATGCCACTGCCACAGAGGACCCCCAGAAATGGCAGATGGGTTACTGTAGGTTCTGGAAGACTTAGAGTGGTGGATAGAAGACATGTCCCACAGTCGGTGGTTCTCCATAATTCATTTGCAGCACTCTCAGAATGTAAGGACAACATGGATATGGACTCAAGCACAGAGGGTGAGAAACCATCGACTCCTATGTCTAATGTATGCAACAAAAAAGATAAAGTGAAGTCTCAAAGGAAGCAGCTGTTGCTGGGTGATTCAATCATAAGAAGTGTGGAGCTTAAAGAAAATGGTTTTGTGAGATGTCTCCCTGGGGCAACTGCTAGAAGAGATAGAAGACGTATTATTAATATTGTTAAGCAAGCAAAGCAGGAAGGGGACGTGGATGTTCTTGTCCATCTAGGGACAAATGACCTGGCTTGCAATGAAGTGTCAGAGGTGAAAAAATCTTTTATCACACTTGGTAATGACGTACAGGATTTTGCATCCACCATTTCATTTTCTGAAGTTCTGCCTGTGCATAATGTTCAGAATGATAGGCAGAGGCGCATAAAGGAGTTCAACATATGGCTTGGTAAATGGTGTCAAGAGCAAGGATTTGGCTTTGTTTCTCATGATAGCTCTACTTGGAATAGAAAGGAACTGTACAAAAAAGATGGCTTGCATCTTTCTCTCAAAGGAACAAATGTACTTAGTGAACAACTCCAAGAATTTGCGAAAGAGTATTTAAACTAGTAAGGGGGGGCAAAAGAGTGAAAATAAAAGAGTCCAATTGCCCCCCGAAACAATGCCAGAACAGGTCAGAAGCACAGAGGTTAAGAAATGATAAGCTCAGAGTCCTGTCTACAAATGCTCGCAGTTTAGGTAAAAAAATCAATGAACTTGGGTCAATAATGGCATCTGAGAATGTAGATTTAGTGGCTGTTACGGAGACATGGTTTAATGAAAGAAATGACTGGGACATAACCATACCAGGGTACTCTTTATACAGAAGAGACAGAGAAGGCAAGAAAGGAGGAGGAGTGGCCCTGTATGTGAAAGATAGCATTAAATCTAACCTAATACAAGTTGGTGAGGCCAACATAGAGTCAGTTTGGGTTACGTTGCAGTTTGCTAACCATGCAGTAACTCGTGTAGGTGTGATATATAGACCACCTGGTCAAGTTAAAGAACTAGATGATCTACTAGTTGAAGAAATAGCTAAAATGACAATGAAAGGAGAAGTTATCATTATGGGAGATTTCAATCTTCCAGATATAAACTGGAAAACCAAAATAGCAAGTTCTACCAGGAGTACAGATATTCAAAACTCCCTACTGGGGTTATCTCTACAACAAGTGGTTGAGGAGCCAACCCGGAGGGAGGCCATTTTGGATTTGGTATTCACAAACGGGGATTCGGTATATGATGTCATTGTAGGCGAAACCTTGGGATCTAGTGATCACCAGTCAGTGTGGTTTAATATAAGAACTGTGAAAGAGTCCCACCACACAAAAACAAAAGTTTTAGATTTTAGAAAAACAGACTTTTCAAAAATGAAATTAGTCATAAATGAGTCCTTATCAGACTGGAACGGATTACATGGAGTCCAGGAGAAATGGGACTACTTAAAAGGTGCATTATTGAAGGCAACAGAAAATTGCATTAGACTTGTCAGTAAAAGCAAAAAAAGGAAGAGACCACTGTGGTACTCAGCAGAAGTGGCCCAAATCATTAAAAATAAAAAGCTAGCATTTTGTAATTATAAAAAAACCCAGAGCAATGAAGATAAGGAAATCTACAAGATTAGGCAGAGAGAGGCTAAGCAAGTTATAAGAACTTCTAAAGCGCAGGCAGAAGAAAAACTAGCTCAGTCTATGAAAAAAGGGGATAAGACATTCTTCAGATATATAAATGAAAAAAGGAAATTAAAACAAGGAATAACTAAATTAAAAACAAAGGACGGAAGGTATGTAGAAGAGAATAAAGGGCTAGCCGACTGCCTTAATGAATACTTCTGTTCAGTTTTTACAAAAGAAAAAGGAGAAGGACCTCCACTAGAAAGAATGACTAATAAATCGTTTGATGCATGTATCTTTACAGAGGAAGATGTTCTAAGTTTGCTGTCTAAGGTGAAGACAAATAAGTCACAGGGGCCTGATGAGATACACCCAAAATTATTAAAAGAGCTTAGTGGTGAGCTGGCAAAACCGTTAACAGATTTATTTAACCAATCATTAGTAACAGGAGTCGTCCCGGAAGATTGGAAATTGGCAAATGTCGTGCCCATTCACAAGAAAGGTAGTAGGGAGGAATCGAGCAACTATAGACCAGTGAGTCTGACATCAATAGTAGGCAAATTAATGGAAACCCTATTAAAGGATAGGATTGTGGAACATCTAAAATCCCATGGATTGCAAGATGAAAAACAACATGGGTTTACTTCAGGGAGATCATGTCAAACAAATCTTATAGATTTTTTTGACTGGGTGAATAAAATAATAGACGGTGGAGGTGCAGTAGACATCGCATATCTAGATTTTAGTAAGGCTTTTGACACTGTCCCACATAGAAGACTTATCAATAAACTGCAGTCATTTAGCATGGACTCCCATATTGTTGAGTGGATTAGGCAGTGGCTGAGTGACAGACAACAGAGGGTTGTAGTCAATGGAGAACATTCAAAACAAGGTCATGTTACCAGTGGGGTTCCACAGGGATCTGTACTGGGACCGATTTTGTTTAATATCTTCATAAGTGATATTGCAAAAGGCCTCGCTGGTAAGGTTTGTCTTTTTGCTGATGACACAAAGATATGTAACAGGGTTGATGTTCCTGGAGGGAAACGCCAAATGGAAAAGGATTTAGGAAGACTAGAAGAATGGTCAGAACTCTGGAAACTGAAATTTAATGTGGATAAGTGCAAGATAATGCACCTGGGGCGTAAAAACCCAAGGGCAGAATATAGAATATTTGACACAGTCCTGACCTCAGTATCTGAGGAAAGGGATTTAGGAGTAATTATTTCAGAAGACTTAAAGGTGGGAAGACAATGTAATAGAGCAGCACGAAATGCCAGCAGAATGCTTGGATGTATAGGGAGAGGTATAAGCAGTAGAAAGAGTGAAGTGCTTATGCCGCTGTACAGAACACTGGTGAGACCTCACTTGGAGTATTGTGCGCAGTACTGGAGGCCATATCTCCAGAAGGATATAGATACTCTAGAAAGAGTTCAGAGAAGAGCTACTAAACTAGTACATGGATTGCAGGATAAAACTTACCAGGAAAGGTTAAAGGACCTTAATATGTATAGCTTGGAAGAAAGAAGAGACAGAGGGGATATGATAGAAACTTTTAAATACATAAAGGGAATCAACTCGGTAAAGGAAGAGAGCATATTTAAAAGAAGAAAAACTACCACAAGAGGACACAGTTTTAAATTAGAGGGGCAAAGGTTTAAAAGTAATATAAGGAAGTATTACTTTACTGAGAGAGTAGTGGATGCATGGAATAGCCTTCCTGCAGAAGTCGTAGCTGCAAATACAGTGAAGGGGTTTAAGCATGCATGGGATAGGCATAAGGCCATCCTTCATATAAGATAGGGCCGGGGGCTATCCATAGTATTCAGTATATTGGGCAGACTAGATGGGCCAAATGGTTCTTTTCTGCCGACACATTCTATGTTTCTATGTTTCTATGACTTCAAAATGGCCACCATGGTCACCACCCATCTTGAAAAGTTTCCCCCCTCACATATACTAATGTGCCACAAACAGGAAGTTAATATCACCAACCATTCCCATTTTATTAAGGTGTATCCATATAAATGGCCCACCCTGTATACAGCACCCCACAGTATGCAGTATAGCACCCTATAGTATACAGCACCCCACACTATACAGTATACAGCACCCCACACTATACAGTATACAGCACCCTACAGTATACAGTAGAGCAGTATAGCACTCCACAATATACAGCACCCCACAGTATACAGTAGATCAGTATAGCACCCCACAATATACAGCACCCCACATAGGGTGGACACTGGCTTGACCCAAGAAAGCAGGACCTCACCAACCACGCCCCCAAACCAGTTTCCACGCCCACCTCCGTGAAGCCAAGACCCCATCACCACCGGGCGTGGGGGAACCCTTCACAGTATTTATTAACCCTTTCAGCAGTCCCCCTTCAGTGAAGGGGGGACTGCTGAGGGGTTAATAACTACTGTGAAAGGACTGCAGGTGCAGACATGTCCTCTACAAGACTGGGGATAATCTGCAGGTGATCCATTTACAGTCAGGTCCATAAATATTGGGACATCGACACAATTCTAACATTTTTGGCTCTATACACCACCACAATGGATTTGAAATGAAACAAACAAGATGTGCTTTAACTGCAGACTGTCAGCTTTAATTTGAGGGTATTTACATCCAAATCAGGTGAACGGTGTAGGAATTACAA
Organism: Bufo bufo; assembly: GCF_905171765.1. Taxonomy (NCBI): domain Eukaryota; kingdom Metazoa; phylum Chordata; class Amphibia; order Anura; family Bufonidae; genus Bufo; species Bufo bufo. Next base: position 584,775,477 of record NC_053391.1, read on the forward strand.
CAGTTTGCATATGTGCCTCCCACTTGTTAAGGGACCAATATTTATGGACCTGACTGTAGATAATAATGCAGATCCGCCTCTGTGCCAGGATCTCCTACATACAAATAAATGCTATACACCTGTGCCCATAGCCCGCCCCAACCGGACCCTCCATGCCAAGTAGAAAAGTTTACACCGTGCAGGTGCCACACTCTCACACAGGGAGCCCCCAGCAGCTCGTCCTCCACTATCCTTCCTGGACAAACCTGCTCTGCTTCTGGCTGCAAGTGCACACGCTGTCTCTCTGCAGGCTGCCCGGCGGCCCACAAAACAGAACATGTCCTATTCTTGTCCATTTAACAGACAAGAGTAGGACATTTCTACAAAAGTTTTTTGTACTCGGCTGGGATTCGTGTTTTGCATATCCACGATTTGTGGACCGCAAAACACTTACGGCCGTGTGCATAAGCCCTTATGGACACAGATGTTGCCTAGTGTTAGGAAGATTGTAGGTTCTGCTTTTGCATATATCATTCTGTATCCATTCGGGGGTGCACGTTTGTGCAGCTGTAATGGGTTGAAAGCAATTGTTTATAATACTCATTTTTAACAACATTAAATGCGCTCATAATGTCCCAGCATGTTTAATGCTCAGAAAGCAGCATGAGACATTGTCTGATTTTAGTACGCTCTCATCAGGATACGTGATAGCTCATTATGTGAGCATACATGGTAAGACAATGGCAAAGTGTAGTACAGTAAATCTGCCTCCTGTTAATCTCACGGTGGAAACTTCCTGTAGAGAGCATTGCAAAAACAGCACAGTACGCCAGGAAATGAGAAGAAGACTTCTACATCAGCATCCAGTCACTGATTAACCCACAGAGCTGGGTTCTATGCAGCCTTCTTGAGCATTTTACCAAAGGCCAAGTTCACACTCGGTAGTTGTAGTGCAGCATCATGGAGCCTTACTGCAGTGTCATAGTGTTAAAGTTGTATGGAAATAATGTTTAATCGGTGTAAAAATGAAAAGTTCTACAAGTAATGTACTTTATGTTTCAGTTCTTTATAATTTTCAAGATATGTGTTTGCTGTCAGTGAATGAGAACTTACCTGTTTACAAACTGGTACATAAACCAGAGCTGCTGTAGGCTGGGAAGTGGATGCAATGGTATCCAGTCTGGGCAATGCTCTGTGAGCTGAGCACATCACCAGCAGCAGCTGCGCAGATCTCTCCATGGGTATGTCCACACAGGTCACATTTGCTGTGAAAAATGTCCATAGTAAATTCTTCTAAATGCGTAATACAATTGCACACCAAACCATGCAGACATTGATGTGGATTTGCAGCTTAAATAGGACCTTTCATCTGGCAAAACATTGTGAACTAAGTGTCATGATCTGTACAGCGGCGCCCAGGGATCTCACTGCACTTACTAATATCCCTGGGCGCCGCTCTGTTCTCCTGCTATGCCCTCCGGTATGTTCGGTCACTTGGTTATAGTAGGAGGAGACTGCCCCTGTTCTCCTGGGCGTTCCTTCTCCCAGGCTGTAGCGCTGGCCAATCGCAGCGCAGAGCTCACAGCCTGGGAGTTTTTTTTTCTCCCAGACTGTGAGCTCTGCGCTGCGATTGGCCAGCGCTACAGCCTGGGAGAAGGAACGCCCAGGAGAACAGGGGCAGTCTCATCCTACTATAACCAAGTCCCCTAAGTCTCCGCCTACTATAACCAAGAGACCGAACATACCGGAGGGCATAGCAGGAGAACGGAGCATGACACTTAGTTCACAATGTTTTGCCAGATGAAAGGTCCTCTTTAAAGGTTTTGAACACCTTTGGGGGCAATTTTTATTTATTGCATTCTACTCACTTTGGGCTACAAATCATTTTTTCAATGGGTCTTTATTAAAAAATATTAATTCCTTTTCTCTGTACAGATGTCAGTCTCTGTCCATTTACAGACTAGCAGCAGGCTTTCTATTCACAGCCTTATATCTGAATTCTTTCTCTTGGCTCCAGCAGGCTAAGGGTAAGGCTACTTTCACACTAGCGTTCGGGTCTCCGCTTGTGAGCTCCGTTTGAAGGGGCTCACAAGCGGCCCCGAACGCATCCGTCCAGCCCTAATGCATTCTCAGTGGACGCGGATCCGCTCAGAATGCATCAGTCTGGCGGCGTTCAGCCTCCGCTCCGCTCAGCAAGCGGACACCTGAACACTGCTTGCAGCGTTCGGGTGTCCGCCTGGCCGTGCGGAGGCAAGCGGATCCGTCCAGACTTACAATGTAAGTCAATGGGGATGGATCCGTTTGAAAATGACACAATATGGCTCAATCTTCAAACGGATCCGTCCCCCATTGACTTTCAATGTAAAGTCTGGACGGATCCGTTCAGGCTACTTTCACACTTAGAATTTTTTTCAAACTATAATGCAGACGGATCCGTTCTGAACGGATACAAACGTCTGCATTATAGGAGCGGATCCGTCTGAGCAGACATCAGACGGATCCTCTCTGAACGCAAGTGTGAAAGTAGCCTTAACTGGCAGGTGAACTTTGCTTTATCTCTCTGCTGTGCTAATGTCTGTCTTCAGTCTGGTCACTGGACTTTCTAACAGTTCTGGTACTTTTGAGTGGGGTGCATTTGGTTGTTGACCCCTCGTAATACTCATTCTGTGAACTGCCTGGAGCCATGGTGCTCTACAAGCTGCTTCCCAGGGCTCTTTCAGCAGGAAGGGGGAAACGCTCCCCTCACTGCGCCATATCTAGTTCCCTTCCAACTCTCAACTCACCACAGCTTGCTACAACCTTTCCCTTGGTAGGAAGCAGGGCTAGCCCACTTTTGCCCAAAAGGAAGAGAATGGAATGGTAAATCTTATTCTATCTAAAAGTACTCTCGGCCAGATACACTGCCACCTGATGGACAACCAGGTACATTGCATGAGATACAATGCATAACAGTTACATAGCAATATTATTAAGGCTACTTTCACACTAGTGTTTTTGCTGGATTCGGCAGGGTCCAGCAAAAACGCCTCCGTTACTGATAATACAACCATCTGCATCCCTTATGAACGGATCCGGTTGTATTATCTTTAACATAGCCAAGACGGATCCGTCATGAACTCCACTGAAAGTCAATGGGGAATGGATCCGTTTTCTATTGTCAGATTGTGTTAGAAAAAACAGATCCGTCCCTATTGATTTGCATTGTGGGTCTTGACGGATCCGTCTTGCTCCGCATCCCAGGACAGAAAGCAAACTACAGCATGTTGCGGTTTGCTCTCTGGTATGGAAGTGCAACCAAACAGAACGGAATGCATTTTGGAGCATTCAGTTCTGTTCAGTTACGTAGCGTTTTTTTCTGTTATTGAGACCCTATGACGGATCTCAATACCGGAAAATATTACCGTTAGTGTTAAAGTACCCTAAGGCACAGTATCAGAGAACCTGCAATTAAATACACAGATTACATTCTTTGTTAGCCATTAGACTCAGTAGCTAGGTGTAAGAATGGTAGTGCCCCCTCTGGGATACTACATTATCAGTTTGATAAGAATTTAGCTATAATGAGTGTTTATGAGGTCAGGAGTTTATAGATAAGAGCTACACATGAGTTCTGATGGGATTTGCTGTGAACAGAAAGTGACAGTCTGCAAATATTGTGAAATTTAACCCCGGTATCACAAAAACTGCTGAAATTTTTTAAAATAAAAAGCTATTGAAAAAATGATTTTTAGACCAAAATAAGGGTACTTTCACATTAGTGGCAGGGGAGTCCGGCAGGCTGTTCCGGTGGGTGAACAGCCTGTCGGATCCGTCCTGCCGCTAGTTCACATGTGCCCCCGGACTGCTGCTCCGTCCCCATTGACTATAATGGGGGCGGGGGAGGAGTTCCGGTGGCAGCATGGCAGCGCACGGTGAGAGGCAGCCAGACTAAAACTACGACATGCACTACTTTTAGTCTGGCTGCCTCTCGGCGTGCTCTGCCACCAGAACTCCACCCCCGGCTCCATTATAGTCAATGGGGATGGAGCGGCAGTCCGAGGGCACACGTGAACTAGTGGCAGGACTCCCCTGCCGCTAGTGTGAAACTAGCCTTAGTAAAATACAATCATGTACAAAATTGCCCCAAAAGTGTCTATAGCCTTCTGGATTTTGCTGAGGTGATCTGCAGCAAAATATGCAACAGTAAAATGGTTTCACACCACGTTTTATGCGTCCCTTTGATGGATACGTTAGAAAAAAGGATACAAAAGCACAGCAAACCATGTTTTGGATCCTGCAGAGTCCAGTAAAAATAAAGAAAGTATACTTTTTTTTTTACAATTGAACTCTATGGTGAACGGATGCCACTGTATGGCATCTATCTGAGGCATCCGTGTAAGGTATATGTGTAGCGACCAGGCCACAGGAGCAATATGTGTGAGTTATGGTGGGCCGATGGGGGTAGTAGTAGTTTACTCACGGTTTTGTTAAGCTCCCTGAACCGGCGTGCAGTTAATGGAAGGACAGCACCAGTTCCTTCGGGGCACACTGTGTTGTCCATGGACTCCCGCCAGATGGTGGTTGAGGTGCCCTTGGTGGTGTGGTTTTTAAGGTGCCGTGGCGGCAGGGTCCCTGGTGTTCGTGACGCCAGCACCGTAAGGTGCAATAGAGGATAGTGACGAATAAGGAGAGTCAAAGGCTGATGAACAAAAACTGCGTCAGGCATCAATCTTCCGCTCCATTCTTTAGAAAGGTTGCCTTTACACACAAAAGTCCACTATGTCCCTTGCTGGACTGTGGTACTGCAATATGACCCTGGGTTCTGAGTCTTGGTTTACTTCTTTGGTTCCCCTGGCTGGCAAGTGCCAAGGGGACATCTAGCAGCTATATCATGATGTTCCTTTGTCTCCTCTCCTCACTCATCCTCCACCCAACTTTCTGTGAAAGGCCTGCTACTTATATATGATGTTATGGCACCGCCTAGTGGTGACTCAAGTGTAGTGCGATGACCAGCCTGTTGCTGGGAATGTGCAGGTTAATACAGACAAAATAGACATTAGCATGACATGACATTATCAAAGACCCACTTCTAGCATGGATTGGGACACTGCATATGTTTTTTGTATATGTTAAACAGATGGGAAAAATGCAATGTTAACCCAGCCTAAGATTGCCAATTTCTTCTTTCCTATCAAGTTCTGCAACAGAACTTGACAAGCTGCTGAAATTTCCCACTGCATGTGGATGAAATCTGTTAAAATCCCAGACGCTTGCCTTGTACTGTATTCTACAACAGATTTTTGGACACAAATTAGCCAGAAAAATCTGTAGCGTTTCCGTCCCTATGGGCACAAGTATTTATTAGACATGGAAGCTCATAAAAGCCAACGACAATCTGCATAGCATGCATGTGAATCCGGCTTCTGCAACCCCCTTGCATGCTACAGGGAATCTCAGCTTGGATTTTTGTCAGCACTGCAGAAAGAAATCTGCTGTGGAAGTAAGTAGCATGTTACTTATTCCACACAGTAAGGTTACTTTCACATGATCAGAATGTGGTTGGTACTTTTCATCAATATTTTTAAGCCAAAACCAGGAGTGGAACCTAATGACAATGGAGCTAATCTATGTGCAGATCTGCTGAACGGCCCTAGCACATCCTCGGTATAGAAATCCGAGGGTCGGGCTTTGAGCAACTAAAGTCACTTCAGCAAATGGCATTTATCATGTAGACAGAGTGGCTGTGTTGTACACTATAGGAAAAAGCACCGGTCTCACTGGTGACCGGGACCGCGGGATTGCACATAGACCAGCGCTTTGTCCTATAGTGTGCAAGCACGACCACTGCTGCTGGATTACAAGGATGTATAATGTGATGGAAAAATGAATCAAGCCAGCAAAAGAAGCAATATGGACAATCACAATACATTAGGAAGTGCCTTCTATTAACTTTCTCTACATGATAAATGCCATTTACTGATACAACCCCTTTAATACCTCCAGGACATTACCGTACTCAGCCTAATATGTGCTAGCGATATGTCAACCAGATATTAGACATGAGCTTGTGGATGGTGTCCTTGCAGCCACAGATTTTATTTCTAAATGGTATCATACTCGGATAGACAAACCATTTAAAAATACTCCAAATGTATAAAACAAATGCATATATACTTTAAAGGGGTTGTTTGATACAGGGTGGGCAATTACCACATCGCAAAACCACAGTATTTGCGATAAAAAGGCATGTGTAAACCCGGCACAACTGAGTCAATCCTAATCATGTCATCAGTATGTACCAACTAAAAAGTGGAAAAAACTCAAGTGGCAAAATGGACCTGGCAGTTTCAGATGGGGTTGTCCTCTTTCCCCTAGAGCTCATGGGCATTTATTGTGGATCGGTTCACTGGTGGTTTCTCTGATGGGAAAGGTCAAATGCATTTATCCCACAAATTCAAAAAAAATCAATATATCTGGAGTATTGCACACAATTATTTTAATGATATCAATGCAAAAAATGCTGCTCTTTGTAATAATATATTTTTTTTTCAAATTTTACTCATATCTGGAAGACTTGTATCTTTGATATGTGTGGTTGGGCAGCAGCTCATCCCATTTGACTTTCAAGTGCCCAGAAGTACATTGCAGTCAACTAATTAATAGCACTATGGTATGCAATGGGGCAATTCCTTTATGAATTTAGAAGTAGGGGTGGGTGAATGAAAGGTGTCTGACCTGCCTTAGGGCTCATGCACACGGCCGATCACTACAATGGCACTTACAGCAGGATATCTACTGAGCATGTCTGAGCATGTCTACCACAGAGTGCAAGGAAAAGTGGACCAGAATTTCAGCCACAGGATAAACAGCGCTACCAAAGATGAAATATAATATAGCACTTGGCTTGAGAAGGATCCCGGAAGGGGATTGAAACATTGCCTATTTTGTGTCACATGTGTGAATAAAGACACTGCATTTTTTATAAGAAGAGTGCTGCGTTGATTTTCTATGAATATATATATATATATATATATATATATATATATATACACATACAGTACAGACCAAAAGTTTGGACACACCTTCTCATTCAAAGAGTTTTCTTTATTTTCATGACTATGAAGGCATCAAAACTATGAATTAACACATGTGGAATTATATACATAACAAACAAGTGTGAAACAACTGAAAATATGTCATATTCTAGGTTCTTCAAAGTAGCCACCTTTTGCTTTGATTACTGCTTTGCACACTCTTGGCATTCTCTTGATGAGCTTCAAGAGGTAGTCCCCTGAAATGGTCTTCCAACAGTCTTGAAGGAGTTCTCAGAGATCCTTAGCACTTGTTGGCCCTTTTGCCTTCACTCTGCGGTCCAGCTCACCCCAAACCATCTCGATTGGGTTCAGGTCCGGTGACTTTGGAGGCCAGGTCATCTGGCGCAGCACCCCATCACTCTCCTTCATGGTCAAATAGCCCTTACTTTCAAAGTTTTCCCAATTTTTCGGCTGACTGACTGACCTTCATTTCTTAAAGTAATGATGGCCACTCGTTTTTCTTTACTTAGCTGCTTTTTTCTTGCTATAATACAAATTCTAACAGTCTATTCAGTAGGACTATCAGCTGTGTATCCACCTGACTTCTCCTCAACGCAACTGATGGTCCCAACCCCATTTCTAAGGCAAGAAATCCCACTTATTAAACCTGACAGGGCACACCTGTGAAGTGAAAACCATTTCAGGGGACTACCTCTTGAAGCTCATCAAGAGAATGCCAAGAGTGTGCACAGCAGTAATCAAAGCAAAAGGTGGCTACTTTGAAGAACCTAGAATATGACATATTTTCAGTTGTTTCACACTTGTTTGTTATGTATATAATTCCACATGTGTTAATTCATAGTTTTGATGCCTTCAGTGTGAATCTACAATTTTCATAGTCATGAAAATAAAGAAAACTCTTTGAATGAGAAGGTGTGTCCAAACTTTTGGTCTGTACTGTATATATTTAAAACATCTAACAATATTGCATGTGTGTGGCAATGGGCTTATTCACAAGATGCAGTCAAAATTACGTTAAAAGAACACTACCATCACATTTCTTTCTTACATATTTACAGTCTTTATGTTCTATGTAATTTTTCTTTTCTTTTTTTTACAAAAACATGTGAATGGTTGACCTTGATATAATTTTCTGGTCACTCCATATATTCTGCTTCCTTGTTTTTTTGGACTTTTAGCATGACAAACAGCCTCACTTTTCTGAGACTATTTATTTCCTGAGGATAGGTCTTCAGTATCTGATCGGTGGGGGTCCGACACCTGGAACCCTGCTGATCAGCTGTTCTCTTGTGAGCACCACGGCCTTCTTGCAGCTTTTCCTAGGCCAGTGACGAAATTTTCATCGATCACACGGCCTAGGAGCAGCTCAGCCTCATAGAAGTGAATGTACGGCACTGTGCTTGGTATGCACGGAGGAGGCCGCGCACTCACAGAAGCACCGGTGCATTCTCAAACAAATGATCAGTGGGGGTCCCGGGTGTCAGCCCCCCAGCAATCAGATACTGATGACCTATTCTGAGGGTAGGTCATTAGTTATAAAATCTTGGAAAACCCTTTTAACTCTCTCAGTCAGACCATTCACTCTGACCAGAGAGGGACACACATGTGAGGGACTCAATTAGAGCATCACACATTACACTAATACTAATCAATGCAATGCTCTTCTGTGGGTTTCTGCACAAAAAGAACAATAGAGCCGTCATACTGGCATCCCAATTCTACACCTACTATTATAATGCGGTTGCCCTGCAGTTAATATTGTGCCATCACAGCAGCAGTAAACTGACAATGATTCCCTTCCCTATCCATATAGGAATGTTATCTTTGTGCTGACTGCTGCAGAAGGACAATAATCTGTATTAAATTTTCAATGGTGTAATACTGCCGAAATGAAAGAAAAACAGCTAAAAAAAAATAAAAGTTTCTATGAATATTGAGTCATTTATCAAATTTTGCATATCAAGTCTGTCTTGATATCCTTGAAGAGGATGCGCTTAATTTATGATGAGGTGCTGGCCTTTTCGTAAACTTAGCCCATCCTCTGCCGTGCACCTAAATTGAAATCTACCCTCGCTTCTAGCTGATGTAGATTTCAATCATCATTTACGGCAATAATCTAGCATAAATAATAGTAAATGCGCTAGGCCCAATTGCCCCACCCACACCATTCCCCTACATGCCCCCTTTTTTCAAAGTGGGGGACGGTGTAAAAACACCCCTTGTGCCTGAATGTAGGTGTTTCTTTACGCCAGAAATCTGAGGTCGAGCCAATGTAACTGACCCTCATTGAGGTGAAAGATGCCCCTTTCTGATAGAGGTGGTCAGGGGGAGGTGACCGGTGCTAAAACGGTCAGCACCGGTCTCCTCCGAGGTGAGGCAGGGGACGCCGGTGTTTGGGGTCCCCTGCCAGCACTGCGATTGGCTGGAACAACGTGCAGCGCTATAGCTGCACAGGAAAAGGCTAAACCTTCCTGCATGCAGCCATTCTAGCTGGTGACTGCATGCAGAGAGGTTCTGTGCTTTTCTGTGCTGCTTGTTGGCTTGCTGGGACTTGTGGTGCACCGACACTGTGATTTCAACTTTTACTGCTGAAAGAAGAAAGAAGAAAAGAAGAAAAACATCTGGAACTGCTGCACTGATTTTATTTCATTGCAGCTGTTCCAGATCCCTAAACCACCCTTCGTCCCTGTCCCTTCCCCCCCATCCCAACCCTGTCCTTTTTTTTACGGACGCCATTTTGTCTGTACGCATTTTTTGGTCTTTTTTTTAAAAAAAAATTTCCAGCTCTGCACCACTTTTTCTGTGTGCGAGCTGTGACCGCCAAGTGCTGTTCAGTGCATACCTGCCTGATCAGCACCTGGGGATTATTCTTTGTGCTTTTTTTTTGCCAATTTTTCCTTTTTTTTGGTTCAAAAAGAAAAAATTGTAGTTAGGGCTTTATATAAATATATATAGAGTATATAGAGTTCTATATGTATATATATATATATATATATATATATATATATATACATATAAGTTAATTTTTGGCCAGTGTTCACTTTTTTAACACTGTAGTAAATTTATATACTATACGATATAATACGATCTGTGTGCGTGCGTGCTGCAGAGCACCGATCCGTGGTGTGCTCATTTACATCTGCACATTTTTGAGGGTTTTAAAAAAAAAATTGTGTGAAAAAAGACCTGCAGTTAATATATATATATATATATATATATATATATATATATATATATACATTTTTTAGTTAGTGTCAGTTTAGAATTTTGCACGAACGCACCATCTGCGTGCTTGCATTTTGCAGGGCACTGTAGTGAATTTTTATAGTACAGTTTTTGCGCGGACCATTGCAAAACCTGCCCTGAAAAACCTGGCCTGTGCATGTAGGAGTGTTTTAAAACCTACAACTCATCCATGGAGTATTCATTTAATTTCATCCATGATGTACCGTGTAGTTTTACCACCTTATATCTCTGATTTAGTCCACATAGCTTACTGATCTACTTTTCACCATCCACTACATATTCATTTCTGTGAAACACCTTTTAGGTCACCACTTAAAATGTTCGTACGGGGGTGCTCTTTCTAAAATGGCTTCACTTCTTGGGGTTTTTAATTTCTGGGGACCTCAGGAATCTTTTAAATGCCAGATGGCACCTAAAATTTTGTCCTGTTACCCTTTGGGAAAGTGAAAAATTTGAGTGTAAAGCAACTTTTTGGTGAAAAAAATTTAATTGTTCATTTTCTCTGCCAAGTGTTTCCTAATTCAAGGAAACACCTTTGAGGTCAAAGTGCTCACTACACACCTTGAAAGATTCCTTCACGGTGTAGTTTCCAAAATGGGGTCACTTTTTGGGGGTTTTCACTGTAGGTCCACCTCAGGGTGTCTTCATATGCGACATAGCTCCCAATTACCATTCCAGCTAAATCCGCTCTCCAAAAGCCATACGGTGCTCCTTCCACTCTGAAGTCTGCTGTGCGTCCATACATCATTTTTTGAGCACACGTGGGGTGTTTCTGTAAACTCCAGATTCAGGGTAATAGATTTAGAGTTTTGTTTGGCTGTTAACCCTTGATGTGTTGCAGAGAAAAATAGATTAAAATTTAAAATCTGCTAAAAGAAGTGAAATTTTGAAATTTCATTTCCATTTTCCTTTAATTCTCATGGGGCAACTAAAGGGTTAACAAAGTTTGTAAAATCAGTTTTGAATAGCTTGAGGGGTGTAGCTTCTAAAATGAGGTGATTTATGGGTGGCTTCTAATATGTAAGCCCCACAAAGTGACTTCATAACTGAACTGGTCCTTAAAAGATTGGGTTTTGGAAATTTTCTTAAAAATTTTAAGATTTGCTTCTAAACTTCTAAGCCGTCTAACGTCCCAAAAAAATAAAATGTCATTTTCAAAATGATCCAAACATGAAGTAGACATATGGGAAATGTAAAGTAATAACTATTTTTGGAGGTATTACTATCTATTATAAAAGTAGAGAAATTAAAATTTGCAAATTTGCAAATTTGCTAATTTTTCAATTTTTTTTTGTAAATTTGGTATTTTTTTTATAAAGAAAAATGAAATATTTTGATTCAAATTTACCACTGTCATGAAGTACAATATGTGACGAGAAAACAATCTCAGAATGGCCTGGATAAGTAGAAGCGTTTTAAAGTTATCACCACATAAAGTGACACATGTCAGATTTTCTAAAAATGGCTTGGTCCTTAAGGTGAAAAATGGCAGGGTCCTGAAGGGGTTAATTAATGCTAGGAGCATCAGGTACTTAAAGGGGTTATCCAACTCCTATAATGCCCCCCAAAATGCCCGGGCCCCTCATATAGATTAAACTTACCCCACTCCCCAGCACCCATGTCACTGCTGATGCCCGGACGGCCGCTGCTGCATCTCCCCGTCACGCGGATCAAAACATCCGGCGAAGGGCCGCCAATAGCAGGCCGCAATGGGGACGAGCCTTCTAGTGGCACCCGCGATGCTAGGGAGGCTCATCCCCGTTGCCGCCTGCTATTGGCTGCCACCCCCGTTGCCGGATGTTTTGATCCGCAAGACGGGGAGATGCAGTGGCGGCCGTGCGGGCATCAGCAGCGATGTGGGTGCCTGGGAGCGGGGTAAGTATAACCTGTATGAGGTGCCTGGGCATTTTGGGGGGCATTATAGGGGTTGGATAACCCCTTTAAGCACCTTGCCAGCAGCCAGGAGCTCTCCTGAATTCAACTCTGTCACTCCCCTCAGTATGGTGACAGGGAAGTATTTTATGCTGCAATGTAGTATTTCGTTTTCCTCGGGCGGTATTTTGCGCCTACTTGTGTTGCCTGCCTTCTGTCAATTTGGACTCGCTTAAAACATGGAGCCACCTTTCGGTTTTTTAGCCACTACATTTCCAGTCCACCCCTGTCTGCTCCCTTACATTGAGGCAGTTCTGCATCGGGAACCATACCCACAGAATACAAGAATTTGTTTAGCCCAGTACCAGGTGGATCATGGCCCATCCGGTCCCCCCCGCTCACACGCATCCTTTCTTTCTCTTTCCCGGCTCTGACCATGTCCTGATCTGCACACAGTAAGCAGACATCTAAAGATAGGTCGTGAAGGTTTGGAGAGAACACACTCCAGCGCCTGCTTTGTATTTCAGCCCCATGAATCTTACAGATGATTAATATCCACTTTGCGACCACGTCAGCTGAGAAATTTACCTCCCCTGCCTTTCATTAGTCTCCCCCAGATCTCATTATAATGCAGCCAGGGTGCTGCAGGTAGGTGCTGAGATGGACCTGCACATTGCTCCAGTAGGGGTCCCCAGCACCTCAGGAATCTCTCAGACTCTGCAGCTGCTGGCTTCTGCCTCCCTCCCCCTTCCTCCTTACTCTGCTCTGTGCAATTCCTCTCTTTTGTCTTCTAGTTGCTTGAGAATTTCCTCATTTTTGTATTCCAGTCTAATATCCGCGCTTTGCTTCTTTGTACAGTTATTATACGGGTTGACCTCATTCAGCCTTTTGCACAATTTCAGCGATCTCTTAAATACCTTATTTGTTTTGTCCTCTTCTTCTTTCTTAACCATGTAAATATAATTTATGTAGCGGCAACATATTCCGTAGCAATGTACCGTCCCTTTTCCCAGTGAGGGTCACACATGCACACACTCTAGGGCCAAATGCATCCGGTTGACCTAGCCCTATTCTTGGCATGGGCTTCATTTGATCTTGCATGAATGCACAACCCAACCTTTTCTCCAGTGCTGAACGGGTTAATGCCCTCTTTCCATTTGACTACATTTTCGCCAATTGGTACAGTTTCTGGCACGACCACCATGCATCCCTGATTTATACCTCTGCCTGCAAACCCCCCTCCCCCCCCCTTCAAAAGCGTTAATGCGGGAAGCCGTAAAGCGGCAGAGGGATTCCATTAATTAAATCGGTGTTATAATTAACTTTCATTAAAGGGAAATCAATAACGAGAGAGGCTCAGGTGATGAGAACAAGGCAGATTTACGGCTGGAGATGGAAGAGGTGTTCAGGCACCTAGATATTTTAACCCTGCGAGCGCCGCGGAGACGGAGAGTAAGCTAGGCATGGATTTTAGCCTTTTGAGCCAGTGAATGAGTCTCGGATAATTTATTAACCCATAAGTCACAGAGGAAGAATTATGGCCTCTTTCTGTAGAAGTTTCCTTCTCTCCTTGGTTCATTAACCTGATCTGCCCGCAGCATCTTGGTCGCTGCCAAGCATAGCCCAGATAACAGCTTGACACCAAAAAAATGCTGCATAAAATTCCCCTTTTAATATAATAGACGTTCAATGGAAAAAAAATTGATGGAAGGGCAGATTTTCTGCATGTGGCACCGTACGGAGGTAATCATATGCTCCACGTTATTCCATGAAATCCCTCCTAGATTTTTAACACTTTGGATTAAAGTCACATTGCCCTCCTCCGAGCATGTCTGCAATTTCTCAGTTTCCAATCTAAAGGCTTTCTAGCCTTCATAAATGCCATAGGAGGCTGTAAAATATGGATCCCCGCTGGAATGGTGACATTTGGCAGATGGCGGTGGTTCTATTCAGGGCAGTGATACAGGTAATGGCATCTAGGGATCTCCTCTAGTATCCTCCTCTTTATCATGAAGTCCATGTTACTCATGCCTGTGGCACCCAATAATTCTTTGCATCTTTGTATAAGAGGTGACAGATTAGGAAGAAATATTTAATTGATTTGTCTATAAATGGATTGTGTAGCCGACGCAAGGTCCCAGGCTAGAAATATGAGGCTGGACGTGAATAAAGTAAATTTATAAGGCAATATAATGGCACCAGCAAACCGTGAATCACAACCAGGCAAAGGGTAAGGAAGGGGGGGGGGGGGGAATGTAAAGGAAAACCTTACACGGAGGCAAAATAAGCAAATATTCTGAAGGCTTGCAGTCCTGTAAGACTGAGATATAGCATGTTTATGTGCTGTCATGACTGGGCACTTCTAGTCTGCATTTTATTCCTTCTTTATATCTCATCGGTTTATATTTTCTACCCAAACCGTATAATCTATTGTCTGCGCGTCTTTCCATCCATCGCCCTCAGGCTCTCACTTTCCCTCTTTACACCTGATGAATGATGCAGTGACAGTGGACAGTCTCTCTCTCTTCTTTCAGACTCTCTGAAGAATAGACTGATGAATGGCAGCCATCTCTGCTTTTTGCTCTTGACGATGATCACAGCCTGGGGAACATGGTGCCCTTAACTACATGCTGCCTGTGAAATCTCTATCACGATGCAAATGAGAGGCTGCAGGGAAGCAGAATGTCTTAGACACAATAAACTAGGGATATATGGGGGACCTAGTAGAAGTGTCAGCACGTGGTGGATCCATCGAGCAGTTCCAGCCAACCATGGTTTCATGTCATAACTAGTGTTGAGCGCAAATATTCGAATAGTGAATATTATTCGCGAATATCGCCACTTCGAGAATTCGCGAATATTTAGAAAAGAGTGCTATATATTTGTTATATCGAATATTGAGCATTTTTTTTTCCATCTGTACACACGATTCCTCTCTGCTTCTTGCTCGTGGGCCAATGAGAAGGAAGCAATGTCAAGTTGACAACAATACTTAGTACACCAATCAGTAATCTGTAGTCAGACCTGCTAAAATGTGAAGTTGCACTGCCGATTAGCGCAATCGTGAATATATTGGAGCACTTGACTCTATCTGCATATAAAAGCTATTGTAATGATCTGCCGTGCCAACCATTTTCTCCAGTCTCAGGAGAAACTCATGAAACTTCTAGCGGCTTAAAAAATGTGGCCAAAGGGACCCATGCCTGTACTTCTCGTTGTGAATTCGCATTGCGCGATTTTGACATTGCCGATTTTTCGCATTCAATAAAATAATCTCGAATTCGCAAAATTCGCGAATATAAAACGAATATTCTACAAAATATTTGTGAAATATCGCAAATTCGAATATAGCCCCTGCCGCTCATCACTAGTCATAACATGGACTCTTATGTCATAGCAGCAGGCTTACTTGACCATTTCCCTATCTTTTATTTAAAGAAGCACTATAGCAAATGTGTTTTCTTCTTTTTTTTTTGTGCACCATAGACTATTATTAATCATTAGGGTTTATCCAACATTATATCTGACCTCACAGAATGGCCAACTCTCGATGATAATCATACTTACCTGGTCCCCGCCTTTTCTCTATCGCTCCCGGGCTTGATTTTCATCTCCCTGGTGTGCTGATATGAACATCATGTTGTTGGAAAGGGGAGGGGGGTAGCACGTGACCACTGTAGCCAATCGTTGACCACAGTGGCGACCTGCTTCTCTTGCATCATGACTGGAGATGAGCGAATTCTATGACGGAATGCATAACGGAATGCCTTTAGAGGACTCCCCTGCATAACGGAAACGAGATGGATCTGTTTTGTAGCCTTCTATTATGATGGAATAAATAACGGATATGTGTTATGTTCCGTGGTAACGGAATCCATAGCGCAATTCACCTTTTACCACCAATCGAAGTGTGAACTAATTTCTAAATATGAAATTCGCTTATCTCTAATCATGACAAATGGTCACATGACGCAAGGGAGCAGGTCACCACTCTGGACAGTCTGTAAAAATAGGTGATTTTTTTGAGGCTGGTGGTAGTTGACTAGATTATTTTGGTGGTAATTATCATCATTTTACAGCTCACAGTAAATGTTGGCAATAAGTTCTTATCAGTATAATGAGCTATAGAAATGTATTTTTTATCTTTATCATATGGTTTTCCAATTTGTCCATAAAAAATGTTGGCTGTCCGTGATTTTGGGAAAAGTTGTCCAGAAAAAAGAAAAATCCTGGTTAGCAACCTTGCAGGTAAGTATGATCACCACCGCGGGTCAGCCACTTTTTGAGGCTTGATATAATGTTGGATAGCCCCTTTAAAGAATAATGTAGAGGTTCCTGTGTATACCTGTTATTCTTCATGTGCCATTTATGGGTTGACTGCCATCTTGGTTACTTTTTCCTCACTGGCATGGTCCCCCTAATGTAACTGGATCAAGTGAAGTTTATGTCCCCTATTTTCATTTATTTCACTACATTTTTTAACACCTGCCAATATTTTTAGTGATAATGACTGTGATGTACTGTACATAGTTTATTGCTTGTGTTATATTTCAGTAAGGAATTACGGTAAGTGAAATAAATTAAAATAATCTAGGAGCACATGATCTTCACTTGATCCATGTAGCCTACATTTCCCATGATGCCTCTGGCTTTGCAGAGAGAGGGGGCAGAGTCTTCCCACACTGCACTTGCGCTGCCATCTATGAGCAGCAAGTGATAGATTAGTGACAAAGAACTGCTGTCTCCGGGCTCGCACTCCAGTGTATTCTGATGGGATGCAGCTTCAGCCTGTCTCTCCTTCTTCCTACTTGTAACAGGTTTCTGTCAGTTGTTACCAGGGGCGGATTGGCCAGAGAACTTACAAGGAAACTTCCCGGTGGACCAATGCCCAGGGGGCCGCTTGAGCCCTCCTCGCGGCTGGCCAGTGGAAGTTTTTGGGGATGTATTTTTTTGCTGCTAGCAGCAGTATTTTGTGATGGACCGTGGTATTTGGCTCTGTTGGGGTGGTATAATGTGCCACAATATGGTATTGCTGGCCCTGCCTTCCATCAACTTGGACCCGACTACAAAATGGGGCCACTTTTAGAATTTTTTCCAGGGCCACATTAAGTTCCTAGTCTGCCCCTGGTTGTTACAAACAGGAGATAGGGGCAGCAGTGTGAAGCTGCTTCTCAGAAATACACAGGAGAGTCTGCACACAGCACACACAGTGAGCGTACACAGTTAATGTGAATTAGGGTAGATTTATAACTGCAGCTAATCAGTGTATAGACAAACTTACTATATCTCTTGGTCCCTCGGATAAGGCAGAAATAATACATTCAGCAGCACTCTATACATGGAGGACAGAAAAATCAGGGCAGAACTTGGTGGGGAGGTGTCTGAGAGATGCCAGGAGGGATTTGATAAAGGGCTCATGCACACGACCGTATGTGTTTTGCGGTCCGCAAAAAAAAGCGGATGACGTCCGTTTGGCATCCGTTGTTTTTTTGCGGATCCGTTATTTTTGCGGATCCATTGTAATAATGCCTATCCTTGTCCGCAAACTAGAAAAAAATAGGACATGCACTATTTTTTGGGCGGGGCAATGGAACGGACATACTGATGCGGACCCGTTGAAATGGGTCTGCATCCTATCTGCAAAAAAAACGGACACGGAAACAAACAACGTTCGTGTGCATGTAGCCAAATGCTGACGTAACTCTGTAGTTCACAGGAAGCCTGCCACACAGTATACACAGTAGAGCAAGCTGATCTGGTGATCAATCATACAGGGGATCACATGACACATCTGTTCATAATAAAAAGGTCCAAAATGTATGTATGTAACTGAGCTGAAAATATTACACTAATAGAAAATTGCTAGCATTTAAGTTAGCATTATAAGTTTAAAAAAATTATTATATACCTACGTACAAAATGGTATATGGGTTTTAGTGAAATACTTTTGCACAGTACCGGCAATGTACAGAACACGCATGATGAGATAGATACAGATTTCTTAGTCTGTATATCTTACTTTGTAATATTTTCCTCTCTGTGTGTACACTGTACATTTCTCAGTATAGTGCATACCAGCATTCCTCAACTAGTAGCTTGGAAGCCACAAATAGCTCTCAGTAACCCATGCCAACCCAATATTAGGCTGGTTTCACACATATTTTCTTTGGCCATATTTGCTGTTTTGTTGCATTTTTACTGCTTTTCTTTGGTACACTTTTAACATTTTGTATGCTGTCAGATTTATGTTATTAGATTTATGCATGCTATTATTAAATGCACTACGTACAAAGTGTTTTTTCTTTGGAGGGGGTGTTTGTGCTTTGCGGTTGAGTGTTGTTAGTATTTCGGATTTTTTCTTCACAGCGCAGCTTTAGGTATGGTGTTTTTTGCCATGTTTCCAAGAAAATGCACATTCAAAGTGTTACAAGTAAAAAAAAAGATGCCATTACAAATGACTCAAAACAAAGCTTGACATTTTTATATACATTAAAAAGCCCAAAATAGGAGTAAAGAAAGCCTTATAACAGTAAGTAGCTTTTAGATGAGCTCAGGATTATGGTATTTACTTAGGCATTATGTCACACTGCTGCTTAGACATTGTACAGTGTATTAGCTTTGCAGCGTATGGCGGTAGCAGCACTATAGGGGGGCGGGAGAAGGTCCTACATAGAGTCTCATTGGATGTAATGCCAGCACCACAATCTACACATGTCACCCCAGGTGTTGGTAGTTATAGATGATATCATAGACCAATAACACCGTTAGGAGCCTTTTCACTGCTAATTTGTGCTTAGGTAAAGATCATAGAGCAGTTCCTGGCAATTTGGCCAAGATCATAGAACTGCTCCGTACTCGAGCAACTGAGATATTCTCTTTTTGGTTGTTTCTCTTGTTCTGGTTAATATTTGCTTTGACTTTGGCATTTTATATTGTCTTTGCTTATATGTGTTGCTGCTTCTGTAATAAAATTCATCTTGTCTAATAGTTGACAAGGTAAGTTATAATTAATGGTAGCACCATGCAATGTCAAACTCAGTTTCCTTCGACCCACCAGAAGTAATGATTTTGAGAGCCCACCCTGTTTAGGACATTTGCAGGTTCACGTTTATCCGTGCACATTCAGGGCTTATCATTAAGAAGATTTAAAAGGATATCTGGTGGTTATTGGTTCCAAGGTCTGCTCCAAATTATCCTACGTTAGGGTTTATAAGGGGCCCAATATTGTGTCTTGGGTCCACCGGAGGATTCTCTGGTGGTCCAGTCTGAACTTGGCACAGTTATTGTGAAGCTTCTTGGATATTTTATGTGCTTTTTACAACGCCCTAGTCAGCCATAGTGGTCTGTGGAGCACTGTCAATGTTTCTTTTTTTTCTCATTAACCTTTTGTTATTACTTTTGTTTCTTTACTACATATAGCCAACAAAACCTTTGCATTTTTTTTATGGGTAACTCATTTATGGATAAACTACATCACAGTTCCCTTGACTATGACCCCTAAGATCTGTCCATAGGAACCAAATGAGCACACACTTTGGGCTTATTTAAAGGGTGTGTCTAAGACTAGAACAAAATGGCCTGCTGTTTTTCCTACAAACAGTGCCACTCTTGTTTATGGGCTGAGTTTGGTATTGTAGCTCAACACATTCAAGTCAATGGGGCTTAGCTGCAAGACTAGCACAGCCTATGGACAGCAGGGGCAAATCTCAAACAACCCTTTTAACCTTACTAAAAAAATGAATTATTCTGATCGAAATCTGCCTCTTATACAGCGCTGCCATCCTACCACAGTCTATGAAAATTACCGAGAAGGGAAATGCAAAAAAAATATAAAAATATATAAAAATGCTAGAAGGGCCATTTCATGTGAGTGATGCTGTGTACTTGTGCAGGTGCGTTACTTCCTGCAGACTACACATACTTAGCTGGTTATTGGATCCAAGCAGGCTGCAGCCCTGAAGCCTTTGTAGAGGCCTGAGCTGCTTCGTCTGCTGCTGAACATAATCTATATTTCTCCTTTACGGCTGAATTGGTTTTTGTTCTAGAGATTTGTACATCAAAAGTAAGCAGAGCGCTGCTTAACATTTGTTGGAGTCGGCAGAGCAGCGGACTGTTGTGCCCACATTTCTCTGGTTCTAAAAACGTTCAGCACATCTGCTTGCAACCTGGTTTCTGTAATGCATCTCACATGCAAAGCTATGGGGCAGAGGGGTTAATTTCCTTGAAGACTTTAAAGAGTTATGAAAGCCCATCGGTGATAAAAATTGATTTTATGGTTCTGTGGCCAGAATGGCAGCGACGTAGAGGAGGGGTTTGTACAAACCCATCATCAAAAAACAAAGCCTTGACTGCCTCAGCTGTATGCCCCAGCGGCAGCGCGTGGATGTAAAAATGGCCTGCATACTCCATCATTCTCAATTACATTTGCTGGGAGAATGGGACACTTGGGTATGTAGTGAGCTCTTTACCAAGGTCTATTTGGATTCCATTGTGAGGATTTTAAAAAAAATTGCATTGTGTTCATGGTGATTAGGATCTGCTACAATATGAATTAAAACTATATATACTGCTGCAGCAGTTGGAGATAGAACATAATCATAATCAACATTAGCGAAAAAACATTTTTTGGAGAAAATTGGTGACCTTGATACAGAAAAATGACCATCCTACAATGGCAAAGCAAGTCTAGGAGGGTCGCGCAACACCTATATTAGGCATTCAAAAAGTCGCGACTTTTTTAATGTCCATGTGTCAATATTGGGCGTTTTTACGCTGCGTTCGACATTTAGGCGTGGTGTGAGATTTACAAGGGATTTACATGCTGGGGGCCAGAACATCAAAGTGAGGCCTCATGCACACAAACGTATATTCTTTCCGTGTCCGGTCCATTTTTTTGCGGACCATATCTACGGAACCAATTATTTTATTGGGTCCGCAAAAAAAATTCGGAAGTTACTCCATCTTCATTCCGTTTCCGTATGTCCGTATTTCCGTTCCGCAAAAAAATAGAACATAGGATAGGACTGTTTTATCAGGGGCCAGCTGTTCTGCAAAATACGGAATGCACACGGACAACATCTATATATTTTGTGGATTTGTTTATTGTGGACCGCAAAACACATACGGTCGGGTGCATGAGCCCTTAGGGTACTTTCAAACTTGCATTAATCTTTTCCGGTATTGAGTTCCGTCCTAGGGGCTCAATACCGGAAAAAAACTGATCAGTTGTATCCTAATGCATTCTGAATGGGGAGCAATCCGTTCTGTATGTCTTCACTTCAGTCACTGTACGGTTTTTGGACGGAGAAAATACCGCAGCATGCTGCAGTATTTTCTCCTTCCAAAATTCCGGAACACTTGCCGGAATGCCGGATCTGGAATTATTTTCCATTGAAATTCATTAATGCAGGATCCGGCCTCAAGTGTTTTATGGAAAAACTGATCCGGTTTAAAAATGGGAAAAATATAAATACCGGATCCGTTTTCCTGGATGACAACCGGAGAGACGGATCCGGTATTGTAATGCATTTGTGAGACGGATCCGCATCCGGATCCGTCTACAAATGCTGTCCGTTTGCATACAGATTGCCGGAATCCAGCAACGCAAGTGTGAAAGTACCCTTACTCACATTTATCCCGGAAAATAGGCGTGAATGTTGGCGTAAAACTACTCCACTCGGCAGGCGGAATGCTGGAGATGCACATAATTTATGACAAGATGCACGCTTCATTATAAATTAGGTACAAGCTACTCAGAGGGGAAACAAAGGCTGGCAAAAAAAAAGCATTTTTTTTTGTAAATGACCC
Organism: Bufo bufo; assembly: GCF_905171765.1. Lineage (NCBI taxonomy): Eukaryota > Metazoa > Chordata > Amphibia > Anura > Bufonidae > Bufo > Bufo bufo. The sequence continues at coordinate 584,797,415 of NC_053391.1, forward strand.
TCAAACACATTTTGCCACAGGAATTTTAGGTCCGAACAGGCAACCATTTAATTCTTGCGGGACCCCAGACATGATGATGACACTACATTTGGCATGTGAATGATACACCATTGCCTGCTAATACATAACCTATAGTCTTAGCTGATAAATAACACTATATATAATGCATTTTTATATTAGACAAATTGTCTATTTGTAATTTTTATAACCCAACTGGACAAAATAATAAAATCCAAGTAAAACTCAAGAGATTATAAATTTGCTGCAGTGAAAGTGGAGGCAGATGTGTACACAGAAGATGAGGAGCTACAGCGCAAGGATAAAGATCAGCCCATTTCTTACTGCCTGCAACACAAGGTCCTGGTGCCACCAAGGTAAGGCCACAGGTAGCTGGGGTTTTACCAAAAATCTGCATGGTTTTTAATTGCAAATGGCTGCACTATATTCCTGCAAAATTATGTGGCCATTAAAGGGGTTATCCCATAAAAAGTACTACTATGCAATGAATAGAGTATTTGAAAAGAAGTACTGTATTATTGCAATATACTGTACCTGCAAAAATGTATATATATATTTTAATGAACATTACGTTTTGCTCTTTGGTAGCTCCTCCTGCCTGGTCCACCTTTTCCTGTATTCAGTGGAGGACTAACATGCTCAGTAGCTTCCAAGCTTTCAGTGCTGGCATAGTGATCTCATAGTGAAGCAGTTCTGACCTGACACCTTCCATGTTGTCTCTATTTCTAAATTAACAGAAATATATGTATTTTGTGAATCCACGGACTGAAAAATACATACAGTTGTGTGCATATAGCTTTAAGGAGAAACCCCATCCTAAAGAAAGAATAGCAGGAAAGTCAGTAAGAACCAAATAATGGCGGAAATTACACTGAAGAGCACTTTTTTTTGCATTGACATAGTTAAAATAATGGTGTTGATTACTCCTGATATTGGGGGTCATTTATCTGCCGGAGGATGCATATAATTTATGATGAGCCATAAATGAGGTGCATCCACTGGCAGCGTGCGTCTGGAATGAAATTCTTCTCCCTGAGCCATCCTGAGGACAGGTCATGAATATTTAAATCCCCAAAAAATCTTTTAACAATCAATGTGAAAACGCATTTCTGTGTTGTTCTCAGCCATCCCCAAAGTGCGGCCTTACCTTTAAAGGACATCTGTCAGAAGATTTGTACCTATGAAACTTGCTGACCTGTTACATGTGCACTTGGCAGCTGAAGGCATCTGTGTTGCTCCCATGTTCATACTGTATGTGCCCGCATTGCTGAGAAAAATGAAGTTTTATTTAGCAACTAAACCTTTAGAAGCAACAGGGGCGTTACCATTACACCTACAGGCTCTTTTCTTCTGTGCTCTGTGGACTTTGATTGAGAGGGCCAGGCAGTGAAAATGTCATCATGTCTGGACCTAAATTCTCAATCAAGTCAATCAAAGTGGATAGGGTGCGCCAGTTGGAGAGAGAGATGAGCCTCTAGGTGTAATGGTAACAGTAACTATATACAGTGCTGCCCATAATTATTCATACCCCTGGCAAATTGTGACTTAAAGTTACTTTTATTCAGCCAGCAAGTAATTTTTTGACGGGAAATGACATAGGTGTCTCCCAAAAGATAATAAGACGATGTACAAGAGGCATTATTGTGGATAAAAAACATTTCTCAGCTTTTATTTACATTTGAGCAAAAAGTGTCCAGTCCAAAATTATTCCTACCCTTCTCAATAATCAATAGAAAAGCCTTTATTGGCTATTACAGCAACCAAACGCTTCCTATAATTGCAGACCAGCTTTTTGCATGTCTCCACAGGTATTTTTGCCCATTCATCTTTAGCAATGAGCTCCAAATCTTTCAGGTTGGTCTTCTTGCCATCACCCTGATCTTTAGCTCCCTCCACAGATTCTCAATTGGATTCAAGTCTGGACTCTGGCTCGGCCACTCCAAAACGTTAATGTTGTTGTCTGCTAACCATTTCTTCACCACTTTTGCTGTGTTTTTTGGGTCATGCTGAAATGTCCACTGGTGCCCAAGGCCAAGTTTCTCTGCAGACTGCCTGATGTCGTTGAGAATCCTCATGTATTGCTCTATTTTCATGGGGCTGTTTACTGTGATTAGGTTCCCTGGTCCATTGGCTGAAAAACACCCCCAAAGCATTAGGTTTCCACCACCATGTTTGACAGTGGGGATGGTGTTCTTTGGGTTGAAGGCTTCTCTTTTTTTACACCAAATGAAGGAAACATCATTGTGACCAAACAATAAAATTTTTGTTTCATCTGACCATAACACAGAAAAGTCTTCTTCTTTGTCCAGATGAGCTTTTGCAAAGGCCCAGTGAGCTTTTGTGTGCCTTATCTGGAGAAGTGGCGTCCTCCTTGGTCTGCATCCGTGGAACCCAGCAGTGTGCAGTGTCCGTTGGATTGTCTGCCTTGAGACATTGCCACCAGCAGAGCCCAGATTCACCAGGATGGCCTTGGTGGTGATCCTTGGATTCTTTTTCACCTCTCTAACTATTCCCCTGGCCAGCACAAGTGTCATTTTTGGCTTCCGACCACGTCCTCTGAGATTTTCCACAGTGCGGAACATCTTGTATTTTTTAACCCCTTAAGGACACATGACGTACCGATACGGCATGTTTCCCGAGTCCTTAAGGACACATGACGTACCGGTACGTCATAGGTTTAAAACGCGATTGCGGTGCGGCGGGGGTTAATCGGAACAGGATGCCCGCTGAAATCATTCAGCGGGCATCCTGTCACAACGCCGGGGGGGGGGTCATGTCCGAAACTTTAAAATGCCCAAAATAAAAAAAATTTCACCCCCTGCACCCCTGAATGATTTTATGCCGGCGGGTGGTGCAGGGGGGGGGGGGGTGTTGCAGATGGTGGAGGCGGTGCGGGAGGCGGGCGGTGCAGGGGGCGGGATCGCAATCCCCCGCCCGCCTCCTCTTGAATATTCATTGGCGTCCAGTGGGTATACCAGAGTGTCAGCTGTGCTGTGATGTCAGCCGTTTATCCCTTTCCATACCGCGGTCCGTACGGACCGCTGTATGGAAAAGGTTAACAGTCAGGGAGCTCCCTCCCTCTCCCATTGGGGGGCTGCTGTGCCTTTTCAGCCCCCAGACAGGATGGTGTCACAGAGGGAAGGAGCCCCTCTCCTTCCCCTTCCCTGTCTGCTCAGTTGTGGCAGACGGGGAAGGTTCCCATGGCAACAGGACGCCTTCTCAGGCATCCTTCTGTCCATGGTGCTGAACAGATCTGTGCTAAAGGCATACAGTACAGACCAAAAGTTTGGACACACTTTCTCATTCAAAGAGTTTTCTTTATTTTCATGACTATGAAAATTGTAGATTCACACTGAAGGCATCAAAACTATGAATTAACACATGTGGAATTATATACATAACAAACAAGTGTGAAACAACTGAAAATATGTCATATTCTAGGTTCTTCAAAGTAGCCACCTTTTGCTTTAATTACTGCTTTGCACACTCTTGGCATTCTCTTGATGAGCTTCAAGAGGTAGTCCCCTAAAAATGGTTTTCAATTCACAGGTGTGCCCTGTCAGGTTTAATAAGTAGGATTTCTTGCCTTATAAATGAGGTTGGGACCATCAGTTGCGTTGAGGAGGAGTCAGGTGGATACACAGCTGATAGTCCTATTGAATAGACTGTTAGAATTTGTTTTATGGCAAGAAAAAAGCAGCTAAGTAATAAAAACGAGTGGCCATCATTACTTTAAGAAATGAAGGTCAGTCAGTCAGCCGAAAAATTGGGAAAACTTTGAAAGTAGGGGGCTATTTGACCATGAAGGAGAGTGATGGGGTGCTGCGCCAGATGACCTGGCCTCCACAGTCACCGGACCTGAACCCAATCGAGATGGTTTGGGGTGAGCTGGACCCGGAGTGAAGACAAAAGGGCCAACAAGTGCTAAGCATCTCTGGAAACTCCTTCAAGACTGTTGGAAGACGATTTCAGGTGACTACCTCTTGAAGCTCATCAAGAGAATGCCAAGAGTGTGCAAAGCAGTAATCAAAGCAAAAGGTGGCTACTTTGAAGAACCTAGAATATGACATATTTTCAGTTGTTTCACACTTGTTTGCTATGTATATAATTCCACATGTGTTAATTTATAGTTTTGATGCCTTCATAGTCATGAAAATAAAGAAAACTTTTTGAATGAGAAGGTGTGTCCAAACTTTTGGTCTGTACTGTAGATCTGTTCAGACAAAGTGTAAGTAAAATACAGTACAATACACTATAGAGTGTACTGTACTGTATTATACAGACATCAGACCCACTGGATCTTCAAGAACCAAGTGGGTCTGGGTCAAAAAAAAAAAAAAAAGTGAAAAAACTAAAGATAAAAAAAAACACATTTATCACTGAATAAAAAAATAAATAAAAAATACACTACACATATTAGGTATCGCCGCGTCCGTAACGACCTGATCTATAAAATGGTCATGTTACTTTCCCTGCACGGTGAACGCCATAAAAATAAAAAAATAGAAACTATGAGGAAATTGAAATTTTGCCCACCTTACTTCCCAAAAAAAGTAATAAAAGTGATCAAAAAAGTCGCATGTACGCCAAAATAGTACCAATCAAACCAGCACCTCATCCCGCAAAAAATGAGCCCCTACATGAAACAGTGGCCCAACAAATAAAAAAACGATGGGTCTCAGACTATGGAGACACTATAACATGATTTTTTTTGAAAAATGATATTATTGTATAAAACTTACATAAATAAAAAAAGTATACATATTAGGTATCGCCGCGTCCGTATCGACCAGCTCTATAATAATATCACATGACCTAACCCCTCAGATGAACACCGTAAAAAAATAAAAACTGTGCTAAATAAACAACTTTTTGTCACCTTACATCACAAAAAGTGTAATAGCAAGCGATCAAAAAGTCATATGCACCCCAAAATAGAGCCAATCAAACCGTTATCTTATCCCGCAAAAATAATACCCTACCCAAGATAATCGCCCAAAAACTGAAAAAACTATGGCTCTTAGACTATGGAAACACTAAAACATGATTTTTTTGGTTTCAAAAATGAAATCATTGTGTAAAACTTACATAAATAAATAAAAAGTATACATATTAGGTATCGCCGCGTCCGTATCGACCGGCTCTATAAAAATATCACATGACCTAACCCCTCAGGTGAACACCGTAAAAAAATTAAAATAAAAACGGTGTAAAAAAAGCAATTTTTTGTCATCTTACGTCACAAAAAGTGTAATAGCAAACGATCAAAAAGTCATATGCACCCCAAAATAGTGCCAAACAAGCCATCATCTCATCCCACAAAAAATTAGACCCTACCTAAGATAATCGCCCAAAAACTAAAAAAACTATGGCTCTCAGACTATGGAGACACTAAAACATGATTTTTTTTGTTTTAAAAATGAAATCATTGTGTAAAACTTACATAAATAAAAAAATTGTATACATATTAGGTATCGCCGCGTCCGTGACAACCTGCTCTATAAAAATACCACATGATCTAACTTGTCAGATGAATGTTGTAAATAACAAAAAAAACGGTGCCAAAAAAGCTATTTCTTGTTACCTTGCCTCACAAAAATTGTAATATAGAGCAACCAAAAATCATATGTACCCTAAACTAGTACCAACAAAACTTCCACCCGATCCCGTAGTTTCTAAAATGGGGTCACTTTTTTGGAGTTTCTACTGGAAAAAAAATATTAAAATGGAAAATCTGCCAAAAAAGTGAAATTTGAAATTGTAGATCTATTTTCCATTAATTCTTGTGGAACACCTAAAGGGTTAACGACATTTGTAAAATCAGTTTTGAATACCTCGAGGGGTGTAGTTTTTTAGATGGGGTCACTTTTTTGGAGTTTCTACTCTAGGGGTGCATCAGGGGGGCTTCAAATGGGACATGGTGTCAAAAAAACCAGTCTAGCAAAATCTGCTTTCCAAAAACCGTATGGCATTCCTTTCCTTTTGCGCCCTGCCGTGTGCCCGTACAGCAGTTTACGACCACATATGGGGTGTTTCTGTAATCTACAGAATCAGGGCCATAAATAATGAGTTTTGTTTGGTTGTTAACCCTTGCTTTGTAACTGGAAAAAAAAATATTTAAATGGAAAATTTTCCAAAAAAGTGAAATTTTGAAATTGTATCTCTATTTTCCATTAATTCTTGTGGAACACCTAAAGGCTTAACAACATTTGTAAAATCAGTTTTGAATACCTTGAGGGGTGTAGTTTCTAGAATGGGATCATTTTTGGGTGGTTTCTATCATGTAAGCTTCACAAAATGACTTCAGACCTGAACTGGTCCTTAAAAAGCCTTGTAACGTCCCCCAAAAATAAAATGTCATTCCCAAAATGATCCTAACATGAAAAAGACATATGGGAAATGTAAAGTAATAACTATTTTTGTAGGTATTAATATGTATTATAGAAGTAGAGAAATTGAAACTTGGAAATTTGCTAATTTTTCAACATTTTTGGCAAATTTGTATTTTTTTTATAAATAAAAATGAATTTTTTGGACTCCATTTTACCAGTGTCATGAAATACAATATGTGATGAAAAAACAATCTCAGAATGGCCTGGATAAGTCAAAGCGTTTTAAAGTTATCACCACATAAAGTGACACTGGTCAGGTTTGCAAAAAATGGCCTGGTCCTGAAGGTGAAAATGAGCCCGGTCCTTAAGGGGTTAATAATACTTTGCACTGTAGCCACTGGAATTCGAAAACATTTAGAAATGGCCTTGTAGCCCTTTCCTGACTTGTGAGCAGCCACAATGCGCAGCCGCAGGTCCTCACTGAGCTCCTTTGTCTTAGCCATGACTGTACACAAACCAACTGAAAAAAGATGCTGTTTTTCACCTGTTGAGTTGATTAAAACAGCTGTTCCCAATTAATCAGGGTAATTAGGATGCTTTAGAACAGCTTGGACTATTTGGAATGTTATAGAACTTTAGATTTTCCCACAGTATGTGAAGGGTATGAATAATTTTGGACTGGACACTTTTTGCTCAAATGTAAATAAAAGCTGAGAAATGTTTTTTTTTTTCCACAATAATGCCTCTTGTACATCGTCTTATTATCTTTTGGGAAACACCTATGTCATTTCGCGTCAAAAAATGACTTGCTGGTTGAATAAAAGTAATTTAAGTCAAAATTTGCCAGGGGTATGAATAATTATGGGCAGCACTGTAAGTAACTGAAGGTTGAAATGGTGATCTTATTAAAACTTTTAATTGATATCAGGATAGAAAAAAGTCCCTAAATATAAACAAAATAACAAATAAGTGCAAAAATTACACATGAGAAAATTGGTACGCAGCGGCACCTGAGAGTATAACCGGTTGTCCTACCGTAACCCAGGTGTCATCCGGTCGTTGGGGATGTTCAGAAGGTGTTCGTCGTACTGAAAATAAATTCTTAGTGGTAGGCACCGGACATGGATGACAGAGGGCTCTAAGTCCCTATTTCAGGATAGGGATACTGATTTGTCCCTGGTCTCCTAACCACGGAGCACTCGTCCTAAAAAGAACGACCCCGTCCGGAACCTTACCCTTACACTACTTGGCCCTATTGTGCCCTAGTGCAGCTAATCCCTACATGCATGTTTCATGTACAAATCATCAGTGGAACTGTTGTGCAGTCGAGCAGGGCATGAATCACATGAGATATTACTCCAAGTTGATTCTAACATTCACACTGGAGATATTCAAATATAGCAGAGTGAATGGAGGACACTTACAAATAATGGGCCCCTGGTGTGGGATCCATTGTATATCAGGGCTGAAAACAGGCCTAAAGAGATGGGGCCATATATCCAGGCAGGGAGGTCTGCTGATATGCAGCTCCCTGTAGAACAGCGCCGCGGTATGTCCTGAGGTTATGACACAACCAGCTGCTACACAGCCAATAAACGTGCGGGGAAGTACTGGCCTTCACTGTAATGCTGTAGCCATGTTGATTACTGGCATTACAGTGATTGGCTGGCCGTAACTCCTCATCGGGTGCTATATAGCACCCGATGTCACATGGTTCGGCTCAGTCTTAGTCAGGGAGAGCTGCAGCAGAAGGGACAGATAGTGTAGGGACAGGAATTGTTTAGTGTTGAAAGGTGTTAGAGACCCAAAAGTCCTTTTAAGGACTATTTTATCTGGCTGCAATATCAAGATTTTCCGCCACCACCTACATTAGTGGCTGTAACCCCCCTTCTCCACCTCCTCCTCCACTTCCACCTCTAAGACCGAGACCACCCTCCGTTCGTCTTCTCAGCGTGAATTGGATGATGATGAGGAGCAGGAGACGGTTGCTTCCACTACAGAGGGTAGTACCCATAGCAAATTTATTCCTTCTGTTCAGCATGGATGGACCGAAGAGGAGGAAGAGGATGAGGAGATTTAGAGTCATACTCCCGATGAGGACAGCAACGTCTTGTCTGTTGGGACTCTGGCACTCATGGCTGACTTTATGTTATGCTGCCTTTCCCGTGACCCTCGCGTTATACGCATTTTGGCCAACACTGATTACTGGTTGTTCACCCTTCTCAACCCCCGCTACAAAGAGAACTTCTCATCTCTCATTCCCATGGAAAAAATGCTCCAAAAATTTCCAGCTGACAACGCTGGCAGCAGAGTACGTAGTTCCTTGGGCAACCGAGGAGGGGAAACAAAGGAGAACACACAGCAGTTCCAACAGAGGAAGGGCAACACTCTCCAAGGCCTGGGACAGTTTCATGATGCCCCGCCAGCACCCTCACCCTGATGCACGGCCTAGTGTCACAAGGAAGGAAAAGTTTTGGAAATGGTGAAGGAGTACGTAGCAGACCGTGTCAGCATTCTCAATGATCCCTCTATGCCTTACAACTATTGAGTGTCCAAGCTGGACACATGGCACGAACTGGCGTACGCCTTGGAGTTGCTGGCCTGCCCTGCCGCCAGCGTTTTGTCAGAGCGGGTATTTAGTGCTGCTGGGGGCATAATAACTGATAAGTGCAACTGCCTGTCAACTGAAAATGCTGACAGGTTGACTTTTATCAAAATGAACAAGGACTAGATTGCCCCTGGCTTCTCTACTCCACCAGAGGAAAGCGGCTGAACATAAATGCACTTTAAATGTGGCTTTTATGGTGTATTAAATACACTGTATTCTCATGCACCCCTTCCACCACGTAAAAGGGTATATAGTTCAATCTTCCTTTTCTCGTCCTTTTCCTCCTCCATCATATCAACATGCTTATTAGGCTGCCCTCACTCCTAATGTTTTAGAGGGTCAGCTCAGCAGCAGGCCCTCGCCCATAATGTTTCAGATGGTCAGATCAGCAGCAGGCCCTCGCCCCTAATGTTTTAGAGGGTCACCAGCAGGCCCTTGCTCATAATGTTTTTGAGGGTCACCAGCAGGCCATCAATCATAATTTTTCAAGAGTGTGTATGATGCCCTCCTTTATGTGTAATAAAGGGTGTATTGGAGTGCCTCTTCCTTGTAATTTTTGGCAGCACTTTCACTTTATATACAAGTAAATATACAGGAAAGAATGTTTCTTAACAATTTTTTCTCTAAAATCGATTTTATCTTTGGTTTTGTGCGTATTATTGTCAGTCTGTTAAAGTGGCGTACTACTCGGACAACATCGTTCCCAGCAGCGACATGGGAGTCCAAGATGCATCCAGACATCCTCCCCATGCTGTTCCTGAACCATTTCAGTGGTGTTTCCATCAATTTCTGACCTTCTCCTATGAACCAGACACCCTCCCCTCTTCAGAGCAGGGGGTGCCTGGTTTAATGCTCGGATTCTCCTATTGACTTCCATTGTGCTCGGGTGCTCTGTAGAGCACTCGAGCATCCCAAAGTGTTCCACTCGAGCACCCGAGCACTTTGGTGCTCGATCCACACTAGTTACAGGGTGTTCCCATCTGCTAAGGACTCCTGACAATAAAACATACATAGCATATCTAATCAATATGACATAACCCCTGTAATATTTCAGCGTTTAGTGAAACTGATATTGCTTGCATAAAACAAACACAATGCATCAAGAGATTAAAGTAGGATTATGGCAGAGCTAACAATATTAGTTCAAAATCTGACAGTGGGAGATCAGTCATGCTATTTGATACGTTGCATGTGCGGCAGGGAGGCAGGAACCGCTCTGGATATTATACATGTGTATCTGCAGCATACGGGTAGGTTACCCGACACTGCTATATCATAACGTGTAGTTCCCTTTAAGCCAGTTAGGCCTGCAGCAGGCAATTCATATTTCAGCCAGCAGAGGGAGCCCCCTGGTTAGTATAAATAGGCTAGGGCCTAGCCAGGAAGGGAGTTCAGAAGTTTCTAGAGCCTGAGGAAACTGAGAGAGAGACAGAGGCAAGTTAAGAACAGCAAGAGGTACTCAAGACTACAGAGGAGGTACTTGATAGAGATAAAACCAAGGATATACGCCAGAGCTAGGACATCGGGCCTTGGAGAAGAGTTTCTATGTTCCAGGATCAGTCAGGAATAGAGTGCAAGCTGCCTGTACTGCAAGTCCTGTGTTTAACACTCTAAAGTCACCTTGCTATATACATATATATTGCCTGCATCAACTGTATTGAAAATCAACTGCCTTCAAAGGAACTGCGCTTCCTTCAATGTCCCTAAATGATGACTACTAAAGTTTGAATTCTGTTTTAACATCACGTGGTTCCTCAGTTATTCCTGCTATCAGCAAACGGCGTGCCACCGTTTAATTGGCACTGGCGTCACGAACATTTCTCATCATCACCTGCCCTTGCAGAGAGTCAGCCGTCTCAGGTTAGTGTCTATTGCACTACAACACCCAGGAACATTTCTAAACCTAACTTGAGTACGCTGCACCTCTCTTTTGGCGTCACGAACAGGATACGCACGCTTTCTAGTGCAAGAAGCGTGAACTTTGTGCCTTATACAGTTGCCCTGTGACCAAAGTGACAAATTGCCTGTTTTATTAAAGTGGACTTTGTGGACTGAAAAACATACCCAAAGTGTGCCTAAAACCTCAAAAAAGCGCTGTGCAGTGTTGCGCTATCAAGAGGAAAGAAATCGCCACACCGGAGTGTGGTTTTATGGACTTTTTATCATCCTGCTTGCTGTCAGTGAATAGACAGCGTTTCTTGCTAAAAGATGGCCACCGGCCGCCTGGAGTAAAGTTTCCCGCGCTGCTGAGGACCTTCGTGGGCGGATCCCTTCAAAGACACAGAGAATCCCGCCCCTCGTCATCATCGCACCGCCGCGGCCCGGTTTCTTCTACGTCATCGCGTACTCAGGACGTCCGGAATCTCTCGAGACTTGGCCTGCGCAAGCCCGGCGATACCGGTAAGAACTTGTAACCGGAGGGAAGGGGAGTGTTCCGGCCCCTTTAGTCACCAGCGGCCACATCGCAATAAGCTAACATGTCAGAACCGGGAGTTCCCGAGCAGCCGGCCCCGGGAGAGCTTGCGGCTCCTAATCATTCTATAGCCCCCAGCATGATGCCCTTTACCATGCCTTACTATTTCGGGGCCCCATGGTTTCCCCGCTATAAAGGAGAGACCCATACCCTAAGAGACTTTAAAGAAAAGTTGCTGGCATTATTCAAACTGTACCCCATAAATGCCGATCAGCAAATGGAAATCCTGCTAGCGCAACTGGAGGGAGCTGCCCGCAGGGAGGTATTATCCTGGCCTGCTACTGAGCGGAGTACTCTAGAGCAGATATTCACCCGCCTCAGGGCCACTTTTGAAACTAGGACTGCCTCAGAGATAAAGATGCACTTCTTTGGCAAGAAACAGAAGTCCGGTGAGTCCCTCCGTGACTATGCCCTATCACTTCAGGAGGCTTTAGGGGCTGTAATTCAGATAGATCCCAAAGAGGCTGATAACCAGGACCAGACCCTGAGGGAACAATTTATCAACGGGGTGTCTAGTGAGCAAATAAGGACCCAATTAAAGATGCTGTCCGCCCAGCACCCTAACAGTGCCTTTCTGGACTTTAAAGAACTGGCTATAAAAATTCTGGGGTCAGCAGTATCTACGGAGTTGAGCACCCCACCTGAGTCATCAACCTGCAGGGTGAAACCGCTTATCTCTAACCAAGCTCAGGCCGGTCAAGCTGTTCAAGTGTCAGCTACCGATACTATTGCCATGCTGACAGAGCAAGTAAATCACCTCACTAAAAGTCTAGAGAAGGTGTGCAGAAAAATAGAGGAATGGGAAAAACCCATAATGACAGAAGAAGAATTACTGTCACCTCCTAGGCCGTTCCCACCTCCATACCAAGAGACTCACCCCAGGGATCCTGGGAGGCGTAATAGAGGTCGCAAGAGGCCCGTGTGTACATACTGCAAAAAGCTGGGACACACAGAATCCACGTGCTGGCAGTTAAACGGGCAACCCCTGAGGCTGAGGACCACCCCTCGGGAGGTAGAACACTAGGTCCAGAGGATCCAAATTGGATGCCACGTTATGTAGGATCCCATCCTAAAATCAATATAGAGATCAACGGGGTCCCCTTTGAAGCCCTATTAGATACTGGGTCTCAGGTCACTACTATTCAGCTGCCCGCCTTTGAAAGATTCTGGGACACCAACCAATTGACCCAGCCGCCTGAATCCTGGGTGGAAATTATCGCCAGCAATGGCAAACCAGTAAAGATTCATGGATACTGGGAACCCACCCTGCAGGTGGGAGAAGTAACCTTACCGCAACAGGGGGTGATAGTAGTACAGGCCGGCGACAGAGGAGGACATCCTGTCATTCTAGGCACCAATGTCTTCAAAAACTGTTATTCAGAAATACTTGCCGTATTACACCAGACTTTGCCCACTGCTTCCTCTGCATCCAAGAGGGTGATTCAAAAGACTATTACTGTGTTAAGTGCCCAGCAGAGGTTTGCTAATGGGAAAGGAGAAATTTGTACTGCCAGGATTAGTGATATTAAGCCTGTGACTTTGCCTCCTAATTCTCAAACTCTTTTATGGTGTCGTGCTGTCCTGGGAGTCCAAGGCCGAGATTATCCAGCCCTGGTGGAACCAATCCAGATGGAGGATTACCCTTATGTGAGAGCTGCCAAGTGCCTGGTGAACGTCTCCCAAGGTAAAGTACCTGTCCGTCTGATTAACCTGAGTGATCATCCTGTTGCGCTTACTAAGCATTGCCGTGTTGCCCAGCTGTCCCAGGTGTCCTTCCAAGACATCATTCGTCTTCCAGTGACAGAAAAGCCGCCAGCTGCAGTCAGCGGATGTTCGCCGGTGACCCAGCCACAAGTGCCCTGGTGGGAAGAGCTCCATGTAGGGGACGAGACTACCCCCCAACATCAACAAGAAGGGATTCTACAGCTTGTCAAGGAGCACCACCAGGCCTTCAGTAAGCATGCTACTGACTATGGAGAGGTTAGTGCCATACAACACACCATACCTACTGGCTCTCACCCTCCTATCAAGGAGAGATACAGACCCTTACTGCCTACTTCATATCAGACTGTAAAAGAAATGATCCAAGAGATGAAAGACTCTAATGTAATCCGGGACAGCCGTAGTCCGTGGGCTGCACCCCTGGTCCTTGTAAAGAAAAAGGATGGTGGTATCTGTTTCTGTGTGGATTATAGAAAAATTAACCAAATAACCCACAAGGATGCATACCCACTGCCCCGCATTGAGGAGTCACTAACTGCTCTGGGCTCCTCTGCCTATTTCTCCACCTTGGACTTGACCAGTGGCTACTGGCAAGTACCCATGGCCCCTGCAGATAGGGAAAAGACTGCTTTCACTACTCCCATGGGCCTGTTCGAATTCAATTGTATGCCGTTCGGGCTATGTAATGCCCCAGGAACTTTCCAGAGACTAATGGAACGGTGTTTGGGTCACAAAAACTTCGAAACAGTGCTGCTGTATCTAGATGACGTCATTGTGTACTCAAAAACATATGAAGACCATCTGAAACATTTGGCAGAAGTATTTGAAATCCTTATCAAATATGGCTTGAAGGTAAAGCCCTCCAAGTGTCACCTGCTCAAACCTGCAGTAAGATACCTGGGGCATGTGGTCAGCGGAGAGGGCGTGCAACCTGACCCTGATAAGCTAGCGGCTGTCCGTAATTGGCCGGTTCCTACTACCGTCAAGGAAGTGAGGGGTTTCCTTGGTTTTGCCGGCTACTATAGACGTTTTATCCCCCATTTTGCTCAAATAGCTGATCCTATCCAGGAGCTCTTGAGGGGGCAACCCAAGAAAAGCCCTAGAACTCCGGTGCCCATTGAGTGGAATGAGGAAAGAGAGATAGCGTTCCAATTGCTAAAAAAGAAACTGACCGAGCCTCCTGTGTTAGGTTATCCAGACTACAGCAAGCCCTTCCATCTGTATACTGATGCTAGCAAGCGAGGCCTGGGAGCTGTGTTAGCCCAGATCCAAGAGGGAAAAGAAAGAGTGATAGCATATGCAAGCCGCTCCCTGAAAGGAGCTGAGAAAAATGACCAGAATTATAGTTCCTTCAAACTAGAGTTCCTGGCATTAGTGTGGGCAGTGACAGAAAAATTCAAGGATTATCTAGCCGCCACCCCGTTCATTGCATTCACTGACAATAACCCTCTGGCACATCTAAATACAGCTAAATTAGGGGCCTTGGAGCAGAGATGGGCCTCTCGCCTCGCCAACTATGATTTCTCTGTAAAATATCGTGCTGGACGTACTAATGATAATGCTGATGCTTTATCCAGGCTTCCCACAGAGACAGCTCCTGATGATGTGCGAGATGCTTGGGAAGATGTAGAGATGCCGGCCTTCTATAACAAATTTGCTCAACAGGATCAGGCTCGAGCTACCAATGACAGAGCTGCAGTTCCTTCACCCTCCAGTAGGCCTGAACCTAAAGAAGAAAGGTGGGTGAAACTACAGTCTGAAAGTAGAGTGCTGGGTGAGTTGTTGGACTTCATTACTAGTGGCAGAGCCCCTGAGAGGATTCGGCGTAAGAGTGCAGATCCTGAGCTCATCAAACTGTGGAGACAGCGCCATCAACTCTTCATACAAAAGGGCCTATTGCTACGGAGAAGCCTAGACCCAGTGTCCAACGAAAGAGTACACCAGATTCTCATACCCCGACGAGATGCAGGTATGGTGTTGGAGATGTACCACAATCAATCCGGTCACTTTGGGGTCCAAAAGACTGAGGCTACTATCCGCCAGCGGTTTTACTGGGTGGGCATGAGAGAAGACATGGAGAAGTGGTGTCGGGAGTGTGTAGCCTGTGCCTTAAAACGAAGTGAGCACCATGATCAGAGGGCACCACTGAGACCCATTGTAAGTACTCGTCCTCTTGAACTTGTCGCCATTGACCATGTGAAACTGGAGCCTAGTCGCTCAGGGTATACTTATGCCATGACAATTTTTGACCATTTCACTAAGTTTGTTGTAGCGGTGCCTGTGAGAGACCAGACAGCCAAGACTACAGCCGAACTGTTCTGGAAGCACTTCCTCCTGCCCTACGGATGTCCAGAAAAGATCCTCACCGATCAAGGACCTGCTTTTGAGTCCCATCTGTTCCATGAACTGTGCCGCTTACACAACTGTAAGAAGATCCGGACAACGGCCTACCATCCTCAAGGTAATGGATTATGTGAAAAAATGAACCAGACCTTGATAGAGATGCTGAGGGCCGTGCCTCCTGAAATCAGAGGAGATTGGCCTAATCTGTTGCCACAGCTCATGTTCACATACAATCATACCATACATTGTTCCACCGGGTATACTCCCTTTTATTTGATGTTTGGGCGCCAAGGGACATTGCCTGCTGATCATTCATTGGATCTACACGTACCTGATTGCATTAACCCATTACCTAACACCGACTGGGTTGCTGAACATCAAAGGCGATTGAATACAGCCAAAGCCATTGTTCAGGAACGTATGGACTATGCTAGGGACCGACAGCAGAGAGACTATGATCAAGCAGCCCATGCAGAACCCTTGACAATAGGGGCTGTGGTATGGTTAAAAAATAACCGCCGTACCAGTAAACTGGACAGTAAATGGGAGCGAAGTCCCTATGTTGTCACTGCAATCCCAAATGTTGGAACTCACACTTATGAGATCACCCGGGAAGGCAAGGGATCCCAAATTGTACACCGAAACCGGTTAAAGCTCTGCCTGACACCAGAACCTAGTGCCGAGAGTTCTGGATCTGAATCCCCTGTGTCAGAGTCATCAATACCGCCCGAGGATCCTATGCAGGCTGTCAGTAATCTGAGGTATGACGCTGATCCCATGCATTGGCTTCTGACACCATGGTTGAACTTGTTGGTGCCCGCTCCTACTGTATCTTCACCTCCAGAAGAGCCGGTTCAAGATGCCCCGGATCCAGTTTCCCCTCTAGTGGATCTAGTTGTTCCTGTTGTTCCTGTTGTTCCTGACCAAGGTCTCACTGATGGAGACCCTCCTGTTGCTCCTCTCTCTTCTACCTCGTTGCTAAGGGAAGAGGAGACCCCTGTGTTGAGAAGGTCTACCCGGATGACCAGGGGACGTCCGCCAGTCCGTTTAGGAGACTTTGACTATTCTGGTGGTGTCTCCTCCCAAACAGTTGCTACTGGTAATACTTTACTTGACATTTGTGCGCAAGAATGGACTCCCCCACGTGAGCCCTTGCCTGTGATACACCCACAGGATACTCCTGGGTAGTTCCGTTATTATACTGCCACCAAAGAAAATGGACTAACCTGGTTCACCCTAAGTCCGCTGTGCCAGGTCAGCGGCCGTGCCTAAGAAGCAAGAAGACGCCCCTTTCTCTTGTGTCATTTGTTCATGAAGTTACCAATGTTATGTTTTTCTGTGTGAAATAATTATTTATTATATTTATAATGTAATGCATATGTTATGTATCATGTTATGCTGGTTCAGGAAGGTGTGTGTGAGTACGAGGCCTTACTCACGTTAAAGTCTGGGGGTGTGCAGCATACGGGTAGGTTACCCGACACTGCTATATCATAACGTGTAGTTCCCTTTAAGCCAGTTAGGCCTGCAGCAGGCAATTCATATTTCAGCCAGCAGAGGGAGCCCCCTGGTTAGTATAAATAGGCTAGGGCCTAGCCAGGAAGGGAGTTCAGAAGTTTCTAGAGCCTGAGGAAACTGAGAGAGAGACAGAGGCAAGTCAAGAACAGCAAGAGGTACTCAAGACTACAGAGGAGGTACTTGATAGAGATAAAACCAAGGATATACGCCAGAGCTAGGGCATCGGGCCTTGGAGAAGAGTTTCTATGTTCCAGGATCAGTCAGGAATAGAGTGCAAGCTGCCTGTACTGCAAGTCCTGTGTTTAACACTCTAAAGTCACCTTGCTATATACATATATATTGCCTGCATCAACTGTATTGAAAATCAACTGCCTTCAAAGGAACTGCGCTTCCTTCAATGTCCCTAAATGATGACTACTAAAGTTTGAATTCTGTTTTAACATCACGTGGTTCCTCAGTTATTCCTGCTATCAGCAAACGGCGTGCCACCGTTTAATTGGCACTGGCGTCACGAACATTTCTCATCATCACCTGCCCTTGCAGAGAGTCAGCCGTCTCAGGTTAGTGTCTATTGCACTACAACACCCAGGAACATTTCTAAACCTAACTTGAGTACGCTGCATATCAGGACAGCGCCTTCCAGAGTCAGGGAAGATAACATATTCTAAGACCTCATATACAAAGCAGGTTGTGTGTGGGTCCTTATTATGAACCTGTAGGCTCTCGTGTGCCGCTATATGGTGCTCTATACTGCACTATTGTCTCCCCTAGAAAGGGAAAACCTTCACACTATAACAGAGGATGGAATATGGCATTGAACCTGTAAGATAAAAATCTATGTATACTTCTAGATAAAATCAGAGGCGTATGGAAGTACAGAAAAAGATGAATTCCAGCACTCAATATTGTAGAAAGCTTAATGTTTGTTTATACTTACACATTCGGGCCTCATGCACACAACCGTATCTGTTTTGCGGTCCACAAATTATGGATTGTCAAAACATGCATACCGGCTGTGTGCTCCCCACCCTATGTTAAAAATGCCTATTCTTGTCCACAGAACCAACAAGAATAGGATATGTTCTATCGCTTTTTTGCGGGGCCGCAGATTGGACATACGGATGCAGACAAGACATGATGTGCTGCCCACATTTTTGCGGCCGCATTGAAATGAATGGGTCCGCATCCAATTTGCAAAAAATTCTGATGGGATGCGGATTAAAAATATAGTTGTGTGCATGGGGCCTAATACTAAGATTTGTATCTTCTATATTGGATGCTGGAATATGACTTCTTAGGCATTCGGGAAGTCTGTGCATCCCTCACCCACTCCAGGATGAGCTGGTTTGGTGTGAATCTACATATGGAAGTACAGTGTGAGCCTACGGATTTCTTTTTGAATCAACCAAATATTATTCAGACAGGACACGTATAATATTGTACTATAGGACAAGGTATAATATTGTACTGTAGGACAAGGACAGACATGAGCCGGTCAGATAGGAAACGTATAATATTGTAGTATTGTGAAGGGCTTGCGAGAAAACAGAATATTGTATATTGTCAGTAAACATATCAGATATACACTCACCTAAAGAATTATTAGTAACACCTGTTCTATTTCTCATTAATGCAATTATCTAGTCAACCAATCACATGGCAGTTGCTTCAATGCATTTAGGGGTGTGGTCCTGGTCAAGACAATCTCCTGAACTCCAAACTGAATGTCAGAATGGGAAAGAAAGGTGATTTAAGCAATTTTGAGCGTGGCATGGTTGTTGGTGCCAGACGGGCCGGTCTGAGTATTTCACAATCTGCTCAGTTACTGTGATTTTCACGCACAACCATTTCTAGGGTTTTCAAAGAATGGTGTGAAAAGGGAAAAACATCCAGTATGCGGCAGTCCTTCGGGCGAAAATGCCTTGTGGATGCTAGAGGTCAGAGGAGAATGGGCCGACTGATTCAAGCTGATAGAAGAGCAACGTTGACTGAAATAACCACTCGTTACAACCGAGGTATGCAGCAAAGCATTTGTGAAGCCACAACATGCACAACCTTGAGGCGGATGGGCTACAACAGCAGAAGACCCCACCGGGTACCACTCATCTCCACTACAAATAGGAAAAAGAGGCTACAATTTGCACGAGCTCACCAAAATTGGACTGTTGAAGACAGGAAAAATGTTGCCTGGTCTGATGAGTCTCGATTTCTGTTGAGACATTCAAATGGTAGAGTCCGAATTTGGCGTAAACAGAATGAGAACATGTATCCATCATGCCTTGCTACCACTGTGCAGGCTGGTGGTGGTGGTGTAATGGTGTGGGGGATGTTTTCTGGGCACACTTTAGGCCCCTTAGTGCCAATTGGGCATCGTTTAAATCCCACGGGCTACCTGAGCATTGTTTCTGACCATGTCCATCCCTTCATGACCACCATGTACCCATCCTCTGATGGCTACTTCTAGCAGGATAATGCACCATGTCACAAAGCTCGAATCATTTCAAATTGGTTTCTTGAACATGACAATGAGTTCACTGTACTAAAATGGCCCCCACAGTCACCAGATCTCAACCCAATAGAGCATCTTTGGGATGTGGTGGAACGGGAGCTTCGTGCCCTGGATGTGCATCCCTCAAATCTCCATCAACTGCAAGATGCTATCCTATCAATATGGGCCAACATTTCTAAAGAATGCTATCAGCACCTTGTTGAATCAATGCCACGTAGAATTAAGGCAGTTCTGAAGGCAAAAAGGGGTCCAACACCGTATTAGTATGGTGTTCCTAATAATTCTTTAGGTGAGTGTATATCAAAGTGAAGGAAGATATATGGAAATCATCATACAATTTTTTTATGTACTCCATTAGTTTTAATGTGCATAGTGTTATGGATCCCTACAACATGGATGCACAATGCAGCTGTATGCATGAGGCTTAATGTTTATCTAAACTTATAAAGTTTAATAAAACCAACTGTAAATGCCCTGTGACACAGTGAGAGGTTTGGTCTGGGAAAACAGGTATTTTCCCCCCAGCATATGCTGCTGGGCTGATTTACAGCCAGGTGAGGTCAAATACCAGACCGGATTTTAAATGCCGATCCGGGTTTTGGCAGCACCTGGCTGTCCTTAAATAGGCAGCTGGGATAAGAAGTCATGTCTCTGTGTTGGGATCTGGGAGCCTTGTGTCTGGAGGAAGGCTTGCTACCTGTTTGGTGCTGCTGTCAGCAAGGACTCTTTGAGGCAGAATTGCCGCATGGTGTGAATTACCACCAACACCGCAAGGTGACTTTTTGTTTCAATATGACTGCTTGTTTTGTCACTTGCCTAAAGTGTGAATAAAACACTGAACTGTTTGATCCAAAGAACTTGTTGTTGCCTCTATACTGCGTCCGCTAATCCTGTCTACCAGAGCGAGTCCCCACAGCGCTAAAATATTTTTTTCTAATATACTTTATTTTTGGGTTTTCCATGTGATATTGGCATATGACATTCAGGTCCCTATAGCGCTTTGCAATCTGTACTCCGATACACTGCTGTATATTATTATTATTTATTTGAAAGTGCCATTAATTCCATGGCACTGTACATCAACAGGGGGTTACACAAATATAATCTAAAAATACAATAAACAAGGAACTATAAACAGACTGGTACAGAGGGGTAAGAGGACCCTGCCCGCAAGAGCTTACTGGGAGTATGAATTCCCCTGCCGCCACACACAGCATTGGACAGGGGCTTTATAGCACAGTGATCCTCTCCTAAAGCCTGGCATAGATGTGCTATGCCAGGCTTCAGTAGAGAGCGCAGAGGCAGAGAAGCGATGTGCTACACTGAA
This sequence comes from Bufo bufo, assembly GCF_905171765.1. Classification (NCBI taxonomy): domain Eukaryota; kingdom Metazoa; phylum Chordata; class Amphibia; order Anura; family Bufonidae; genus Bufo; species Bufo bufo. The sequence continues at coordinate 584,818,265 of NC_053391.1, forward strand.
TTCCTGCTCTGCGCCTGCTCGTTCTGCTCTTTTAAAACCTTGCATGGTCCAGGGTCTACCTGGAGCAGGGCAGGAGCTCAGCATAGCAAATCGCTCCTCTGCCTGTGCCCTCTATTCTAAAGCCTGGCATAAAATTTGTATGCCAAGCTTTAGGACAGCAGTGCTTGTACAGACAGGAGCAGCAATGTGCTATGGAGCTCAGTGCGGAATTAGTACTCCCATATACAGCAGTGTACAGGCGTATGGACTGCAAAGCGCAATAGGGACCTGACCTTTAATGGGGTTTTCTAGGATTATGGCCATTTTACCTGCCCACTGCTGCAATGTTCTGGTGCCTTGCTTGTTTACTCCCAGCCGGGGTCATATGTGCAGCTGCAGCTAATGACTCGCCTCAGTGGTGACATGTCCACAGGAAGCACATCACTGTTAGGTCACATACCCGTTGGAGACAGGTCAACACTGAGGCCAATTATTGGTTGCAGTGGAGCATGTGACCACATTTGGAAGTAAAGTCGGAGACAGGAAGATCATCGAAAGGTGCCAGAGCACCAGAATGGAGTTAGTATGATTTTTTCATTAGATATGACACTCTACAGGGGCTAATTAAAAATGGACGGAATCCTGGAAAACCCCTTTAAAATGGCTATGAAAGTCAATCAATAAAACAAAGCTTTGTGCTCAACCTGTGCCTTTAGGTATCCTCCATGCACAGACCTGCACTGATGAGGTGGTGTAGATCAGAAGGCATTTTGTCGGCCTGTCACTATTAATCCATTCATATTAATTTATGAAACTTTGCTATGGAGTGCACTTCACTGCAGGACCATCTGTCAGTGCGCCGATTGCATTCATTATTAATTGTTCATCCAGCAGAGCTGTGCAGTAACATTAGGAATTAAACACTTTGCAATGGTAATTGCTATAAGAAAAGCAAAAGTGTTAAGTGCAGTGGAGAAATTAGAGAGTATTTATAACACGGATCTGTGCGGCACGTGTAAAGATAATGCAATTTGCTCTGTAATGAGGAATAAGAAGTGGGGAAAAAATGTCATTTGTGCCGCTGACACATACATAAAAGTGGTTAATATGCTTTTAGATGAGATACAATGAGGTGCGGCCTCATCCTGCTGGATCCAAAAGAGAAAAAAATGAAAAAGGCTGAAATTCATTTTATACCACTTAAACGAGTACAGCACTCTGATGGTAGGACACCAAATAACAACCACCATAAACCTAAGCATGTCATATACCCACCCAATTAAACCACACACGTAATATAAAAAAGTAGACTGTATTGCACATAATCATATCAAAACAATATATCACAGAGGCACATCATAAAATCTGCGGGTGAGAACTCTAGAGCCAAAATCCCCCCACACACACAGATACTATCAGCCTATATTGCATATACCCCATATACATAAAGTTAATCATATATGCACACCAACAAGGCAACGCATAACAAAGTGCTAGCGATTAGTGATGGACGAACATCGGACGAACACCGGGACGGTTCGCGAACGCGATCAAATGTTCGCGAACCGCAAGTTCGCGGTGGGCCCCATTCACTTTAATGGCAGTCGAACCTGAAAAACCTTCAGCTCATATAAGCAGCCACCAAATACTTACAAGAAGTAAGTGCACAAATCGTCCCACAACATGGACAGTGACATACCAGAGGGGGATCAATGGCAAAAATTCACACAAAAAATATGTATTTTAATCAGGGGCCATTTTTTTGCGTCCTAAAGGGAACCTGTCACCGGGATTTTGTGTATAGAGCTGCGGACATGGGTTGCTAGATGGCCGCTAGCACATCTGCAATACCCAGTCCCCATAGCTCTGTGTGCTTTTTTTGTGTAAAAAAAACGATTTGACACATATGCAAATAACCCTGAGATGAGTCCTGTTACTGACTCATCTCAGGGACAGGACTCATCTCAGGTTACTTTGCATATGTATCAAATCAGTTTTTTTACACAATAAAAGCACACAGAGCTGTGAGGACTGGGTATTGCAAATGTGCTAGCGGCCATCTAGCAACCCATGTCCTCAGCTCTATACACAAAATCCCGGTGACAGGTTCCCTTTAAATTGAAACTCTGAAAAATGTGCCCTGCTGGAGCCTAGAAAGATTTTATTTTAGGCCACGGGAGTACAGGCCCCAAACATTAGGCATTCAGAAAACATCAAGTGATTATGTGGCTGGAGGTATATAAGACAGGCCCCAAAAATTATTCATTCAATGTACAGAAAAGAACAAGCTTTGTCTTCTTCTCATTGTCTGTCGCTAGTAGAGGCCTAAGCATGGCAGGCAGGTTCCCCCAGAAGTATCTTGCTGGATGAGCAGCCAATACCGCACTTGCATCAATCTTGACAGGATTCAGCTCCAGGTGTAGAGGAATTGTTTTTTTGGAATGCTTTCTCCATCGCAACACCCTCCACGTCGTTGAAACTGAAGACTGGCCGATTCTCTCCTAAGAATTTTTTTTAATGTTATTATTAAATTTATTAAACATTTTATTATGAAATTTATTCCATATATATTATAAAATTCTGTGTCTCCATGATCAATCTGTAGTGTGGTGGTCGCACACGGGTTCTACACACTTCCAAAATAAAGTGGGGTGAATAGATGACGGATGATCGGGACGCTCCATGATCTTCCTAGGAGCTGCTTTTGGGAGCCACGTGAGATGTCTGTGTGGGAATCCGAAGACCATCTCCGTGCACCACAGGATGTCCTCCTCCTCCTGTGTTAGGAAAAATGTAATTTTTATTATAAAATGTATTAAACATTTTATTATTAAATATAATAATGATGCCCTCCTTTCCATTCCATGATGACTGGGAATACCTGATGAAGAGATTGGGCCCTGGTTGGTTTGAATTGTGATAAAATTTTCAACTCTTCCGGGCTCCAAGCAATCTTGAAGCTTTGTCTTCTTCTCATTGTCTGTCGCTAGTAGAGGCCTAAGCATGCCAGGCAGGTTCCCCCAGAAGTATCTTGCTGGATGAGCAGCCAATTCCGCACATGCATCAATCTTGACAGGATTCGGCTCCAGGTGGCGAGTAATTATTTTTTTGGAATGCTTTCTCCATCGCAACACCCTCCACGTCGTTGAATAAACTGAAGACTGGCCGATTCTCTGCTGTCTTACGCAACATTTCATTTTTATTATAAAATTTATTAAATATTTTAACATTGATTTTATTAAACCAAAACTTGATTAAAATTATAAAAAAGTATACTTAAATTTGCCAAAACTGGCCTAATAACTGGCCTTACAGGTTGATGTTAGCGTCAAGAAGAAGTGCACTCCTTTTACACCCTTGTCAGCTGATTCCACATAGATGTCTACAGAACCTATTCTATTACACGCTTATACAAGTAGAGCCCCCCGACAGAGTGGAGAGGATGTCAGCAGTAAGTTTGTGTTGACTTCACTGATTAATTAGCCCTTCCTCTGATCCATCAGAACAATAACCCACAAAAAACGGATCCTGTCTTTGGAGCATACGTCTTCACCCGGTCAGCATTTGCTCAGTATTACTAATGACAATAAAAACAGGAGTGGATCTAAAACAGAGATGACATGTGAACGGAATAGTTGCATGTCTTCTGTGTTTTGTACCCACTCCTGCTTTTGTCTACCAAATCATAAGCCAATAAGCCTTACAGCTGCTACACAGAGAGAATCCGTTGTGCGTCTCATTTTTACTTCCTTCTGACAGATCAGAAGAAAGGTCAAATAAATGATGATGTCAGCCAGGCCGAAAGCCAAAATAGTGGCTCAGTCATGAAGTAGGGAGGCTGTGAACAGCATGAGAAGTCCACAGAGTGTCCCTATGACAGAGTGGTGAGGTGGAAGCAGCATGAGGAAACCACACAGTGGCCCAATGACAAAGTCTGGAGGTAGCGGCAGCATCAGGAGGCCACAGAGTGGCACAATGACAGTGTGGAGGTGGCAGCAGTATGTAGAGGCCAGCGAGTGGCCAGGTTACATAGTGTGGAGAGGGCAGCATCAGGAGGCCAGAGTGGCAAGGTGACATAGTGTGGACATGGCAGGAGCAGCAGCATGATACAACAGAGTGGCACTGTGACATAGTGTGGACATGGCAGCACCAGGAGGCCACAGAGTGGCAAGTTGACATAGTGTGGACATGGCAGCATCAGTAGGACACAGAGTGGCAAGGTGACATAGTGTGGAAGTGGGTGGCAATACTAGTACTCGCTGAAGATGGTGGGTGAAAGAAGGAGCACTTGGCATCAGATGTTTGGCATCAGGCGGGTAACAGCATATTATTGTTAGACTTTTCTATGTTACTATTCAACTCACTTATCATTTTTGTTCACTTCGGTGATATAAGTTTATTATGCGACTGTAATCAAGTCTGAACTCCTATATTTGATATTTTCTCTGTATCATGGAAAAGTATTTTTTGTTTTATTTGTTTTAAAAAACTTTAATAAAAAGAATTTTACAAGAATAGTAGCTGAGGCTGGTAGCCAGAAGAAAACGGTCTCTTTTGTCAAAATGTTGGTGTGGCACCATGGATGATCTAGTCTGATGCATCAGGCATTGGTGTGTTGAAATCCTGGCTGATCTACGCCTGATTCATCTTGATGCAGTGTCCCACTATGTGCTATATGTGGGCACTTTAAACTCTTGCTAATAATGCGATTTGTTACCACGAAGCATGAGGAAATTCACATTCGTTCAGAATCAAATTTTTCCTGAAATTCGGAATGAATTCGACTTTGTCAGCTTCGATTTGTTCATCTCTAATCACAACAGTTGCAATTAGTTGTTCCAACAGTGTTTGTCCCTCTGTATAGCTGCGGTATCTCAGCAGAACCGCACTCAAATGCACTATATATAAATTATATTATAGGTATATCACACCCCTGCCTTAATCTGTTTTTTTTGGGGGGAACTGGTAAATCACACCAGTAGAAATTATTGGTTCCAATGGTGTTTGTCACTCTGTGTAGATGCGGTAACGCAGCAAAACCGCAGACAAATGCTGCACTACCTAAATGCACTATATAACACTAATTTATATGGTATACACCAATTCTAGTAATATTTTTGACTGTTTATGCCTGATATATGTCTAATAGATATGTCTAAGAGATATGGTGATTATTTACTATTTATTATCTATTTTTTATTCTGTAGATTTATATTTTTTTTAGGCGCATGTAAATACTATTACTATTTTACTCTTTAAAGTAATTAACGCAGACAGAGGAGGACAGTATACTACTACAGAGGGATCTGGATAGATTGCAGGCTTGGGCAGATAAGTGGCAGATGAGGTTTAACACTGACAAATGTAAAGTTATGCACATGGGAAGGAATAATGCAAGTCACCCGTACATACTGAATGGTAAAACACTCGGTAACACTGACATGGAAAAGGATCTAGGAATTTTAATAAACAGAAAACTAAGCTGCAAAAACCAGTGTCAGGCAGCTGCTGCCAAGGCCAATAAGATAATGGGTTGCATCAGAAGGGGCATAGATTCCCGTGATAAGAACATAGTCCTACCACTTTACAAATCGCTAGTCAGACCACACATGGAGTACTGTGTACAGTTCTGGGCTCCTGTAAACAAGGCAGACATAGCAGAGCTGGAGAGGGTCCAGAGGAGGGCAACTAAAGTAATAACTGGAATGGGGCAACTACAGTACCCTGAAAGATTATCAAAATTAGGGTTATTCACTTTAGAAAAAAGACGACTGAGGGGAGATCTAATTACTATGTATAACTATATCAGGGGTCAGTACAGAGTCTCTCCCATCATCTATTTATCCCCAGGACTGTGACTGTGACGAGGGGACATCCTCTGCGTCTGGAGGAAAGAAGGTTTGTACACAAACATAGAAAAGGATTCTTTACGGTAAGAGCAGTGAGACTATGGAACTCTCTGCCTGAGGAGGTGGTGAGTTCACTAAAAGAGTTCAAGAGGGGCCTGGATGTATTTCTGGAGCGTAATAATATTACAGGCTATAGCTACTAGAGAGGGGTCGTTGATCCAGGGAGATATTCTGATTGCCTGATTGGAGTCGGGAAGGAATTTTTTATTCCCCTAAAGTGAGGAAAATTGGCTTCTACCTCACAGTTTTTTTTTTTTGCCTTCCTCTGGATCAACTTGCAGGATGACAAGCCGAACTTGATGGACAAATGTCTTTTATCGGCCTTATGTACTATGTTACTATGTTAAATATTCCATAGCTGAAGGTTCGCATGTTTGAATTGTGGATTTGTCCTTTGGTATTTTGCGACTATGTAATTGATTATTGTATGCTGGGGATTATGTTGCCATTGTTCTCAGCATTATACTGACCTGCGGGTCTGTTTGTCCCCTTTTAGGACGCAGGCTCGCTGAATTGGCTGAGAAGTCTCTATGGCGCATGAGTCATGTGCTCGGTCAAGTGACGGGTTGCGTGGCGTGGTCACATGGCCGGAACTACGCATTCAGCTAGTGCCGCGTACCCTGCGGTGTCTGCTGGACACCTCATGAGTTAAGTAGGCGGGACCAGGAGGATGCGATGCCCGACCCTGTACACACACCCCCTTCCCCATTCTTGTACCGGATTGGAGAGAACCAATAATTATGAAGTGATCCCAGCTGAGTGCTGGGTTTATAATGTAGGTAGCAACTCAGTGATTTTATTCCCTTGGATAAGGCTACTTTCACACTAGCGTTTCTGGGTCCGCTTGTGAGATCCGTTCAGGGCTCTCACAAGAGGACCAAAACGGATCAGTTCAGCCCCAATGCATTCTGAATGGATAAGGATCCGTTCAGAATGCATCAATTTAGCTGCGTTTGGTCTCCGTTGCGTTTTTCAGACGGTCACTAAAACGCAGCTTGCAGCGTTTTGGTGACCGTCTGACTATGCGGACCCAAACGGATCCGTTTTTCACTGACACAATATGGTGCAATTGAAAACGGATCCGTCCCCCATTGACTTTCAATGTAAGTCAAGACGGATCAGTTTTGACTTAGACTTTTTTTTTTATGAATAATGCAAACGGATCCGTTATGAACGGATACAAGCGTTTGCATTATCGGGGCGGATCCGTCTGTGCAGATACAAGACAGATTCGCACCAAATGCGAGTGTGAAAGTAGCCTTAGGCAAAATGTACGTCAGGAAGTTGTCCTCTTTCTCTCTCCCCATGGATACTATGGTTAGTATACTGTATGTTTGTATTGGGTAATATCTGTTTATACCACTCTGATTGCTGTTAGCGATACTTATTCCGATGTCCCCAAGTTGGAGCCACATTGTCTGGAGAATAACTGGTGGGGGACCCAGCATATGTTTTGGCTATCTGTGAGATGAGTATCAGATCTTTATTACTGACCTGCTATAGATTATTGTGCCGTATCCTATATCACTAGCACTTTGTTATGCGTTGCCTTGTTGGTGTGCATATATGATTAACTTTATGTACACTCACCTAAAGAATTATTAGGAACACCTGTTCTATTTCTCATTAATGCGATTATCTAGTCAACCAATCACATGGCAGTTGCTTCAATGCATTTAGGGGTGTGGTCCTGGTCAAGACAATCTCCTGAACGCCAAACTGAATGTCAGAATGGGAAAGAAAGGTGATTTAAGCAATTTTGATCGTGGCATGGTTGTTGGTGCCAGACGGGCCGGTCTGAGTATTTCACAATCTGCTCAGTTACTGGGATTTTCACGCACAACCATCTCTAGGGTTTACAAAGAATGGTGTGAAAAGGGAAAAACATCCAGTATGCGGCAGTCCTGTGGGCGAAAATGCCTTGTGGATGCTGGAGGTCAGAGGAGAATGGGCCGACTGATTCAAGCTGATAGAAGAGCAACGTTGACTGAAATAACCACTTGTTACAACCGAGGTATGCAGCAAAGCATTTGTGAAGCCACAACACGCACAACCTTGAGGCGGATGGGCTACAACAGCAGAAGACCCCACCGGGTACCACTCATCTCCACTACATATAGGAAAAAGAGGCTACAATTTGCACGAGCTCACCAAAATTGGACTGTTGAAGACTGGAAAAATGTTGCCTGGTCTGATGAGTCTCGATTTCTGTTGAGACATTCAAATGGTAGAGTCCGAATTTGGCGTAAACAGAATGAGAACATGTATCCATCCTCTGATGGCTACTTCCAGCAGGATAATGCACCATGTCACAAAGCTCGAATCATTTCAAATTGGTTTCTTGAACATGACAATGAGTTCACTGTACTGAAATGGCCCCCACGGTCACCAGATCTCAACCCAATAGAGCATCTTTGGGATGTGGTGGAACGGGAGCTTCGTGCCCTGGATGTGCATCCCTCAAATCTCCATCAACTGCAAGATGCTATCCTATCAATATGGGCCAACATTTCTAAAGAATGCTATCAGCACCTTGTTGAATCAATGCCACGTAGAATTAAGGCAGTTCTGAAGGCAAAAGGGGGTCCAACACCGTATTAGTATGGTGTTCCTAATAATTATTTAGGTGAGTGTATATGGGATGTTGTACATGCAATATAGGCTGATAGTATCTGTGTGTGGGGGGGATTTTGGCTCTACAGTTCTCACCCACGGATTTTATGATGTGCCTCCGTGATATATTGCTTTGATATGATTATGTGCAATAAAGTCTACTTTTTCATATTACATGTGTGGTTTAATTGGGTAGGTATATTAACACTCTGTGATGGTGCCTTCACACATGTCCAGCAATCTGAAGCAGTTTACCTACAACATGGCTGTGCTGGTTCAAAAAACATTAGGGATGATTTATTAACGCTGGAGGAGATTAATCAAAACTGGTGTAAAGCAGAACTGGCTTAGTTGCCCATAGCAACCAATCAGATTCAACCTTTTTCCAGAGCTCCTTTGGAAAATGAAAGGTGAAATCTGATTGGTTGCTAAGGGCAACTAAGACTGTTCTACTTTACACAAGTTTTGATAAATCTACATGGGTCGTCTCATGGAGACAATTGGGGAGATTTATCAAACTGGTGTAAAGTGGCACTGACTTAGTTGACCATAGCAGCCAATCAGATCCCACCATTCATTTTCCAAAGGAGATCTGAAAAATGAAAGGTGGAATCCGATTGGTTGCTATAGGCAACTAAGCTAGTTTTTCCTATACACCAGTTTTGATAAATCTCCCCCAGTGTATTCGCTATCCACAAGACATGGAATAAGTGTCTGACTGGCGGGGTCCTGTTTAAATGAAGCAGCAGACACACTTGTTGGCTGCTCCATTCAACTCCGGATTGCCGGAGAGTACTAGTGCTTGGCTATCTCCAGTGCTCTTATTGAGCTGGACAGAGCGGCAGCGAGCATGGGTTATCGCCACTCCTCCATTCTCATGATCGTCAGGGGGCCCTAGTAGTCAGATACTTAACCCCTATTCTGTGAATACGGGATACGGGATACGTTTTAATAGGCCAACCCCTTTAAAACACATGCTCTTTGTTTCCCATAGCAACCAATCACAATGCAGCTTTCCGTTTTATGAGCAGAATATGAAATGAAAGCTGCGCTGTGATTGGTTGTTATGGACAACAAAAACAGCTTTGGTTTTAGACAATTTCATAAATTTCCCCATTTGCTAAAGCACCTTTCAATCCTGAATGTTAACAAGCTCGGCACAGTGCCCTCATTTGAGTTTATAGAGCGCTGGATAGCTCAATTGTCATCTGTTGTAGAGCTCTAAAATTTCCTAGTCAGACACAACTTGGAAATTTTAGGCCTCTTTCACACGGGCGTTGCGGGAAAATGTGCAGGTGCGTTGAGGGAACACGCACGATTCACAGAAGTTCGGGCTTGGGATCGGTGTTCTGTAGATTGTATTATTTTCCCTTATAACATGGTTATAAGGGAAAATAATAGCATTCTGAATACAGAATGCATAGTAAAATAGCGCTGGAGGGGTTAAAAAATAAATAAAAATATTTAACTCACCTTAGTCCACTTGATCGCGCAGCCGACATCTCTTCTGTCTCCTTTGCTGAACAGGACCTGTGGTGACGTCACTCCGGTCATCACATGATCTATCAAAGATCATGTGATGGATCATGTGATGACTGGAGTGACGTCACCATAGGTCCTGTTCAGCAAAGGAGACAGAAGGAGATGCTGGGCTGCGCGATCAAGTGGACTAAGGTGAGTTAAATTATATTTTTTTAACCCCTCCAGCGCTATTTTGCTATGCATTCTGTATTCAGAATGCTATTATTTTCCCTTATAACCATGTTATAAGGGAAAATAATAATGATCGGGTCTCCATCCCGATCGTCTCCTAGCAACCGCATCCACACTTGCTTGCGGATGCTTGCGATTTTCAAGCAACCCCATTCACTTCTATGGGGCCTGCGTTGCGTGAAAAACGCAGAATATAGAGCATGCTGCGATTTTCACGCAACGCACAAGTGATGCGTGAAAATCACCGCTTATGTGCACTGCCCCATAGAAATGAATGGGTCGGTATTCAGTGCGGGTGCAATGCGTTCAACTCACGCATCGCATCCTCGCGGAATACTCGCCCGTGTGAAAGGGGCCTTAGAGCGCTTCATGCTTCCCTCTGCTGACAAGCTTTATGGAGATGCTGATTTAATTTTTCAGCAGGACTTGGTACTTGCCCAGACTGCCAAAACTACTAATACCTGGTTTAATAACCATGGTATGGCTGTGCTTGATTGGCTAGTGAACTCGCCTGACCTAAACCCCACAGAAAATCTATGAGGTATTGTCAAAAGGAAGATAAGAGACACCAGACCCAACAATGCAGACGAGCTGAAGGCCGCTATCAAAGCAACCTGGGCTTCCATAACCCCTCAGCAGTGTCACAGGCTGATCGCCGCATTGATGCAGTAATTAACCCCTTAACGCAAAACTCAGTGCATGTACGGTGGCGGATGCATTGCCAGAATGCATTCCACCGTACATGCATGGCGGGCTGATCGGGCAGGCACCGGAGCGTTGCACGCCCGATTACTGCAGAGGTCCGGCAGTCCTTGCTAGCCGGGCCCCTGCTGTATCCACCGACATTGATGTTTACAGCAATGCCAGCGTATTAACCCCTTCTATGCCGCGGTCCGCGCTGACCGCGACATAGAAGTTAGTTCAGAAAAAAGGAGTCGCTCTGCCTCACTTGGCTATATTTCATGGGTACTGATCAGGATAGGATACATCTGGTGATGCCAAATAACAAGGTTCCACAGGAGGATAATCTCGGTCACAAAACCACCGGGCGGTGTTATAACAACGGAGATTTTATTCTGTTTTATGCCTACTGATTTTATACCTTTGTTAGTATAATAAAAATCTATAGTGCCATATTCAACAATAAATCCTTACATACTAAATAATAAACACAAAACTCATATGGATGAAAAGGCCGCGGTCTTTATTAAATTCTTGGGGGTTACATAAATCAACCAACTTTAAATCCAATATAAATACCATTTGAATAAATATTAAAGTCCATTACTGAAATAATTTAAGTCCACCCAGAATTCTGAGCAACTAACCCCCCCCTAAAATGAAACAAAGACCGCGACAAAATTGCAGGGAGGGCGGGCGGGACAAGCTTCTTCTCTGCTCTTGACGCGACGACTGCACTCCGCAGGTAAGATGCCTCAATAAATAGGTGAATTTCCCGCCTCACCTCACCGCTAACCAATCTAGCTGCTAGATAAAAATTGAAACATGGCCCAGCAACCAGACAGCAACAGATTTATCCAATAGAAACGCTGACCATTAAGCCAACTGACCAATCCTGAAGCTGTCCAGTATCCTACCGGCTCACTTAACCTGAGGAGAAATAACAGGAGACAAAGAAGGGGGGAAGGGGGGGCAGAAAACACCACAGACAAAAAAACATATGTTTCAATGGCACCATGAGGTGCAAAGCCCATTCAGGCCATGCCCCTATCATTATCATCGGAAACATTGGTGGACCTTCACTATGTACCTTAACCTTTATATCTACAGAGGGGTGGTTTTGTGACAGAGATTATTCTCCTGTGGAACCTCATTGTTTGGCATCACCAGAAAGCTGTTGTATCCTATCCTGATCAGTACTCATGAAATATAGCCAAGTGAGGCAGCGCGACTCCTTTTTTTGAACTGACTCGTTGAATGTGAAAAAGCCCGCTTCAGACGAAAGTCTGCGACGCCAAAAAAAGAAGAAAACACAGTGGTGAACTTTTATTATATATTTTATTTTTATTTAAGAGACGCAACATAGAAGTTGTTTCCAGTGGGTGAAGCAGCGCACCGAGTCCCCGATGGGCAGCCTCTGCACGGCATCGGGCTGCCTTCGATGTGTCAGAAGGCAGCCCGATGCCGTGCAGAGGCTGCCCAATGCCTTGCACGACATCGGGACCTGCCTTCTACGGGTGCCGAGGAGATCCATCCAGCTGGGTCTCCTAGGCAACCTGTTAATGTATGACTCAGTGTCATACACTAACAGGCAATGCATTACAATACAGATGTATTTTAATGCATTGCAGAGGGGATCAGACCCCCAAAAGTTGAAGTCCCAGAGTGGGACAGAAGTAAAGTTTTTTTTAAAAAGTAAAAAAAAGTGTTTTAGTTTCAAGTCAAAAAAAGAAAAAAACGCCCCTTTCCTCTGATTTTATAATAAAAAAAAAGAAAGAAAAAAAAAAAAGAAAAAACGCAAAATGCAAAAAGTGTAACACCAAGCGATCAAAAAGGCATATCTTTCCATCATCTCAATCTAACCGTCACCTCATCCCGCAAAAAATGAGCTCCTACATAGGACAATCGTCCAAAAAATATAAAAAAAAATATGGCTCAGACTATGGAGACACTAAAACATTGTTTCAAAAATGCTTTTATTGTGTTAAATGTAAAAAAAAAAAAAGTATACATATTAGGTATCGCCGCGTCCGTAACAACCTGCTCTATAAAAATACCACATAACCTAACCCCTCAGATGAACACCGTAAAAAAATAAAAACGGTGTTAAAAAGCCATTTTGTCACCTTACATCACATAAAGTATCAGCAAGCGATCAAAAAGTCCTATGCACCCCAAAATTGTAACAATCAAACCGTCATCTCATACTGAAAAAAATGAGCCCCTATATAAGACAGTTGCCCAAAAAATAAAAAAAAACTATGGCTTTCAGAATATGGAGACACAAAAAAATAAAAAAATAAAAAAAAATGCTTTATTATGTAAAACTGAAACAAACAACAACAAAAAAGTAGTCATATTTGGTATTGTCGCATCCGTAACAACCTGCTCTATAAAAATAGCTCATGATATAACCTGTCAGATGAATGTTGTAAACAAAACATAAAAACAGTGCCAAAACAGCAAATTATTTTTTACCTTGCCTCAGAAAAAGTGTAATATAGGGCAACCAAAAATCATCTGTATGCTAAGATAGTACCAACAAAACTGCCACCTTATCCCGTAGTTTCCAAAATGGAGTCACTTTTTTGTAGTTTCTACTCTAGGGGCGCCTCAGGGGGTCTTTAAATGTGATATGGCAAGTTAAAATTATCCCAGTGAAATCTGCCCTTCAAAAACCATATGGCGTTCCTTCTGCCCCCTGCCATGTGCCTGTACAGCAGTTTACGACCACATATGGGGTTTTTCTGTAAACTACAGAATTAGGGCAATAAATATTGAGTTTAGTTTGGCTGTTAATCCTGGCTTTGTTAGCGGAAAAAAAATTATTAAAATGGAAAATCTGCCCAAAAAAGTTAAATTCTGAAATTTCATATCCATTTTCAATTAATTCTTGTGGAACACCTAAAGAGTTAACAAAGTTTATAAAATCAGTTTTAAATACCCTAAGGGGTGTAGTTTCTAAAATGGGGTCACTTTTTTGGAGTTTCTACTGCACTCTAGGGTGCATCAAGGGGGCTTCAAATGGGACATGGTGTCAAAAAACCAGTCCATTAAAATCTGCCTTCCAAAACCCATATGGCGTTCCTTTCCTTCTGAGCCCTGCTGTGTGGCTATACAGAAGTTTACGACCACATATGGAGTGTTTCTGTAAACTACAGAATCAGGGCAATAAATATTGAGTTTAGTTTGGCTGTTAATCCTTGCTTTGTTAGTGTAAAAAAATGATTAAAATGGAAAATCTGCCAAAAAAAGTGAAATTCTGAAATTTCATTTTCATTTTCCATGAACTCTTGTGGAACACCTAAAGGGTTAACAACGTTTGTAAAATCAGTTTTGAATACCTTGAGGGGTGTAGTTTCTAAAATGGGGTCATTTTTGGCTGGTTTCTATAATGTAAGCTTCACAAAGTGACTTCAGACTTGAACTTGTCCTTAAAAAGTGGGATTTGCTTCTAAATTTATAAGCCTTCTAACGTCCCCAAAAAATAAAATGGCATTCACAAAATGATCCAAACATGAAGTAGACATATGGGAAATGTAAAGTAATAACTATTATATGAGGTATCACTATCTGTTTTAAAAGCAGAGAAATAGAAATTTTAAAAGTTGCGAATTTGTCCGAATTATTTACGAGAAAACAATCTCAAAATGGCTTGGATAATTAAAAGCATTTTAAAGTTATCACCACATAAAGTGACACAAAAATCTGTCTGGTCCTTAAGGTGAATAATGGCCTGGTCCTTAAGGGGTTAATGCAAAATTAGCCCTGACCAAGTATTGAGTGCATAGACTGTATATACTTTTCAGTAGGCCAACATTTCTGTATTAAAAATAATTTTTTAATTGGTCTTATATTATATTCTAATTTTCTGAGATACTGACTTGGGTTTACATTAGCTGTAAGTCATAATCAGCAACATTAAAGGGGTTGTCTCACTTCAGAAAATTGAATTTATTATGTACAGTTACAAGAAAAAGTATGTAGACCCTTTAGAATTATATGGATTTCTGCACAAATTGGTCATAAAATGTGATCTGATCTTCATCTAAGTCACAACAATAGACAATCACAGTCTTCTTAAACTAATAATACACAATGAATTAAATGTTACCATGTTTTTATTGAACACACCATGTAAACATTCACAGTGCAGGTGGAAAAAGTATGTGAACCCCTAGACTAATGACATCTCCAAGAGCTAATTGGAGTGAGGTGTCAGCCAACTGGAGTCCAATCAATGAGATAAGATTGGAGGTGTTGGTTACAGATGCCCTGCCCGATCAAAAAAACACACCAGTTCTGGGTTTGCTTTTCACAAGAAGCATTGCCTGATGTGAATGATGCCTCGCATCAAAAGAGCTCTCAGAAGACGTACGATTAAGAATTGTTGACTTGCATAAAGCTGGAAAGGGTTATAAAAGTATCTCCAAAAGCCTTGCTGTTCGTCAGTCCACGGTAAGACAAATTGTCTATAAATGGAGAAAGTTCAGCACTGCTGCTACTCTCCCTAGGAGTGGCCCTCCTGTAAGTATGACTACAAGAGCACAGGGCAGACTGCTCAATGAGGTGAAGAAGAATCCTAGAGTGTC
Source organism: Bufo bufo (assembly GCF_905171765.1). Classification (NCBI taxonomy): domain Eukaryota; kingdom Metazoa; phylum Chordata; class Amphibia; order Anura; family Bufonidae; genus Bufo; species Bufo bufo. The sequence continues at coordinate 584,833,752 of NC_053391.1, forward strand.
AGCTAAAGACTTACAAAAGTCTCTGGCATATGCTAACATCCCTGTTAGCGAATCTACGATACGTAAAACACTAAACAAGAATGGATTTCATGGGAGGATACCACAGAGGAAGCCACTGCTGTGCAAAAAAAAATTGCTGCACATTTACAGTTTGCACAAGAGCACCTGGATGTTCCACAGCAGTACTGGCAAAATATTCTGTGGACAGATGAAACCAAAGTTGAGCTGTTTGGAAGAAACACACAACACTATGTGTGGATATAAAGAGGCACAGCACACCAACATCAAAACCTCATCCCAACTGTGAAGTATGGTGGTGGGGGCATCATGGTTTGGGGCTGCTTTGCTGCATCAGGGCCTGGACGGATTGCTATCATCGAAGGAAAAATGAATTCCCAAGTTTATCATAACATTTTGCAGGAGAACTTAAGGCCATCTGTCCACCAGCTGAAGCTCAACAGAAGATGGGTGTTGCAACAGGACAACGACCCAAAGCATAGAAGTAAATCAACAACAGAATGGCTTAAACAGAAGAAAATACGCCTTCTGGAGTGGCCCAGTCAGAGTCCTGACCTCAACCCGATTGAGATGCTGTGGCATGACCTCAAGAAAGCGATTCACAGCAGACATTCCAAGAATATTGCTGAACTGAAACAGTTCTGTAAAGAGGAATGGTCAAGAATTACTCCTGACCGTTGTGCACGTCTGATCTGCAACTACAGGAAACGTTTGGTTGAAGTTATTGCTGCCAAAGGAGGTTCAACCAGTTATTAAATCCAAGCATTCACATACTTTTTCCACCTGCACTGTGAATGTTTACATGGTGTGTTCAATAGAAACATGGTAACATTTAATTCTTTGTGTGTTATTAGTTTAGGCAGACTGTGATTGTCAATTGTTGTGACTTAAATGAAGATCAGATCACATTTTATGACCAATTTGTGCAGAAATCCATATCATTCCAAAGGGTTCACATACTTTTTCTTGCAACTGTAGATAAAGTTAATACCAGGCACTTACTAATGTATTGTCCATATTGCTTCCTTTGCTGGCTGGATTCATTTTTCCATCACATTATACACTGCTCGTTTCCATGGTTATGACCACCTTGCAATCCATAGGAAAATGCACTAGCATATGTGCACTCCCACAGTCCCAGCCACCAAATAGGCCAGCGATTTATTTATTTATTTATTTGTTTTCCTATAGTGTCCAAGCAAAACCACAACCATTGGTGGTTGGATGTAACCCCTGGATATGAGCAGTGTATAATGTGATGGAAAAATGAATCCAGCCAGCATAGGAAGCAATATGGAAAATCACAATACATTAGTAAGTGCATGGTATTACATAGAAACATAGAATGTGTCGGCAGATAAGAACCATTTGGCCCATCTAGTCTGCCCAATATACTAAATACTATGGACCTGGCCCTATCTTATATGAAGGATGGCCTTATGCCTATCCCATGCATGCTTAAACTCCTCCACTGTATTTGCAGCTGCCACTTCTGCAGGAAGGCTATTCCATGCATCCACTACTCTCTCAGTAAAGTAATACTTCCTGATATTACTTTTAAACCTTTGCCCCTCTAATTTAAAACTATGTCCTCTTGTAGCAGTTTTTCTTCTTTTAAATATTCTTTCCTCTTTTACCTTGTTGATTCCCTTTATGTATTTAAAAGTTTCTATCATATCCCCTCTGTCTCGTCTTTCTTCCAAGCTATACATGTTAAGGTCCTTTAATCTTTCCTGGTAAGTTTTATCCTGCAATCCATGTACCAGTTTAGTAGCTCTTCTCTGAACTCTCTCCAAAGTATCAATATCCTTCTGGAGATATGGTCTCCAGTACTGAGCACAATACTCCAAATGAGGTCTCACTAGTGCTCTGTAGAGCGGCATGAGCACCTCCCTCTTTCTACTGGTAATTCCTCTTGCTATACACCCAAGCATTCTGCTAGCATTTCCTGCTGCTCTGTGACATTGTCTGCCTACCTTTAAGTCTTCTGAAATAATGATCCCTAAATCCCTTTCCTCAGATACTGAGGTTAGGACTGTATCACTGATTTTATATTCTGCTCTTGGGTTTTTACGTCCCAGGTGCATTATCTTGCACTTATCAACATTAAATTTTAGTTGCCAGATTTTTGACCATTCCTCTAGTTTTCCTAAGTCCTTTTCCATTTGGTGTATTCCTCCAGGAACATCAACCCTGTTACAAATCTTTGTGTCATCAGCAAAAAGACACACCTTACCATTGAGGCCTTCTGCAATTTTGCTGATAAAGATATTAAACAATATGGGTCCCAGAACAGATCCCTGAGGTACCCCACTGGTAACAAGACCTTGGTCTGAATATACTCCATTGACTACAACCCTCTGTTGCCTGTCCCTCAGCCACTGCCTAATCCATTCAACAATATGGGAGTCCAAGCCCAAAGACTGCACTTTATTGATAAGCTTTCTATGTGGGACAGTATCAAAAGCCTTACTAAAGTCTAGATAAGCGATGTCTACTGCACCTCCTCCATCTATTATTTTAGTTACCCAATCAAAAATCAATAAGATTAGTTTGACATGATCTCCCTGAAGTAAACCCATGCTGTTTTTCATCTTTCAATCCATGGGATTTTAGATGGTCCACAATCGTCTCCTTAAGTATGGTTTCCATTAATTTCCCCACTATTGATGTCAGGCTTACTGGCCTATAGTTGCCCGATTCCTCCCTACTACCTTTCTTGTGAATGGGCACAACATTTGCTAATTTCCAATCTTCTGGGACGACTCCTGTTGCCAGTGATTGGTTAAGTAAATCTGTTAATGGTTTTGCTAGTTCACCGCTGAGCTCTTTTAATAGCTTTGGGTGTATCCCATCAGGCCCCTGTGACTTATTTGTATTAATTTTAGACAGTTGACTTAGAACCTCTTCCTCTGTAAAGACACATGCGTCAAAAGATTCATTAGGCTACTTTCACACTAGCGTTCGGGTGTCCGCTCGTGCGCACCGTTTGAAGGGGCTCACGAGCGGCCCCGAACGCATCCGTCTGGCCCCAATGCATTCTCAGTGGAGGCGGATCCACTGAGAATGCATCCGCCTGCCAGCGTTCAGCCTCCGCTCCGCTCAGTGAGCGGACACCTGAACGCTGCTTGCAGCGTTCGGGTGTCCGCCTGGCCGTGCGGAGGCGAGCGGATCCGTCCACACTTACAAGTCAATGGGGACGGATCCGCATGAAGATGACACTATATGGCTCAATCTTCAAGCGGATCCGTTCCCCATTGACTTTCAATGTAAAGTCTGAACGGATCCGCTCAGGCTACTTTCAGACTTAGAAAATTTTCTAAGTAATAATGCAGACGGATCCGTTCTGAACGGATGCAAACGTCTGCATTATCGGAGCGGATCCGTCTGATGAAACATCAGACGGATCCGCTCCGAACGCTAGTGTGAAAGTAGCCTAAGTCTTCTTTCCCAACTGAGGTCCTTCTCCTTCATTTTCCTTTGTAAAAACTGAACAGAAGTATTCATTGAGGCAGTCAGCTAGTTCTTTATCTTCTTCCATATACCTTCCTTCTTTAGTTTTTTATTTGGTAATTCCTTGTTTTAGTTTCCTTTTTTCATTTATGTATCTGAAGAATGCCTTATCGCCTTTTTTCCCTGACTGAGCTAATTTCTCTTCTGCCTGTGCTTTAGAATCTCTTATAACTTGTTTGGCCTCTCTCTGCCTAATCTTATAAATTTGTCTGTCATCCTCGTTTTTTTTTTTTTTTTTTATAATTCCTAAATGCTATCTTTTTGTTTTTAATGATTTTGGCCACTTCTGCTGAGTACCACAGTGGTCTCTTCCTTTTTTTGCTTTTACTGACAAGCCTAATGCAATCTTCTGTTGCCTTCAATAGTGCCACTTTTAAGTAGTCCCATTTCTCCTGGACTCCAATTAAACTGTTCCAGTCTGATAGGGACTCGTATACCACTAATCTAATTTTAGAAAAGTCAGTTTTTCTAAAATCTAAAACTTTTGTTTTTGTGTGGTGTGACTCAGTCACTGTACTTATAGTAAACCACACTGACTGGTGATCACTAGATCCCAAGCTTTCCCCTACAGTAATATCATATACCAAATTCCCATTTGTGAATACTAAATCTAAAATGGCCTCCTTCCGGGTTGGCTCCTCCACTACTTGCTGTAGAGATAATCCCAGTAGGGAATTTAGAATATCTGTACTCTTGGCAGAACTAGCTATTTTGGTTTTCCAGTTTACATCTGGAAGATTGAAGTCTCCCATAATGATAACTTACCACTTCTATGTCATTTTAGCTATTTCCTCAACTAGTAGATCATCTAATTCTTTGACTTGGCTAGGTGGTCTATATATATATCACACCTACACGAGTTACCTTATGATTATCAAGCTGCAAGGTAACCCAAACTGACTCTAAATTGTTCTCGTTAACTTGTAGCAAATTAGATTTTATGCTATCTTTCACATACAGGGCCACCCCTCCCCCCTTCTTGCCTTCTCTGTCTTTCCTGTATAGAGAGAACCCTGGTATTGATATATCCCAGTCATTACTCCCCTTGAACCACGTCTCAGTAACAGCCACTACATCTATATTCTCAGATGCCATTATAGCCTCAAGCTCATTGATCTTATTCCCTAGACTGCGAGCATTTGTAGACAAGACTCTGATCTTGTCATTTCTTAACCTTTGTGCTACTGGCCTCTTCTGGCATTGTTCCGGGGGGCAGTCGGACTGCTAGATTATCACTCTTTTGCCCCCCTTTCCTAGTTTAAATGCTTCTTAGCAAATACTTGGAACTGTTCACCGAGGACATTCGTTCCCTTGAGAGAAAGATGCAAACCATCTTTCTTGTACAGTTCTTTTCCATTCCAACAAGAGCTATCATGAGACACAAAGCCAAACCCTTGGTTCAGACACCATTCACCAAGCCATACTTTAAATTCCTTAATGCACATCTTCCTGTCATGCTGAAGGTTATGCACAGGCAAAACTGCAGAGAATGAAACAGTTGATGCAACCTCCCGTATATCCTTTCCAAGTGTATGAAAAGCTTCTTTCACCTTTGAAACCTCATTGGAGAATAACATCCACTTCCCTTTCCTGCTTTGCTTGCCTAACAATATTTAGGATCAGTCGTCTATCCCTGCTAGCGGTAGCACCAGGGAGACATCTCACAACACCCTTCTCCTCAAACTTCACACCTCTTATGATGGAATCGCCCACCAACAGCTGCTTACTATCAATCCTCACCTTCTCCTTTTTGTCTTTGGCTGCAGTCTTACATAGTTTAGGCATGGGAGATGATTGTTTCTCACCTACTGTGCTTGAGCCATCCTCCATGTTGCTTTTGCACTCTGAAATTGCTGCAAATGAATTATGGAGAGCCACAGACTGTGGGACATGTCTATCCACAACTCTCAGTCTACCAGAACCTGCAGTAACCCATCTTCCATTTCTAGGGGGCCTCTGTGGCAGTGGCATTGCAATGTTCTCAGCCTGAGTTTGTTTAGTGGTTAATTTAAAAATCTCATATTTCAAAAAGGTAATTTCCTGCTGCATTATGGAGAGCTGTCTACAGATCAGACAGTATCCAAACCTCTGAAGAGTGGAACCTGAAATAAAAGCACAACAATTCCTGCACAGAACCAGATCTGCAATCGTAAAGAGGGGAAAGATTTTAAACAAACAAATCTTACCTGTTTAGATTGTATCCACCTCCAGATTACCTCCTGAGTATCTCCTGAATATCTCCAATGCACTTATAACAAGCAGCACTTGAAATAGCAGCCTTGGAAAAGCAGCAGCAAGTATTCATTTTGTCTACATGATAAATGCTATTTGCTGAAGTGAGACAACCCCTTAAAAGGAATAAATGCTTGAAATAGGTCACTCTGTGTGTAATAAATTTATAAAATATATGAGTTTTACTTTTCGAATTGAATTACTGAAATACATTTACTTTTCATTGATATTCTAATTTATTGAGATGTGCCTGTAGTTATGTTCCTTCCTACCTGTCCATTACTACTTTGCTAACATGCATTCATTAGGCTATTTAGAAGTACTGGACAAATGTAGAAAAGTATGATTGCAAGACCTGACTACACAGGGTTTGCCTGTAGTCTGTTACTGTGGACGCACTTAGGTTTGAACAGGAGCTGTAGACACAAAAGTTAGGATTCATTTTTCATTTTAAAAAAATTGGAGCAATACAAAAATGTTTGTCCAAGCTATACATAACCTTTAAAGGTAAGTTCACATGGGGGATTTTGTCCACTGGGTTTTCATGTAGCTCTATTGAATGGAGCTAAACTATGGGCAGGCTTCGCAAGGGGTCCACGTGGTGACTGCACCAAGAATGGACCCATACATTCTCACCAGTCTTGAAAGCTGTGAATCAAAAACCCTCGGCTGCATGAACTGCAGCGCGGCCTCCCATTGAAAACAACGGGAAGTGGTTTCGGAGCAGATACAGTCTGGTTTTCGGGCACCTAATCCAGCCTCCAAAATACTACATCTGAAGTCATCTCTTCTCTCTATGTTGTTACAGAAAATGTACAAAGTATACAGTAGATGGAGATCCCTGCCATAAATGGCCATCATTTGGATAGCCCTTTTTAAATACGGCACCTATTATATCCCCCAATACAGTTTAACTATATACTGGCCATATTACATAAATATTTTTGCAGTGTCTCGATTAGGTGTTTTGACCAGCTACGTGAACCCTTGAAAGCTTCTGACTCATCAACATCAGCTTGCTGTTTCAAGGGGTCTATCTTAGTGACCTCTGGAAGAGTTATCACGTTGAAGAGCTAGAAAAAGCACACCAGGATTTTATATGTCAAAAAATTTGAGATTTCATTTCTCTTTGCCAATTCACACAAGTATAGATAGCATAGTAATGATTCCTTAAAGGGATTGTCCAAGTAAAGGAAAAAAGTGGCCAAAAGGTAGTGACTGTAACATAATAATAATAAAAAATGCAATACTTACTTGATCAACCCCATGCTCCTTCTGGTCTTTGTCTACCTGGCTGCAGTGATGACATGCCCGTATACATGTGACTGCTGTAGCCAACGACTGGCCTTAGCGGTATATGGCAAAAAAAACATTGAGGCCAGTGATTGGCTGCAGCGGTCACATGTGTATACGGGCACATCATCGTTGCAGTAGGGTTGACAAAGACCAGAAGGAGGGAGAGAAGCGGCGGTGCTGGAAGCCGTGGGGGTCCAATGGGCAGATATAGATTTTTTTAATATTATTTTCTACATTACATTATCACAGTACCTGCCTTTGGCCATTTTGTCCATAATTTGAACAGCCCCTTGAAGCCATAAATTAAAATCACAAAATCGGCATATATTTGAGTCCATACTGATGACTTTAATTGGAGGTGACAAAGATTTTTATGTTAACCTGTACCTTCAAGGTCCCTCATGTACAAAACCATGAGCTGTGTATGTCTCGCCTGTCTGGCATGCATGTGAGAATAAGCCGGGCAGTGACTAATGTGGGATCACCTAGTTTCCTTGTTAGAAACAGGTGTGAAGAATAAATATAGCTTCAAACAGGCACGGCAGGAAACAGGTCGACAAGGGGAAGGCTCTTGGGCACTGCAGCCATCAAGCTGTTTGCAGACTTGTTGACACCATAATTGGCTTCAATTATCATTGACAAATTGTGCAGTAAATGGTTTGACAAACGTCTCAGATCTACGAGGGGGCAGGAGGCCAAAGACTAAATACCTTTAGAACTCGCCAAAGGTGTTAAAATTGACATCACTGAGTGCATAAGTATGTGCATATAAAATGTCCTGAAAGCACAGAATATAAAATGAGACAGTACATGGTAGCACTGAGCGCCATTCTCATACGTCATGGGCTCTGCTTAGTAGATCTTGCCAGATAATAGCAGTAATGCAGTGAATCCCACCTGCCAAAGTCCCTCACGTCTTACTTCTCACGTCACTTCAGTCTAGTTGCGGGATAGAATGTTTTTCACGATTTAGGCTACTTTCACACTCGCGTTTTGGGCGGATCCGTCATGGATCTGCATAAACCGATCCGTTACAATAATACAACCGCATGCATCCGTCATCAACGGATCCGGTTGTATTATCTTTAACATAGCCAAGACGGATCCGTCATGAACTCCATTGAAAGTCAGTGGGGGACGGATCCGTTTTCTATTGTGCCAGATTGTGTCAGAGAAAACGGATCCGCCCCCATTGACTTACATTGTGTGCCAGGACGGATCCGTTTGGCTCAGTTTCGTCAAGCAACGTTTTGGTGTCCGCCTCCAAAGCGGAACGGAGGCAAACTGATGCATGCTAAGCGGATCCTTAATATGAAGGAGAAAAAGGGGCAGTAACGTGGTATAAAAAACTAAGGTTTATTAGAATTAATTAAGATCCCTGATGGGGAAGACAAGCCCCTACCAAACAAACAAGACAGACAACATAATGGGGCCCAATAATGAGTCCCCAAAGGATAGGTCACTCGTGCAGAGCTGGCCCACAATAAACACAAAAAATAGATCTTTGGCGAATGCCGTAGATCTTAATTATGCCATACGGCAGGATGCAGGGTAGATCTTACCGGTATGCCAATCAGGACAGTTATAGTCCAAAAGACAGGAGGTGGAGGAGCTTCTTGTGTTCTGAAGAGCGTCCTCTTGTTGGTGACAACTGGGTTCCAAGGGGCTGCAGGGAAAGTCTATCCCTGTTTATGCCCTACTTGGCCTGTAGATCCCTATGGTGTCAACCTAACACGAGGTCCTGTCCCCGCAAGGGGTGGCCACGTCCGGAACCTAACCCTATTACGTCACCCTAGATAGCCCTAAAGGAGCAATGAGCTGGTCCTGATGGTAATGGGGGTAACCAGGGTGGGAGGGAAGAAATGGGTGTGGATGATATATATATCGGAGTCCCTACGCGTTTCGTTATCTCGGGAATATATCAAAAATATGGAAGATACCTCCACTTTATTAAAGAAGGGAGACCCCTTAACTCTTCAGGGGACAGGGGTCATGAGTGGAGGATATTGTCTCCACTCCTATCACCGTGTAGTCATATGTCTAGATCCTGGGCTGGTGGGAAGAGACCACAGTCTTTGGTGACACACCTAATTGGTATATGGAGTACATCGTCCTCTGGGCCCGCTTCATAGATGATATTTTCATCCTGTGGAGCGGGTCAGAGGACAAGTTCAAGAGGTTGGTGGATGAGCTTAACATCAACACTATCAATCTCCGATTCACTTCGGTGATTGTACATAATAACCTGCCCTTTTTGGACATCTGTATCTCAAGAGACACCACGGGAGGTCTACAGACCACTATTTTCCGCAAGGAGACATCCACAAATTCACTCCTTCGGTGGGACAGTTGTCATCCTGTCCCATTGAAACGTGGGATCCCTGTGGGTCAATATCTGAGACTCAGGCGCAATTGTTCGGATCCCAATGAATTTTCACGGCAGGCAAATGAGCTCAGACAGCGTTTCCTGGCACGGGGTTATCCGGACAATACACTAAGAAAGGCATATCAAAGGGCCAGGCAGGAGACACGTACCACACTCCTACATCCCAAGGGTGGTCCCAAAACTGGCCCACAACCAAATAAATTACGCATTATTGGTACATTCGATTCGGCGGCTAGACAGATTAAGGAGATCCTAGCACGTAATTGGGACACTCTCCTGATGGATCCAGATCTGACTACTGTTATAAGTCCTTATCCATCAGTGACTTACAGGAGAGGGACCAATTTGAGGGATCAATTCGTACACAGCCACTACAATCCTCCAAAAAAGAGGACTTGGCTGGATCAACCAGTGAATGGCTGTTTCAAATGCGGCAGATGCAGTTTTTGTAAATATGTTACCCAGGGCAAAGTTGTCGCAGTTGGCCCTGCGGATCCCGACCATCACATACGAGATTTCATCAATTGCGGCACCGCAGGCGTGGTTTACCTCCTCACCTGCGAGTGCGGCATTAGATATGTCGGCAAGACCCGTAGGGAGCTACGGGTACGCATGGGCGAGCATCTAGGCGACATACGCAATAAAAGAGACACCCCAGTGGCCAGACACATCCATGCTGCCCATGATGGACGCTCATCAGGGATCAGTTTTATGGGACTGGAGGTGGTTAGGAAGCCACCACGCGGGGGGGACTGGGACAAGAGGATTCTCCAGAGGGAGTGTTGGTGGATCTTCCGATTGAAGACCACCAACCCCCTTGGTCTTAATGACCAGTTACAATTCGGTTGTTTCTTGTGAGAAATTCCCCAGTTCATACATAATGGTCCACTCAGCACTTGCAAGTAATACGTATGTTGGACCGCATTGTGTCTTCTGACTTCTACCATCTGTACTACTTTTATATTGCTCCAGGTGTGATTGAGGCCATCTCTGTATACTTTAGGACCTTACTTCATATAATAGGGGCCACCTTGCCCTGTGATCATGCTATACATTGCTAATAGCACGACTCTACCATGGGACATACACGTCGTCTTATGATTTTAATTATTATTATGGAGGCTTACATGGTCTTGATGTCTCAATGGCCACCACATCACATCTGGGCTCATCCATATGTTGCTTTAGCCAGGCATATGTTTATTACCCCACTCATATGCTATTTTGGCGACCTAGATGACAACATATTCCACAGTTCTGTATGAGTTATTGTTATTTATTGTACTATCGTGTAATTGCTTTCATTGGGCAATCACACCTTGTCTTTGTCCAGGGGGGCTACCTGCCACTTAATGCCCCTCCTTGAGGTCCCATGCTCTCGGTGATTCACTGTCACCCATATGAGCTTAGGCGCAGGGGTATGAGCCGGCCGCATCTATTAAGCCACTCCCCCCACCGCCGCTAAACCTTACCTCACAGCCTATGCCGCGCCAGGCTTGTATGACGCTCCCAGGCTATTTTGCCTGGTCTCGCGTCACTTTAACCGCACGGCAGCCGGGCTGCCTTCTTTGACGACTGCGCATGCACTGGGGTGGAGGCGGACCGCCGCGTCATCTGACATACGCATAGTCACATGACGCCGGCCGCACTCCGCACGCAGGCGCACAGCCAGCCCGCCTCTCCCATTTAAACTGTTTGGCGCCCATTGTAACGCCGCCAGACGCTGACACACAGGCGGCAAGTTAACCTGGACTGCCGCTCTGTATGGGATTCGCTACACGCGCCCCATATTCATAAGCTGTAAGTAAATGAATCTTCTTTATACCATCTCTATGAGGGTTGCTACTAAGTACAGATTGAATCATTGATTTATTGTTTGTACTATAGGTATTTGGGCTTATTTGGACTTCATTAATCCTATCAGGTCTGCGCAAACCACAGGGTTTTCCTTTGTCATCCCTCCTTCCCATCTAGATCATCAAATCGGGCTGGGAGCGTTGCTTGTTTTGGTACATGTTACACACGCTCCACGAGTATAACTGTGAGTAAAACTAACCAAATGTATGATACATTCACTATGCTCGTCATGCTTAGTACTTGAACAGATTTCTTTCTGTCACTTTGCAATTCACAGATACCTGGGCTGACCTTGACCACACCGGCCTAGTTAGGCCTGTATAACCCACAGGCCCGTCCCCTCCCTTTGATCTAGACATATGACTACACGGTGATAGGAGTGGAGACAATATCCTCCACTCATGACCCCTGTCCCCTGAAGAGTTAAGGAGTCTCCCTTCTTTAATAAAGTGGAGGTATCTTCCATATTTTTGATATATTCCCGAGACAACGAAACGCGTAGGGACTCCGATATATATATCATCCACACCCATTTCTTCCCTCCCACCCTGGTTACCCCCATTACCATCAGGACCAGCTCATTGCTCCTTTAGGGCTATCTAGGGTGACGTAATAGGGTTAGGTTCCGGACGTGGCCACCCCTTGCGGGGACAGGACCTCGTGTTAGGTTGACACCATAGGGATCTACAGGCCAAGTAGGGCATAAACAGGGATAGACTTTCCCTGCAGCCCCTTGGAACCCAGTTGTCACCAACAAGAGGACGCTCTTCAGAACACAAGAAGCTCCTCCACCTCCTGTCTTTTGGACTATAACTGTCCTGATTGGCATACCGGTAAGATCTACCCTGCATCCTGCCGTATGGCATAATTAAGATCTACGGCATTCGCCAAAGATCTATTTTTTGTGTTTATTGTGGGCCAGCTCTGCACGAGTGACCTATCCTTTGGGGACTCATTATTGGGCCCCATTATGTTGTCTGTCTTGTTTGTTTGGTAGGGGCTTGTCTTCCCCATCAGGGATCTTAATTAATTCTAATAAACCTTAGTTTTTTATACCACATTACTGCCCCTTTTTCTCCTTCATATTCTCTGTCTCAGAGCAGTACATTACGGAGAGTGCCCCGGCACCTTCTCCCCCCAGGGACCACTTATTTTTTCGTTAAGCGGATCCTTAACCATTTAGAATGCATTAAGGGCAAAACTGATCCGTTTTGGACCGCGTGTGAGAGCCCTGAATGGATCTCACAAACGGAAAGCCAAAACGTCAGTGTGAAAGTAGCCTTATTCACTATTTTTCAATATTTATTCACTCATTGTTATGTACTATAGCATATTCTATATAGCGTTGTGCTGTTTTCACCTAATTCTCACTTTATTGTATACAGTGCATGGTAAAAACTTATCTATTCCTCTCCCCTACACTGGAACTCACTACCCCAACATCCAAACCTTCAAGAGTAACCTGAGAACCCACCTTTTCAGGAAAGCCTACCATCTGCAATAGCATGCTGCCACCACAATGCCACATGAGCAGCCTATACCCTCACCTACTGTGTTCTCCCCTTATAGATTGTAAGCTCTTGCGAGCAGGGTCCTCTACCCCTCTGTACTGTGTCTGTTAATAGTTTCTTGTTTATTGTATTTTTATATTTGTGTAACCTCATCTAGATATACAGCGCCATGGAATTAATGGTGCTTTAAAATAAATAATAATAATCTAATGTGCTAACGAGTCAATCAGATCCACAGGAGTAATATATTTGCTCATTATATAGGCCCTCTCATATGTAATAAAGCTACTGGAGAGCAACTGCTACAATCAATGGTGTGTCCTTAGGGCTTTGCCTGTAATTAGTTCCATCCTGAATAAACTATAGCCTGGGGCAGGGATCAGCAAGCTTCGGCACTCCAGGTGTGGTAAAACTACGACTCCAAGCATGCACACCTGCTTGGCTGTTCTCAGAACTCCCATAGAAGTGAATGGAGCATGCTGGGAGTTGTAGTTTCACAACAGCTGGAGTGCCAGAGGTCGCTGACCCCTGGCCTAGGACTTTGCCCTACGCCAGAGGTTAGCACCCTCCAGCCACAGCTGCCGTGAAACTGTAACTCCCAGTATGCACAATTGTTTGGTTGTTCTCAGGAGCATGCTGGGAGTTGTACTTTCACAATAGAGTGCAGGAGGTTGCTGACCAGTCCTAAGCTTCCACGAATGGTTGCAACAGCCAGAAGTGCACATTGCAGAGCCACCCTTTAACCAAAGAATTAGGGTATGGCTACAAGACATAATGTGTCGAGGAACGTTTCATGTAATGTTTGTCAACAGTGTCGCAATGCCAAATGCTGCGACGCGACAGTCCCATGACAGGCCATCAATATCGGAGGTGTCCAAATCTCAGAACCTCCCATCAGCCATTTGAAGTGGCTGCAACACTCATGCAAGCGCTGCTGCCTTTTTATTGGTTATAGGGGTTCGTTGATCTGCAGGTCTACTTTAGTAGCAGCGATGCTCTGTGCAGCGTATTGCAACCCCCTCCTGTTCACTTGAATGGGACAAAGTTGCAATTTACTAAGTAGACAGTACGCAGGAACCCAAACCCATGTAATCAATGAAGAGACGACAGTGTTCACACAAGTAACATGGCCCCTTTAAATCCCTGATCAGCAGAGGTGAAGACCACAACCAATCTGATATTGATGGATACACTATACGAACACATCAGGGCATTGCATGGCTAGCCCATTGATTTCATGGGCACTGTGTACTACTTGACTATGTCTGTGGTGGCGCTTGGTTCCCTCACAGAGTACAGTTGAATGCTCGGGGTTCCAAAAGAAGGACACCCTGTGCCCAGGGACCCTTTTTTGAATATAATTCAGCATGAAAAACTAGTTACTTTTGTAATATACTATACAGTTGTGAGAGAGTCTCTACTTCATTATAACGGGGCAACCTGGTGTTTAATATGTATAATAATGTCCATATCCACCTAATAAGGTGGTTGCACATGTTCAGTTCTATCCATCAACTGCCACCAGCCATATCTACTCTGAGAAGCTGTGACAGTTACAGGGAGAGAGCTGCAGCAGAAAGGAACTACCATCTGAGCTGTGATAGGGAGTGAGCTGCAGCAGAAAGGACACACCTCCTGGGCTGTGATAGGGAGAGTGCTGCAGATGAAAGAACACGCCCCCCTGAGCTGTTATAAGGAGAGAGCTGCAGAGCAAGTAAAATACCCCTGAGAAAGCACACACTCTTGAGCTGCAACAAGGAGAGAGCTGCAGCACAAAGGCCACACCCATTGAGATGAGGACACGCCGACAGCAGAGAAACTAGCAGAGCAATTGGAGCAATGAATGGCCAGATCTCTGGATCCATGTGAGATACAGGGCTGGTTCTATCTTTGTTGGACAGCAATTGCCATGTACTATATGATGTCCGATTTTCATTTGCTACATCATTTATGGCATCCTGGCGGTATATGTAACCATTACACAATCTCTGTCAGCAGATGTCCCTATGACTGCTAAGTAACTGTGGTTACTAATACAGACAATACAAGTGTTTCTTCCAATAGTTCTGAAGAATCAAAGTCAAGTGACAGTTTATAATGACACAAAATTCTATCAGATAGAAAGGAGTGAGACAAGTGGCGGGTCTAATATCCCGATGGGTAAAAGCCCATGTAAATACGGGATTTATGCAGGTTACACAGGCCTGACATCCCGAGCAGTCCCTCAGTCCTCCAGATAAATCAATGGTGAAGGATCTATAAGTGCTTTCGCAGTACAAGTGTATTGTGTTTGACAATGGGACTTTTCGCTTTTCTTTATGGTGTTACTGTGGTCTTTGTCATCGGGCCATCAGCACGGAGTGTTCTGCTCGCCTGCAGAATGAATGGCACAACCCTTAGCTAATTAAAGCACTGAGGGGATTGATGACCCATACTTACAATCTGTATGAATTTTTATGGCATATTTACTGTATCTGTAAATCAAAAAGGAGCTCAATGTTTTCCACCAGAGCAATTAATCACGGCTTCCACTGCATAAATTAACCGACGAGATCTCCTTTTGTTTCCAGCAGCTTCGAAGGAAACTTGTTTATAGACAGAAACAGATAGTCATATCTCACAGTGAGAATACAGAGGACAATTAGGAAATCGGACGCATTGGTTACTACAAGCAAGGGGATGTAAGCCAGCTAATAACCAGGCCCGAATTATGGATTTTATAGTTACGTTGGCAAACAATGACTGCAAATATTTATTTTGTTCAAAAAATCCCTGTTGGGAACAGTTTACATTAGTACCTTGTAATATACCAAACACTACAACCACTATACATCAGTCTACCACATTGCTTGCTTTTTTAACAGGTGGCAAAATACTTGTTCCTCTGTACTAAACACATGGTGTCCTATATTCAGTATTGGACTGGGTTGCCCGGGGCCCACCAGTAAAATTAGTTCTGGGGGCACACAGTACATTTGCATGAAAGATTACCTGACCTCTGCTCTAGAATGCACTGGACATGTTTTTATCACTAGTAACCTGCTGGCTACACTGTGCCTCGGGCTGACTCTTGCCCTGGACTAGGGCCCTCTCTTTAACCCAGGACAAACTCTCACGCAAGGGGCCCTTGCAGCAACATAAAGAAGGCGGGTTCCTGGCAGGCCTGCCTCTGTGTCTTTAAGGGTTGCCTCACAAATAATATTCTATGTTTTTTTTCAAACCAGCACCTGGATCTGAATACTTTTGTAATTGCATGTAATTAAAAATGTACTATAGCCACTGAGTTATTCACTGAAATCTACCTTTACAGCGCCACCTGCTGTTTTCTCTTTTTCTAATTTTTATGTCCAGCTCACTGGGACATAAACTGCCACTGCCACCAGCTGCAGCAGAAAGGACACTGCCAGCTTGAAAATAAATCTAGCAGAGCAATTGAAGCAATGAACGGGGAGATCTCTGGATGAATGTGAGGCACTGGGCTGATTCTAAGTTTGTTATTGCGTACTATATGATATCGGATTTTCATTTTTTTTACTTTAATCACAGGATAACCCCTTTAAGTAATCTCAGCCACCAGATCTACCCATTTTATATGGACGCATAGGCTGGATCCTGCACGCTGTCTATCTGTACGTAGTGAAGTCATGTGCTGTGCCATGTGCAACTTGTGCAGGGGGTGAGGGACTAGAGACCCACCCTGGCTTCAGGCACTAACACGTCAAGAAAGGACACGTCTATGGCCGTAAACCGCAACCTCCCACTGAAGACAAACTGAAGTGGTTTCTCTCCAAATTCCTCAAAAAAAATGCTGTGTGAATGGAGTCATGTGTAGAAAACTATGCTGAGCAGTTAGAGGAACTTACTCCAAAAACATTGCCATCTAAACTGAAGAAGGAGAGGACGTAATGTACATAGGCGCCACTCATTTGATGCATCTAAGTGATGTATGTATATCCACGACAAAAACAGCTGTTTGGAGGTGGTATTATAGAGGATGACTATGAGGAAACTGACCGTTTATATATCTAATACTGGTAATACTGTATCTCCACCATTTCTCTTCAAGGCCTATAGAAATGTCCTTCAGCTTGTTCTCCACTTCTTCCACATCAACACAATAAATTACTTTGGAAACCATCTTGCTTCCTTGCTGGAGGCGTGTGATCAATATACCCCACCAGTCTTTCTCCAGAATAGAGACCTGACATCACCAGTCTCCAGAACAGAACGGAGATCCATCCGTGTCTGTGACCCATGCTTAGCAAACAGTATGGAGGCAAAATAATAGATTAGGAAGTCCAAAGGAGTGATGAATAATTATAAAGGGGAAACTTATTGTACGTCAGTAATATTATTCTGCACACTACACTGATCGCACTGAGAAGGAATTTCATGATGAAACGCATCTTCATACACATCAAAGATTAAAGGGAGTCTGTCACCACATTTGAGCCTATTAGACAGATCCAATAGCGTTAATAGTGCCACCCAGAAGTTTAAAACGGTACCTTTGTTGCATATACCGGAGTCTTGTTTGAGCCAAAAATGAACTTTGTAGGTTCTGTAAATGCGCCGTCTCAAGTGCCCAGGGCGGTCTCTCAATCTTCCGAGCCCAAGACCGGACCTCCCCAACGGCTCATAACCCCGCCCTCCTTGTGCCTCTGCCCGCCCGTTTACACTCCTCCTCTTTCCTGCGGCGCAGTGGAAAAGGAGAGAGGAGGAGTGTAAACGGGCGGGCAGAGGCACAAGGAGGGCGGGGTTATGAGCCGTTGGGGAGGTCCGGTCTTGGGCTCGGAAGATTGAGACGCCGCCCTGGGCACTTGAGACGGCGCATTTACAGAACCTACAAAGTTCATTTTTGGCTCAAACAAGACTCCGGTATATGCAACAAAGGTACCGTTTTAAACTTCTGGGTGGCACTATTAACGCTATTGGATCTGTCTAATAGGCTCAAATGTGGTGACAGACTCCCTTTAAAGGGTTTGTCGACTCATGGGAGGTCACGTCTATATGCCTTTTTAAGACCTGTAAACCTGCAGCTGTTGCAAAACTACAAATTCCCTCATTTCTGGACAGCCTACAGCTATCACACGCTGGGAGTTGTAGTTCTGGAACAGCTGGAGGGCCGCAGGTTGGGCATACCTGATGTAGACAGTAAATGTAAAGTATAGGAGTAACAATTATAGTACTCTTGCTTCCATTATTACTTGTCATTACAGGGGTTTTCCGATTTTTTTTTTAACTGATGACCTATCCTGTTCTGATGATCTATCCCAGTGATGGCTAACCTCCAGCACTCCAGCTGTGGTGAAACTATGACTCCCAGTATGCTCCATTCATTTCTATATGGCTCTGAGAACAGCCAAGCAGGTGTACATCTTGGGAGTTATAGTTTCAACACAGCAGGAGTGCCGGAGGTTAGCCATCACAGATCTATCCTGTGCCATACTTGGTACAACCCCTTTTATGTAAGAAATTAAACATTTTGCATAGCCAATAAAATCTATCTGTATAGTGCCACCTGCTGTTTGTTCTTTTCCTTATTTGTTTGTCCACCTTTTTAAGGTGGACACACGCTCAGTTCCATCTCAGTTGCCACCAGCCCTATCTTCTGTTAGAAGCTGTCACTGTTATAGAGAGAGAGCTGCAGCAGAAAGGACATGCCCCCTGAGCTGTGATAGGGAGAGAGCTGCATCAGAAAGGACATGCACCTTGAGCTGCCAGCTTGAAATAAATCTATCAAAGCAAATGGAGCAATGAATGGGGAGATCTCTGGATCCATGTGAGGTGCAGGGCTGGTTCTAGCTTTGTTAGAAAGTCTGATTTTAATTTTTTATATTAATCATGGGATAAACACTTTAAAGGAG
Source organism: Bufo bufo (assembly GCF_905171765.1). Taxonomy (NCBI): domain Eukaryota; kingdom Metazoa; phylum Chordata; class Amphibia; order Anura; family Bufonidae; genus Bufo; species Bufo bufo. The sequence continues at coordinate 584,852,432 of NC_053391.1, forward strand.
ACCTGTCAGCTCTCCTGATACGTCGGTTTAGCAAATACTATGTCAGAGTGTGTAATAGTAACAACTGGCTGTGAACTTATTCATACATTCCCAGGAGGAATAACAAAAGAAACGTAATGAAGAGTTCTAAGGAAAGATACGCCAGAATTGTTATTTTATGAAATATACAACTATTTACTGAAACAGATGTCCGGAGAGGTTTGGGTTCAAGGTTGTGTAGATTGTATTATTTTCCCTTATAACATGGTTATAAGGGAAAATAATAGCATTCTGAATACAGAATGCATAGTACAATAGGGCTGGAGGGGTTAAAAAAATTTTTTAAAAATAATTTAACTCACCTTAATCCACCTGTTCACGCAGCCGGCATCTCTTCTGTCTTGTTCTGTGAGGAATAGGACCTTTGATGACGTCACTACGCTCGTCACATGATCCATTACCATGGTGATGGATCATGTGATGAACGTAGTGACGTCATCAAAGGTCCTATTCCTCACAGAACAAGACAGAAGAGATGCCGGCTGCGCGAACAAGTGGATTAAGGTGAGTTACATTTATTTATTTTTTTTGTAACCCCTCCAGCCCTATTGTACTATGCATTCTGTATTCAGAATGCTATTATTTTCTCTTATAACGATGTTATAAGGGAAAATAATCAAGATCGGGTCCCCATCCCGATCGTCTCCTAGCAACCGTGCGTGAAAATCGAACCGCATCCGCACTTGCTTGCGGATGCTTGCGATTTTCACGCAGCCCCATTCACTTCTATGGGGCCTGCGTTGCGTGAAAAACGCACAAAATAGAGCTTGCTGCGATTTTCACGCAACGCACAAGTGATGCGTGAAAATCACTGCTCATGTGCACAGCCCCATAGAAATGAATGGGTCCGGATTCAGTGCGGGTGCAATGCATTCACGCATTGCACCCGTGCGGAAAACTCGCCCATGTGAAAGGGGCCTTAAACAGTTACAGAATGGGGATGGATAAAAATGCTGGTGTCAGATCCCTTTAATTTTCAAATCTGCTAGTAAAAATAAAATGTAGAATATAAATTGCTTTACTGGCGAAACTGAGACATTTTGTTAGAACGGTTTTTACGCATAAAGCCTTTATTTGTCATTTTGGTTAGGACACAATGCACCGTTACCAAGTACAACTTCCTGAGCATACAAGAAGCTTAGTTATCACATCATTATACCTGTCATTTTATTGTCTTCGTAGGGACAGAGAAATAAAGTCTGATACATATCTCACGCAAGCAAAAATATGAATAAAAGGGAAGCTGCTGGTTGCTAAAATGTAGAAATCATATTGGAATACTAAATACAGTGAGCACACAGCTTCTACAATGTGCAGGTGGGTGACGTTTAACTTAAAGAGGTATTCCGGTTTTAATGATTTCATGTATTTATTTAGAGAATAAGCAGTTATTCAGTTTTCGAAAATGCATGTACTTAACTTTTTGCTCGCAGACCTTTATTATATCCGCACAATAGCCTCTTTCTAAAGAAAAAAAATGGTAGGGTCCATATTAGTACTGTAAAATGCATCCGTGGGAGATCTGAATAGGACTAAAGATGGCGTCAGTCATGTGAACCTAAAGCATGTCATTCAGTTAAGTGTCCAGATACAGTATCTAACTAGTGTATAGTAGTTTATTGAGTCGCAGCAAATATATATACAGTACAGTATAGCACCTCATCAAGTGTCAGTGCAGAATCACATCTCCCTATGTCCCCTGTATGTGTTGTGTTTGCAATTTCTTTTTTGTACAGTTAACTTTATTAACAACATGACAACATCACCTAGAGACAGGCAACCATTTTACATATCACCTGGAAACAGGCAGCCATGTAAACACACATACAGTAAAGTAGTTGTTGTAATAGCTATAATGGTTTTCACCATTAGTCCTATGTAGCTATCCCATGGAAGTGTCCTGTATGCGGACCTAACCACAAATACAGTATGTCATGCTTGGGATGTCACATGACTGATGCCATGTTTCAGTTAGGCCATGGGTGCATTACACAGAAGTGACTGATTCATGAGCTATACCATTCTGCTGTGCAGATAGGGGTCTACAACCTGATATAAGAAAGGTGTGTAAGCAACATTTTAAATACATGTATATTTGAAAATTGTATAATTCTATATAGTATAAACAAATACATAAAAAAACAAAACAAAAAAAAAACTGAATACCCATTTAAGATTTAACACAAGATCTATTTAATAAAACAGCTTATTGCTAATGTCAGTGTAAGGATACTCCAGATCTGTAATCACAACTATAGATGAGCGAAGAGACTTCGGATGCTACATCCCAAGTCGCTATGCTAAAAAAAAAAATTTAAATGCTGTACGGAGATCCTTCTCCGTACAGCAGTAGAATGTACTGCCTCCGATGAGGCGAAGTCATAGACAATGGGGGCATATCACTATGTCTGATAGGTGCAGGTTTCCTACACCGAGAACGGAGCTGGGAGAGCAGTGGCTGGAGGACCCCGGATTTTAGTCACCGCCAAGCACTCTCCCCGTACAAGTGAACGGCAGTGCACCGAGCCGTCCCCATAGAAATGAATGGAGGGAAGCTGCACATGCGCAGTGCGCCCTCCACCACCTTTCCCCGTTCCGTTCTCAGTTTAAGTGCGGTGGTGAGACCCGCACCTATCAGACAATGGGGGCATATCCTTGCGATATGCCCCCGTTGTCTATAATGGGCCAACCCCTTTAATTACAGTTCGGTTCCAGGTTCTGAAGTGGTATTTCACTGTAATAATCAATTACTGAAGTTATTCAATGAAGTCGCGTGCGACTTTGTGAAAAACGGACTGTGTCTCATTGGAGGCAGTACATCCTAATACTGTACAGAGAAGGATCTCCGTACAGCATTTTAACAAATATTTTAGCGAAGCGGCTTCGGATGTAGCATCTGAAGCTCACTTTGCTATCTCTAATCACAACCTTAATGCTGGCCATACATGTTCCACTGAAAGCTATCCCTTCCGACCCCCATATACACAAATGCCTGGCTCATGCATGCATCCTCAATAGAGAGCCGCTGTCTGAGATGTCTTATCTTCCTTGAGAACATCTGCCATCAGAGAAGAGTCGGGGCTCTGGACATTAGATGGTCCTGCTGAAATTGGTGGGTTCAGCCGACATTCATCTAACCTGTATGGCCACCTTGACACCAAGTCTACATAACTGAGCAGGGTTACCGTGCTGGTCACTACTTACATCCACATCAGTTTTCTTTCTTCAATTTCCCAAAATCTCCTAAAAAACTACAAACCATAAGTAAAGATATACAGTAAGAGGTTATAAAAAAAAAAAACCCTGACAACTAAAACAGCCTTTAAGAAGATATATAACGTATGGTGACATGTGTACATCGAAATGATCCTTCTGTATATTTTCTACCTTGAGAATATTATTGCTATAAGAGACGGCTGACCATGTCCTTCATGGCAGCTTAGATCTGTGCTTTAGGTGCTTTTCCTATAGAAAACAATGCTGAAGAACATATTAAATGTTCTGCAATTCAGAGCTCTAAGGTAGTGCCGCAATTATACTGCCAGGTGAATATTGCAAATAACCAAAAGTATTCATGTAAAAGGTGACAGTAACTGGTTACACGGGCGCGAGGAGCAGTGGATAATGCTGCAAAGGTTACACAAACGTAGCTCTTAGGAGACAGAAGAAAAGGTCCACCCAGAAGCCGATATAAAACTAGCACTGAGGTCTTACTCATAGCCCAGTCATTGCATAATGGTGGCTGTCTGGTGCCAAACTGCACTGGTGCCATACTGGAAAGAAAACACAGGGGTCTTTATAAGAAAACGATGTCATCAGCGTCCTTCTGTATGGGCGCTACTACCACGCTGTTCTATGTAATTCATCTTGTCGGGAGGATATGAGGTTACCACTGCAAGAAAAAAAAAGAAAAAAAACATAAACCATATATTACAGAGATGAAATAGAAATAGCAGCAGCTCAGCCACAAACATGTTTTAGGACATCCGAAATTGCTTAGTTCAAAACCTCGGCTACTGTACGGAGATCTGTCTCCGTACAGTATTAGAATGTATGGGCTCCGATGAGCCGAAGTCAGTTATTCACGAAGTCGCGCAAGACTTTGTTGAATAACTTTGGTAATTGATTTTTTAAGTGGAAAACCACTTTAAAACTTGGAACTGAATTCAGCTTCGGTTCCGAGTTACCAGTCAGAACCGAAGCCGAGTTCGGTTCCAACATTAATTTAACCTAAACTATGATCAAATTGCTTTTTAGCACAAAATAAGAACAATGCAATAATAAACATAAATTGCCCCCAAAGGCATCCATATCCTTTAAAGGGGTTGTCCAGCTCCAACTACATAGCTCTGTCAACTGTGTAGTCGACAGCGCTTGTAACTGCAGCACCGATCCCACTGACTTGGGAGCAGCGCTAGAGTAACAAGCTGTGTAGTACGGACACTAGAGCTTCACCCAATCAGCTGATCGGTAGGGGTGTGCGGTGTCTGACCACTGCGAATCGGCTAATGATGGGCTATCCAGAGGATGTATCCTGAGTATAGGCCATCACTTAATGAAAGCTGGACAACCCCTTTAAAGAAAGTAAAGTAGTAGTGGTAAAGTAGGATAGCTTTTTGAAATAAGGCAATGCCATCAGACTAACCGTATTTTCAGTACCTAAAGGGGTTTTCCAGCACTTTTATATTGATTTCCTATCCTCGGAATAGGCATTAATACCTGATTGGTGGGGGTCCAATACCCCACATATCTGACAATCACCTGTTCTGCAGTAGAACTACACAGTCCTGTCCATTGTGTAGCAGACAGAGGTGATTTCTACAGCACTGTTAGCATTCACTGTAATGGGAGCAGCACTACAGTAACCAGCTCCAACCAGTACATTGTGGACAGAGATGTGTAATAGAAAAGCTGATTGGCAGGGGTGCTGGGTGTTGGACCCCACCCATCAGATATTGATGGCCAACCTTGAGGATAGGCCATCAATATAAAAGGACTGGGCAACCCCTTTAAATAGCAATTACCTAATATAATGTTAATAGAAGACACAGTATCAAACTCGTGCAGCATTTGATTATTGTATACAGTGGATATAAAAAGTCTACACCTTTAATGTGACCTATAAACTGTACAACTCAATTGAAAAACAAACTGAAATCTTTTAGGTAGAGGGAAGAAAAAAATCTAAAAATGAAATAATATGGTTGCAGAAGTGTGCACACCCTTAAACTATTACTTTGTTGAAGCACCTTTTGATTTTATTACAGCACTCAGTCTTTTTGGGAATGAGTCTATCAGCATGGCACATTTTGACTCCTCTTTGCAAAAACACTCTAAATCTGTCAGATTGCGAGGGCATCTCCTGTGCACAGCCCTCTTCAGATCACCCCACAGATTTTCAATCGGATTCAGGTCTGGGCTCTGGCTGGGCCATTCCAAAACTTTAATCTTCTTCTGGTGAAGCCATTCCTTTGTTGATTTGGATGTATGCTTTGGGTCGTTGTCATGCTGAAAGATGAAGTTCCTCTTCATGTTCAGCTTTCTAGCAGAAGCCTGAAGGTTTTGTGCCAATATTGACTGGTATTTGGAACTGTTCATAATTCCCTCTAGCTTAACTAAGGGCCCAGTTCCAGCTGAAGAAAAACAGCCCCTTGGCATGATGATGCCACCACCATGCTTCACTGTGGGTATGGTGTTCTTTTGGCGATGTGCAGTGTTGTTTTTGGGCCAAACATATCTTTTGGAATTATGGCCAAACAGTTCAACCTTGGCTTCATCAGACCATAACACCTTTTCCCACTTGCTTCTGCAGTGTTTTTGCAAAATTTAGCCTGGCTTGGATGTTTTTATTCGTAAGAAAAGGCTTTCATCTTGCCGCTCTACCCCATAGCCCAGACATATGAAGAATACGGGAGATTGTTGTCACATGTACCACACAGCCAGTACTCGCCAGATATTCCTGCAGCTCCTTTAATGTTGCTGTAGGCCTCTTGGTAGCCTCCCAGACGAGTTTTCTTCTCGTCTTTTCATCAATTTTGGAGGGACGTCTAGTTCTTGGTAATGTCACTGTTGTGCCATATTTTCTCCACTTGATGAGGACTTCACTGTGTTCCATGGTATATCTAATGCCTTGGAAATTCTTTTGTACCCTTCTCCTGACTGATACTCTTTAACAATGAGATCCCTCTGATGCTTTGGAAGCTCTCTGTGGACCATGGCTTTTGCTGTGGGATGCGACTAAGAAATTTTCAGGAAAGACCAACTAGAGCAGCTGAACTTTATTTGGGGTTAATCAGAGGCACTGTAAACGATGGCAGGTGTATGCTGACTCCTATTTAACACGATTTTGAATGTGATTGCTTAATTCTGAACACAGCTACATCCCCAGTTATAAGAGGATGTGCACACTTATGCAACCACATTTTTTTTTCTTTTTTTTTCTTCCCTCCACCTAAATGATTTCAGTTTGTTTTTCAATTGAGTTGTACAGTTTATAGGTCACATTAAAGGCGGAAAAAGTTCTGAAATGAATTATCTTTGTCTCATTTTTTTACAGCACAGAAACCTGACATTTTAACAGGGGGTGTGTAGACATTTTATATCCACTGTATATCTTGCTGTTTCTTCATATATTCTTGTAGTACGCCTGATGAAGGGACTGGTGATGTCTCGAAAGCTCGCTATGTAACATCATTACTTCTATTTTTGTTAGCCATTAAAAGGTATCAAATCTGCAATACTCTTATTTTGTTTCTCTTAATGAGAGCACTCAACTAGTTTTCTATTAACCCTTAAACGCATTGCAACGTACAGTTACATTGTGGTACGGTGTAAGGATTATGGAGCGGGCCCACATGCTGAGACCACTCCATACGTGGCAGATGCTGGCTGTGTAATCGCAGGGCCCCGATCAGTTGCCATGACAGCCTGGGGCCTTCGGAAAGTTCCCAGGCCTGTCATGGCTAACTGTCTGAAAAGCCGTGCATGAGACATGGCTTCTTAGGTAGCATATCAGAATATCATGTACCGCAGTAGTGTTCTATTACAGTGTATAGGACAATCGATCAGAAGATGTTCAAGTCCTCTAAGGGGACTAAAAATTACAGTTATAAAAAGTAAAAAAAAAAAGTAATAAACACAAAAATAACAATTAGAACTACCTTCCTTTCCCAATTTTACATATAAAAAAAGAAATAATAAAAAATAAAAACATAACAGGCATTGTCGTGTCCGAAAATGTGTTAACTATTAAAATATAAAAATATTTTTCCAGTCTGATGTACACGGTTACTAAAAAAATAAAAATAAAAATGAGTGATTTGAACAAAAAGTTGTATGTACCCGAAAATGGTACCATAAAAACTAAAGTTCACCCCACAAAAAACAAGCCCTCATACAACTCTGCAGACAAAAAAATAAAAAAGTTATTGCTTTCACAGTTAATGCTTCTCGGAAATTTGTGAGTGTGACATGGGGTGAAGAGGAATATTGAGGTGAATGGAATTCACATGCACACGGCTATGATTGGCTTAGAAAACGCGGACTGGCCGCAGCTCCCCTGACCCGAACTGAATGTATCATAGTGATTTCTGAAAAAGTCAGTTCGCATCTAATCGCTATTGCAGTGTATTATGATGATGGGGGTACACTGCAGTAGCCCCGCAATAAGTTTGTATCATAAATTAGTATGATACAGTTAGTTCGGGTGCCGAGGTTGGCCTGGAAGATGCACCCGACACTAGGATCACATTTCCAGGATCAATCACGGTCGCATGCATGATCACGGAGGTCATTTGCTAAGACCGGCTTTTTAGGCCGGGCTTAGTTTCCCCCTTGTGCTACTGTATGTTTCATCCAATTGATGACAAGGCGTACACATCTATGGCAGTTTCCAGGAGTACATGTTAGTAAACACGCCACCGCTACACCCCCTTTCCGCCCAACTGCTGAGCACGGTGTAAAACCGGTTAAAAAGGGACTTGCATCTATATTTCAACTAAGGCTACTTTCACACTGGCGTTTCTGGCTCCGCTTGTGAGATCCGTTTCAGGGCTCTCACAAGCGGCTCAAAACGGATCAGTTTTGCCCCAATGCATTCCGAACGGATAAGGATCCGTTTAGAATGCATCAATTTGGCTGCGTTTGGTCTCCGTTCCGCTTTTGAGGCGGACACTAAAACGCAGCTTGCAGCGTTTTGGTGTCCGCCTGACGATGCGGAGCCAAACGGATCCGTCCTGACTTACAATGTGAGTCAATGGAGACTGATCCGTACCGAACGCAGGTGTGAAAGTCCCTTAGTAAATGACCCCCAATGTGTTGCTTCCACAGTAGCACAGTAGGAGGTAGCTTGCAGCAGGCACGTTTTGTATTTTGCCCTTTATATGATTCTGATGGCATATAGTTTGTCTTTGTACACTGGTGCACTGTGGTGTCAGTTATGTCTCCTAATAGAGAAGTGATGGAACCCTTTGATAAATATAGTCAGTTTAATAAATCGCCACCTCCTGCGCTGGCACAAAGACTTGCAGCATTTGTGTCACAGACGTCGTAGGTGGCCTTAATAAATATGGCATTTGCACCAAATTACATCTTTTGACAATGCAATTACACGACAAAACAGGTGTAAGCGCTCTGATAAATCTCCCCCATATGGGTTTGTATTTCCCATTTTTGTCAAGGTGCCTTCTCTCTTTCTCCTTCCTTTTGATATTTCACTTGCTCCTCTCCTCCCCCTTTCTTCAAAAGACTTCCATTTTGATTTTATCCATTACACTTGCAAATTGTGCTGCCTCCTCCTCCCTCCCCGGACCCCTATTCTTTCCCTCTCTCATAGCCTCTCTCCCTATGTCTGACTGCAGGAGAAAAGAATCTAATGATGCTGAAAATTGATTCTGAAGCGTCCTGACAATGCTGTACATCTTTCCCCCTCCCCGCCTGCCATCTTTATGGCCTCCGGCTGTAAAAGTCCCTTTTACTCCCACTGGAGAGAGGCGGATTTATATCAGCGCGGAGGCTGCAACCCTTCTCTGCTGTGCCCTATTCCAGAGCAAGGAGGGAAAATGTTCTCCAAATATCACCTGTGTCTTGTGTAGGAAACTTCTGACAGGCAAGGAATTGGAAATCTGCGCCTCATATGTCTTACCGCAGATAATGTCTCATTTGTATACGGTATGAAAACCAACCTGCAGGCCAAAATGTCTACTTGTTGTGCATTTTCGGCTTCTGTGTGGTTCTTGATATGAATGATACGCGCTTTCTTACATTATGTATTACATCTCATAGCGTCTATATAGTCGGTTGCTCTAGCAACTATGACAAGTGTGACAACCTGAGCGATGAATGGGATCAATCTTACTCCGAAATCTACAAATACATTTGTGCGTGCTGTTTATTCGCGTCTGTATTACATTTGATGAGTGCCTAGTTTTTAACTGCCTTAAAGGGGTTGTCTTCACTTCAGCAAGTGGCATTTATCATGTAGAAAGGTAATACAAGGCATTTACTAGTGTTCTGTGATTGTCCATATTGCCTCCTTTGCTAGCTGGATTCATTTTTCCATCACATAATACACTGCTCGTTTCCAGAGGTTACGACCACTATGTAATCCAGTAGCGGTGGTCGTGCTTGCACAATATAGGACAAAGCGCTCTCGGCTACCAGAGAGGCTGACATATTTTCCTATACTATAGGACAAAGCTGTATAGTGTGTGCAAGAACGACCACCGCTGCTGGATTACAGGGTGGTCGTAACCTCTGGATCTGAGCAGTGTATAACATGAATGAAAAATGAATAAAGCCAATAAAGGAGTCAATATGGACAATTACAATACATTAGTTAGTGGATTGAATTAACTTTCTCTACATGATAAATGCCATTTGCTGAAGTGAGACAACCCTTAAAAAGGGTTGTGTCACATCAGCAAACAAATTTATTACGTAGAGAAAGTTAATACAAGGCACTTACTAAGTTATTGTGATTGTCCATATTGCTTCCTTTGCTGGCTGGATTCATTTTTCCATCACATTATACGCTGCTCGTTTCCATGGTTATGACCATCCTACAATCCAGCAGTGGTGGCCGTGCTTGCACACTATAGGAAAAAGCACTAGCCTATGTGTGTTTCCACGGACTCGGTCACCAGAGAGGCCGGCACTTTTTCCTACAGTGTGCAAGGACGGTCACCACTGATGGATTCCAGGGTGGTCGTAACCATGGAAACGAGCAGTGCATAATGTGATGGATAAATGAATCCAGCCAGCAAAAGGAAGCAAATGTGGACAATCACAATCTTGTATTAACTTTCTCCACATTTTTCTGTTCCAGCATGACTGTGCCCCAGTGCACAGAGCAAGGTCCACAAAGTCATGGTTGGATAAGTATGACTGGTCCGCACAGTCCCCTGACCTCAACTTCATTGAACACCTTTGGGATGAACTAGAATGGAGATTGTGATCCAGGCCCTTTCGTCCAACATCAGTGTCGGACCTCACAAATGTTCTTCTGGAAGAATGGACAAAATTCCCACAGACACTCCAAAATCTTTTAGAAAGCCTTCCCAGAAGAGTGGAAGCTGCAAAGGGGGTTACCAATTCCGTATTAATCCCTATGGATTTAAAATGGGATGTCATAAAATCTCCTGTAGCCGGAATGTATAGGTGTCCGGTGTCTTTTGTCCACATGACGTAGGCAACAGATAAGAAGCAGAGAGTTCAACGGTGACTGCTGATTGCGCCGTCTGAATGTCACATACTGTAGTCAAGTTCTTTTACCCTTGTCCACAGCTAGTATGGCTAAGGAAGGTTACTATGCGCTACCTTACCACTAAACAGCATGGTCCCAAATTCTGCCCCAGTGGAGAATTCAGGGAGCCCATATAGCCATGTTTACACACAAATGCAATTCGAGCACAGCTCTTGGCTATTTCCAATGGAACAGTAGCTTAAATGCTTGACCCACCGCTCCATTCATTCCAATGTGTACAGGGTACCCATCCTCATGATCGGTTGGGACTCCAGTGGTAGGACCTGTCCTGTGGATAGGGGATAACTTTGAACAACCGGAATACCCCTTTAGCAGACAACCCACAAATAGCACATCAACTAAAACAGGTAGACACAAGGCATACACAAGGTCCTCGATGTTGTATTCTTTAAAGATGTTGGCCACTTTCTGTTTATTTTCATTGACGGGAGCGCCGCACACTTCGCATTACACATTACATAGCGGCGGTTCTGTGATAAATCTGTCACAGATCTAGTTTGACCGCTTCTTGTCCACCCTCTCTCTGATTTCTCCTGACTGGACTTCTAAGCTGATTTATGCCCAATCAAACTTTCAATTGGCAGTTCATGTAATGCACAGACATTCTGGGTTTTTGAGAGTGAATGAAGCACTTTGTAGCCACTTGCCATTGATCTGAATGTGAGCCTACTCTCTCAAATCTATTAACTCATATTCCTTTGCAGGGTGTTACGAAGCAGATGTGGATCCACTTTGCCACTTGAACAGTGCTTGCCAGGGACAGCTGAGAAGTGGCAGGCACAGGTTGCCATCATAACATCGGCTATATGAAAATTTGTTTTCTCAACCCAACAAAACCTTTTGTGAGGTGAGATTTTCAAATCACCATCAGTGGTGTTGTGCAACAAGAATCAAGATCATTTCCATTCTGGTGTCCCTCGCTGCTGGCGAGAAGGAAAATCACTGTCTGAGGCAAATAACCGTTGTGGCCACTCCTTTTTTACCCCTAAAGAGCAGGCCCATTTTCATGTTTTCCTCCCCACATCCCAAGAGTCATAACTCTTAACTTTCCATTCACAAATTTCCATACTTTTTTTGTATTATTTATGGCACCATTTAATTTACCATATATTGTATTGGAAAACAGGAAAAAAAATAACCGGTATTTGTGGGATGAAACTGAAAAAAAAACAGAATTCTGCCAAGGTGTTTTGGCTTTAGATATAATATTCTTCACCGTGCACTAAAAATGAAATGATGCCCTTATTCTGCGATTACAGTGATAAAAATTTTGTTTTAATACTTAAAAAAAACTAAAAAAACTTTGAAAATATAACTTTTTTTTATAGTTCCGTCTACAGAACTGTATGAGGGCTTGTTTTTGGCGGGACAAACTGTAGTTTTTATTGGTATCACTGTTGTGGTACATAAGACTGTTTGATCAATGTTTTTCAATTTTTTTGGGGGGGTGCAAGGTGTTTTTATTTTTACAGAGCTCAGGAAAAATATTTTTATATTTCAGTAATTCTGACATTTGTTTAATACACTGCTCAAAAAAATAAAGGGAACACAAAAATAACACATCCTAGATCTGAATTAATTAAATATTCTTCTGAAATACGTTGTTCTTTACATAGTTGAATGTGCTGACAACAAAATCACACAAAAAAAAAAAAAAAAAAGGAAATCACATTTTTTAACCCATGGAGGTCTGGATTTGGAGTCACCCTCAAAATTAAAGTGGAAAAACACACTACAGGCTGATCCAACTTTGATGTAATGTCCTTAAAACAAGTCAAAATGAGGCTCAGTAGTGTGTGTGGCCTCCACGTGCCTGTATGACCTCCCTACAACGCCTGTGCATGCTCCTGATGAGGTGGCGGACGGTCTCCTGAGGGATCTCCTCCCAGACCTGGACTAAAGCATCTGCCAACTCCTGGACAGTCTGTGGTGCAACGTGACGTTGGTGGATAGAGCGAGACATGATGTCCCAGATGTGCTCAATTGGATTCAGGTCTGGGGAACGGGCGGGCCAGTCCATAGCATCAATGCCTTCGTCTTGCAGGAACTGCTGACACACTCCAGACACATGAGGTCTAGCATTGTCTTGCATTAGGAGGAACCCAGGGCCAACCGCACCAGCATATGGTCTCACAAGGGGTCTGAGGACCTCATTTCGGTACCTAATGGCAGTCAGGCTACCTCTGGCGAGCACATGGAGGGCTGTGCGGCCCTCCAAAGAAATGCCACCCCACACCATTACTGACCCAATGCCAAACCGGTCATGCTGGAGGATGTTGCAGGCAGCAGAACGTTCTCCACGGCGTCTCCAGACTCTGTCATGTCTGTCACATGTGCTCAGTGTGAACCTGCTTTCATCTGTGAAGAGCACAGGGCGCCAGTGGCGAATTTGCCAATCTTGGTGTTTTCTGGCAAATGCCAAACGTCCTGCACGGTGTTGGGCTGTAAGCACAACCCCCACATGTGGACGTCGGGCCCTCATATCACCCTCATGGAGTCTGTTTCTGACCGTTTGAGCAGACACATGCACATTTGTGGCCTGCTGGAGGTCATTTTGCAGGGCTCTGGCAGTGCTCCTCCTGTTCCTCCTTGCACAAAGGCGGAGGTAGCGGTCCTGCTGCTGGGTTGTTGCCCTCCTACGGCCTCCTCCACATCTCCTGATGTACTGGCCTGTCTCCTGGTAGCGCCTCCATGCTCTGGACACTATGCTGACAGACACAGCAAACCTTCTTGCCACAGCTCGCATTGATTTGCCATCCTGGATAAGCTGCACTACCTGAGCCACTTGTGTGGGTTGTAGACTCAGTCTCATGCTACCACTAGAGTGAAAGCACCGGCAGCATTCAAAAGTGACCAAAACATCAGCCAGGAAGCATAGGAACTGAGAAGTGGTCAGGTCACCACCTGCAGAACCACTCCTTTATTGGGGGTGTCTTGCTAATTGCCTATAATTTCCACCTGTTGTCTATCCCATTTGCACAACAGCATGTGAAATTGATTGTCACTCAGTGTTGCTTCCTAAGTGGACAGTTTGATTTCACAGAAGTGTGATTGACTTGGAGTTACATTGTGTTGTTTAAGTGTTCCCTTTATTTTTTTGAGAAGTGTATTATATAACATTAGTTAAGGGGGTGATTTAATGTAATTATTTTTTACTTTTTTTTTAAAAAAAAATTGAAAACTTTTTACACAATAACTTTTAGCCTTAAGGAGTTAGAACCTGCGATCTTCTGATCGGTTGTCCCACAGACCATAACAGATGACTATTGTGGTCAGACCTGAGAACCTTTAGCCGGCTCAGGGCTGTCATGGTAACTGATTGGAGCACCATGATTTTGCTGCCTCTGCCTAACCCCACAGATGCCACGATCACTATTCAGTGCTCCAGATGGCGACCAAAATGGTGGCCAATGCGACTTAGAATTTCAAAATGGCTACAAGATTTTGTAATCTTGTTGCCATTTGCGCCTAGACCCTCCGCTGCTCTGCCTCTTTAAGAAAAAAAGGATTTCATCCAGCAGACACACGCCGCAGACGTCTGCTGGGTGAAAATCCGCCCCTCACACTACCCGGCATAGAGGGTGGGCATGGCTTGGGTTCCCGCATCTTGTGCTCCCGCTTTCATCAGTCTGGCAAGTTTGGAGTAGAGTCTTTCACCTCACCCTGATTGGCTAGTAATTTTCCCACCCATCGCTCGCGCGGTCACTGCCCCTTCACGTGTATTCGCTGCTGCACGAACAACGCTGGTTTATTTTGGACGGTTGTGAGTCTCCTCCTGTGTCCTGCTCGCTGACAGGCTTGTGAGTGTGGTGGGTGCAAGCATCGCCTGTGTGTTGTCCCGGCTGGCGTGCACATAGATCCTAAGAAGGGAACTGGCCATGTTATGTGCTGGGTGAGTGTTTGCTGTGCGACAACTTTGCAAATAAAGTTACATGTTCTTGTGAAGGGACGTGCTTGTAGTGGCCTACACGGCGTATATTGACGCTGACCAGTCCAGGCAAACCTTTATCTTCAAAATGGAACTCCCTTTTAAACTCCTCTTGCCACACTGCATCAAATTGAAGATTTCTGCTTGCTGTTGGTGAATGCAGACACTCATGCTTACATCCAAAACCTGCAATCCAGTGGTAAATGCCATGCTTTATTTACACTGATACATTGTAATGGAACCTCAGCTGTTATAAGTAGAAGGTTAAGATAGTTTGAAAATAGTGAGGTAGTAACACACAGTGAATAAACACAAATCTACAGAGGCTGAAAACCCATCCTGGTGACAGAGCTGTTGGTTTGTTACAATGTGTCAGTGTAGCCTGGTGCTGTACTCCTGGTGAGGGTAAGAGGGGTTGTACCCTAGCACCTCTTAGTAGCTAAAAGGTTGGAGAGGAGAACATAGCATCCAAATCTAAATTATGTGCTTTAGGGCTCATACACACGACCATATGTATTTTGTGGGCCACAAAAAACGGATCTGCAAAAAATACGGCTGACATCCATGTGCATTCCGTATTTTGCAGAGCGGAACAGCTGGCCCCTAATAGAACAGTCCTATCCTTGTCCGTAATGAGGACAATAATAGGACATGTTCTATTTTTGGGGGGATTGGAAATACGGACATACGGAAACGGAATGCACACGGAGTAACTTCCGTTTTTTTTGAGGACCGATTGAAGTGAATGGTTCCTTATACGGTCCGCAAAAAAAACCAGAACGGACACAGAAAGAAAATACGTTCGTGTGCATGAGCCCTTATTCTGTCAAGGAAAGTTTTTTTGTTTGGATGCGATTCTCGAAAAAGCAGACAAGCAGCGGAGGCCTGAAAGTGAATGAGCCAGGACCCAGCACCTAGGGATTACCAACGCAAATCTGGCTAGTCTGACAGGTCATGGAAATTAGTGTACAACCCCTTTAACTGCGTGGGCTGTAGCTTAGAAAACCCCATGCCCCTAAGCATCCCAGCTATATTATATGTATTTTAAATTAGCCTCTTAAGGCTACTTTGACACTAGGAGGTTATAGCTTTGCATTTAGTATGACATTTCCCCCTTTAACCTTTTATAGATGAAAATAGCTTTATGAGGAGAAACCTGCTATTTTAAATATTCAGTTTAGTACAAGGTGCTCTTTAGCTGTCAGATACCCACCGCTTACTACGCGCCTTACCCCTGGGTCCTGGCGGTAAAAAGGTTGACATAAAATTATCGAGTATTTTAAGACTGAAACTACATCACGATTCTTGTATAGAAGACAAATGATCAATCTGTGGCTTAACCAACCTCCCATATACACAACAGGCGGTGAGTGGAGTAGATTTTGCTCCCCTAGCAGTCAATCCCGGCAATCAATAAATGTAATCAAACAATTAAGTGGCTGGGATCAGGTATACGTATCACACAGAGTAGCTTCTATATAGGGGCCGTGTGTTTAAGGCCTCTTGCACACAAACAGTTTTTCAGTTTCCGTTTTTTCTTTTTTTTTGTGTTCCGTATACGGAACCATTTATTTCAATGGAGCCGCAAAAAAAACGGAAGGTACTCCGTATGCCTTCCGTTTTCGTATTTCCGTTCAAAGGGGCCAGCTGTTCCGTTCCATAAAAAACGGAATGCACACGGACGTCATCAGTATTTTTTGCGGATCCGTTTTTTGAAACCCGCAAAATACTGAAAAAGCCATACGGTCATGAGAAAGAGGCCTAATTTCACAACTGGTGATTCTCAGACAGCAAAGTGTTACCAAGGCAGACAATCAGAAATGTTCTGCAGTAAGTGTGCTGCATGTGATCATAAATTGCTATAACCTGCTTAATGGACCTGCAAACTAACTAGGCATGGAGGTACATTTCATTTGACCCCTGACGGCTGGCACTTGCAGCATGCACCCCACACTGCAGATTTATAGGCACTCTGCACGGTCTGTACAGCGAGACATAAGGGAGATGCCTACCTGCAGAACAAGTAGGTATCTTTATATTCTACAGTCTGAGAAAGGTGTTTCAGATGTAAAGACCAGCACTGGAGACATATAACTGTAAAGGACAGGGATATGGTAGTACAGAGTGTCGTAAAAACAATGTGCTCAAACTACAGAGCAGATGGGTGATAGAAAACAAGAAAGAAGACGCCAGCGTGAACAGATCAATGGTTTGGTTCCAGCTGGAGACGGCAATAAGCAAATTGCTTGTGCTAAATGCTCCAGAATGCGTAACCGCTGCTCGTGTAGAAGAAAGGCTTTCTTCTACACGAGCAGCGGTTACACACCTTTGTGTGTAACACTTTTGCTAACAGGATCAGGCTGATTCTGGCAGCAAAAGTGTTACACACAAAGGTGATACTGGAAAAACATCCTATTAGGGAGCCTTAGAAAATCTGATGAAATTAAAAGTTAATGCTTTGAGATGTCCGCAGAGCTTGGCGCTATCATTCACCCCGTGTTCTGAACTCTGTGTGGTCTTCAATGGCCGAAGATCTTAATTTGACGCACAGGGAGTAGCTGACCGCGAGTCGTTTCCTGTCCTTTGTACAGTCTCTGTCTTTGTTAGTTTTAATGCACCTGAAGGTACATGTGGGTAGGGAGGGGAAAGTGGGGTTAGGACTTAGAGACTTGTTTCTGACGGTAAAACTAACAAAGTGTATTGGCAAGCTGTCGGCTTTACCCTGTAAAATGTCCCCCCTGAGAATCTACAGATAAGGCAAAAGGTGAAAAACAAGGGGCTTACATCTGGACCTTCTTACAGTATATAAATCATAGATATTAGTCGTTAAAGGCTCTAGAGATTGTGTGCAAAACTAAACAATTACAAGCAGAGCTGTGACAATACCTTGTGGTATGGTAGGATTAATACCGTACTTTTCTATGTAATTCTGATTCTGACATAGCACTAACATATTCAGCAGCGCTGTACAAATATTATCACTCACACGACCCCTGTCTGCAATGTGGTTCACAACCTACACACTAGGGACAATTTCATAGGAATCTAGTCATCTCATCACCATCTACAGTACCGTGGGAGGTAATTGGTGTTCCCAGAGGAAACCCATGCAAACTTGTGGAGAATGTACAAAGTCAAAACTGTGATCCTGCTCTTTGTAAGATGTGGACCCAAAACTTTAGAGCTACAAGGAAACAATGCTGGGACAAGATCACTGCATTGTATCCATCATTACACCCCAAGGGCCTCATTACAGCACCTTCCAAAGTCAAGAAGATGCCAACAGTGGTATTTTAGCATTATGAAAATTCAACCAAGTTTATCTGCATACAGTTTGCATGTTCTCCAGATTCTCTGGGATGGGGAAATTATAATTAAAGCTCTTCTGAAGATATAAAATTATGACACTACATAAATAGTAGAAAATGTACAGTAAAGGTCTTTTTAGAAGATAAAAGACCCTTTGGTCATCTACCCAGTATATTTCCCTCAGGAATATTCTAGGGTGACTTATGGAAGAGAAGCTGCTTCAATTCTGCCTTTGGTTATTTTACATTTTATCAAGGTTTTGTTGCATGCTGTTCTGCTCACGTTATCCTTAGGAATCATAAGTTTCTAATTTTCACCAGTTTAGGGTGAATACACTCACAGAGTCAGGGCTGTCCTCAGGCAGCGGTTGCAGCTGACATGCGATCGGTGCGGGTTGGTTGATCACCACCCTCTGACACTCTCGAGGGAAGACAGGTAAAGTAGAAGAGAGCTGGTCACTCAATTTGTAGGGGTCTTCCTGCTGAGGCAGTCTCATGTTTTCAACAGACTCATCATCTGAGTCAGGGAGACCTTGCAACGAATTTGATGAACCTGCGGAATAGAAATAAAATTAAAGAATTTCACTTTAATTTGTCCAAAAGTCGGGTCCATGTTAAAATCAGCTATAAACCATTATAATGTTCAACATCACCTACAACCTACAGTAAATTCAATTTCCGATACCC
Source organism: Bufo bufo (assembly GCF_905171765.1). Taxonomy (NCBI): domain Eukaryota; kingdom Metazoa; phylum Chordata; class Amphibia; order Anura; family Bufonidae; genus Bufo; species Bufo bufo. The sequence continues at coordinate 584,871,156 of NC_053391.1, forward strand.
TGCTCCCCACTACACCTTCCATTCTTCGAGCTATACTCTATACCAGGCGTACTCAAGTACTTTTTGTAAAGGTCCACATACCTGAGCCTGCCGTAGGATGAAGCTGAGCTGCAAAACAAAAAGATTGGATTACACTCACCGGTAATTGGTTTTCTTTGAGCCTATGACAGCACCCCTGGAGAGACCGGCTTCTCCTCCTCCTCAGGACAGGAAACAGGAACCAGAACCGCCTTTTAAAAGAGGGATCATCCCCTCTACCTCCAGTCCTTTACTCAAGAACTAAGAAACATAATATCTTCACAACCTAACAGTATACATAATTTTTTACACATTTTATTTTTTGGGATGGGAATTAATCGGGTGCTGTCATAGGCTCAAAGAAAACCGATTACCGGTAAGTGTAATTCAATCTTTTTCTTTCACCTATGACAGCACCCCTGGAGAATAGGCAAGAAAACTACAGTATCTAGGGTGGGACCACATCCTGAAGCACCTTCCGAACCAAAGGTAAGACCTTCATTAGAAGGTAACTGAAGTCTATAGTGCCTAAAAAAAGTATGTGAAGAGCTCCAGGTAGCCACCCTACAAATCTGCTCTATAGAAGCTGAAGCTCTCTCTGCCCATGAAGTGGAGACTGATCCCGTAGAGTGAGCCCCAAACCCAGAGGGCGGAACAACTCCCTTAGAAGAGTAATCCAAGGAAATGGCTTGTCTAATCCACCTAGCAATAGTCTGAGAAGAGGCTGCGGATCCCTTGTTAGGTCCCTGAAACAAAAGCAACAGAAGAGAGGAGGACCTCCAAGGCTGAGTGACCTGTAGATATTGCATAATACACCTCCTAACATCTAAACAGTGGAATTCTGATTCCTTCTTATTTTTAGGGGAAGCACAGAAGGAAGGTAACACTATCTCCTGAGAATGGTGAAAGCGTGAAGAGACCTCTGGTAAAAAAGAAGGATCAGGAGAAATCACCAACCTATCCTCAAAGATCACCAAGTAGGGAGAGTCAATGGAGAGCGCAGAGATCTCACTAACCCTTCCAGCCGAAGTAATGGCCAGGAGGAACGCGAGTTTTAGGGAGAACATCCTTGGGGAGATCTCATCAATAGGCTCGAAAGGTACTGAAGTGCGAGAAGAGAGGACCAAATTTAAATCCCAGGGAGGAACTCTGTTTTTACAGAGCAGAGATAACTTAGACACTGCTGTTATAAACCTCCGAACCCAAGGATGTTCTGCTAACTTAAACTCAAACAAAGCGCTTAAAGCTGAAATTTGGACCTTCAAAGTGATAGGCCTAAGTTTTTTCTTTCATCCCTCCTGCAGGAAATCTAATATGAGCGGGATGTCAGGAGATTCTATCACATCCACCGGACTTTTAGCGAATCTGAAAAAGGCCCTCCAAATTCTCAAGTAGATATCTGAACTGACCTTCTTCTGACTAGCCAACAGAGTGTTAACTACATCCTCAGAGACACCTTTCTTTATTAAAATGTCCCTCTCAACAACCAGGCAGTCAGATGCAGATTTTTTACTTCTGGGTGAAAGATTGGACCCCAAGACAGAATTTCCTGAGACTCCGGAGGCACCCACGGGGTCGCAATTGACATCCTGCGGAGCCAGGAAAACCACACCCGTCTCGGCCAAAAGAGGGCTATAATTATTACCGTGGCTCCCTTCTCTCTGATCTTCCCGAGTACCCTTGGTAACAACTTTAAGGGGGGAAAGGCATAAAGAAGACCCTGCTGCCATGATTGGGCCAATGCGTCCACTGCTCTCGGATGCTCCCCCGGAGATAGGGAAAAGAAGACCTCTACCTTCCTGTTTGACCTGGTGGCAAAGAGATCTATCTCCGGAGTCGCCCACAATGCTGCAACCTGTTTGAAAACCCCCTGATCTAGGGACCACTCCCCTTGGTATAGATGATGACGACTGAGGAAGTCCACTTTCATATTATCTGAACCCCTTAGATGTACCGCAGACAGGGATAATAGAGAAGCTTCTGCTATACTGAACATCTGATGAGCAAGCGTCATGAGGCCCTGAGCCCTTGTGCCTCCCTGCTGATTGATATAGGCCACTGCTGTAGTGTTGTCCGAGTAAACTCTCACATTTCTACCCTTGATAATTGGGAGACTCTGTACTAAGTCTACCCTGATTGCATTCAATTCCTTGAAAATCTGAGGCTGGGACAGAGAATAACTGTCCCAGTTCCCCTGCAACAGCAGGGACCCCACATGGGCTCCCCAACCGAATGGGCTCGCATCCGTGGTCAAGGAGAGCATCTCCTCCCTGATCCAAGGAACCCCTTTCTCTAGGTTTTTTAGATTCATCCACCACTCCAAGGAATCTAGAGTCTGGGGTGATAGAGAGATCTCTGCGTCCAGAGAGGGTAGACATCTGTCCCAATCCCACAGGATCTGAAGCTGAAGAAGCCTTGAATGGTACTGGGCCCATTCTACTACCGGAATAGTGGCTGTCATGAGACCCAGCACAGACATGGCCTCTCTTAGGGTGACTGATGGGCGCGAATGAAGAAGCTGAACTCTTGATCTGATAAGTAAGGCTTTTTGCAGGGGTAGCAGGCACCTCTGGGAACTAGAGTCCAAAATCATTTCTAGGAAGCTGCATCTCTGGGTCAGGCACAAACTGGATTTTTCTAGATCTCCCATCCCAGCTTTTCTAGAACCTCCCTCAACCAGGCAATCTGCCCCTGAAGAATCTGACCGGGCCACCAGAAGAAAAATCGTCCAGGTATGGTATAATGATGATCTCCTCCTCCCTCACATGGGCCATCATCTCTGAAAGAATCTTCGTGAAAACCCTTGGAGCTTGAGAGAGCCCAAAGGAAAAGGCCTGGAATTGAAGATGCAGAATGTCTCACTCTAACTGGACGACCACTCTCAGAAACATCTGGTAACTGGGATGGATAGGGACATGATAGTACGCATCCCTCAGGTCTACTGTGGCCATAAAACAGTCTGGGAAAAGATTGTTCACCGCTGATTTAATGGACTCCATACGAAATCTCTCGTACAGCAGATACCGGTTCGGACACTTCAAGTTTATTATAGTCTGAAACAAGCCATTTGGTTTTTTGACAAGAAAAAGGGGCGAATAAAATCCCCTTGTCACTTCCTGCTCTGGAACTCTTACCAACATCTTTTTCTCTATTAGGGAGAAAACTTCTGAGATGATAACTGACTGTTTTGTGGGATCTGAACGGTAATCTGTAACTACAAATCTTCCATCTGGAATGCTCAGAAATTTTAGCTTTAGGCCCTCCCTTATCACAGAATTTATCCACGGGCTGTTGGAGATCTTCTGCCATTGAAGAGCAAAAAGAGACAGCCGACCTCCGACAGGGGCTCTGGCGTCATTGGGACTGCTTTTTTGAGCCATCTGACCCGGAAAAAAGAAATCCCTTACTTTTCCTACCCGCACCTGTAAACTGCTTCGCTCTTTTCTTCCCTTTAAAGCTTTCTTTATTAAATCTGGGATGGAAAGGCCTTCTGGGGGGCTGACTAACAGAGGGAAAGCCTTTTTTCTTGTCTGAAGCTTTTTCTAGTAAATCGTCAAGGATCGGCCCAAATAAAAACTCACCCTGACAAGGAATAGCACAAAGTTTTGCCTTGGAGCTAATATCCCCATTCCAGCCTTTTAACCAAATTGCCCTATAGGCAGAGTTAGGTAAGGCGGAAGCCCTATAGGAAAATCATAAGGAGTCCGCAGAAGCGTCGGCTAAGAAATCTAAGACATTATTTATAGTAGGGAACGAAGAAAGTAACTGCTCCCTAGGGGTACCTCCCTTAATGTGAGCCTCTAACTCCCCCATCCTAGCAACAGACATAGCGGCAATAGCAGGTTTAAAAGCCCCCCGCTTTTTTTTTAAATAAACCTCTGCTCTCTGGTTCATCGGGTCTTTAAGTGAACCCATATCTTCAAAGGGGAGTGCGGCTTTCTTGGACATCTTCGCCACCGGAGCATCAAGCTTTGGGACCCTATCCCAAGGATTGGAGATCTCTTCATCAAATGGATACTTCCGCTTCACCGAAGAAGGAACAAAAAACTTCCTATCAGGGTTTTTCCACTCTCTAGCGATCACCGCTTGAATGTTTTTATGCACGTCAAACACCTTTCTTTTCTTGGAAACGAAACCTTCAAACATAGAGTCCTGGACTGATTGCTGTGGCTTCTGATCATCCAACCCCATGGTAGCCCTAACCGCCTTGACTAGAGAGTTAGTGTTCTCGACATGAAAAAATTGTTTCCCTGCGGCCTCGTAATCCGAAGACTCATTTGATGACACCCATTCTCCTTCTTCTTCCAAATCAGAAAGTATATCACTGTCACTGGAGGGGGAGTCCTTAGCTGCAACCGAAGAAGTACTGGGGCGGCTTTTTATCAAACTGCTAACCGACTTTCTGACCTCTTCACGGATCATTTGCTTAATGCTGCCCATTAAAGACGGAGCTTCCTCCTTCATCAACTTGCTGATACACCCTTGACATAGGGGTTTTGCCCAGGCAGAAGGTAGCTTTTTCTTACATACAGCACATCCCCTCTCTTTTACTCTGGAGGTCTTCCTAGAAGACTCCTTAGATACTTAAATAAGCAACAAAACATAAGCACTGTTACAAACAATTCATGCTGGGGTATAACCCCTCTTACCCCCACCCTGGTACCGATGTATCATTGGTGGTTCCAGCGCACTGAGCCTTCTCCATGTTCCTACAGGAAACACAAGCCAGAATGGAGGAACTGACACTTTCTTCCACTCGTTATGGCAGAGAGCCGGCTGGGCTTATCTCCTTGGCCCGCGCAAACCGGCTCCCTCCCCTTCTGGTCCACAGCGTCAACTTCCTTCCACCGCCGCAACCCGGAGGTAAAGGAATCCCGCACGCGGGCCGGCAGCCGAACATGCGAACACGGCCAAAGAGGTTCGCAGGAGCTAAGGAAGGCCGAAACCCTTCCATGACCCGAGAAGGAGAACGGAAGGGGTAAGGAGAGAGAAGGGAGCCCAGACTTCTGCAGTGGCTCCTAGAGGAGTCTTATGCCGAACGGGGTAACTCTCCTCACACTATAGCAATAGCCGGGGCCGCCGCAACTCCATCTTCATCTTATCTTCCAGCGGATCCTATTCCCTCCTGCCCTTTAGGACAGGAAACAGAACTGGAGGTAGAGGGGATGATCCCTCTTTTAAAAGTTGGTTCTGGTTCCTGTTTCCTGAGGAGGAGGAGGCGGTCTCTCCAGGGGTGCTGTAGCAGGTGAAAGAGAAAATATATAAGGAGGAACAACACCATTGGCGTGTAGAGCTGTAATTTTTTTTTTTTACAATAATCCACACCTCCAAGCCCACCTAATCTCCTTTCTGCCAACCAAACATTAAAAATGTCCTTTCAGTGCCCAACGATAATGATGCCCCTTTAATGCCCCTCAAAGTATGATATCCCTTTAGTGTTCCACAGAGTATGATACCCCTAAGTGCACCCTCACAGAAGGGTGATCCATTGGTGTCCCCACACATTATGATGCTCCTTAGTGCCCTTGACACATTGCAATACCTCCTTAATTCCTCCCCACAGAGTATGAATACCCCAAGTGCCCCCTCACAATAGTAATGCCCTATCTGTGCCCCTTCACAGTTGTAATGCCCTCTTTGTGCCCCATTCACTGTAATAATCCCCATTGTTCCTCCTCCCCATTGTGCCCCCTTCATAGTAATAATCCCCATTGTGCCCCTTCATAGTAATAATCCCCATTGTGCCCCCTTCATAGTAATAATCCCCATTGTGCCCCCTTCATAGTAATAATCCCCATTGTGCCCCCTTCATAGTAATAATCTCCATTGTGCCCCCTTCATAGTAATAATCCCCATTGTGCCCCCTTCATAGTAATAATCCTCATAGTGCCTCCTTCACAATAATAATGGCCCTTAATAGTAGAAATGCCCATTGTACCCCCTTCAAGGTAATAATGCCCATTGGGCCCCCTTAATAGTAATAATGCCCATTGTGCCCCCTTAATAGTAGTAAAGCCCATTGTGCCCTGTTCACAGTAATAATGCCCTCTGTGCCCCCTCCATAGTAAAAATCCCCATTGTGCCCCCTTAATAGTAGTAATGCCCTCTGTGCTAGTAATGCCCATTGTACTCCCTTCACAGTAATAATGCACTCTGTGCCCCCTTCATAGTAGTAATGCCCTCTGTGCACTGTGCCCCCTTCAGAGTAGTAATGCCCTCTGTGCACTTTGCCCCCTCCACAGTAGAAATTTCCATTGAGCCCCCTCCAGAGTAGAAATGCCCATAGTGCCCCCTCCACAGTAGAAATGCCCATTGTGCCCCCTCCATAGTAGAAATGCTCATTGTGCCCCCTCCGAAATAGGAATGCCCATTGTGCCCCCTTCACATTTGCAATGCCCATTGTGCCCCCTCCAAAGTAGAAATGCCCCCTCTGTGTTAAAAAAAAACAAAAAAAAACACAGTAACTACTCACCTTGTCCCTTTCCTGAAGCTCACAGTCCTCTCTCCCCTGCAGACACAGATCGCTCTGCAGCACTGCGTGGGCGGAGATTATGCAGATTCCCGGGCTGCAGGCTCCTCCCACACAGGCAGGCAGCGTGATCTGTGCCTGCAGACTGAATGGTGGAGCATGGAGAAGTCTCCCTGCTTCACCATTCAGAGCGCTGCTGGCCTGAAGAAGGTGAGTGGTGAGTGACAGGACATCAGTTCCCTGCGCTCCAGCAATGAGCGCTTCCATCTGTATTGATGGAAGCACTCATTGCTTCTGGACTCTGGCACCCCCTGAGAGCCGGCACCCGGGGCGGAACGCCCCCCACTTAGCAAGCCACTGCAGGGGTAAGGACAGTTGAGTACCCTTGCTCTATACAATGATCTTGCAAGTAGTGTCCACCAAAACACATCTAATACAAATTGAAAACTTTCTAGCAATTATACCCAATCTGTCTTTAACAAGAGCGAAAGGAATTCAAAAATTATAATGCAACAATCCATTCACAACTTTTTCATACAATATCTATCCTCCCAAAAACAAGACTTCTACAAAACACGGTTTACGACCAATCCAAGCTTCTAACCCACAATCCTTTTCCTCCTTAAAAAAAGCTCTCAGTCCTCACAGTCTGGAATTTCTCCATGATACATAACTAAGCAATGTTTAGGCCTCATGCACACGGCTGAATCTGATGTAGTATAATAAAACGGATTAGCATTTGTAGACAAAAAAACCAAAAAACATAATGGGGGAATTTATCACGAGGGTAATATTTAAAGTCAGTTTTGCTTGAGTTGGCGTTAATTTACTTTCCTCCAAATTTCTCAAATAATGCAACTTGTTTATTGCATTTAGTGCTTCTTTAAAGGAAATGTGTCACCAAAAATGTATCTGGCAGATAAAATCAGAAAGTAGCACATTTCCTTCTTTCTAATCTGTTTGCAGTTTTTTTTAATTTAATTCTGAACATTATTATGGGGCGGCCATCTTGTCTGAGCTGTTCTTAACAGCATTTAAAAAATTGCTTTATGGCAGCCGCATGGGCCATAGACACAATGGACAGGAGGGGATGGGAGAGTTTTCTAGGCATGCTCTGTGACCTGATAAGACTTGACAATCACCTATTGTGAATGGTGAATCCAGGCTTATCTATACACAGAGGTGATACCATTACAGGCAGGATTAGAATGAGTTATCTGCAGTAAAGTAATCTGTACAAACCAAGAAGTGGCGGAAAACTGCAGGATATTTGGTTTTAGTTTAAATCTAAAAAGTGACATGGAAAATTTAAAATAACATCAAAAATTATAAAGAAATAGGTTAAACATTAAAACGTGATTTAAACAGCTGGTCATTTTCAGATGACACATTCCCTTTAAGCCTAACACTATTGTCTAGAATTTCAGCTTTTATTACACCACCCCCACTACTGGAGTGAGTTTATCATTTTTTTTTTGTGACTTAAGTCAAGGTGTGGAGTGAAACTAATTAACATAGTGAACCATGCCCACTTTTCAAAATTGGAGTGAGTGGTGTAAAAGTGCAAAAGGTCACAAATTTTTGCACAGATAAGACCAACATATGGCAGAACTTGATAAATTCCCCCCTGTAATATGTGACCCACTCATATATAGATGTCATTATCAGATACATTATTTAATTAATTGGAGCAAGCAATATTTGGCAAATTTCTTCATATGTCAGTGCTTGTGTTGTTCGGTAATGATTGACTCTACCATATCTGGAAAACATCCGGCTTCATTGCAAGATTCTGTCCAATGTAGGCACCTACGTGGGTACCCAAAAAATGTAAATTATCTACATGAATCTATTTAGTGCTAGATAAAATACATACTTAACGTTGCTGGCATATTTTCCTCAACCATTTTGTCCTCCCTCCATTTCTCATCGGCGAGTCTGTCCAGACGTTCTTCCAGTCTCCTCACATACTGCATCAACTCCTAAAGAGGCAACAGTAAAAGTGCTCAACCCTAAGGAAGTAGAAGAGCAATGGGAAGAGGAGAAGAACTGGGAATACAGCAGCCACAGTCTCACCTGTCTCTCTTCTCTCAGCTGCTCCTTTTCCATTTGTGCAACCTTCAGGGCAGATCTCAACTCGCTCAGCTCTCTCCTGCTCTCTGATAACTGCACCTGTAGAACAGCAAGACAATCCGTTATAAGGCACTGGCATTATTCACCTCATGGCTCATGCACACGGCAAAGCAATGTGTGGACCCTGTTTGGCTCCAAAATGAGCCACTACGGGTGCATATCAGGATCGGTAAGCACCCTGCGGGGAATTTATTAAAAGATTTACACCAGTTTTCTGGTGTATAAAAAGCAAAAAAAAATTCTCACTCGAGATTTGCTCTAAAATTTTGAGACTTTTTTAATGCTCTCAACACTTTTTAAAAGCATTGAGAAAATTGGGCAGGGGACCACCATCGGTCTGATAGATTTACTACAATTTACTTCAGAAATGGTCAGAAATTACAGCACAAATCTATGCCTGCTCACAGCTGGGAGTAGATTTCAATTTCAGGAGCATGGACAGGCAAAGATGTGCCTAAGAGGCATGCACCACTTAAAGGGGTTATCCAAACTAGAAAACATGCCCCCAATGCCCAGCCCCCTTATATAGATTATACTTACCTGCTCCCCGCTCGGCCATCGCGCGGATGAAAACATCTGGCAACGGAGGGAGCAGCCAATAGCAGGCCGTGACGGGGATGAGCCTCCCTAGCGTCACCCGCAATGCTTGTCCCCGTCGCGGCCTGCTACTGGCTGCTCCCCCTGTCACCGGATGACTTCATCTGCTATGGGGAGCGGCAGTGGCGGCCGTTCTGGGGATCAGGAGCAACGAGGGTGCCGGGGAGCGGGGCAAGTATAATCTATATGAGGGGCCTGGGCATTGGGGGCATGTTTTATAGTTTGGATAACCCATTTATTAAATTTGGTACGTCCTACTCCACCATATTTTGGTTTTAGCGTACGTCCACGTGAGAAGTAAAACACATAGGAAAATCCACTGGGGACTTTTGCCATGATTCTGTGGCAAAATCTGTAACAAATGTGCTGCAAAATTTGGCTGTGGATCTGTCACAGATTTTACCCTCTGCACCGCAAAGGGTGAATTCCACCACGGAAATCCACAACATAAACTGACATGCCATGGATTTAAAATTCATGCCACAGGTGAATTTAAACTGCAGATTTCTTTTTTAAGCAACATGTGGATGAGATTTCTTAAGATCTCTTCCACGTTGGTGGTACTGTGAAACACTACAGATTTGCTGTACACAAATCCATGGCAGCAAATCTGCAGCATCTAGATCCCATGTAGACGTAACCTAAGATTGGCATAAACTACAGTCATAGTAAATTTCTCCTTTGGTGTCCAGAAATTTAGTGCATATTTTCACAGCTAAAAAAATCCACAATGTGTGAATAGAACCCTATTTAATTTTCTTTTAATTTAAATAAGTAATTTTTAGCCAATCTGTAGATGGCTGAAACTAAAGGTCAATGTGGACAAAGTCTAAAAAAAATAATGATTTTTTTAACGTAATGTAACACACTAGTCACAAAAAACAACCTTCCTTAATCCTTCCACTAACAGCATGATAACAGATTTTATTTATTATTTTGCAATGTCTGATACCTGACTGGCATCTTTTTCTTGGTTTATTTGGCACTGAATGGACTGCCTCTGACTCCTCTCTTCATATAGGCTGCTCTCCAAATTCAGCTTTTCAGCTTTCAGATTCACAATTTGATCCCTCTTAGCCTGGAATGCAGAAGAATACCAGATAAGTCGCAGTGCAACGTCAGTAGAATGGGCAAAAGTGAGTGTTTTATACCAAACGCAGGGCTCGAAGAAATGTGTCACGCCCTTCCTACACCCTGCATAACATACAGTATACAATTAATGCAACTCTGCTTTACTTTATACACTAAAATGGCCTGAGTGGTTCAATTGTATTTAATTACATAAAATATAATTACTGCTTAATTAATATTCCTACCTGTATTGTGTGCAACGCTGTTATGTACATATAATCAGACCGTAAACACTTTCACATGAAAAGTATTTGAAAGCATATCATTTGCATTATTTTTAAGTATTAAGAGGTATGTTCATTCACTTCCCTCCCAACTTTGTAAACACATATCATTTATGTGAAAAACTGCCATTAACTGCAACCACACACTAATTTGCTATCAGTCTTTCATTATGTGTCATTGATGATATAGGCCTAACACATTAAAGGAGTATTCTGGTTATATTAAGTTATTCTCTATCCCCAGAATAGGGGATAACTTTTAGAGAGGTGGGGGTCCTACCACTGGAACCCCCACTGATCATGGAAATGGGGGCCCCAAACTCCATAGAGCCGACCTGAAATGAACAGAGCGAGTGTTTGGAAATGCGTGCAGCGGCTCCATTCATTTCTATGGGAGTTCCGGAAATAGTAGCGCCCTGAGACAAGCGCTCACACAGATTACTTTCTCTCTCTGCGCTGCAGGAGACTGACTTGAGACAGGCTCACAGACTTTCTATTGAGACAGTCTTCGGCAGAGAGGAGAGAGAGCACTTTATGCGAGTGCTTCTTTCTCCTTGTTCTAGCCATCAGTGGAGGTCTCAGCACTCGGAACCATACCAATCAAACCATTCATATGTGACCATATCAAAAGTAGTTTTTTTTGTTACAGAGATACTTTAAATTCAACACAGACATCAATGAATGCGTTGAATAAGAAGAGATATCTGAAAAGGTGCAAATGCGTATTCGCAGTATAGTTTCAGAACAAATCATAGTGTCGTCACGTTTACCTCCATGCTGTGGCTGAGCGCTGTCTTCTCTTGCCACCACTGTCCCATGCCTTCTTTATACCTCAGACTCAAGTCTGACACTTTAATGGCAAGGTCAGCAGTTTCCAGACGACTCTTGTGAAGATCAGAGATGGTCCGGTCCCGGATAGAAGAGACTGTTGTTAGCTCCTCACCCAATAGCATCACTTTCTGCTGGCTTGCTGAGAGTACATCTTGTGTGCAACGAAGCTTTTCACGTAGGGCGTCCATCTGCAGCTATACAAATATATAAATGACCTCAGCACATGTTCAGAAAATAAATATGCCTAGAACTAGGCTATTGAGCCACAGTAGAAAAGTGCTTGGTATAGTACCAATCTTTTTTTTTTTAAGTAGGTGATTTGAAAACACAGCAATAATAAGTATCAGCCCTGTAAAAAGCTGCTTTAAAGGGGAATTCTAGTTATTTTAAGCTAAGATAACTATTAGATCAGTGGGGGTCCTACTACTGAGACCCCCAAGGATCCCAAGATTGGAGACCCCATGGAGCACCCCATCGGGCATGCGCGCAGCCGCTCAATTTATTTCTATGGAAGTTCCGGAGCTAGCGAAGCACAGCTCCTGTTCCTCTGGATAGAGGATAATGTAACATAACTGGAATACCCCTTTAAATGTGCCTCCTGAGAGTCACAGATTAATAGCCTTCCCTTAAGATAAGCTCTCAATAATTGATTGGCAAGCGGTCCAGCATTAGAGACACCTGACGATCTTCAGAATGAAAGGGTGCTCCAGCACACCTCCCGTACATGGAGAGGAGCTTTTCCCGGATATTGTAGCTCAGTCCCATTCGGTTTATCTTAAAGTACATTTTTTGGTCCTATAATTCTAAATCACTAGCAGTGGCAATTGTTTCATCTTAGCTCAACTGCATCCATACATTTTGATCTAGAGCTTGCTCTCCAGAGAAGTCCCCATGCAGAAGACTTCCTGTGAACTACAGTATTACATTAGAATCTTATCTACCAAATCCTTCCTGGAAGCCTTCAGACACCTACCCTCCCTCTGTGTGCCCCTCTGTGCATAGACTGTTGCTGAGGTATCATTTCAGACCAGAAGTGCAGTGATATAGTAGGTGAGTCCGTACAATAGTTAGGCTACTTTCACACTCACATTTTGGGCGGATCCGTCATGGATCTGCAAAAACGGATCCGTTACAATAATACAACCGCATGCATCCGTCATGAACTGATCCGTTTGTATTATCTGTAACATAGCCAAGACGGATCCGTCATAAACTCCACCGAAAGTCAATGGGAGACGGATCCATTTTCTATTGTGCCAGATTATGTCAGAGAAAACGGATCCGTCCCCATTGACTTACATTGCGTGCCAGGACGGATCCGTTTGGCTCAGTTTCGTCAAGCAGGCAGCGTTTTGGTGTCCGCCTCCAGAGCGGAATGGAGACTGACCGAAAGCAAACTGATGCATTCTGAGCGGATCCTTTTCCATTCAAAATGCATTAGGGAGAAACTGATCCGTTTTGGACCACTTGTGAGAGCCCTGAACGGATCTCACAAACGGAAAGCCAAAACGCAAGTGTGAAAGTAGCCTTAGCTGCAAAGTTATAAAACTACCATGACTCACTACCTACCTATACTATATCTGTGTGTGCTGTATGCAGAATCTCCTGTGTATTCTATGAGATACAGCTTTACACTGCTCTCTGCTGCCTCCTGCTTGGAAGATCTGGCAGAGAGAAACATTACAAACAGGAAGCAGTGGAGACAGGCTGCAGTTACATCGCATAGGGATAGTTGCAAAAAAAAATTGCATCTTTTAACTGTATTGATAAAAATTACTTTGAAAAGCTTCAGAATGCTGTACTTAAAGGGGTCCTGCACTTTGTTTTAACTGATGATCTATCTTCTGGATAGATCATCAGCATCTGATCGGCGGGGGTCCGATACCCGGGACCCCCGCCGATCAGCTGTTTGAGAAGGCAGCGGCGCTCCAGGAGCGCCGCGGCCTTCCTACGGTTTACCGTCAGCCCAGTGACGTCACGACTAGTATCAACTTGCCTGGGTGGGGCTAAGCTCCATTCAAGTGAACAGAGCTTAGCCCCGCCCAGGCAAGTTGATACTAGTCGTGACGTCACTGGGCCGGCGGTAAACAGTGAGAAGGCCACGTAGCTGCTGGAGCGCTGCTGCCTTCTCACAAAGCTGATCGGCGGGGATACCGGGTGTCGGACCCCCGCCGATCAGATGATAGATCATCGGTTTAAACAAAGTGCAGAACCCCTTTAAAAACAAAATCATACTCCTCTTACTGATCCAGTCTCTCCTTTCTGGCACCTGTAGTCACAAAGGAAATGACTGCTTAGCCAATCACTGGCTGCAGCAGTGACCCGCCTCAGGCTGAGCTGAGCAGTCATTTTCTGTGTGTCGAGAGGCACCAGAGAGTAGACGTCAGTAAAGCGTTGGAATAGAAGTGGCAGGGAAGAAGCCCCTCAAGTCCATAATACAACACACACCTGGGAGCGCTCCAACTCTGATGTTGCCACTTTAAGACGTTGCTTTAGCTCGTCCTTCTCTGTTTCCAGTGACAAACGTTTTGTCCTTAGCCTAGTAATATAAAAATATAAAAATAATGCATTGTTTAGTGTAGTGTAAGTTTAGATAACTTGATCTCCCGAGCAAATTGTATAATTATCAATTATATCTAAGAAAATTGTAAAGACTGAAGCGGCTGTCTTACCAGGACTACCCCTATCTATATGCCATTTTAGGCTATTTGGACATCATAAAGTGGGAAATCATATCATAGAGAAGGTCTAACATTCTGTGCAGCTTCAGGCCTTATACACACGACCGTAGCAGAACGGAGGCACGGATCAGAAGCCCACAGAAGCACTACGGAGTGCTTCCGTGGGTTTCCTGTCCGTGCCTCTGGACCGCTAAAAAGTACTGCATCCACTACTTTTTTGGGGTGCGGACTGTAGGATGCAGACAGCCGGCACACAATCGGTGCCCATGCATTGCAGACCGCAATTTGCGGTCCACAGCACAGGCACGGGCGGCACATGGCAGTGTGCATGAGGCCTTAACATGAGGTTTTTAGCGTACATGTAGATCAAACTACATAAGCCAACTTCATGGTGACCTATTTCAAACGGGTGTTATTAGGCTGCTAGGTCATCCCCCCTACGAGTGCTATGCCTTGGCAGGGCTGCATTATTGGGGCCCACTGGAAAGATGTTGCAGTGAAGTTGGTGAGTGGACTTACACAGTTTGATAACAAGTATACCAAGAACCTCATGATGATATTTATAAATTTTGCAGCAGTAGATCGATGCATAACATGCAGATGGGCAGTCCATGCTTTTTTTTCTACAGTTGTGTTGTACAAGATCATCCTTGTTCAGCAAGGCATACTATCTGGCATGGCTGATACTGCTGATTAAAACAATAACTGTCTTGAGAAATTCCAATGAGGTCATTAATATCTTAATATCCCCTATAGCTGGCTGTGGATCCAGCGGAGTTATGAAGTGGCGCCGCCCGCTACATAACTTCGGCATATCCACCGCCGCTTCTAAGTGTAAGATAGCTTCCTTGCTGTCTTACATTTAGACCATTTTCTACGCCTAAACCTTGTGTAGAAGATGGTATATGAGATGGGCCTCCCGACCCGTCCCCTTCCCTGCCACTCCCACTTTTTTAGACCTGGCGTGAGCGGGTAAAAGTTGCAGATTGCGGTGCAAAGGGCCTTCATGCCACAATCTACACCAGAAATATGCCAAATATTCAGCAGGATCAACCATATCTGGAAGTGTGCCTTGTTTAATAGGGCTTAACCTGCTAACATATGTTAAAGGCCCCATACATATTATACCAAAGCTGGCTGAACATGGCTAACATGTACAGTCGTGGCCAAAAGTTTTGAGAATTACATAAATATTGGAAATTGGAAAAGTTGCCGTTTAAGTTTTTATAATAGCAATTTGCATATACTCCAGAATGTTATGAAGAGTGATCAGATGAATTGCATAGTCCTTCTTTGCCATGAAAATTAACTTAATCCCAAAAAAAACTTTCCACTGCATTTCATTGCTGTCATTAAAGGACCTGCTGAGATCATTTCAGTATTCGTCTTGTTAACTCAGGTGAGAATGTTGACGAGCACAAGGCTGGAGATCATTATGTCAGGCTGATTGGGTTAAAATGGCAGACTTGACATGTTAAAAGGAGGGTGATGCTTGAAATCATTGTTCTTCCATTGTTAACCATGGTGACCTGCAAAGAAACGCGTGCAGCCATCATTGCGTTGCATAAAAATGGCTTCACAGGCAAGGATATTGTGGCTACTAAGATTGCACCTCAATCAACAATTTAAAGGATCATCAAGAACTTCAAGGAAAGAGGTTCCATTCTTGTTAAGAAGGCTTCAGGGCGTCCAAGAAAGTCCAGCAAGCGCTAGGATCGTCTCCTAAAGAGGATTCAGCTGCGGGATCGGAGTGCGACCAGTGCAGAGCTTGCTCAGGAATGGCAGCAGGCAGGTGTGAGCGCATCTGCACGCACAGTGAGGCGAAGACTTTTGGAAGATGGCCTGGTGTCAAGAAGGGCAGCAAAGAAGCCACTTCTCTCCAAAACTACAGGGACAGATTGATCTTCTGCAGAAAGTATGGTGAATGGACTACTGAGGACTGGGGCAAAGTCATATTCTCCGATGAAGCCTCTTTCCGATTGTTTGGGGCGTCTGGAAAAAGGCTTGTCCGGAGAAGAAAAGGTGAGCGCTACCATCAGTCCTGTGTCATGCCAACAGTAAAGCATCCTGAGACCATTCATGTGTGGGGTTGCTTCTCATCCAAGGGAGTGGGCACACTCACAATTTTGCCCAAAAACACAGCCATGAATAAAGAATGGTACCAAAACACCCTCCAACAGCAACTTCTTCCAACAATCCAACAACAGTTTGGTGAAGAACAATGCATTTTCCAGCACGATGGAGCACCGTGCCATAAGGCAAAAGTGATAACTAAGTGGCTCGGGGACCAAAACGTTGACATTTTGGGCCCATGGCCTGGAAACTCCCCAGATCTTAATCCCATTGAGAACTTGTGGTCAATCCTCAAGAGGCGGGTGGACAAACAAAAACCCATTAATTCTGACAAACTCCAAGAAGTGATTATGAAAGAATGGGTTGCTATCAGTCAGGAATTGGCCCAGAAGTTGATTGAGAGCATGCCCAGTCGAATTGCAGAGGTCCTGAAAAAGAAGGGCCAACACTGCAAATACTCACTCTTTGCATAAATGTCATGTAATTGTCGATAAAAGCCTTTGAAACGTATGAAGTGAGTGTAATTATATTTCACTACATCACAGAAACAACTGAAACAAAGATCTAAAAGCAGTTTAGCAGCAAACTTTGTGAAAACTAATATTTTTGTCATTCTCAAAACTTTTGGCCACGACTGTATATGGAGCTCTGTTTCTCCCCTGATAGATGATGTTGTGGAGGGAAGAATCAGGTGCTTTGAATTTTGACACCCGATCCTTTCGCCTGGGAGATAAGTCGCTCCAGATGAGTTTGGACGCATCCTCCCCCCCTCTCTGCACTGAAATCACATACACACTCCGCCAAACTGATCATGTATGGGGAAGTCATGAGACATAGCTGTTGGCTTAAAAGAGCCTTAGGCCAACAGCTGTTGAAAATGCATGGGCACCTTTTTGGCATATTCTAAATACTGGATAAATGGTCAAAAGGGTGTTAAAACTGCACCAAAACCCCATTGGAAAAACACATGTATTTTTGCAACGATTTTTGTATGTGGGTGTAATTTTTACAGGTGAAACACCTTTATATTTCAACCACACCTCTAACCCTATGTTTGACTATACCTTAAAAGTACCATAAATAGCACATATTGCTTTATAACTAGCAAATATATCCAGCTAATAGACAGAATGACATGTGAAAGTAAACATGTGAAAGTAAAAATGAGAATTTGACATTAAAGACCATTTCGGGAGCACAAATAAAAGAGAAAAAGAACAAGGGTTTACATGTCCAGCTCCTTCTCTTTTTCCAGCAGCTTCACATTCATGATGTAGAGATCTCCCTCAAGTTTTAAAATCTGATCTCGATGCTCCGTTTCCTTACAGCTCAGCATGTCACGCTCTTCCCTTATTATCTGTTCTCTCAAGAAGAGATCCTGTAAAGTGATTGAAACAATATCTTAGCAAATTCATTTGTTGAAGATCTGCGTGAAGAAAAATTTAAATCTGCATATTCCCCCTGTTGCTAAATTTAAAGAGGTTCTCTGGGACCCTGTACTGAACTGCAGACTGGAGTGGTTTCTAGGGTTCACCTACCTGTCCAAAGCACTGCCATTTCCTTTTTCTATCATGGGGTCACGTGAGAGAGTCATTTGGGACACTTTCTCTTGTCTTCTGGTCAAATGCAACGTACGGGAATCATACCTGACGTTATGCACATTGCAGGCTGGAAGCCTTCTTGGAGAAGAAATGCTTCCTCAGAGGGCTAGTGCTGTGAATAACAGCAGCACAAGGCATGCTGGCTTTGATTAGGAAACCCATTGGAAACAGCAATGACAGGAAGTTCAAGCGTACCTAACCTTTCAAGAAACTTTGCATTAATCAATAGTACAGTGTGTGTACATGAGGAATAACACTTCTGGTCATTATATCACTTGTATCTGGCATTTTTTTTTACCAGTTTCCCCTGTGCATGCTGAGTGTCTAGTTTGCAGTTCTCCCAAACATGGTGGGTGTAGACTAGCTTTCGTCTACTACACACAGAAAGCAGAGGAGAATCTGCTTCCCAATCTTCTGTTAATCACTCAGAAGCAACAACAGGATGGAGAACATTTACAGAGAAAAAGTGACCTATATGGTTGTAAATAAAGCACTTGGGCTGAGATATAAATTTCCTATTTCGCTTTGAAGTCTCTTTTGTCTGTGTGTCTCATTGTGCTCCTGATAATTCTTTCCCCCTCCCCTCCCCATAGACTTGTATAGACATATGTAATATGATCCTTCTGTGAGCTCCTCCATCCTGGATGGATTCAAAGCATATTCCAAAAAGGAAAGAATTTAACATGGGTGGAGTTGAGGTAAACGGCTAATAATATAATATGAGACATTTCTCTCTGATAACACATATTACACAGTTTCTTATGGTTC
The DNA here is from genome assembly GCF_905171765.1 of Bufo bufo. Classification (NCBI taxonomy): domain Eukaryota; kingdom Metazoa; phylum Chordata; class Amphibia; order Anura; family Bufonidae; genus Bufo; species Bufo bufo. The sequence continues at coordinate 584,889,682 of NC_053391.1, forward strand.
CCTGGTTTATGCAAAGTTGTGTGAAAAGTTATTGACCATTTCAGCATCAAAATATTTGGGACCTGGCAGTGATGTAGAGAACATAGTGAAGAAGTAAATAAAAAAAAAAAAAAGTAGAAATAAGGGGTAAGTTCGGCAGATAAAAAAAACTGCAGTTTCGAAGAAAAGAAATAAAGACAGACAGGCCTGATTCTCCCAGTACAGGGTGTCATAAACGTTAGCTAGATGGTGGCCGAATGCCACTGGAATGCGGGGTCTCCAGACTCAGAAGAGGTTTTGGGAAAAGGATGGCACATGTTGGATTTCAACACTGATCCTTTTTTCAGTAGAGGGGTCTGACAGAGCCTAATTTCCCTCTTTCCATTGGAAAAACTTGCATGCCTGCTTAAATGTGCATATAAGAGGAGTTGAGAAAATTTGCTGTTGCCGACCACCTTTACAAACTTCTGTACTGCCTGCCCACTCCATGTTAGCCTATATAACAGATATTGAAAGCTAGTGTTGCACCTCAATGCAAACATAATGCTTCTGTCATACTTCACACCTATAGATGCATCCTCCCCCTCTCCAAAAAATAAATTTCTAGGTTAGGCTACTTTCACACTTGCGGCAGCAGTGTCAGGCAGGCTGTTCTGGTGGGAGAACAGCCTGCCGGACCCTGCTACCGCAAGTGTGAAAGTAGCCTTAATATATATTGATGCAATTAGTAACAATTAAAACAAGAATGCTTTAACCCTAAGTTCACACTTGCGTGTTTTACAGCGCGTTCGAACGCGCTGAAAAACGCCCGACGCATAAACAAGTTCTTGAGCTTCTTTGGGGCGTTTTGTCGCGAGTTTGCGGCCATAGGACACTGCTGTCAATCACACAAACGCGCGTTGACTATGGACAAAAACGCGCACAAAAATGCGCGACAAAAACGCGCATTAAACGCGCATATCAAATACGCTCAGGTCTGAACCCAGTGTAAATGCTATGGATAACTCTGCCCTAAATTTTTTCATGTGCTTCCTAAATGCAAAATTAAGCAACTTTCTAATTAGTATTCATTACCAATTTACTACCATTTTGCTTCTGTAGAGTGTGTGTATGTCTTTCACCTAGCTCTGGTGCTTTTGCACTAAATCTAAGTCTATGAGATCACTGCTCCTGTGTGACAGCTCTCTGTTCTCCCCTTCCCCTTGCTCAGTGTTAGGGTACTGCCACACATTGCGGCTGTGCTGCGTTTTAGGTGTGGCAAAAAACACATAAAAAAACCTGCGTTTTCTTCTAGCAAAGGGAAAACACATAGCTGACTTACATTACATTAATGTAACTCTAGTTTGTAATTAATGTACCGTAATTCAGTTTTGCTGTGTGTAATATTTTTTTTTCCTTTGCTGGAAGAAAGATCACACAACCGTGGTTTGGGTCCCACATTTTTCACAGGTCGGCTGTGGACCCATTCACTTCAAAAAGTCTGAAACTAGGAGCAAGTTACACGCTGAATTTCAGGGGTTCTGAAAATGAATGTACAAATGAAGATTGCAAACCTAAACTAAGTGCAACCTTTCTTACTCAAGGTACTTAATATGAAAGTTGTCCATAGTCTTTAAACGAAATCTGTCACCCTGATTTTGGACCATTTTCTACAGTAATATATGAGTAGTACTGCAGATATGGGGTCCAGATCGCTATTTTTTATTTTACTACTGCCTCCCATTCCTTCGCTGTCAGTGCTCAGAGTTGCACTAAAATACATTGTCAGGACTACTGGGCATGTGCATACGAGTCCTCTCCATTATGTTAGAACAGCACAGCAGTCCTGACTTTGTATTTCAGAGCAGCTTTGAGAGTTGACAGTGGGGTAATGGGGGGCAGTAGGGAAAAAAAAATAGTTATCTGGAGTCTTCATCTGAAGTACTATGCATGTATTACTGTATCTAATAGTCCAAAATTGGTGTGAAAGATTCCCTTTCAGCATAAAACATATGCTACCCTTTATATTATAAGATGTTGAAATGTATACCTGGTATTGGTGGTTCAGAGAGGCGTGCTTGTTGTTTGAAGTCTCCAGCGCAGCCTCAAGGTCCTTGGTTTGTTTCTTAAGGGAGTTCACATCCTCCTCCAGTGCAAGTCTCACTCTCATCAGATCATTCCTCTCCTGCTGGGACAGCTCCAGCTGTTGCTGTTGAAATAAATGACAAATAGTAAATTAAATTATGTTAGAAAATAATATAAAGGGAAATGAAATTGGTAAATTATGAATAAACTAAGTGAAGGTCCAGATGGGTGTTACCAGTTGGGGTGTGTTCCTGCACAGTCTGACACTATCCAATCACTGATGTCAGTGTCAAACTGTGTAGGGACACCCCCACTGGTAACATCAACTTCTAGGAGGAATAATAAATGAATGGCACAACATAGAGTCATAAGAATAGATGCTCCAGAATTGTTATTAAGAGGGAAATGCAAAAACAGACATGTTAGGAAAGGTTACAAGTCCCCTTTAAAGGTTCAACCATATAAACATGGCATCCAAGTTTGGGTGATTAAACTATTAATCTTGGTAACAGTACATCTCTAATAAAGCCCTTACAGGTAGCGTAATAAGACAAAGCCTAAAGGACCGGCCAAACAAATGATCCTACCACTGATCAGATGACAAATTGGCAAATCTTTTCTGCAGGCATAAAAAACGATCTTTTGTCAGCAGCTCAATAAATGCAAACGGACAAACTTTTTTTATTTTTAGCCCCCATGCAACAAAATCATGCAGCGTGCCACACAAAAAACATGCACTAGGCCAGTGTTTCCCAACCAGCGTGCCTCCAGCTGTTGCAAAACTACATCTCCCAGCATGCCCGCACAGCCAAAGGCTGTCCAGGCATGCTGAGAGTTGTAGTTTTGCAACAGCTGGAGGCACGCTGGTTGGGAAACACTGCACTAGGCTATGGTCTATCACAGGCCCTCTCCATAAGAGAAGGGCCCCCATAAACCTACCCCAGTTCCTCCGGGCCTATGGCTCCTGCAAGGGACCAAGACAAAACAGGCTACTTCTAGCCGAAGCCGTGTTCACCCAGGCAACCCTCAGCCGAAGCCGAGGGTACACCAAGTCTATACTCCGGCTTCCACCTAGGCTGCCACCCAAGGTGTCGGCACGGAGCTTCAACAACAAGGCTAGGCTATCCATGGAGGGAGAGCCCAAGAGGGGAGAGCCCCTGGACCTTTAGGGGGGTACCCATAAGGGCACCATAACCCAAGAAATCCTAGTGTACACACAAACGTGGAAAGTGAACACACAGTGAACAAAAAAATTAAATAAAGAATGTGCGCCATTACAGCCCGGACATTCGGACGGAATTCCGAAAATTTCTCATCTTGTCCAGGCCCGAAGCCGAGCAAAGAGAGGGGCACTTCTGCACCTCGGGCTTCCAAACAACTCAGCTCATGGCTTCGATCCAGCAGAGCACTTCGTCACCTAGAAAGGGTACCTTTAAACCCAAGCCGTACACGCTAGGGATGCTCTGTGGTTCACTGCTCTCCTCCATGCCACACTGCAACCCTCGGGTATGCCCTGTATGGACAGGAGTTTACAGCCCGGGAGCAAGCTCGACCGGACTGATAAGAACAGATACTACACTTGATCTTAGCCAAGAATGCAAACGGACAAACGACTATATTAACGATGGATGGTAAATGAGCGCTGATCCACACACTATATTGTTAATCCGGGGGATATTATATCTCCTGATGGAGAGTGCCTAATCGGCATCATGACTCTTTTAGGCCAGGCAACGCTCCTCTGGAATTCTGGAAAGAGGGTATGCAAATGAGCTCTGTCTCTAATGACGCCAGAAACAACCAAAAATTTTTTGCTTGCAAATAGGATAATATGTGTGTTGATTCAACAGAACACCCATAAAGTCTCACACATATATTATAACTCAATCTTTATAGGTTAAAAGGAGGATAATACATCAATAGTACAAAAATGCGATTACATATAATGGTAGTGATGCAGGAGGATAATGTGACAAATACAAAAAAGAGCCACCATCAGTCCTCACACTGTGAGTACATATGGTAAGATTAGGCTGGGTCACGAAGTTGCACCCTGAACTGATGCGATGTAATAATAACAATACATGTATATACCCACACAGGGGATAAGCAACTGTGTATCAGACCACATGTCACAAATAAATCATATTCATTGCAATAATGTTGCAGGGAGGTCAGCACAAGGTGTGCAGAGGCACAAAATGTGTGACAGATTACTGACCCGCATGCAACAAACAATTGAAAGAGACAGTGGAACAGCCCATACTAACCAGGAGAGGAAAAGCAGGATGGTGGCTCCTAGCCAGACGCGCGTTTCGCCTCGCTTCTTCAGGGATCTTCTAAAGCCAGTCTTAAAAGGAAAGCACCAACCTCCAATGACAGTCAGTCCAGGACATTTCCACCAGCCAAAAGAGCTGCGTCAGAAAACACGTCTGCTCCATCTACCAAAGATGTAGGAAGCCCGGAGCTGGGAACACCACAAGTGGAGAGGGCCTATACCTGGAGAGCACAGAACAACTTGTCTCCAGAGCACTTATCCATCCTGAAGAGCAGCAGCCAGGACGGCATGCTGGACAATCATTAACAAGGCACAGGATCTCCTGCAGAATCAGTTTCGGAACTTTCCAGGGTACAGTGTGCTAAAGAAGGTCGTACAAATCCACTACAACGAGGACAGGGTGCACTGGCTGACCACCTGCTTCAAAAATGGCGATGTCACAACCAGACAGTTGAGAAGCTCTGACAGCAGTTTTTTAAGATCCTCCTCCTTGAGTTTCTTTGTTTTGGTTAAGTTCCTCATCTCGTTAGTCTATCTCAGCTGTCATGCAGTTGGACTGATTGCTTCCCTTTAAGTTCCTCCCCATGATGCATTAGGTTGCGGCTTATACAACTTCCTGGAGTGTGTGTGCATGCTGTTTCTATTCCTCAGTCCTCTGCAAGATAAGTGCTGTTCCTTTATTTGTGATTTTCTGTCTGCTGGATTTTCAGGTGACCCTGACTCCCTCCGTGTCTTGTGTAGGGAGCCGGTGGTCGTGTCCCCTCACTATTGTAGGGTCTTCAGGTATTAGATAGCCGAGGTACGTGGATATGTGCCCATCCACCTTTGGGGTGTTCGCATAGGCTGAGCAATTAGGGAGAGTGGCAGGACTCATGTAGGGGTCTCCCTTTTGTTCCTTAGTTGTGGATCATTAATTGTATTGCATTGTCTTGTTTCCTGTACACCATCCGTGACATTATAAGCCGCCAAAACCGTCTCAAGCATGGATCCGGTTTCACTTTTGGCTGAGCGCTTCCAGGGTCTTTCATTGGAGGTAGCTGATCTCCGTAAGACCTTTTCTCAGTTTCAAGTGACCGGTTCAGCTTGCGTTCATGGAGTTTGTTCTGAGCCTAAGATCTCGCTCCCGGATACGTTCTCCGGGGGTAGTGAGTATTTTGTGCGTTTTAGAGAGGCTTGCAAACTCCATTTTCGCCTTCTTCCCTATTCCTCTGGTGATGAAGAACGGAGGGTGGGGATCATTATATCGCTGCTCAGGGGTAACGCTCAATCCTGGGCCTTTTCGCTGCCGGAGGGGGCACGGCCCCTCCGTTCAATGGATGAATTCTTTTTAGCCCTGGGTCAGATATATGATGATCCGGATCGTATTGCTCTGGCTGAGTCTAGACTACGTCTGTTATGCCAGGGTAAACAATCCGCAGAGATATACTGCTCAGAATTTCGGAGATGGGCAGCTGATACTGGTTGGAATGATGCTGCACTCCGAAGTCAATTTTGCCATGGTCTTTCTGAGGGATAGAAAGATGCATTTGCCTTTCATGAGAGACCTACCTCCTTGGATTCTGCTATGTCTCACGCCGTTCGTATTGACAGGCGTCTTAGAGAGAGAGGAGAGATCTCTCCTTCCTGTCATACTCAGTCCCGGGACAGTGCAGCGGTCTCTTTCTGTGCGCAGGGGTCTCAGTCGCTGTCAGCCCCTTCTGAGCAGGAGCCCATGCAGCTGGGGTTGATTGCCTCTGACAATAGAAGATTCAGCCCGCATGGGAGGGTTTGTTTTTGTTGTGGAGGTATAAATCATTTGGCAAATGTTTGTCCCTCTAGGAGATTCAGGCAGTTTTCTGGGAGTAATAAAGAAACAAAAAGGAAAAAATCTTTTAAAAATGTTCCGTCTGTTACTATTGGCAGGGTTGAGGCGGAAATTGAAGGTTTTCCGTTTGCTTGTAGTTCCCGTTTTGTCCTGCCTGCTAGGGTGGCGCTAGAGAGCAAAATCATTTTTTGTGAGATTTTTGTGGATAGTGGAGCAGCTGTCAATCTCATTGATAATCAATTTGCAATAACTCATGGTTTCCAGGTATGCACTTTGGGAAAGGATATTCCTGTTTTTGCTATTGATTCCGCTCCACTTTCTCAGAAATCATTAAAGGGCATAGTTCACAATATCCGTTTAATTGTGAGTGATGCTCATGTTGAGGATGTGTCATGTTTCGTCCTTAGCGGTTTGCCTACTCCTCTAGTGTTGGGGCTACCCTGGCTCACTAAACATAACCCCACCATTGATTGGCAAGCGAGGCAAATAAATGGTTGGAGTGACTTTTGCAGAGAGAATTGCCTCATGACATCTGTTTCTGAGGTTTCTACTAAGACTGTACCACCTTTCCTCTCTGAATTTTCGGATGTCTTCTCTGAGAGCGGAGTTCAGGATTTGCCCCCGCACAGGGAGTACGATTGCCCTATTAATCTCATCCCAGGCGCCAAGCTGCCTAAATCTCGTTTATACAATCTTTCCCAACCTGAGAGGGTCGCTATGCGTGCTTATATCTCTGAGAGTCTGAGAAAAGGACACATACGACCCTCGAAGTCACCTGTTGCCGCTGGTTTTTTCTTTGTTAAGAAAAAAGATGGTTCTTTAAGACCTTGTCTGGATTTCAGGGAGCTGAACAGTATCACTATTCGTGACCCTTATCCGCTTCCTCTGATCCCGGACCTGTTTAACCAGGTTGTTGGGGCTAAAGTCTTTTCCAAATTAGACCTAAGAGGGGCATACAACCTGGTCAGGGTCAGAGAAGGAGACGAATGGAAGACGGCTTTCAATACCCCTGAGGGCCATTTTGAGAATTTGGTTATGCCTTTTGGTTTGATGAATGCCCCAGCCGTTTTTCAGCATTTCGTGAACAGCATTTTTTATCATTTAATGGGAAAATTTGTATTAGTGTATTTGGATGACATTTTGATTTTTTCTCCTGATTTCAAGACTCATAAGGAACATTTACGTCAGGTCTTGCTCATCCTGCGGGAGAATAAATTATACGCAAAACTGGAAAAATGTGTGTTTGCGGTTCCAGAAATTCAATTTCTGGGGTTTCTTCTCTCCGCTTCTGGTTTTCGCATGGACCCCGAGAAGGTCCGCGCTGTGCTTGAGTGGGAGCTTCCTGAGAATCAGAAGGCGCTGATGCGTTTTTTGGGCTTTGCCAATTATTACAGGAAATTTATTTTGAATTATTCCTCTGTTGTTAAACCACTCACTGATATGACCAGAAAGGGGGTAGATTTTCCTTCCTGGTCGGTAGAGGCGCGTAAGGCCTTTTCTAATATCAAGGAGAGTTTTGCTTCCGCTCCCATCCTGGTACAACCTGATATTTCGTTACCCTTCATAGTTGAGGTTGATGCTTCTGAGGTAGGGGTGGGTGCGGTCTTGTCTCAGGTTTCCTCTCCTGCTAAATGGCAACCATGTGCCTTTTTCTCGAAGAAACTCTCCTCCGCAGAGAGAAATTATGATGTGGGAGATAGGGAATTGTTGGCCATCAAGTTGGCTTTTGAGGAATGGCGCCATTGGCTAGAGGGAGCCAGACACCCTATTACCGTGTTTACTGACCATAAAAATCTGGCCTACTTGGAGTCAGCCAAGCGTCTGAACCCGAGACAGGCCAGATGGTCTTTGTTCTTTTCAAGGTTTAATTTTGTTGTCACGTTCCGCCCTGGGGTTAAGAATGTGAAGGCAGATGCCCTGTCACGTTGTTTTCCGGGAGGTGGGAATTTTGAAGACCCGGGTCCCATTTTGGCTGAAGGTGTGGTGGTCTCTGCTCTTTTTCCTGAATTGGAGGCAGAGGTGCAGGCAGCCCAGTCAGAGGCTCCTGATCTTTGTCCTCCTGGGAGGTTGTTTGTGCCTCTCGCTTTGAGACACAAGATTTTTAAGGAACACCACGATACGGTCCTTGCTGGGCACCCGGGGGCAAGAGCCACACTGGATCTCATCGCTCGGAGATTCTGGTGGCCTGCGCTTCGTAAGTCGGTTGAGAGTTTTGTGGCAGCTTGCGAGACTTGCGCTCGTGCCAAAGTCCCTCATTCACGGCCATCAGGTCCTCTCCTTCCCTTACCCATTCCTTCCCGTCCTTGGACACATCTGTCCATGGACTTCATAACGGACTTGCCTAGTTCCTCGGGGAAGACTGTGATTCTGGTGGTGGTGGACCGTTTTAGCAAAATGGTGCATTTCATCCCTTTTCCTGGTTTGCCCAATGCTAAGACGCTGGCGCAGGCATTTATTGACCACATTGTCAAATTGCATGGTATTCCTTCAGACATAGTCTCTGATAGGGGCACGCAGTTTGTTTCCAGATTCTGGAAGGCTTTCTGTTCTCGCTTGGGTTCGGTTGTCATTCTCTTCTGCTTTCCACCCGCAGTCGAATGGCCAGACAGAGCGCGTCAATCAGAATCTGGAGACATATCTGCGCTGTTTTGTGGCGGAGAATCAGGAGGATTGGTGTTCTTTTTTGTCCCTTGCTGAGTTTGCTTTAAATAACCGTCGTCAGGAGTCCTCTGATAAGTCACCATTTTTTGGTGCATATGGGTTTCATCCGCAGTTTGGGACTTTCTCGGGAGAGGGGTCTTCTGGTTTACCTGATGAGGACAGATTCTCCTCGTCTTTGTCATCTATTTGGCAAAAGATTCAGGATAATCTAAAGAGCATGAGTGAGAGATATAAGCGTGTGGCAGATAAGAGACGTGTGCCTGGTCCGGACCTGAATGTTGGTGATCTGGTGTGGTTGTCTACCAAGAATATCAAATTGAAGGTTCCCTCCTGGAAGTTGGGTCCTAGGTTTATTGGGCCTTACAAGATCCTGTCTGTCATCAATCCTGTTGCCTACCGTCTTGATCTTCCTCAGACTTGGAAGATCCATAATGTTTTTCATAAGTCCTTATTGAAACCTTATGTTCAACCTATTGTACCCTCGCCTTTGCCTCCTCCTCCGATTATGGTTGATGGAAATCTTGAATTTCAGGTCTCTAGGATTGTGGATTCTCGTCTTGTCCGCGGTTCCCTCCAGTACCTCGTTCATTGGGAGGGTTATGGTCCTGAGGAGAGGATGTAGGTCCCAGTGACGGACATTAAGGCCACTCGTCTCATCAGGGCTTTCCATAGGTCCTATCCTGAGAAGGTGGGCCCTGAGTGTCCGGAGTCCACTCGTAGAGGGAGGGGTACTGTCACAACCAGACAGTTGAGAAGCTCTGACAGGAGCTTTCCAGATCCTCCTCCTTGAGTTTCTTTGTTTTGGTTAAGTTCCTCATCTCGTTAGTCTATCTCAGCTGTCATGCAGTTGGACTGATTGCTTCCCTTTAAGTTCCTCCCCATGATGCATTAGGTTGCGGCTTATACAACTTCCTGGAGTGTGTGTGCATGCTGTTTCTATTCCTCAGTCCTCTGCAAGATAAGTGCTGTTCCTTTATTTGTGATTTTCTGTCTGCTGGATTTTCAGGTGACCCTGACTCCCTCCGTGTCTTGTGTAGGGAGCCGGTGGTCGTGTCCCCTCACTATTGTAGGGTCTTCAGGTATTAGATAGCCGAGGTACGTGGATATGTGCCCATCCACCTTTGGGGTGTTCGCATAGGCTGAGCAATTAGGGAGAGTGGCAGGACTCCAAAAAAAGGTCAATTAGCGACTCCATGTCTTTCATGACATGTGGAGTCTAGGAAGGGCCAAGAGATCGCCCTGACCAGAAATCTGATATTACCGAAACAGACCTGGATCCTGTAACCCACCAAAGCTGCAATCTCTACCCAACCCCAGATTACAACCGCTGACCCATGGTACAGGTCTAGAACCCACAGACTTGTTGGCATCGGTAAGTAACCAATGAGTTTTCTACGTTTGATAATCTTAATGTACTGATTGTAATAATGTTTTCTCATGTGATAATATATGTATGTGTAGTAAGTACTTAGACAACCACCGAAGGTCCGGGATAATCACACCCCACAAACATTGGCCTTTTAGCCAATGGGCCCCATAACTTTGCTGTGTCTACAGTTATACCTATTAATGAGAGGGGGTGTCTAAATTTATCATTTTCACTCAGTCTTAGGACCTGATTATCATGTAGTTGTTTCCCAGGAACATGTGTCAGACTATGAGATGATATGGACCGCATCCATGAGAAGAACTTGTATCTTCATTGGGTATATTCATGATTTGTGTTTTTTTGGCTTCTTGATATTTATGGTGTTTTCTGTATAACTTGCACACAGCGGTATCCACTGCTCACCACTGGAAATAAAAACAGCCTGGGGTTAAGAAGGCAATTGCAACAGATCGGATCACCAGAGGTCTGAGACAAAATAAGGCGCAGAATAAACCATCTCCTGATCTTCACCAGTGACCCCTGCTAGAAGGTATTGGTCTTAAGAACCAAAAAGATCCCTAAATAAGGCAGGATCCTTGTTGCAGGAGTCATAAAATGTAATGTGATTTATGACAGGAGCTCATATTAATAACAGATATGATGGCAAGTTCTGGAGACACCAGAGTGATGAGACAGAATAATTTATTTAGGGTTTAGATTCTCCACAAAGATGACCTTGACCTTGATATGTAGATCACCTTGAGCAATAACTCACAGAATTTTAACTATAGAAGTGTGTAAGAAAGCACGGGTTTTGGCGATTTGTATCAGGAATACTGAGCTCCAAACCCTATAAAAAATATATGAAATTAAATCATCCCACGATTATTAGGTGAATTCTGTTTATGTTGGATACAGCAGTGGGTCCCAGAACAAGAATAACTGCTATAATAGTCAATGACACTGATAAGCGTTGGTATTGCTGTTAGAAACATGGGCCCAAGTTTAATACAGTTAAAGCAGTGCTTCTCAATTATTTTCTGTCATGCCCCCCCCCTAGGAAGAAGAAAACATTTCGCGCCCCCCGCGCGACTGTAAATAGTATCATTTGTCTATAAAATTGTTATAAGTACACCTCTGCATAACACTGTATCCTTATTAACGTATGAGAGAATAAAAAAAGAAAGAAATGTGGATCGGACACACACTTATGGGGGGATCTGTGGATGACGGACACTTATGGGGGGGATCTGTGGATGACTGACACTTATGGGGATCTGTGGCTGGCACTGTTACAGGGGGATCTGTGGCTGGCACTGTTATATATGTGCCATCCACAGACCCCCCACCCCATAACAGTGCCATCCACAGTGCCCCCCCAGCCCATAACAGTGCCATCAACAGACCCCCACCCCTTAACTGTGCCATCCACAGATTCCGTGTGCCCGCCGCCGCCGTTTAAAGTTATTAAACATGCCCCCCTCACTCCTAATAGTACCGTATATCCGAATTTCTTCTGTATAATGCCGGCAGGCGGGCCGGGCGGCCGGCGCGTCCCTCAGTGATGTCACTTGTCTGTGCCGCCTGCTTCATTCATAAAGCAGGCGGCGCAGGCACGTGACATCACTGAGGGACGCGCCGGCCGCCCGGCCCGCCTGCCGACATTATACAGAAGAAATTCGGAAATACGGTACTATTAGGAGTGAGGGGGGCATGTTTAATAACTTTTAATTCAATAATACATTTTATATTAGTATACCGGAGGGAGCGGTGGGGCGGGGCTATAGTACAGTGACCGCACCGCCCCACCACTATTGCCAGCCCCCAGCTCCTCCTCCCAGTCCCTCCCCCGGCCCTTGCTCCGTACATCGCGTCCAGCGCCTGCGCCGGCCTCTGATCAGACGGGAGATGAGCGCTTCCACAATGGAAGCGCTCATCTCCCTGCTGCATATTACACTGCGAGCTGTCGGCCGCCCGGCGCCCTCCCTGGGGGGCGCGCCCCACTATTTGAGAAGCACTGAGTTAAAGGGTCTACAATGACCTGCAGTGACCGGGAGTAAATTGTGTCACTTACATGTAATTTTCCGCTGCTCCATGTTCAGTCTTAAATTAGTTACATTTTTTGCATCTGCTGATCACTGTACCAGAGTGGGGCTCTCACTGTGTTCTGGCAATGAATATAGGATACAGCTGGAGGTGATGACTCTACCACAAGTCAGCAACATGGTGGCCACCATGTCAGGATCAGATGACCTGCGCTTCAGCAAGAGGCAGATTCTGGGCTCGGTCTCTTCACTCACCCACCGGACTTTCTGCAGTCAGATGTATTCACCGAAGAAGAGAGTTTCCTGCTGCATTAAGAGGCAGATTCCGAGCTTGGTCTCTGCAATAACTATTGGACTTGACATTCACCGGACTTTTCGCAGTCAGATGTATTCACCGAAGAAGTGAGTTTCCTGCTGCATCAAAAGGCAGATTCCAGGCTTGGTCTCTGCAGAAGTCAATGCACTTTCACCATTGATGCAAGGAAAAATCTATCCTGAGTGCTGAAGGCCAGACTCTTCATGAGTCAATGGCCCATCAACAGGGCCACATTTAAGACCAGCGCCCTGACTCCTAATGAGAACATCTACTGTACATTTGATACTTTGCAGTTAATAAAGAAGTAAGTGTATATTAAGTAATGGTGTGTCTGAGCCTCTTTATGAATCTTCATAGTCAACTGGATGGGGGTGCAGGGTGTCGGACCCCTGCTGATCACGTAGTGATGACCTTTTTTGGTTTTACAGCTCAGCTTATTTTTTTATCCCCTACCTACAGGATAGGGGACAAATATCTGATCGGTGGATCCCCCATGATCATGAGAATGGGGATCCTGGGTCCACAAAGAAATGGAATGGTAGGTCAACCATGTTCCCTTCTGCTTCATTCAATATCTGTGGGACTTCTGGAAATAGCTGAGCATTGTACTCGGCTATCTCCACTCGTCCCATAGAGAGTGAACAGAATAGCTATGTGCACGCTCAACCTGCCACTTCATCCATAAGGGGACACAGGATCCAGTTATTGTGATCAGTGGTGGTCCCAGATATTCTGTGGATAGGGGAAAGTTTTGTATTGACAGAAACTATCTCCGGAACACATACCCATTGAAGTCGATGGGTCTGCAAAAATGTGGATTTAACATGGACCACATCCACACATATTTTTGCGGATCTGTGATTTGCAGACCGCAAAACGGATATGCTTGTGTGCATGGTGTCATACAGATTCTACTGAAAAATAAAAAATGAAGAGTTACAGTCAGCTGTGTACCTCCAATGGAGGCAAACCATGCAGCTACTATGGGGCCCCTGGAAAAAGGGGGCCCAGTCTTGGACAAAAAGCCCATCAGGCTCTGGTTCCAGCTCCCTGATTCCTCTGACCTGTCCTCAGGGCCCCTTTCACTCAGCACATCATCAATGACTCGCGCTGCACCTGCTAGAGTCACAACTAGCGCTCTATGTAGTCTCGCTGCCGTGCGTTGGGCTGGCCAATTAGCATTAGCAGCGCTTGCAGAGTCTGCTGCTGATTGGCTTGCCTAGCGCCCAGCAGAGAAACTTTAGTGTCCTGTGCAACGGGAGTCGGGATTTCATTCCTCTGCAAGCAACGTGCAAGTGACAGTGTAGAGGATGATGAGAGTGACTTCTGCCGAAATGATGACTTTAGGTGAGAAGTGACTTTGCTGTCAGTAATATATGTTTTGGGTGTGAAGTGAACCCCTCATTTCCAGTGCTGAACCCCCAGTTCCTATGCAGAGTTCTAAACTCTCAGCTCCACAGATGCACCTGAATCTTCACCCTCTCAGTCACTGACACAGTGTAACGCCGTCATGCCCTGCTCTGTGCATTCAGGTACAGTAAGTGTCTCTGTGTCAGCTTCATGCCCTGATGTAGACACATAATGTTTGTCCTGCTTTACACTGCAGCTGAGCTTCGGAAGGGCTTTACTATGACGTTAGGAGTCTTATAGGCCAGGCAATGCTCGTGTAAATGAGCTCTTAACAAGCTCTGTCTCTAATGCCACCAGATGTAAGGTAGCTATCCTATAAGTCAATGTTTGTCCTTTTAAACATTATTATCCAAGTCGTGTCTCAAGGCCTGTTTCAAAGGTTGAACACTGACTTATAGGATAGCTGCCTTACATCTGATGGCATTAGAGGCAGAGCTTGCTAAGCGCTCATTTGCATACCCTATTCTCAGAATTCGAGAGGAGCATGTATGGCCTATAAGACTCCTCAAGCTAATTAGACGCTCTCCATAAGGAGATATAGTATCTCCTGAATCCTGACCTAGGCCTCTGACCCAGTTAAACCAGTACTCTCTGGCTTCTTTACGGTAAGAGCGGTGAGACTATGGAACTCTCTCTGCCCGAGGACGTGGTGATGGTGAATTCCCTAAAAGTGTTCAAGAGGGGCCTGGATGTATTTCTGGATTGTAACAATATTACAGATTTCTGGAGAGGTCGTTGATCCAGGGAGTTATTCTGATTGCCTGAGTGGAGTCGGGAAGGAATTTATTTTCCTCTAAAATTAGGAAAATTGGCTTCATGTTTTTTTTTGCCTTCCTCTGAATGAACTTGCAGGATAACAGGCTGAATTGGATGGACAAATGTCTTTTTTCAGCCATATAAACTATGTTACTATTCTCTCTGCTCTGCATTGATGAGTGGCAATCATCCCGAAACAGCTGTCTGCAGATGTCATGTCTCAAGGCCTGTTTAAAAGGTTGAACAATGACTTATAGAATAGCTACCTTACATCTGATGGCATTAGAGGCAGAGCTTGCTAAGAGCTCATTTGCATACCCTCTTTCCATATCATTGAACGGCACTCATTTACTGGCAGATAAGGATACTTTCACACTAGGGTTTTTTCTTTTCCGGCACTGAGTTCCGTCATAAGGGCTCAATACCGGAAAAGAACTGATCAGTTTCATCCCCATGCATTCTGAATGGAGAGCAATCCGTTCAGCATGCATCAGGATGTCTTCAGTTCAGTCACTGAACGGTGTTTTGGACAGAGGAAATACCGCAGCTCTCCGTCCAAAGATCCGGCATTATTTACATTGAAAATACCGGATCCGTACTTCCGGTCTGCGCATGCACAGACCGGTAAAAATGTGAAAAAAATATATAACGGATACGTTTCTCTGGATCTGTCTATAAATGCTGTCCGTTTGCATGCAGATTGCCGACGACGGAACTGCTTGCCGGATCACTCTGCCGCAAGTTTGAAAGTAGCCTCTGCGTTGTTGTGCCCTAAGACCCTAAATAGATAAATAACCTGTGTCCAAAAACCAATAGATTCTGAAAAACACAGAAACCTTCCTAAATATTTTACTAGTTGGTTTTACATGTACTGTAGGCTAGTAAATGTTGCTGCTGGTATTCATTCTCTTAAGTGGATTTTACAGGTGACAGAATGAATAAAGGGGTTGTCCGACCCACAAACTAAAATTAATGAAAAGGGTTAGAGGTTAAAGTTAATACCAGGCACTTACTAATGTATTGTGATTGTCCATATCGTCTTCTTTGCTGGCTGGATTCATTTTTTCTCCATCACATTATACACTGCTCGTATCCAGGGGTTACAACCACGGCTGCAGCACAGATATGAGGTGGCCTCCCACGGTCCTGGCCACCAGAGAGCCTGGTGCTTTTTCCTATAGTGTGCAAGCATGACCACCACTGCTGAATAGCGGGGTGGTTGTAACCATGGAAACGAGCAGTGTATAATGTGATGGGAGAATTGGTCCAGCCCGCAAAGGAGGCAATGTGGACAATCAGTGCCTTGTATTAACTTTGTCTACACAATAAATACCATTTGCTGACATGATACAACCCCTTTAAGGCCCTGTATGCATTTAAAATAAAGAAACCAACTCACCAGCACTCAGGGTCCCGTCCTCACTGCTTCCAAACCCCCTGTGGACCAGAAGTGTGACGTCCTGTCTATGGTCACGTGCACCATCCACTGATTTCAACTGTGACGTGTCCCTAAGTGGCATATGACCACTGAACCTCTGAGGTTAAGTGTCGCTCGGGAAAATGTCACTGTTGAGGCCAGTGAATGGCAGCAGCGATGCATGTGAAGAAGGACAGCACTTAAAAACTTCTGGTCCACAGGGGACTGAAAGCAGCAGGGATGGAACCCTCACCACTGGATTGGAAAGCAAGTTAGAGGGTCAGTTTGTTTGCTTTTTTATTTTAAATGCAACCAGAGTCCTACTTAATTTTAGCTTTGGGTCTGACAACCCCTTTAAGTATGACATAATGGGTAAAATTGTGCCTGAACTCTCACACACACATACGGCAGCTTCTATTTTCAATGAACATAAAAGTAATAAGACATTAATGTACCTGCAAGAAAGTAGCTTTAGGGACGACCAAGATCATGTCCAGAGACGCCTCCTCATCTTCCAGTGTGACCAAGTCTTCTATGGGACGTGGCACACTGAACACAAAAGACTCACTGATTCCTTTCACAACTCCATGGTGATCCACGTAGCGAAAGTTATATTGCTGCTCTCCAGGACGTGGTAAATAGCAGGCTGTGCGATAATGAAGGTTTTGTAAAACATGACATGAAATTACTTTAAGGGACTTGTCATTTCTCCTGACATGTCTAAGTCAATACTTATATTTCCCATAAAATAAGAACTCTAAAGGGTCTTTCTTTATAATACTGCAATGAATAAATCGACTGGGTGTCTCCAATCACCTTGTCCGAGGGGTGCGTCCCTATCAGTCTGATACAGCTAGCGCTGACTGGACAATGTCAGACTGTGTACGGACATACCCACATCTGGTAACACCCAGCTGTCCATGGATTCATACATTTCTTGGAGAAATAACAGGAACCACACAATACAGAGTTCGAAGGATAGATGTATCTGAATGTCTATTTTATAAGGAATACAAGTAGTTACTACAACAGTCAGGAGAGGTGAAAGTCATCTTTAACTTGCTTATATCTTACATTTCAGAGGCGATTCTGCTTTAGCCTCTTATGATCTGCAGCGCTGCTTGTGGTGTTAGCTGCCTCCTGGATTTGTCCACCACTATTTATGACCCAGTTACTTATAGGTGGGCCTGGAGGAAGGGTATCTTATAGTAGGCAGAGCTGCATATGAGTTAATTATGGATGTTAATAAGGTACTAGCAATGCTGCGTGAATGAGAGGAGGACACTTAGGGAGAGACGGGGGAGGCTACAAAGTAGGTGGTAACCACCACCTACACACCCGGCACCCCTACCGATCAGCAACCCCCTGTGCTCTCTGCAACCGCAGCCTACCCTTCATTGTTTACCTGCTCGCCATCAATATCGCAGCGGTGAGCAGTTGTAATTACAAGCATTCCCATTCAGGTGTATAGGAATGAGCCGTCCCATACAGGTGAATGGGATGGCTTGTAGTTACACCTGCTCACCGCTGTGATGTGGACGGCGAGCAGCTAAACAATGAAGGGTAGGCTGCGATTGCACAGAAGGCGTCCTTCTCTTCAACCAGCTGATTGGCAGGGGTGTCGGATCTGATATTGAGGATAGGTCATCAATATTAAAACCCTGGAAAACCCCTTTAAGCTAGGTCTACGCGGTGACACTGGTCTCAGGACAGCTGTTAAGAGCAAGTGATCCTATAGAAATGAATGGGATTGCAGCGCATGGCGCAAAAAAAATCCAACAGCGTTGTTTTTTTTCTTTGCGACTTGCGCTGCAATCCCATTCACTTCTATCAGATCCTGCCTGCCATAGCTGTCGCGTGACAAGTGTCAGTGTGAGACCTACTTAAAGGGGTTGTCTCATCTCAGATAATGGGAGCATATCACTAGGATATGCCCCCCATTGTCTTATAGGTGTGGGTCCCACACCTATACTGGCGATCAAAATTAGAGAACAATTTATGAACACTTGATTTTTTCAGAAATAATGTACTCTACATTGATCATCATTTGAAGGATTTTTTGAAAGGGGTACACCATGCCATTAGAACAGTGTTTTCCAAAATAACCAAAGTATATCAACATAGAACCTTGATTTTTCAAAAAACCTGATGATCATAATTAAAGAACAGCAATGACTGTAGCACAGAGAAAGACTAACTGAATTTTCTGAAGGTTACACCAGTCACCAATCAGTAGGAATTGTACAGGCCCTTGCTTTGAATGACTTCAGCTCATCTGTGGCCATAGAACATCACTAGTCTCTCACACTGCTCTGGTGGGATTTTGGTCCACTCTTCTTCTAGTCTCTTCAACAGTTCTGTGACTGTTGTGGGTTTCTTGACCATAACTTTGTCACCAAGGATTTTCCAGAGGTTTTCTATTGGGTTTAGATCAAGTTCATAGTTTCAATGTTTTCAGTTTCAAGGAACTTCTTTAGCCCTTGCATGAAAATTGCTGGCTGATTGAGTGATGAACACAAGGAAGGAACCATGTGTTGTTGAAGAAGGTTCTGATACACACTTGCATTCACTCTGCCATGTAGCTGTATGAGAGGTCCAACTCCTTCTGCAGAAAACATTCCCCAAACCATGACACTTCCTCCACCTTCCACTGACTTCTTTACACACTTTGGGTTCAGTCTTTCCCCAGTTTGTTGACGAACCTAATGTTTCCCATCAGACCCAAATAAATTAAACTTGCTTTTAAAGGGATTCTGTCACCAGTTTTTTACCCCATTTAAAAATATGGTTATGTTCATGAAGCTCTAGCGATTCCTAATGTGGTCTTATAACCGAAATCCATAGGCTCATTTTGTCTAAAAAACGTTATAATTAACCTGTCATTCATCTCACAAAGGTGCCCAAGGGGATGCTCATGTCTTCCAGATGCCGCCCGCACCCGCCGCCGTTCGTGAGCAGCTCCTCCTTTGCTGTCAACAGCGCCGCCTCAGAATAGTAGCACGTCCGCCCACAGCTCATTTCAGAAACCCACCGGAGGATTCAATTCTATTGCTCTATTCCCACTTTAGTATTTCAAAGGTACTAACATCATTTTGCTCCTGACAGCTCTTCGCGGGCTCTGACAGGCTGGCGCCAGTGTTCAGGTCATCGGGAGGTTGAGCGCCGGCGCATGCGCACTTCGCTCCATGAAGCCGAACGGAGAAGTCCGCACGGGCGCATCAGGCATAGTCCTGTGCGCACGCGCGGGATGTTAGAGAAGAAGGAGGGGGGAGTGAGGGAGAGCCGGAGGCGTGGCAAAGGATTCTGAGGTGGCGCTGATGACAGCAAAGGAGGAGCTGGGCACGAACGGCGGCGGGTGCGGGCGGCATCTGGAAGACATGAGCATCCCCTTGGGCACCTTTGTGAGATGAATGACAGGTTAGTTATAACGTTTTTTAGACAAAATGAGCCTACAGATTTCGGTTATAAGACCACATTAGGAATCGCTAGAGCTTCATGAACATAACCATATTTTTAAATGGGGGGGTAAAAAACTGGTGACAGAATTACTTTAACACTAAAATGAACTCTGGAGCACTTCTTCTCTGTCCACACAACATGCTCCTCAGCAAAGGTGAGTCTAGCCTTCTGATTCTTTCTGCTAATGAGAGGTTTGGTCACTGCAGAGTGGGCTTTCAGTCCAAATGCTCTTAAATGTCGAGACCCTGTATGACAAGACAGATCCTTACCCTGGTCAGTGCTGAACTGGCGAGCAATTCCAGCTGCAGTGTTGAAAAGATTCCTCATGGAGATTCTACACATTATCCTGTCTAGGGATCGACTGATATAGATTTTTTGGAGCCGATACCGATAATTGGTGAACTTTCAGGCCGATAATTTATACTGATATTTTATATATTATAATATATATTATATTAGTTGGTAGTCACTGAGGTGGTGGAAATTTGCATTTGAAACTAGTATATTATAAATGTACGGTAAATTATAAATTAATAAAGGCCTTAGTTGGTAATCAATTTATAGTTTACATATTATAATATACTAGTGCCAAATGCCAATTTCCACACCATCCCCCCTTCTTACTGACTTTATTAACCCCTATCAGACCTCAGATCAGACTTTAACCCTTATTAGACCTCAGATGAATAAAATAAAAAAACTCCTCATCTCTCCTGCGCCGCGGCTCCTTTTCATCTCCGGATCAGGTGTCGCGCTCCCCTGTGTTCTCCGGCCCGCGCTGCACTGTCACCTGATAGCGAGTCAGGTCATAGTGTGTGCACTACATCCTGACGCTGTCCAGGGTCAGGACAGTGCAGCGCGGGCCCCATCAAAGAAGACCAGGGAGGGTGAGTATCAGGAGCGCTCGCTGCGCTTCTTCCCTGCTCCCGACACCCGATGCATACTAGTGAGTGCTTCCATAAGCGCTCACTAGTATTTGCTTTATACGCATTATCGGCATAGTTAGATGCCGATACCGATAATATCAGTACTTCCGATAATCGGTCGATCCCTAATCCTGTCCTCTCTTGCATTTGTCTTTCGAGGGCGACCAGCCTTCTTGGGGGACTTGAATGAGTTTGTGATGTTGTAAAGATGCATTATTCTAGAAATCACAGACTTGGAACAACCAACTTCTCTTGCTATGGCTGATAGGGTCACCCCTTTGGCCTTCATCTGGACAACTTGCTGCCAGGGGGTTGCAGTCACTTTGGAACGGCACACCATTTTGGCAAAGTCAGTGAAAACTGGAAAGTTAGGCTGCCAGTTAAATAGGGTTTGTCAGATCATTAAAGAGGTTCTGCAGTTTTTTTCATCAGCATCTGATCGGCGGGGGTATGACACCCGGGACCCCTGCCGATCAGCTGTTTGATAAGGCAGCGGCACTGGCAGTAGCGCCGCAGCCTTCTCGCTGTTTACCGCAGGCCCAGTGACGTCACGACTAGTATCAATGGCCTGGGCGGGGCTAAGCTCTGTTCACTTAAATTGAGCTTAGCTCCACCCAGGCCAGTGATACTAGTCAAGATGTCATTGGGCCTGCGGTAAAAAGCGAGAAGGCCGTGGCGCTCCTGGAGCGCCGCTGCCTTCTCAAACAGCTGATCAGCAGGGATCCCAGGTGTCGGACCCCCACCGATCAGATGCTGATGATCTATTCAGAGGATAGATCAACAGTTTTAAAAAAAACTGCAGAACCCCTTTAAGGAAATTAGCACCAGTTGCCAGATTAACACCAATAACTTGCAGGTATCTGAAAGTGTTGTCTAATTTTGATCAGTGTTCTTTATCAATTTTCTCATTTACATTTTTATTATGTGCTTTAGAATAAATACAATTTACAAAATAATCTTAAAATACTGCTATTTTAGTCATGTTAGGATATATTCACATAGGACTACACTATGACCTTGACATTTCGGAAATTGTGTGTTGTTCTTTCATTTTGATCGCCACTGTATATTGGGAACAGCGCCCCGCAAAGTAGTGGCTGGAGGACTCCGGTCCAGCCACCACCAAGCGCTCTCCCCATAGAAGGTAATAGTAGAAGTGACCCGCACCTATGAGACAATGGGGGCATATCCTGGCGATATATCCCCATCGTCTGAGATGAGACAACCCCTGTAATTTCTATATGTAATAGAAATATAAAACCTGTACCAAATATAAGTTTTGCTCCACAATAAAACACAGTCTGTTCTGTAATATGTTAAAGGGATTTTCTACCTTTTTCTTATAGGTCATCAGCATCTCATTGGCGGGGGTCTGACTCCCGGGACCCCCGCCAATCAGCAGTTTGAGAAGGCAGCGCCGCTTGTAGTAGTGCCACGGCCATCTTGCTGCTTCCCGCAAGCCAGTGAGTGGGGCTGAAGTGCGCCCAGGCAACGTGACATAGTCTTGGCCCGTGGGAAGCAGCGAGAAGGCCGCCGTGCTACTGTGAACGCCACGACCTTTTCAAACAGCTGATCGGCGGGGGTCTTAGGTGTCAGACCCTTGCCGATCAGATGCTGATGACCTATCCAAAGAATAGATCATCAGTAAGAAAAAGATAGAAAACCTCTTTAATCATTATCTCCAAAACATACATTTCTGACCTTGAAATTGAACACTGCAGTGAGCTTCGTTTGCAAGTGCCTCAGAGGACATTGCCCAGACAAAGGTTTCATAGTCCCGTATAGAAGAAGCTCCCACCTATTATGAAAAAAAAAATTATATATATTTTTTTAATAAAGTGCATTTCCTCTTAAAATATATAAAAGATTTTCTTAAAGGGGTTGTCTGGGATTTCAAAGATATTAAAATCCTTCAGTGACTCCAGTGGTCTCCTCTGGTGCTGCAGGGAAAACATCATGTGCATCATTCACATGACTGCTGATGCCAATTAGTGCCCTCAGTGGTAAGGCTTGCATGTTTAGCATCTGACCACTCAGGCAAGTGAATGACTGCAGCAAATGTGAATGACTTACAGGATGTTATGGCCGCAGAACTGATGGGAACCAGAGGCAGCGCTGGAGCTACAGGGAGATTTAACTGATCAACCCCTTTAAGCCCTTGGTTAAAAAAATTATAGGTCTGTTTTTTATATAGGCACTTTAGGAAAAAATGAACAATACTATGGCCTTCAGGGTTTGTCTCGTCTTCCTAGATTTCTGGCTAGCTAAACATCATTCATTAGTCTGGAAAAGTGAGTGTCTGTCACTGTAAAGTAAATGGTGGCCATATTGCTTAAAGGGGTTGTCCAATTAAGGCAACTTATCACCATCTAGAAGATAGGGATAAGTGTCTGATGAACGGTGGGAGCCCCAGTAATCGGACCCCTTATGATCAGACACTTATCTCTATCCTTCGGATGGGGATAAATTGTCTTAAAGGGACAACCCCGTTAACCATTTGAACCCGTTTGAACAAGTAGACAAATTTATTTACAAAAGAAAGGCCCACTTCCTCACTTTAAAAATGCCGATCCAGTCACTGGTAGAACCCTTCATACCGGCTGGCAGGGTGTAGTGGCATTCCACTTTGGTACTGGGCACATATGTTTGGGTCACATTCAAAAAGCTGACACATGACACCTGGGATAAGGAAGAATCCTCCATGATGCTCACTTTCTCGCACCTATGGATGACAGTAGATAAAGCCGTTATTTTCATTTACTGTACAAAGAAAATGTAGACATTACATTAAAAAATAGTGGCAGTGGGCTTGGGGGGGCGGGCTTAAAAACATGAAAGAACCGATACTAACCTACCCGGCCCCCGTCGCTGCCTTTCTAACGCTGCCAAGGTCCCTGCGGCTCTCTACTTCTTGCTCCCATCTTGAAACGCATGAAATGCCTGGGAAAGCTATCTCAGCCAATCATTGGCCACAGCAGTGACCCGCCTCAGTCAGTGATTGGTTGAGCAGGCATTTCCTGTGTGTCCAGACAGGAACAGGAAGTAGAGAGCATAAGGGACCTAGTCAGCACCAGAATGGCAGTGGCACGAGACTGGTGAGTAAAGGCTCTTTCATTCTTTCATGTTTTTAAGCCACGCTGGGCCCTCTGTCACCAGTTTTATGTGCTGGAAGACCCCTTTAAATGGGCTGTCCTGCTGTTGAGAAAAAAAAAGAGGCACATACGTTATAGCAAAAAAAAAAAAAAAACACACATACTACTCACCTCAAATGATACAGCACAGATGTACTAGCAGTCTCTAGACCATCTTTGTCTAAGCTGCCAGTGAGGACATACCATGACAGCAACACAGCTTGACGACGCCAGTAGGTATGGCACTTTAGCGCTCAGACCACTGACTGGCGGCAGCAGTCACATGCCTATATGGCACATCACTGCTGGCAGCTTGTAAGAAATGACAGGCTGGATCAGTGGGCACTGAAGAGGTTAGTAGTTGGGGGGGGAAAGAGGTGCTGTGACTTTATAAAATTTGCAGTTCTTTTCACCCTTTCAACAACCAGTCAAGTCACTGCAACAATTGTGTACATTAATAAAGCATTAAAGGAATTCTGCCACAAAACATGTTCTACATTTTTCATACCAGCACCTTGATCTGAATACTTTTGTAATTGCATGTAATCAAAAATCTGGTATAGCCACTGAACAATTCAATAAAATGTATCTGTATAGCGCCACCTGCTGTTTGCTGTTTCTCCATCCACCTCACTGAGATGGTCGCACGCGCTCAGTCTAAATCTTCAAATGCCACCAGCCATATCTTCTGATAGAAGCTGTGTCAGTTATAGGGAGAGAGCTGCAGCAGAAAGGACACGTCCCCTGAGCTGCCAGTCTGAAGAGAATTTAGCAGAGCAATTTGAACAATGAATGTGGAGATCTCTGGATCCATGTGAGGTACAGGGCTGGTTCTAGCTTTGTTAGAAAGAGATTGTAATGTCCTATATGATGTCTGATTTTAATTTTTTTCATCAATTATGAAATATCCCCTTTAATAACGAGAAACATTTCAATGCGCATTCACTAAAGGAAACCTCCAAGTGACACCCTAAGTCTAATTTTGGAGAATATCTTCACATTGGTCCTTCACAAGGTTTCCATGTACACTGCGTTTTTCTCCTGCTCGGGGGACAGTCTGATCCATAAAAATTGATGCACCAAGTTTCTCAGATCCACGAGAAAACAGATGTGTGAAGAGCCCCACTGACTTCTATTGGTTCATGTACTGTCTATTTTTAAAACAGCAGAGAAAAGTCAAAAACTGTTGTGTGAATAAGCCCTTAAAGGGCTTGCAAATTCAGGACTACCCCTAATAGAGTATATGGGCATCATTAGGGTGAGGGGGTCCACCCGCTTGGTATTCCCTTCTATTTTTCAGACTGGAAAGCCATTTCTCTGAAGGACTCAATGAGTGTCTAGTTACAGATGTGAACACAACCATATCATCCACCTTCAGCCACACCTTGCCACAAAAAACCGCAATTAGACTTACCGGTAATTCCGTTTCCTTGAATCCACCATGACGGCCCACATTGAGATTGACCCTTGACCTCTGTAGGGGCAGGAACACATAGAGAGTTTAAGAACCCCCCACCCCTCCACCTCCTCAGTGCTTTACAATTACCCGAAAGGTGGAACAAAAGTAAAAGGATATTGATTCATACCCTTAAACTCCTAAATAATCATCTGCATGTATATGTAAGTTATATAGCAAAAAATCTTTTTTTTTTTTTTTTTTTGGGAAGGGGAATAGTATGGGCCGTCATGGTGGATTCAAGGAAACGGAATTACCGGTAAGTCTAATTGCGGTTTTTCCATTTCATCCACCATGACGGCCCACATTGAGACATATCAGATAACTAAATGGGTGGGGATATCGCCTGTAAAACCTTCCGGCCGAAAAGAGCTTCATTCGCGTCCGGAAGATTAAGACGATAGTGTCTTACAAAAGTATTAGTGCTAGACCAGGTTGCGGCTTTACAGATCTGGTCCAGCGAGACCCCTCCTTTCTCGGCCCAAGAAGAGGCAGTGGCCCTAGTAGAATGGGCTTTAACATTACCAGGACTGGGTTTGTTCTAGATCTTGTAGCAGCATTCAATAGTGGATTTGATCCATCTGGCTATGGAAGACCTGGCTAACTTCTTTCCCTGGGTCGAGAGTTAGACGGATATGATCTTTGCTAATTTGGAGGTAGGGCTCTCTACAAGAAAAGGCCTGGATCTCACCAATGCGTCTGGCTGAGGTGATAGCGATCAGAAAGGCAGTCTTTAGGGAAAGGTGTTTTAAAGAGATCTCCGACAATGGTACAAATGGAGGTTTTGTTTGGCCCTCTAGGACGATGTTAAGATCCCAAGTCGGAGCTCTGGATCTCAGAGAGGGTCTATATCTTGAAACTGCTCTGAAGAACCTCCTGATCCATCTGTGGTTGGCCAGGCTGCAGTCATAGAAGGAGCTGAGGGCAGAAATTTGGACCTTCAGAGTACTAGGTCTCAGGCCTAACTCAAGGCCGCACTGTAGAAAGTCCAAAATCCTGTTGATGGGAGGAGAGGTGGTGTCTGGGTGCTCAACTCCTAACCAGGAACAGTATTTCTTCCAGATCTTAAGGTAGATGGAGGAGGTCACCTTTTTTCTACTCGCCCTCAGAGTAAGTATCACCTTTTCCGAAAGCCCTCTGCTTCTTAATGTCTCGCTCTCAGGATCCAGGCTGACAGTCTGAATATACCTGGGTCTGGATGAAGAAGAGGGCCCTGGACTAGAATATCCCTCTGGAAGGGAATCTCCCACGGATCTTCCAGCGATAGCTGTTTTAGAGTGGAGAACCAACTTCTCTTTGGCCATACAGGGGCTACCAGGATGAGAGTAGTCGGTTCCTCCAGGAGCTTCTGGACGACCCAAGGTAGTAGTGGTATTGGGGGAAAGGCGTAGGTTAGTTTCCATTTCCATTGTATTGACAGGGCATCGATTGCCCATGGACTGTCTCCTGTGTTTAGGGAGCAGAAACATTTTACCTGCGCATTTCTTCTGGAGGCGAATAAGTCTACCTCTGGACAGCCCCATCTTTCTGAGATCTTCTAGAAGATATTCCTGTTCAGAGACCATTCTCCTGGATCTACTGTCTCTCTGCTCAGAAAGTCTGCTACTGCGTTTTCGCAGCCCCTTAGGTGGATGGCGGACAGAGATAAAGCGTTCTCTTCTGCCCAGGAGAAAATTCTTTTTGCTATCTCTCCAAGAGGCCGTGACCTTGTCCCTCCTTGGTGACGCAGATAAGCCACCGTTGTGGTATTGTCTGACATTATTTTTAGGTGCCGCCCTTTTGGAAGACACTCTCCTTTTAATAATGCTTCCAGGACTGCGTATAGTTCTCGGTAGTTGGAGGATCTGTCTCTTATCTCGGCAGGCCAGGTACCCTGTAGAAGATGATCTCCTATCTTTGCTCCCCAGCCTCCGAGGCTTGCGTCCGTGATTACTTGAACGACCGGATGGTTCCGCCACTGAAGGCCTCCTAGCAGTCTTCTTTTTACTTTTCACCAATCCAAGTCTGTTTTCACGGCCTGAGTGTCATGGTCTTACCTTCTTGCTGTTCTCCTTCGTTTGACATGTGCTGGCGGCCATCTTGGTTTCTGGGTTTCTTGTAGCCTCCCACCCTGCGGCTCCTCCTTCCCACTGGGAGGAGCTGGATGCCCAGCTCATATATATAGGAGGTCTGTGGCTTCAGTTCCTTGCTTGGTCCTCCTGTGTTCACATGCTTCTAGACTGCTGCTGCTTCTGGTTCCTGATCCTGGTTTCGTCCGACTACCCTGCTGGTTCCTGATCCTGGTTTCGTCCGACTACCCTGCTGGTTCCTGATCCTGGCTTCGTCTGACTACCCTGCTGGTTCCTGATCCTGGCTTCGTCTGACTACCCTTCTGGTTCCTGACCTCTGGCTTCGCAAAGACTCTGCTTCGGTTTCGCCATCCGTTTGGACTTTTGCTTTACAGCTTTATTTTCAATAAAGCCTTCTTATTTTCACTTATCCCTTGTTGTACGTCTGGTTCATGGTTCCGTGACATTAGGACCAAGCCATGAATTCTGACGGTACAGGGCCATCCTCGCTACCCACGCTGGTTGCCAGACTTGATCAGCAGGATCAACTGTTGGGTCGGTTCGCTGTGGCGTTGCAAACCCTGCTTGAACGCACGGCTCATTTCGCTCCCGTTGCCGATGGGTCGGTTGTCGCTCCTGGGCCCGCTCCTACTGCCGCTCCGGTTGTTGCGCCAGAGTCTACCCCGACACCTGTTGTTGCACCTGCGGTGTTTCGGGGTATGACCGGTTCTGCCCCTCTTCCACAGCGCTTTGGGGGAGAGCCAACTCAGTGCCGAGGTTTCCTTAACCAGGTGGGCATTTATTTCGAGTTGCTGCCACATGCCTTTCCCACTGAGAGATCAAAGGTGGGCTTCTTGATCTCGCTGCTCTCGGACAAGGCCTTGGCCTGGGCCAGCCCTTTATGGGAGAACAACAATCCGGTGGTTGCCGAGTTTTCCGGTTTTGTTGCTTCTCTTCGGAAGGTATTCGATGTGCCGGCTCGTGCTGCCTCTGCTGCGAAGCTCCTTATGTCCATCAGACAGGGTTCACGATCCGTAGCTGAATACGCCATTGAGTTTCGTACCCTGGCAGCAGAGGTGGGCTGGAATAATGAGGCTCTGGTCGCTGCTTTCTCTCATGGTCTCTCGGATGCCTTGAAGGATGAGGTTGCAGCTAAGGACCTACCAGTGGAGCTCGAGTCTCTTATTTCTTTCCTGATTTTGATTGACACCAGACTCAGGGAGAGACCTTCCTTTAAGGAGAGCCTGCGGAGGTTTTCTAACAGATTGGCGCCTACGTTTGCTGTCCCACCCGTGCCTCCCTCTCCTCCCACGCCTCCTGGGGATGACTTGTCTGGGGGTGAACCCATGCAGCTGGGGTTTGCTCGCCTGTCCGAGGGGGAGAGGGTACTCCGGAGACGCGAGGGCCGATGCATGTACTGTGGTCTCGGTGGGCATTTTCGGTTGGCATATCCGAACCGTCCGGGAAACGCTCGCACCTGAGATCCTGTCGGGGGCAGATCTTGGGTGGAGTCTCCTCGTCCCCGGTTTCCCGTGTTGACAAACCACTGATCACTGTTGTCCTCTCCTGGGTCGGGGGCTCGGTGACGACCCAGGCGTTGGTGGACTCTGGTGCTGGTGGTTTGTTCATTGATAATGTGTTCGCTGCCGCCAATTCCATTCCTCTGCAGGCTCGAGGTTCCCCACTGGCTCTTGAGGCGATAGACGGCAGACCCCTTCTGCCGCCACACGTGACTCATGAGACCCTTCCAGTGGGGATAGCCATTGGTGCCGTTCACAGAGAGTCGGTCTGCCTCCAGGTTATTTCGTCTCCACACTACTCGGTGGTCTTGGGGTACCCCTGGCTCCGGAAGCATAATCCGACTTTCGATTGGAGATCGGCCGAGATCCTCTCGTGGTCACCGCAGTGTGGGGCTAGTTGCATCCATGGGTCTGTCAAGTTGCTGTGTACTTCCTCGGACTCTCTGTTGCCTCCTGAATACGAGGAGTACCGGGATGTATTCGATAAGGTGCGCGCGGTTACCCTACCTCCGCACCGCCCATACGATTGTGCCATAGAGTTACAATCTGGTGCCGTTCCTCCTCGTGGCAAAGTCTATCCACTGTCGGTAGCGGAGAATGAGGCCATGGAGGAGTACGTGAGGGAGGCGCTTTCACGCGGACACATTCGCAAATCCTCGTCCCCGGCAGGGGCTGGATTTTTCTTTGTGAAAAAGAAGGGCGGTGAGTTGAGGCCTTGCATCGATTACAGGGGTCTCAATCGCATCACGATCAAGAACGCTTACCCGATACCCTTGATTTCCGAGCTGTTCGATCGCCTTAAAGGGGCCACGGTCTTTACCAAACTCGACCTGAGGGCGGCATATAACCTGGTAAGGATCAAGGCGGGCGATGAGTGGAAGACCGCGTTTAACACCAGGACCGGTCATTATGAATCCTTGGTTATGCCCTTTGGGTTGTGCAATGCGCCCGCAGTCTTTCAGGAATTCATCAACGATGTTTTCCGTGACCTGTTGCAGCAGTGTGTGGTGGTCTATTTGGATGACATCTTGGTATATTCTGAATCCATGGAGGCCCACATTCTGGATGTCAGACGAGTGTTGCAACGGTTACGAGAGAACAAGCTGTTCGGTAAGCTTGGCAAGAGAAATGCGAATTTCACCGATCCCAGGTAACCTTCTTAGGTTACATCATTTCCGCTGAGGAGTTCTCCATGGATCCTGAGAAGGTTTCGGCTGTCTTACAGTGGCCCCAGCCCAGTGGTCTTCGTTCCCTGCAGCGCTTTTTGGGCTTCGCCAATTATTATCGGAAGTTCATCAGGGACTTTTCCATGCTAGCCAAGCCTCTCACGGATCTGACCAGGAAGGGCAGTAATTCCCAGGTCTGGCCGCTCGAGGCCATCCGAGCTTTTGAGGCTCTAAAGTCCGCCTTTGTGTCGGCTCCGATTCTGTCGCATGCCAACCCTGGGTTGCCCTTTGTCCTCGAGGTCGACGCGTCTGAGACGGGAGTAGGCGCCCTTCTGTCTCAGCGTAGAACACCAGAGGGTCCTCTGCTTCCTTGTGGGTTTTACTCCCGGAAACTGTCTTCCGCGGAGTGCAACTATCAGATTGGTGACAGGGAGTTATTGGCCATCGTGCAGGCCCTTAAAGAATGGAGGCACTTGCTCGAGGGTTCGGTGGTTCCGGTCCTCATCCTGACGGACCACAAGAATCTGACCTACCTTTCTGAGGCCAAGAGATTGACACCACGTCAGGCCAGATGGGCTCTGTTCTTGTCACGTTTTAATTACGTGGTCTCCTACCTACCCGGTTCCAAGAACATCAGGGCGGATGCCTTATCACGGCAGTACTCCGAGCTGTCCAGGGAGGAGTCGATTCCGACTTCGGTCATACCTCCGAATCAGATCTTGGCCGCCATTCGCACCAGCCTGACCTCTCCCCTGGGTGAGCAGATTTTGGCGGCTCAATCTGGTGCTCCCTCTGGGAGACCCAACGGCAGATGTTTTGTGCCTGAGGAGTTGCGCACTCGGTTGTTGCGAACCTACCATAACTCCAAGACTGCGGGGCATCCTGGAAAGAATCAGCTGTCCTGGGCTGTTTCACGTCTGTTCTGGTGGCCTTCCCTACGTTCCGACATCGCCGCATATGTAGCTGCATGCTCCGTTTGTGCCCAGAGTAAGTCCCCTCGGCACCTTCCGTTGGGCCTTCTGCAACCCATAGCCACCGGGGAGCGCCCATGGTCACACCTGGGGATGGATTTCATTGTGGACCTCCCTGCATCCCGAGGCCATACGGTCATTCTCATGATTGTGGATCGGTTTTCCAAAATGTGCCACTGTGTTCCTCTCAAGAAGTTACCCTCTGCACAAGAGTTGGCCACGATTTTTGCCAGGGAGGTCTTCCGGTTGCACGGTTTGCCCAAGGAGATTGTGTCGGATCGGGGGAGTCAGTTTGTGTCCAGGTTCTGGCGCGCCTTTTGCTCCCAGTTGGGGATTCATCTCTCCTTCTCCTCGGCCTACCACCCTCAGTCCAATGGGGCCGCAGAACGATCCAATCAGGCCTTGGAGCAATTCCTTCGTTGCTATGTCTCCGATCACCAAGACAATTGGGTTGACCTCCTGCCTTGGGCTGAGTTTGCCAGGAACACGGCGGTGAACTCTTCCTCTGGGACGTCTCCCTTCATGGCCAATTATGGGTTCCAACCTGCCGTGTTACCGGAGGTATTCTCTCCCCAGGATATTCCGGCTGTGGAGGATCACCTTTCCGTCCTACGTGCTTCTTGGGTACTGATCCAGAAGTCCCTTGAGGTCTCTGCGCAGCGCCAGAGACTCCAGGCTGATCGCAGACGAGCGCCTGCTCCTTCCTACCAGGTCGGAGACCGTGTATGGTTGTTCACCCGCAACCTCAACCTTCGAGTGCCCACTCCCAAGCTGGCGCCTCGCTTTGTTGGTCCCTTCCGAGTGCTTCGCAGGGTAAACCCGGTAGCCTATGCCCTTGCGCTTCCTCCTGGCATGCGGATCTCCAACGTGTTTCATGTCTCCCTGTTGAAGCCACTGGTGTGTAATCGTTTCACTTCCTCGGTTCCTCGGCCTCGTCCGGTCCAAGTGGGTAATCGTGAGGAGTATGAGGTGAGCAATATCCTGGACTCACGCCTGGTCCGCGGTCGGGTGCAGTTTTTGGTCCATTGGCGTGGTTATGGTCCAGAGGAGCGTTCCTGGGTTCCCTCCGCAGATGTCCATGCTCCTGCCTTGCTCCGAGCCTTCCACGCACGCTTCCCTCAGAAACCGCTCTTTACTCCGCGGAGGAGGGGCCCTTGAGGGGGAGGTACTGTCATGGTCTTACCTTCTTGCTGTTCTCCTTCGTTTGACATGTGCTGGCGGCCATCTTGGTTTCTGGGTTTCTTGTAGCCTCCCACCCTGCGGCTCCTCCTTCCCACTGGGAGGAGCTGGATGCCCAGCTCATATATATATAGGAGGTCTGTGGCTTCAGTTCCTTGCTTGGTCCTCCTGTGTTCACATGCTTCTAGACTGCTGCTGCTTCTGGTTCCTGATCCTGGTTTCGTCCGACTACCCTGCTGGTTCCTGATCCTGATTTCGTCCGACTACCCTGCTGGTTCCTGATCCTGGCTTCGTCTGACTACCCTGCTGGTTCCTGATCCTGGCTTCGTCTGACTACCCTTCTGGTTCCTGACCTCTGGCTTCGCAAAGACTCTGCTTCGGTTTCGCCATCCGTTTGGACTTTTGCTTTACAGCTTTATTTTCAATAAAGCCTTCTTATTTTCACTTATCCCTTGTTGTACGTCTGGTTCATGGTTCCGTGACACTGAGGGATCCGAGAAATCCTGTCTAGACTTACTTGTCTTCCGTCCCAAGTAGTTAAGATCCAATTTTGGATTACTCTTGTGTGGCTTTGGCACCATGCCACCGAGGGAATGCAGGCGGTTAGGCTTCCCAGGAGACTCATGGCCTTTCTGATGGAGCAATTGCGAGCCCTCTGGAATGTTCTGATTTTCTCTGTCAGTGCAGTAGCCTTGTCCTGAGGGAGGAAGGTCATCAACAGGGACGAATCTAATTCCACACCCAGGAACCTTATTCTCATGGATGGGGTTAGGGTGGATTTTTTTATATTTATAATCCAGCCGAGGTTTTTTAAGAATTCCGAGAATCTTTGGGTTGCCAGAAGGTTTTCGGATTCTGTCTTGCCCAAAATTAAAAAGTCGTCGAGATATGGAATGATTGTGATTCCTTCCTGACGAAGGTAGGCCACCATCTCTACCACGACTTTTGTGAAGACCCTGGGGGCCGAGGAAATACCGAAAGGGAGGGCGACATATTGGAAGTGATGGATAGACCTGTCTGGTCCTCAGAGCAAATCTTAGATATTTTTGGGAAAGATGATGGATGGGGACATGGTAGTAAGCGTCCTTTAGATCGATTGACGACATGAACGCCCCTTTTGGAATCAGAGGGATTGTGGATGGGATGGTCTCCATCCTGAACCTCCTGTATAGAATAGACCTGTTTAGGGGTTTTAGGTTTATTATCGTGCGAAAGGATTGGTCTGGGTTTTTTTACTAAAAAAAAACTGGAATAAAATCCTCTCCTTTCCTCTGGGATAGGAACCTTTTGAATTACCCCTAGCTCTAAGAGGTCCTGGACACCTTGCCAGATTTTCGGAAGATCTGATCTGCTCTGAGGTGTGATGCAGAATCTTCTCGGGGGGACTGATGTGAACTCTATCCTGTAATCCTGAGAGATTACGTTTAGCACCCAGGGATTTGAAGTTACCTGACTCCAGGAGGATAGAAAACCCATTAGTCGCCCCCCTACCCTGGCGTCATTGCTGTTTATTTTGCCTATTCTGGGGATTGAGGATGAAGCCTCTTCCTCTCCCTCCTTTGGGATAACTCCATCGGCCAGACTTCCCTTTCCCCCTGTAGGATCTCTGCTGGGGTTGGTACTGACGAAAGGGCTTCTTTTTTGGTTCTTTGTCCTCTGGAAAACCCTTCTTCTTGTCTGCTGCTCCCTCTAGGATCTTATCCAGAGTGGGGCCGAAGACAAATTCCCCTGAAAAGGGGGATAGAACAAAGCTTGGCCTTGGATGCCTTGTCTCCAGACCAGGCTTTCATCCATAAAGCCCGTCGGGCTGCGTTAGAAAGAGCAGCATCCTTGGCGGAAAACCAGATGGACTCTGCTGACGCATCGGCCAAAAATGCTGTGGCGGAGCGGAGAAGGGGGAGAGAGTCCCTGATCTCTTCTCTTGGAGTCTTGTTTTTTAGATGTTCGTCCAGTTCTCCTAGCCATATATACATCGCTCTGGCGACGGAGGTAGGAGCAATATTAGTTTTTACCCCAAACATAGCTGACTCCCAGGATTATTTTTTTTTTTTTTTTTTTTTTTTAGGAGGCCATCTGCCTTTCTATCCATAGGATCGCCTAGCTGAGAGGAATCCTCAAAGGGTAGGGCGGTCTTTTTCACTACCTTGGCCACTTGTAAATCGACCTTAGGCGTCTGGTTGTATATTTTGCTTTCAGACGGGTCAAAGCAGAGCCTATTCCTGAATTCTTTGGGAACACCGAGCCTCTTTTCTGGATCTGACCACTCCTCCAATATCATTTCTTTTATATTTTCATTGATGGGAAAAACAATAGAAGACCTGGATCTAAGACCCCCAAACATCTCATCCTGTACCGTACGGGGCCTAGGAGTATCTTCGATGCCCATAGTGGACCTGACCGCTCGTAGCAACTCCTCCATTTCATCAGCGGAAAAAAAGTATTTTTTATCCTCTTCTAGAATTTCCCCGTCCGACAAGGGTTCCTCATTAGGAAATTGTCTGGATGAGGCGGAGGCCACTTCAACCTCTTCGCCCTCTGAAGAAGAAATAACGGACAGTTTGCGTTTCTTAGAAGGGATGGGGTTGCTGGAGGGGGTAGACAAGGTGGCTAAAGAGGACTTAATCTCGTCTGAAATAAAAGACTTCATTTCCGAGAGTATATCTGGTTGCTCTTCCTTCCAAATTTCCGTAGTGCAAGGTTTGCATAGCCTCTTTTTATAATTTTCAGGGAGACGCTTGGAACAAGCACAGCATTTTAAGGGTTTTGTTTTTGTTTTTAACTCCTTGCTGCCCTGCAGAAGGAAGCAACCAGATATCCCAGCATTAGTAATTCAGGCTAGTAAACTGAAATATACACCCCCCAGAAGGGGACTCACGGTACTGGTGGCAGAAGGATCAGGACCTTCCTGGCGGGGAGCAGGTGTCTCAGACATCGCGGTGTAGCAGGCGAGGGGCCGAAAGGAACCGCGGTCTTCTCTTTTTGAAAATCCCGGCGTCTGACGTCATCTAGCTGCGCTCTGTTTGACGGCGTAGGCCTGCGCCGCACCAGCCTACTAAGGGATACGTGCGTCGCCCGGCCCGCCCATAGAGACGCTCCATGCGCCGCACCTGCTCCCCCTGCCGGACACTAGCGCTCGGCCCTCCTCCAGAAGGAAAGGACGCCGAGCGCAGCGCGCTGATGATCCGAGAAGCCGGCACCTCCAACTGCTTCCTCAAGGAGGGAAGGAAGTATGAAGGTATGGGGAGGACCACAGGCCCCGGCATAAGCCAAGACGAGGGTCCTCGATGCTCCTAGCTGGCCAGCCTTAGCCCCTGCCGCGGGAGGCCAGCTGGAGAACCTATAAAGAAAATAAGGTTATTTTATCCTCCATGAAGGAGGAACTCTCCACGTGTTGGCCCCTGTAGGGGCAGGAAAGCACTGAAGAGGTGGAGGGGTGGGGGGTTCTTAAACTCTCTATGTGTTCCTGCCCCTACAGAGGTCAAGGGTCAATCTCAATGTGGGCCGTCATGGTGGATGAAATGGAAATGTAGGACTGGGGTAGCTGGATGGCGTATTCCTATCTAAGGGCTCTTTCACACTTGCGTTCTTTTCTTCCGGCATAGAGTTCCGTCGTCGGGGCTCTATGCCGGAAGAATCCTGATCAGTTTTATCCTAATGCATTCTGAATGGAGAGAAATCCATTCAGGATGCATCAGGATGTCTTCAGTTCCGGACCGGAACAATTTTGGGCGGAGAAAATACCGCAGCATGCTGCGCTTTTTGCTCCGGCCAAAAATCCTGAACACTTGCCGCAAGGCCGGATCCGGAATTAATACCCATTGAAAGGCATTAATCCGGATCCGGCCTTAAAGGGACACTGACAGGCCTTCTGAGCATAATTAGCTCTTTATATGCCCCCCTAGGTCTTATAATAAGTTCCCAATTCAAATAAGTATTATCCCTGTGCGCATTATAAAACGTTAAAAATAATCTTTATAATCACCTCTCCTTTCTGCCCAATGGGCGTTCTTTGTGGCGCATTTGTGCCCAGCCGCGTCCCAACTGCCGGGTCCTTAGACACGCCCATCTCATTAGTATTCACTTGGCGCAATGTGATCCCGGCGAGCGAGGGTGCCGGGCACATGCGCATGATCTCCGAATGTCGGGGACTGAGAAATACCGCCCAGCGAAGTGAATACTAATGAGATGGGCGTGTCTAAGGACCCGGCAGTTGGGACGCGGCTGGGCACAAATGCGCCGCAAAGAACGCCCCTTGGGCAGAAAGGAGAGGTGATTATAAAGATTATTTTTAACGTTTTATAATGCGCACAGGGATAATACTTATATGAATTGGGAACTTATTATAAGACCTAGGGGGGCATATAAAGAGCTAACTATGCTCAGAAGGCCTGTCAGTGTCCCTTTAAGCTAAACGTCGTTTCGGCGCATTGCCGGATCCGACGTTTAGCTTTTTCTGAATGGTTACCATGGCTGCAAGGACGCTAAAGTCCTGGCAGCCATGGTAAAGTGTAGTGGGGAGCGGGGGAGCAGTATACTTACCATCCGTGCGGCTCCCCGGGCGCTCCAGAGTGACGTCAGGGCGCCCCACGCGCATGGATGACGTGATCACATGGATCACGTCATCCATGCGCATGGGGCGCTCTGACGTCATTCTGGAGCGCACGGGGAGCCGCACGGACTGTAAGTATACTGCTCCCCCGCTCCCCACTACTACTATGGCAACAAGGACTTTAATAGCGTCCTGGCTGCCATAGTAACACTGAACGCATTTTCACTTGCGTTTTTCCGGATCCGGCGGGCACCTCCGGCAATCCGGACAACGCAAGTGTAAAAGAGCCCTAAAACATTTACTGCATATCCACAGGAT
Source organism: Bufo bufo (assembly GCF_905171765.1). Taxonomy (NCBI): domain Eukaryota; kingdom Metazoa; phylum Chordata; class Amphibia; order Anura; family Bufonidae; genus Bufo; species Bufo bufo. The sequence goes on from NC_053391.1 coordinate 584,926,504, forward strand.
ATGCCATATATGTCTGATAGATGAGGGGAACACTTCTTCTATAGAATGAGCATATAGTACTGGCAGCCAGGGCATATGGATACAGCTGAGCAGCCTGCGTTATATGGGAGTAGTGTAACACCAAGCTACATTGTTTCCATAAGGTCTGAGATGTCAAACAGCGCCACTCACCGTGCTATGCTTTTCTGTAATTCCCATTTACTTGTATGGGAGCCACAGAAACAGTGTAGCACAACCTGCTTGATCTCCGACCACTGCATTCAGGTAGTAGGAATACCCCTTTAAAGATTCACTGTACTTTCACTCTATTTCATTTCACTTAATAGATAATTATGTAACTAGCACATTTCTAAATCACTTCATTTTAAATATATGCCTGCATCCACCTGAAAAAAGCTGTAAAGTCATGGCCAGTAGGGGGCTCACTTCCGCCTACACTGCGGTCCACTGTCTGTTCTCAGGCAACATCCGTCCCTGGTAACAGAGACACAGAAGATGGCTCACAGGAAATTGGGGCGTGTCAGAGCTAGCTCAGATCCTGATCCTGATAAAAGAACTGCTTCTACACTGCTTCTGAACATCACAAGAGCTTCCAAGTGCTTTTCTGTAAGTGTGATTTATCCCTCCTTATCTGTTCCATGAGATCCAAAGCTAAAAACAAACCTAGTAGGAAGAAAGGCAAAGGTTATCACAGTAATACAGTACAGGTAGATTCCACAAAAGGCCCCTTGCTTGTGAGCAGGGCCGGCGCTTCCATAGAGGCAAAGGGGCCCCCCCCCCCCCCGCGTCGGCCGGCAACTAACTATAGGCAGGACAGTCACACGGAGATGAGCGCTTCCATTATGGAAGCGCTCATCTCCATAGTCATCTGTATCGCCGTCCTCAGGACAGCAATACAGATGGCTGTGCAGCAGGGCAGGGGAGGGAGAGGCGCGTCCCTTCCCCTTCCTCTGATAGGCTGCCGGCCTAGTGCCTGCAGCCTATCAGAGGCCGGCGCAGGCGGCGCGATGACATCATCGCGCCGCCTGAGCCCTGAGCCGTACAGTGCGGGACACAGGCCGGAAGAGACCTGCATCCCATCGCTGACATGGAGGTAAGTATAAGTGGTTTTTTTTTTTGTGTACAATACTGGTGGCTACTGGCACATGATGGGGGGCTCTGGCTACTGGCACATGTTGATGGGGGGGCTCAGGCTACTGGTACATAATAGGGGGGCCTATGGCTACTGGGACATGATAGGGGGGCCCTATGGCTAAGGGCACATGTTGATGGGGGGCTCAGGCTACTGGCACATGATAGAGGGCGGGGGGCCTATGGCTACTGGCACATGATAGGGGGGGCTCTGGCTACTGGCACATGATAGGGGGGGCTCTGGCTACTGGCACATGATAGGGGGGGCTCTGGCTACTGGCACATGATAGGGGGGGCTCTGGCTACTGGCACATGATATGGGGGCCTCTGGCTACTGGCACATGATATGGGGGGGTCTCTGGCTACTGGCACATGATATGGGGGGGCCTCTGGCTACTGGCACATCATATAGGGGGAGCTCTGGCTACTGGCACATGATATAGGGGGGGTTCTGGCTACTGGCACATGATAGCGGGGAGCTCTGGCTACTGGCATATGATATGGGGGGGCTCTTGTTACTGACACATGATGGTGGGGGGGGCTCTTGTTACTGGCATATGATTGGGGGTCATCTATGAGGGCACATTTTCCTGGCACATTATTGGGGGACATCTATGGGGGCACTTATTACTGGCACATTATTGGGGGCACTTATTACTGGCACATTATTGGGGGCACTTATTACTGGCACATTATTGGTGGGCACTATAGGGGCATCTACTGAGGCCACAAAGAAGGGGTATTCTATATGGGGGGCTCTGTATAGGGGCATTTTATACTGGGACACATTATGGTGGGTACTATGGGGAAGGGGGGGGAATACTATGGGGTCATAAACGGGGGCACTGAGAAGGGGTATTTTATACTTATAAATTATGGGGGACACTAAGGGGATCTACTGGGGCACTATATATGGGGCATTTTATACTGGTACATTATGGGGGGCACTAGGAGGGAGGGGGAGAGGAGCACTTTGGGGGCATTTACTGGGGGCACTATATAGGGGTATTTTATACTGGCACATTATGGGGGCACTATGGGGACATTAGCTCAACTGGGGGCATTACAAGGGGGTATTTTTTGCACTGTCACATTATAAGGAGAATTGTTTCTACTAGGGGGGCATTATTACTCCCCCATGGTATGACCCCGTAGTAGCAGCACCAGCCTCTCCCTGCTCTGCTATCCCTCTGCCCATTCTCCAAATCCTTATTATGAAATCTTTCTCATTAGGATAAAACACATCAGCTCCGCCGAGCCCCCGGCCAAAGTGTTGAAGTGGTGTCCAAGATCCCCAAGGGTCAAGCCAAGTAACTAAGTTTTCATATGAAATATGTTTATGTTATACACATATAGCATACAACGTGCCCCACAATATACAGTTTCTTCTGTAAAAGTCATCAAGTGTCATGGCGGGGGGGGGGGGGGGGAACCTTATTGTTTTTCGCCCCAGGGCCCCATTTCACCTAGAACCGGCCCTGCTTGTGAGAGAAATGCATCTAGCTGTGCAGCTGAAACAGGGAATAATATGGCTGAAGAAGACAGTAGGGAAGCCCAAAAAAGACCTGTTCCTCCACATTTATGATTGTAAAAAGAAGCACAACCATTATGTAAAAGTTTTTTTTGAAAACCCAGGTATGTCTTAAGCTCCAGTATATTTGCATCACCATTATAGATCATACTCTATAGAATTCTATGGGAAGGATAAATCCTCTGACAACACGTGCTGCATATTTATAGATGTGGTCTGTATAGAAATACAAGCCTATAAAATACAGCTCCATGGGTTCCGTTTTCAGTGATATTCAGTAAGCATAGCCCGGCCCTTCAATTTATAGTTCATCAGTCTCTTTATAAAAATGAGTTAATAGAGCCACACATTCAATGCCAATGGGTGCTTGCCACTTGGATCTCGTCCAGATCTCACAGGGAGAATTTGAATCTGTTGCTTTGTTTTACTGCGCCTGTGCCCCAACCTCTGACAGCTGTTTTCGCTGGGTCCTCCGTGTAAGCTTTATAATGAATTGACTTTAATATTCTTAATCCCAATTAAACTCTGAACGAATACCAAAGGACAAGAACCAGTATTTCATCTGTGGGCAAAGCTTAGCTTGTTTCCATATTTTACATGAACTCTGCCAGGTCATGAATCATCCTTTCCTCTCTTCAAATTCAGTATTAACTCTTCACTTTCTAGATGCCAAGGAGCTACTCTGCCCAAGAAATCACTGCTAACACCTATATTCTAAAAGACAGCAATTCCTTAAAGGGAATGTGTGATTGGAAAATGATCTATTACAGGGATCAGCAACCTCCGACTCTCCAGCTGTGGTGAAGCTATGACTGCCACCATGCTCCATTCACTTCAGTGGGAGTTCCAAGAACAGCTTAGCAAGTGTGCACGCTGAGAGTTGTAGTTTCACAACACCTGGAGAAATCCTAAAATCCTGCAGTTTTCGCACACGTGATGAAAGGGCTTGTTCACACGAACGTGTGAAGCCCGTGCTGTGGACTGCAAATTGCGGTCCGCAATGCACGGGCACCGTCCGTGGGGCAGGCGCATGAGGATCGCAGATCCATTCACTTGAATGGGTTCGCGATCCTTCCGTTGCACAAAAAGATAGGACTTGCTCTATCTTTTTGCAGTGCGGAAGCACGGAACAGAACCCCAGAAAGCACTCCGTAGTGCTTCCGTAGTGTTCCGTTCCGCATCTCCGGATTTGCGGACCCATTGAAATGATGCGGAATGGCCACGGAACGGTGCCCGTGTATTGCGGATCCGCAAATGCGGTTCGTTTGTGTGAACGAGCCCCAATCCTGATAATAGGCGCCGCTTCTTGGTTTGTACAGATCAATTTTCAGCAGTCATCTCATTATCATCACAGGCAGGATTAAAACGGCAGATAACCCAGTATCCACCATTCACAGTAGGTGATATCACAGCGTATCTACTCCTTCCTGACCTCTGCACAGGTCACAAAGCATGGCTAGAAAACTCTCCTATAAGTCACGTCCATACAATTGTGTCTATGGCCCTTGGTAGCTGCTGTAAAGAATATCTCTAAATGCTGTAAAACAATAGCTCAGGCAAGATGGCCGCCCCATAATCATAATCTGGAAATAGAATTGAAGAAAACTGCAATCAAAAAATAAAAACAGATTAGAAAAAAGGGATATGTGCTGCTATCTGGTTTTATATGGCAGAAAAAAATTCTGATTTTATAGGGGCTATAATCTGACATCATGCACGTGGGGTGGGACTTGGCGAGATACCTTTATGATGCCCAGCTAGTACAGGGCACAGGTCATATTCAGGAAGGACTCAGACAGCTGCTGATAGATCTTATTATGGCTTTTATAGTATTTATGTACGTTTTGCCCACAAAGTTAGTAGGTTCTTATCAACTAATGAACATGCCACCTTTCTGAGGGAGGCACAGCATGGGCTCGTAGTTATGGATCCATACATCTTGGCTGTTGACAAGGGGTTAATTTACCAGTCCACACAACCTATTCTTCTAGTGCAGTATTATATACTCAGGGACACATTCTAGCAGTTTATGATGTTGATGCAGAGAACAGTCTGTGTCCATGGAGAGGCCCCACTAATGAAGAACGTTAAGACATGCCCTACTGACACGTATAGTTGCGAAAAGTGCTTCAAGGCCAAGGTCATTTTTGATGCAACTTTTTCAAAGAGTGGATCTAAATCAACATTTTGCATTTAGGATGGCACCAATCCACCCTGTGTGACTGGACCAGGAAAGATCTGTCAACAGCAGTTTGTTATTGTTTTCCATATAGCAAGTATACTGCGGCCATATATTCCTAAGACAATATGATGATTTTGGTAGAAAATGCCGTCAATAAATATCCCTTTTCTTCTGAGCTGGTGTACTAAATGTCATTTTACAAATGCTGAAGGGTTTACAAAATGTAAAGAAACTGCTACACAGGTTTTCTATACATCGTCATAAACATGACTTAAAGGGGTATTCCCATCTTAGACAATGGGGGCATATCGCTAGGATATGCCCCCATTGTCTGATAGGTGCGGGTCCCAGCGGTGGGACCCGCACCTGCAACGAGAACGGAGCGGGGAGAGCTGTGGCTGGAGGACCCCGGATTTCCTGCGGTCCGTCCGCCACCAAACGCTGCTCCCATAGAAGTGAATAGGAGCGCACCGCTCCCATAGAAATGAATGGAGGGAGGCTGCGCATGCTCAGTGCGCCCTCCGTTCATTTCCCCGCTCCGTTCTCATTGTAGGTACGGGACCCGCACCTATCAGACAATGGGGGCATTGTCTGAGATGGGAAAACCCCTTTAAAAGGGTTCTCCAGGATTTCTATACAGAAAGCCTATGCTTAGGATAGGTCATCAATATCAGACCAGCGGGGGTCTGACTCCCAACACCCCACCAAGCAGTTGACACCAGAAATAGGCGCTGAAACAGCTCCGTCCATTGTGTAGTTCAAGTGAACAGGAGCAGTGCTGCAGTAACCAGCTCTGGCCACTACACAGTGAATGGAGCTGTGCAGCTTCAGTGCCAAAGCTACTGGACAGCTGACTGGTGGGGATGCAAGGTGTCGGACCCCCACTTATCTAATACCGATCACCTATCCTGGGGATGGAACATCAATATAAGATTGCCAGACAACCCCTTAAAATAAGTTTTTCCCCAGTCGTCTCCATGACACCAAGTCCTGAGATTGACTTCCTTCTGATTGGACAGGAAAAACACAGAGAGGTTAAAACCCCCACCCCCTCCTCACATCACCAGTGTTTTTCCTGTCCCATCAGGATAGGAAGCAGGAGAGGTGCACGGAGCTCGTTTGGGCTCACCTGGAGTTATTTTTTCATCTGGGCCGAGGTCGGATCTGCAGTGCAGCTCTCCCTCCTCCGTTTGGTTAGGCCTGGGCTCGGGCACATAGGTAGTGCCCCTGCGAAGATTCCCTCTGCGGCGGTCCCGGAGGGCTTGATGCAGAGGGAAGGAGGAACACGGCGGATCGGCACTGTGATGTGTCCCTTCCGGCCGGCAGGCAGATGACGTCAGACGCCGGGGGCGGAGCTAAGCGCGCTGACGTCATCAACATGCGCCACAGGTCCTGCAGCATGAGAAGCACATGGAGACACTATAAAAACGCTCAGGACCTGTGTAACGGCGCCCTGCATAGCGCGGCTCACATATTTTGGTGAAGCATCTCTGAAGCGGTCGGGAGTCAAGATGAGCACCCCCCTCACGCCGGGCTCTGGAACCGAGCCTGCATCAAACCCTGGGACAGTGAGTAACCTGTTCTCAGGTACATGCTTTGTATGGTGGGTTCAGTCTGCTCATCCTTTCCTCCCTTACCATTTCAGGGAGAAAAGGATTCGGCTTCTGCAGCCAAAAAAACTAGAAAATGTGGTATTTGCTGCAAAAGATTGTCTAACACTGGATCCAAGCCCCTGTGTAAAGAATGTACTGCCAGTGTCATCAAGTCTGAGTCTTCTAGTCTAATTGAAGACATTAGGAAAGTGGTAAAAGAAGAGGTTCAGTTAGCCTTAACTACCAGAGAACCTACTCCCCCCAAAGTTCCCCCCACTCAGGACGCCCGTAGTGTTAAATCACTTATCCTGGATTCCGACTCTGAGGGGCTGGCAGTCTCAGACTCCGAATCTGTCCAAAGACACCCGGCATCTTCAGATGAAGAGGGCGAATATAAGCGCTTCCTGTTCAATCCTGAAGATATTGATGAACTTATCAGGGCCATCAGGGCCACCATTCAGATGGAGATGCCTAAAACCCCTAGGTCTACCCAGCAAGAAATTTTTGGGGGTCTAGGTGAAAGGAAGAAGGCCGTTTTTCCAGTCCCTGATAGTGTCCAAAAATTAATTAGGTCTGAATGGGAAAAACCGGATAAAGGATCCTTTATCCCAAGAGGAATTAAGAGGCGCTACCCCTTTAGCCAAGAGGACTGTACGGATTGGGAGACCATTCCCAAAGTAGACGCGCCAGTGGCCAAGGTAGCAAAACATACGGCCCTACCGTTTGAAGACTCAGCACAATTGAAAGATCCTCTAGACAGGAAAGCGGAGAGTCTCTTGCGAAAGACCTGGGAGACTACGGCGGCTCTTCTCAAACCGGGCGTTGCCTCCACATGTGTGGCCAGAACACTGAGCCTTTGGCTAGACCAGCTAGAGATACATCTGGTCAATAAGACACCACGGGATCAAATTCTAGAGAGCTTGCCTCTATTAAAGATGGCAACCTCCTTTCTAGCAGACGCAGCGGCTGAATCTGTTAAACTATCCGCCCGTACAGCTGTTCTCTCAAATACAGCGAGAAGGGCACTATGGCTTAAAGCGTGGTCAGGAGATATCACATCTAAAAATAAATTAATCGCACTCCCCTTCCACGGTCAGTACGTTTTCGGAGAAGATCTAGATAAAATCCTAGACAACGCGACAAATAAAAAAAAAGAGGGTTTCCAGAGGAAAGATATAAACAAAAAAGGCAGCCCTTTCGTGACCGATTTTTTCAACCCGAAAATAAAAAAGATAAAGGGAAGACTGGGAGGTGGAGCTATGCGAAGGGAGGCAGGGGGAGAAGCTTCCTCTTCAACCCAAATCGGGCCGAAGCCTCCTCATCCAACAACAAACAATGACGCCATACCAGTGGGGGGAAGACTCAGCTCCTTTTTAAGATCTTGGGAGCATGTAACAAACAGCCAGTGGATCTTAAGTATTATACAAGAGGGTTATCTGATAGATCTTCTCTCTTCCCCTCCACAGAAATATGTGATCACTACCCTTCCCCCATCTCAAACTGCGACCTTAAAAAACGACATAAAAAACCTATTAACCTTGGACGCCATAGAGCCCGTCCCGAAAAATCAGACAGGACTGGGATTCTATTCCCGCCTCTTCATTATAAAGAAACCAAACGGGAAATCCAGGGTAATTATAAATCTGAAACATCTAAACAAATACGTAAGATATCAAAAATTCAAAATGGAGACCCTGAAGTCAGCAGTGAAACTCTTAAAAAAGGATGCAGTGATGGCCACAATAGATTTAAGCGACGCCTATTATCACGTCCCAATTCACAGGTCATCAAGGGAATTCCTAAGGTTCGCAATAGAATTGGAGGGAAACATTCAGCATTTCCAGTTCAGGTGTCTCCCCTTCGGGATCTCTTCTGCCCCAAGGGTTTTTACCAAAGTAATGGCGGAAGCCTTGACAACCTTGAGAGAAAAGGCAATTTGTGTGATCCCCTATCTGGACGACCTACTGGTAGTGGCGGACAACATAGAGACCATGGGAATCCATCTCGGGTTAGTCCTGGATCATCTACAGAGCCTAGGTTGGCTCATCAATTGGAAAAAATCGGATTTAATCCCATCCAAACGGAAAGTTTTTCTGGGCATTACTCTAGACACAGTCTCCCAAAGATCCTTTCTACCACCTCAAAAGATAGTAAAACTTCAGACAGCTTTGAGGAAGTTCAAGAAGGAGAAATTCTGTTCAATAAGACAGGCCATGAAGGTACTAGGGAGTCTGTCCGCTTGCATTCCAGCAGTTGCCTGGGCACAGTTCCATCTAAGACCACTCCAGAAATTAATCTTAGACAAATGGAACAGATCGCAATTAACCCTAGAGAGGAAAATATTCTTAGATGCAGAGACCAAAAAATCACTAACTTGGTGGCTCAGCAATTCGAACCTAGAAAACGGGATTTTCTGGGCACAAGATCTCCCTCTAGTCATCACAACAGATGCCAGCCTCCACGGGTGGGGAGCGGTCGTCCAGGGGAACTCCTACCAGGGAACATGGGGGAATTACGTGAGCCAGCAATCCTCAAATTTCAAGGAGCTGAGGGCAGTGTGGGAAGCACTGAAACACACAAGTCAGCTGGCAAAGGGTCGTCACGTCCTAGTCTACTCGGACAACGCTACAGCCGTGGCCTTTATCCAACACCAGGGAGGCACAAGGCATCGCCTGCTACAAAACCTGGCAAACAAAATCTTTTCCTGGGCAGAAGGCAACATTCAATCTCTTTCAGCGGTTCATTTGAAGGGAGTTTTAAACATTCAGGCCGATTACCTAAGCCGGCACAGACTAGACCCAGGGGAATGGATGTTAGCTCCAGAAGCCTTCCATTTAATCACAAAGAGATGGGGCAGGCCGACGATAGACCTGTTTGCATCCAGGAGAAATCATCAGCTAAACCAGTTCTTCTCCCTCAACCCCAGGGATCATCCTCGGGCAGTAGACGCCCTCAACCAGAGTTGGACAACAAGCTTAGTCTACGCCTTCCCCCCATTTCCGCTTATCCCCAGAGTGTTACAGAAGTTCCTAAAAGAAAAGTGTACACTAATCCTGATAACCCCCTTCTGGCCCAAGAGAAGTTGGTTCTCCCTCTTGAAAGCCCTCAGCGTGGAAGCTCCTCTCCTTCTACCTCAGAGGCCGGACCTTCTAAGTCAGGGGCCCATTTCTCACCCAGACCTGAAAATACTAAAGTTAACAGCCTGGATTCTGAAGAATCCAACTTGTTAAACTTTGGTCTATCAAAAAAAGTAGTGAACACCTTACTCCTTAGCAGGAAACAGAGTACCAACGACAAGTACCAAAAAATATGGAAGAAATTTGCTGATTGGTCTGGGACCTCCTTCAACCAGTTTAGAGCCAACATCTCACTAATCCTGGATTTTCTTCAAGAAGGGCTAGATTTAGGTCTATCCCCCAATACCCTTAGGGTCCAGGTATCGGCTTTAGGAGCACTATATAATACCAAGCTAACGGAACATCCCTGGATATCCAGATTCCTTAAAGCAGCAGATAGGATCAGACCTACAATTAGAAACATGGTGCCACCATGGAACCTTAATACGGTACTAGGGGGTCTAACCTCCGATCCATTCGAACCTCTGGACTCTATCCACATCAGATGGCTTACCATTAAAACGATTTTTCTGGTGGCAATAACCTCAGCCAGAAGGGTCTGTGAGCTGCAGGCCTTGTCCATCCAAGAACCATTCCTTGCAATATTTGAGGACAAATTAATTTTCAAATTAGATCCGACTTTCCTCCCCAAGGTAGTCTCGACCTTCCATAGGTCTCAGGACATTGTTCTCCCCTCGTTCTGTGACGATCCGAAAAACGATCAAGAAATCACTTACCACACATTAGATGTCCGGAGAGCGGTCTTAAAGTACCTGGAAGCTACCAGCCTTTGGAGAAAAGACAAAAATCTGTTTGTCCAATTTTCAGGTCCTAACAAAGGGAAGAAAGCGGCAAAAAGTTCCATCTCCAGATGGATTAAGATGGCAATCTCCGAAGCATATAAAGCTCAGGGAAAAGACGTCCCTGCTTCCCTAAAAGCACATTCTACGAGAGGCATGGCTGCCTCCTGGGCGGAAAAAGCCTCAGCCTCCTTACAACAGATTTGCAGGGCAGCAACATGGAAAAGAGTTCATACTTTCACTAAGCACTACAGACTAGATGTAGCTGCTAATGACGACCTAAGATTTGGACGTAAGGTCCTGTCGGCAGTCGCCCCCCCCTAATTGTATCTTTGATATTGTCTCAGGACTTGGTGTCATGGAGACGACTGGGGAAAAGAGTATTACACTCACCGGTAATCCGGTTTCCTGGAAGTCTCCATGACACCACATATATCCCACCCTTTTTTTCTGCTATTAGCTATTATCCTTTCATCCTGGGGTTCTTCGTTAAAATACACTGGTGATGTGAGGAGGGGGTGGGGGTTTTAACCTCTCTGTGTTTTTCCTGTCCAATCAGAAGGAAGTCAATCTCAGGACTTGGTGTCATGGAGACTTCCAGGAAACCGGATTACCGGTGAGTGTAATACTCTTTTCCATTGTATATACTAATGGCGTATTGAGTAAGTAGCTATGTCATCAATATCTGATTAAGGCCTCATGCACACAGCCGTGCGGACCCATTCACTTGAATGGGTCCTCAATCTGGAAGGTGCGGTGCAGAACGGAAGCACTGAGGCACTCCGTAGTGCTTCCGTGGGGTTTCTCTCCGCACCACAAAAAAATAGAACTTGTGAGGACTGGTGCGGACTGATTCCACTTGAATGGGTCCGGATCTGGCTGTGGCAGCCTCACATATGTTGCCCTTGCTTTGGGGCCCTAAGGGTGCATTTACACAACGGTATGAATTTAGTGGTCCGCAAACCGGGGATCTGCAAAATACATATGCGGTCCGTTTGGTGTCCACATTCTGTTGCAGACTCATTGGGAGACCTTTACTAAGTCCCCTAAGACACTATTGAAGACTTCGGTTTCTGGCACACGGCAGGACAGGAATGTATTATGAGGCATTAAACACTTAATAAATTAGGCCTCTTGTACACAAACGGGTTTTTTTGCGTTCCGTATACAGACTGTATACTGAACCATTCATTTCTATGGATCCGCAAAAAAATAAAATAACGGAAGGTACTCCTTATGCCTTCCGTTTCCTGCAAGAAATTCAAAGTATAGGACATTTTCTATCTTTTGCAAAATGGACATATGGATGCCGATGGCACAGAGACATATGGATGCCGATGGCACAGAGACATATGGATGCCGATGGCACAGAGACATATGGATGCCGATGGCACAGAGACATATGGATGCCGATGGCACAGAGACATATGGATGCCGATGGCACAGAGACATATGGATGCCGATGGCACAGAGACATATGGATGCCGATGGCACAGAGACATATGGATGCCGATGGCACAGAGACATATGGATGCCGATGGCACAGAGACATATGGATGCCGATGGCACAGAGACATATGGATGCCGATGGCACAGAGACATATGGATGCCGATGGCACAGAGACATATGGATGCCGATGGCACAGAGAAGACATCTGTGTTTTTTTCCGCTTCCGTTCCGCAAAAGATCATGTCCTATTCTTTGCCGTAAATGCGGACCGCGGACCCACTGAAGTCAATTTGTTCACAATAAAATGCAGACCTCACACAGACAGGATCCGTATTTTGTGTAGCTGCATTCCTCAAAATACATACAGTCATGAGCAATCACCTTTATGGGGTACTGACTGCTGAGACCCCCATGTTGTAGCACGACTCGGTGCACCATTTATCAGACACATTACCAATATGTCACTGACGCATACGGTGGGGAACGCCTTCAGAAAACTGCGTACTAGATGTGCATGGTCTCAGAAACACAGCCTGGCAGCAGCGACCATGGCCCACAATTTTCCAAGGTGCAGTCATTGGGGCACATTTACTAAGGGAATGTCTGGTCAGCTCAGCTCCACGCTAAGTGAATGGGGATCAGCTGCAATACCACACACATCCTGCGGACAGGTGTGGTGCTGTTTCTGGAAGAAAGCAGCCATATTTTTCTGATCGTGGACAACCCCTGCCAGGGAAAGCTTGGCGACAGCTACTATACCCATCATCATTGCGTCCGTCACCCAGCGGAACCAGACTCTAGGCTAGGTTCACATGTTACATCTTGGTGGCTAAAATCTGCAGCAAATTTTGGGAGTGTGAACTATGAGCTATGGTATCTGTGGTGCAGCTCTAGGCAGACCTGCCATTCAGGAGCCCAGGGGAACTGGGTGCCCACCACTATGGGAGTAGTAGTTGCAGCCAGGCATTATCTTATAGTGGGGGGAGGGGATTTTTTACATCTTCCTATACTCCCTCATGGGTCTTGGAGCCAAACATATGGTGGAGAGGAAACTCCAAATCGCTGTGCTCTGGCATCTCCTCCTCCCGGCAGCCGCCAGTACGAGGCCTATACAGCAGCAGGAGACTTGCTGCGCAGCACTCATGGCCCCGCTTCACTGAAGCATATCACCTCAGGTCGCCCTGTCCTCCAACCCGGGCACCCACCCGCCCTCATACACCCGGCGGCACTGCACACAACACCCCCCTATAGCAACAAAACAAAACCTCTTACCCCCGCACTCAGAAATCAGCTGTCCCACAACAACAAAAGCTTTGCGCGGTGCTACCTGGGAGTTGTAGTTTCAGCACGGGATCAGCAGACTGTACGCTCTGTTAGAACGTACTACATTACCCAGAAAGACTTGCGCTGGCAGAAGGTCAGAAGCCTCGGCAGGATTCGCGTTGCTATGGGTTACGGGGCAGTTTTGGAGTTTTTATTGTTTTATAGACAGGAAAGTTTCCGTTGCTCACTAGCAGGGAGGTGTGGGCAGAAGCCAGGAACAGCTTTATTGTCAGTGCACTGAGATTCTCAAGGATGTGCGATATATAACATAATAAATGATAACAATAATAAAGTATAATGTCTGTACACTCTGCTGTGAAGTATTCTCACCTTTTGTGGTTTTATTGACTTTCCCTGAATTTTCAGAAGTGCAAATACTGTAACCCTCGGAGCCTTGACTTTGAAAAAAAGATCCAGCATGTCCGAACCAATAGCCATGGATTTTCTATGCTATGTAATGTTAACAGCAACTTTTCCATCAGATGGGATTCGTTAATTTTCGCGCATCAGCTCTTGCGTACAGTAAATATCGCAGCATGTTCTATATTGTGCGTATTTTTTACGCAGCTCTGACTCCATAGAAGGGAATGGGGCTTGTGTGAAAAGAGGAAGGAATCCGGATGCAATGCGGTCTTCACGGATGGTTGGAGATGTAGATTGTTATTCTTTAGGGCACTTTCCCACGAGCGGATCCCGTGCGGGGAATCCGCTGCGTGAAAGACAGCCAAGCCGCGCTCCGGACAGCAGAGACACGGAGCAGTAACATGAGTGATAATGCTCTTTGCCTCTCTGTGATCTTTTTACTACAAAATCACAGTGAGATAAAGTTGTCGCTGTGATTTTGTAGTAAAAAGATCACAGAGAGGCAAAAGAGCATTATCACTCATGTTACTGCTCCGTGTCTCTGCTGTCCGGGACGGGGCTTGGCTGTCTTTCACGCAGCGGATTCCACGCACGGGATCCGCTCGTGTGAAAGAGCCCTAAGGCCCCTTTCACACGAGCGTGACGGATTAGGTCCGGATGCGTTCAGTGAAACTCGCACTATTTTGCAAGCAAGTTCAGTCAGTTTTGTCTGCGTTCAGTTGTTCAGTTTTTTCCGCGCGGGTGCAATGCAATTTGATAAAAAACGGAAGGTTTACAAACAACATCTCTTAGCAACCGTCAGTGAAAAACGCATTGCACCCGCACTTGCTTGCGGATGCGATGCTTTTTTCACGCAGCCCCATTCACTTCTATGGGGCCAGGGCTGCGTGAAAAACGCAGAATATAGAACATGCAGCGATTTTTACGCAACGCAGAACTGATGCGTGAAAAACAACGCTCATGTACACAGACACATTGAAATGAATGGGTCAGGATTCAGTGCGGGTGCTATGCGTTCACGTCACGCATTGCACCCGCGCGGAATACTCGCCCGTGTGAAAGGGGCCTTAGTGTTTCTTCACGCGTGTGAAAAACATATCAAAACTGATTACATCTGCTCCGAAAAAACACACACACTGAACGGAATCACAGAAAAAGCAGATTGAGCAAAACCATCAGTTTTTTCCTGTACAGATCCCAACACAATCCATATTGCTGATGTGAAAGAGGCCTAAGGCCCCTTTCACACAGGCGAGATTTCCGCGCGGGTGCAATGCGTGACGTGAACGCATTGCACCCGCACTGAATCCGGATCCATTCATTTCTATGGGGCTGTGGACATGAGCGGTGATTTTCACGCATCACTTGTGCGTTGCGTGAAAATCTCAGCATGCTCCTCTTTGTGCGTTTTTCACGTAAGGCAGGCCCCATAGAAATGAATGGGGTTGCGTGAAAATCGCAAGCATCCGCAAGCAAGTGCGGATGCGGTGCGATTTTCACGCACGGTTGCTAGGTAACGATCGGGATGGGGACCCGATCATTATTATTTTCCCTTATAACATGGTTATAAGGGAAAATAATAGCATTCTGAATACAGAATGCTAAGTAAAATAGGGCTCGAGGGGTTAAAAAAATATATAAAAAAATTAACTCACCTTAATCCACTTGTTTGCGCAGCCGGCATCTCTTCTGTCTTGTTCTGTGAGGAATAGGACCTTTGTTGACGTCACTACGTTCATCACATGGTCCGTCACATGATCCATCACCATGGTGATGGATCATGTGACGAGCGCAGTGACGTCATCAAAGGTCTTATTCCTCACAGAACAAGACAGAAGAGATGCCGGCTGCGCGAACAAGTGGATTAAGGTGAGTTTAATTTTTAAAAAAAAAATTTTAACCCCTCCAGCCCTATTGTACTATGCATTCTGTATTCAGAATGCTATTATTTTCCCTTATAACCATGTTATAAGGGAAAATAATACAATCTACACAACCTTGAACCCAAACCTGAACTTCTGTGAAGAAGTTCGGGTCTGGGTACCACATTCAGTTTTTTATCACGCGCGTGCAAAACGCATTGCACCCGCACGATAAAAACTGAACAAAGGAACGCAATCACAGTCAAAAACTGACTGCAATTGGGTATCTACTCGCGCGGGTTTGCCGCAATGCACCGGGACGCATCCGGACCTAATCCGGACACGCTCGTCTGCAAGGGGCCTAAGAGTGGGTTCACACATGCCATTTTTCAGCATTTTTAGTGTCGTTTTTTTTTTTTTTTTTACTTCAGATGTTAGCTGAAGGTCTATGGGAAATATAGATCCCAGACAAAACAAGAGTTTATTTTTTTTAATAGAGGAGTTTTTGGTTATTAGATGGCATTCTTTGGGTCTCTGTCGTGTTTTTTCAAACGCAGCATGTTGAAGCTGTTGGCGTTCTTTCTGGTGTTTTGACATCTTTTTTAGGCAATTACACATAGGCGTATTAGGCAATTACACATAGGCGTATTTAGGCCTCCTGCAAATTGTGGGCTGCAATGCACGAACACCGAACGTGGGGCAGCCGCAGCAGATTGCGGACCCGTTCACTTTATTGGGTCCGCGATCCGCCCGTTCCACAAAAAGATAGGACATGTTCTATCTTTTTGCGGAACGGAAGTATGGGATGAAACCCCACGGAAGCACTCCGTAGTGCTTCCGTAGGATTCCGTTCCGTGCTTCCGTTCCGCACCATTCCGCATCTCCGGATTTGCGGACCTATTGAAGTGAATGGGTCCGCATCCGAGATGCGGAATGCCCACGGAACGGTGCCAGTGTATTGCGGATCCGCAAATGCGGTCCGCAATATGGCAACGGGCAGCACAAGTTCGTGTGCAGGAGGCCTTAGTCCGTGAAATACACTCTTTGTGTCAGCAGTATGTCCCATATTGAACACTGCTCCTGTGACACAAACTCACTGCATTAGGCTCCATTCACACGACCGTAAGTGTTTTGTGGTCCGCAAATTGCACAGATACCGGCCACGGGCGTTCCGCATTATGCAGACTGCACATTGCCGGCGATATATAGAAAATACCTATTCTTGTCCGCAATTGCGGACAAGAATAGGACATGCTCTATAATTTTGCGGGGCCGCGGAATGGAACCAAGGATGCGGACAGCACTAAGCATTGAAATGAATGGGTCCGCACCCGTTCTGGAAAATTTGCGGAACGGATGCATACCCATTGATATGATCGTGTGAATAGACCCTTATAATGATTTATAATGCCGTGCGTTCCTGCCCGACCATGGCTATACTGAATTGTACTGATAGTATGATGTGAGTACAGTTCAGTAAAGCTGAGGTCGGGCAGGAATACACAGCATTATAAATCATTATAATGTTGTTAGTTTCTGTCAGAGGAGCAGTGTACAGTACGGGAAATGCTGCTGTCACATGGGGCGTATTCCCCGCACTGAATCTGCTCATGTGAAATTGCCCTTTAGAGTTGAAAAATTAATTTTCACAGATATTTAGAAAAAAATGCAGCTGACACAGGAAGAAGCGCAGCTGTGTATTAGGGTTAGGCTACATGGCAAAAGTCATGTGACATAACTATGTATGTAGGACTTGTCTGTGAATATTTCAGTAAAATATAGCCAAGTCACAGGCGAGTTGCGTGTCGCGTGTCGCACGTCACTTTCATTACACTCAATTGAGGAAAAGTCACGCACGACTTGTGATGTGTGCCACAAAATCTATCAGGTCTGGACTTTTTGCGACTGTTGCATCACAGTTGCAGCATGTCACGTGTCACATTGCAACACCATTGACAATCATTATCTCAAATGTTGCGTGACTTTCATGTCACGCGACACATGTCATGATGTAGCTGAACCTTAAAAAGATTAAAATAGACAAATCACTTTGTCTAGATGCCATACATCACCATATACTAAGAGAATAAAGTAATGACAGACCCTATTTCTGATAATTAAAGGGGTTGTGTCACGGCTGTGTCATGGTCTGGTGTAGTGGACCATGACACTTTTGCCGTGCATGCTTGTTGCTGGTGGCAACATGTTGTTTTGCATGTTTTGACACTTCCCCTTTAAGTTGTGTGCCCCTTCCCATCCTGGTGTGTTCGGGGTTAAGATGTGTGCTTGGTGGAACTGGGTGTGGCCTCTGGCTCTTTTATACTGTGTTGTGAGCCCGAAGGTCAGTTGGTTAGTTGCCTGCATATGTGTAGGAGCTCTGCTCCTTTTTGGATGTCTATCTTACCTGTGTGAGGGCATCCTAGTTGGACACCGTTTGTCTCCTTTCCCTTCCTCACCTGTTATGTTGTTTGGTGTGGTTCATGTTGGGGTTTAGTTGTTTATGTCATGTCTGGTGTTCCATGTCAGGTCTGTTTGGTGTTGGGATCTGCATGGATGTTAAAAAAAAAAGGCTGTGTGAGATACACCCTCTACATACAGGGGTTTGATTCAGTGTAGGCCTGAATTAAAGATTTCTTTGCCCAAAATGGCTGTATTTCAAATACCTGAATCAAACCCCTGTATGTAGAGGGTGTATCTCACACAGCCTTTTTTTTTTTAACATCCATGCAGATCCCAACACCAAACAGACCTGACATAAGCAACTAAACCCCAACATGAACCACACCATACAACATAACAGGTGAGGAAGGCAAAGGAGACAAACGGTGTCCAACTAGGATGCCCTCACACAGGTAAGATAGACATCCAAAAAGGAGCAGAGCTCCTACACATATGCAGGCAACTAACCAACTGACCTTCGGGCTCACAACACAGTATAAAAGAGCCAGAGGCCACACCCAGTTCCACCAAGCACACATCTTAACCCCGAACACACCAGTATGGGAAGGGGCACACAACTTAAAGGGGAAGTGTCAAAACATGCAAAACAACATGTTGCCACCAGCAACAAGCATGCACGGCAAAAGTGTCATGGTCCACTACACCAGACCATGATACAGCCGTGACAGGTGGTATCACTTAAGCAAATAGCATTTATTATGTACAGAAGGTTAATACAAGCCACTTACTAATTTATTTTTATTATCTATATTGCTTCCTTTGCTGGCTTCATGAATTTTTCCATCACATTATACACTGCTCATTTCCATGGTTACGACCACCCTACAATCCATCAGCTGTGGCCGTGCTTGCACACGATAGAAAAAAGCACCAGCCTATGTGCTCTCCCACGGCCTGTGCCACCAGAGAGGCTGGCACTTTTTAGTGTGCAAGCACGACCACCACTGATGGATTGACTGGCCGGCTACATGATCCTTACAGCGTTAATTACTTCTGAGAGCTCATTATGTACCCAGCCAGCAGCAGAGAGGAGGGCATGGGCGGTCCTCTGGGCATCTGTAGTGTACGGGGACTGTAATACCCGTCACTACCAAAGTGTCACTTGGTGTGCTGTCGTCCCTCCTAATTATGGGAAGTTGGTATATGTCATCTTTATAAAATGTCATATAATGTAATGCATGTATTTCCCTGTTACTGTGAAACTTGCATGTACAGGCCTGCTAGGGGTGTCATTCCAGCTCTTAGTCAGTAGAGGGAGCTAGGGAGCCCTAGTTTATATAAGGCCCAGTCAGGGAAGTGAAAGGCAGACGGAGTCTAGTGTCTGTAATCTACAGTTGGAGATTAGACAATGTCAGAGACAAGTCCAGGCCTGAAGCCTGCGGTCCAGGAGAAGATTTCCTCCTGAATTCCCATATGCAGAAACAGGAATATCTTAGCTAAAGAGCCTGAGGAAGCTGAGAGAGAGACAGAGGCAAAAACTCAAGAAAGCAAGAGGTACTCAAGATAACAGAGGAGGTACTTTATGAAGCTAGAACCAAGTATATATGCCAGAGCTAGGCTATTGGGCCTTGGTGAAGAATTGCTATATTCCAGGATCAGACAGAAATAGAGTGCAAGCTCCTGTACTGCAAGTCCTGTGTTCAACACTCTGTAATCACCTTGCTAAATCTGTAATTGCCTGCATCAACCGTATTGCAAAATCGACTGTATGCCAAGGAACTGCGATTCCAATATTGTCTCTGCATGAAAACTACTAAAGTTGGAGTTCTGTTTTAATACCACGTGTTCCTCAATTTATTCCTGCTATCCGCAAACGGCGTGCCACCGTTTAATTGGCACTGGCGTCACGAACAATTTCTACCATCACCTGCCTATGCAGAGAGTCAGCCGTCTCAGGTTAGTGTCATTGCACTACTACACCCAGAAACTCTATTACACACAACTTGAGTACGCTGCACCTCTCTTTTGGCGTCACGAACAGGATACGCACGCTTTCTAGTGCAAGAAGCGTGAACTTTGTGCCTTATACAGTTGCCCTGTGACCAAAGTGACAAATTACCTGTTTATTGAAAGTGGACTTTGTGGACTGAAAAATATACCCAAAGTGTACCTAAAACCTCCAAAAAGCGCTGGGCAGTGTTGCGCTACCAAGAGGAAGAAAATCGCCACATTGGAGTGTGGTTTTGTGGACTTTTTACAATCCTGCTTGCTGTCAGTGAATAGACAGCGTTTATACCTAAAGATGGCCGCTGAGGCTACTGAAATAACTGCTGCGTCATCTTCATCCCGAAAAGGCGGGAAAAATTGGCGCCTTTCTGAGAAAATAGCGGGAAGGAGTTCAAGGTCAGGCGCCACTGCTTATCTGGACATTTGCATGTCTGCCAGCATGGACACCGCCTTCCATATACTGGAATACCTGGGGGGCGGCCTCCCAGTGCAATGGGAGGAGCTGGCTGATCTTATTGGCGCCACCCTATCGCTCTCCAGAGAAGGATCGAGCATGTTGGAAAGGGAACAGAGCGTTGCTGCAATGTCCGCACCTGAAATTGCAAAGATGTCTAATGTTGGTGTAGAGCCAGAGGAGGCTCCACCGGCCTACTCTCCGGGACCGGAGCAACCCGCCTGCCGCCCAAGGGGGAAAGAACCCGAGCCCTACTATGGCTCGTGGATAGACTTTTTCCAACCATCTTTCAAATGGTCCTCCCTGATGGCGGAGATCCGGGAGGCCGCCATAAAGCGGAATACAAAGACCAAAATCTTTTATGAGGAACTAACTAAGACAATACATGAGAAGCATACGAACACCCAACCCCGCCTGGAAAGGAGAAAGGGAGTGGTGCTGTCATTTGACAAAACCCGTGGCTACGGGTTCATCCAGGACTATCTAACTGGCAGAGACCTCCATGTGAATCGAAGGTCTGTCAAAAGAGACTACCTCCCTTCTTACCAGCACAGCCTCCGTGAGGGAGAGGAAGTGGAGTACACCCCTGCCGAGAGCCTACGAGGCCCTTATGCAACTGCCGTGACCCGTCCCAAGCGAACATCTGAGGACTGGGAGGCAGAAGAAGAAGAAGACTACTCTGGCTGCGAGCGGGAACCTGAACGCTCTCCAGAGCCGGCCCATCACGCCTTCCAGGAGCGGAGCTCCTTCATTGGGCCTAACGTCTTCTGGCAGCCAACCGTGTTGGAGAAATGGGTGAGCCCCTATCCTTCCCCCGAGCTGCCTCGTCGGGAGAAGACCCTGCACGAGATGGGGAATTTAAAAGGACTTCAAAATACCTTCAAAAACATCCGGATGGGTCGGAGACCAGACGCATCGCCAGAACCTGCAGAGGCCGAGTCCGCACCATCGGTGACTGTACCTGCGCCGGCGGCGCTAGCAGATGACAGCGACTCTAACACAGGGAGCATCGGTGAGCAGATTGTCCGGCTGGAGGAGAAGTTGCGGGAGCTGCGCAAGATTGCGACCGCCAGGATCCAGACGCCGCCAAAGAAGGACGAGGTAAGGGTGCCTGTCTCCACCCGCAGACCACCTTCTGTTGCCACCGCTCCGTCAGTGCCCCAGACCGGACCCGCGATTGCTGTAAACTGCTGCACACAGCGCACCGGACCGCTTGCGGCGGCGGTACCCAGCACATTGCACCCTGCAGTGATCATGCCAGGACCGGCACGGTCCAAAAGAGGGTTCACCCCTAGGCCTATGGGGCCAATACCTATTAGGGGCCCCTTTACCCTACAGCTGCCCCCTGACACTGTTAGGTGGGCACACCCGCCTGTAGAAGAATACTACAGACGATACTTGCCAGCGGAACCAAGTGGTTATGATATGCCACTGTAAATCAGCCTGCTAGGCCTTTGATTTATTGCACCAAAGAAATATGGTGTTTATCCTTCCAGGACAGGAGTCCTATGTTTCTGGTCCTTTGTTGCGGCTGCCAGTTTGTCCACGGCTCAGTGGTAAGTGTTGACCACTGAAGTAATAAAGCCAACAAAGCCACGTTTGTGTTCAGGACCTCCTGCCTGTTTTTGTTACCCTACACCAAGTTGTGCCTGTTCCTTAGTTGCACCTTTTACCCTTCACCCCCTTTTCAGGTTGATCAGGGGTATTACAGCATTTGTTTTATATTCTACAATTTTATTGTGCAACTTGATACTAAGGAACCGTGCCCGGGGACAGACTCAAAAGAACCTGAGCCTCTGAGATTTTTGCTCTTTTAAAAAGTAATGTGCCCAGAGATGGACTCCACCGCCTGAGAGCCTCTGTGATTTATAAGGAAAAAACCTGGGTACGGACTCATCATGTTTGTTCTTTGAGCCTCCAAGAACTTTTATACTGTTTTATCCATTTTGCTGTTCTATTATGGACTTATTCATTGTCATGGACTATCCTGGTTATAATGTTACGCTGTGCCAGGTCAGCGCCCCAGTTCCATTCACTATCCTGAGGAGAAGAAAACGACGCCCCTTGTCACCACCCTTCACCTTTGCCAATTGGACCTGATATGAATGTAAATGCAGATGAATTACATGTGTGTATGCCTGCATGTGTCTCTTTTTCTATTTCAGGTAGAGATTCCAGTTGGGCGACCCATGATGGAGTACGAGGTCGTACTCAGCTTAAAGCAGTGGGGTATGTAGTGTACGGGGACTGTAATACCCGTCACTACCAAAGTGTCACTTGGTGTGCTGTCGTCCCTCCTAATTATGGGAAGTTGGTATATGTCAGTTTTATAAAATGTCATATAATTTAATGCATGTATTTCCCTGTTACTGTGAAACTTGCATGTACAGGCCTGCTAGGGGTGTCATTCCAGCTCTTAGTCAGTAGAGGGAGCTAGGGAGCCCTAGTTTATATAAGGCCCAGTCAGGGAAGTGAAAGGCAGACGGAGTCTAGTGTCTGTAATCTACAGTTGGAGATTAGACAATGTCAGAGACAAGTCCAGGCCTGAAGCCTGCGGTCCAGGAGAAGATTTCCTCCTGAATTCCCATATGCAGAAACAGGAATATCTTAGCTAAAGAGCCTGAGGAAGCAGAGAGAGAGACAGAGGCAAAAACTCAAGAAAGCAAGAGGTACTCAAGATAACAGAGGAGGTACTTTATGAAGCTAGAACCAAGTATATATGCCAGAGCTAGGCTATTGGGCCTTGGTGAAGAATTGCTATATTCCAGGATCAGACAGAAATAGAGTGCAAGCTCCTGTACTGCAAGTCCTGTGTTCAACACTCTGTAATCACCTTGCTAAATCTGTAATTGCCTGCATCAACCGTATTGCAAAATCGACTGTATGCCAAGGAACTGCGATTCCAATATTGTCTCTGCATGAAAACTACTAAAGTTGGAGTTCTGTTTTAATACCACGTGTTCCTCAATTTATTCCTGCTATCCGCAAACGGCGTGCCACCGTTTAATTGGCACTGGCGTCACGAACAATTTCTACCATCACCTGCCTATGCAGAGAGTCAGCCGTCTCAGGTTAGTGTCATTGCACTACTACACCCAGAAACTCTATTACACACAACTTGAGTACGCTGCACCTCTGCCCACCTGGAAATTTCCCTCTTAAAGGGTTTCTGTCACCCCGCAAAACTCATTTTTTTTTTTTTGGATAGTTAGATTCCTCATAGTGCGATATAGCAGAATATAATGCTCCTACTTACTTTCATGCGGCCGATTCTTTATAAAACGAACTTTTATAATATGTAAATGAGGGCTCTACCAGCAAGTAGGGCGTCTACTTGCTGGTAGCTGCTGCAGAAATCCGCCCCCTCGCCGTGTTGATTGACAGGGCCAGCCGTGATCTCCTCCTCCGGCCGGCCCTGTCAGTAATTCAAAAATCGCGCGCCTCGCGTCATTCGGCGCAGGCGCTCTGAGATGAGGAGGCTCGTATCCTCAGCACTCCCTCAGTGCGCCTGCGCCGATGACATCACCGAAAGAGAAGACGTCATTGGCGCAGGCGCACTGAGGGAGTGCTGAGGATACGAGCCTCCTCATCTCAGAGCGCCTGCGCCGAATGACGCGAGGCGCGCGATTTTTGAATTACTGACAGGGCCGGCCGGAGGAGGAGATCCCGGCTGGCCCTGTCAATCAACACGGCGAGGGGGCGGATTTCTGCAGCAGCTACCAGCAAGTAGACGCCCTACTTGCTGGTAGAGCCCTCATTTACATATTATAAAAGTTCGTTTTATAAAGAATCGGCCGCATGAAAGTAAGTAAGACTATTATATTCTCCTATATCGCACTATGAGGAATCTAACTATCCAAAAAAAAAAAAATGAGTTTTGCGGGGTGACAGAAACCCTTTAAGTCTAAAATGATGTATGTATATGGGTAAGTAACTGGCTGAGTGATAGAAAACAGAGGGTGGTTATTAACGGTACACACTCAGATTGGGTCACTGTCACTAGTGGAGTACCACAGGGGTCAGTACTGGGCCCTATTCTCTTCAATATATTTATTAATGATCTTGTAGAAGGCTTGCTCTGTAAAATATAAATTTTTGCAGATGACACTAAACTGTGTAAATTAATTGACACGGAAGAGGACAGTACACTGCTACAGATGGATCTGGATAGATTGCAGGCTTGGGCAGAGAAGTGGCAGATGAGGTTTAACACTGACAAATGTAAGGTTATGCACATGGGAAGGGAAAATGCAAGTCACCCGTACATACTAAATGGTAAAACACTCGGTAACACTGACATGGAAAAGGATCTAGGAATTTTAGTGAACCGCAAACTAAGCTGTAGAAACCAGTGTCAGGCAGTTGTTGCCAAGGCCAATAAGATAATGGGTTGCATCAAAAGGGGCATAGATGCCCGTGATAAGAACATAGTCCTACCACTTTACAAATCACTAGTCAGACCACACATGGAGTACTGTGTACAGTTCTGGGCTCCTGTAAACAAGGCAGACATAGCAGAGCTGAAGAGGGTTCAGAGGAGGGCAACTAAAGTAATAACTGGAATGGGGTAACTACAGTACCCTGAAAGATGATCAAAATTAGGGTTATTCACTTTAGAAAAAAGACTACTGAGGGGAGATCTAATATCTATGTATAAATATATCAGGGGTCAGTACAGAGATCTATCCCATCATCTATTTATCCCCAGGACTGTGACTGTGACGAGGGGACATCCTCTGCGTCTGGAGGAAAGAAGGTTTGTACACAAACATAGAAGAGGATTCTTTACGGTAAGAGCAGTGAGACTATGGAACTCTCTGCCTGAGGAGGTGGTGATGGTGAGTACAATAAAGGAATTCAAGAGGGGCCTGGACGTATTTCTGGAGTGTAATAATATTACAGGTTATAGCTTCTAGAGAGGGGTTGTTGATCCAGGGAGATATTCTGATTGCCTGATTGGAGTACCTCTCAAGGATTTTTGCCTTCCTCTGGATCAACTTGCAGGATAACAGGGTGAAATCGATAGACGGATGTCTTTTTTTTCAGCTTTACGAATTATTAGGCCCCTTTCACACAAGCGAGTATTCCGCGCGGGTGCAATGCGTGATGCGAACGCATTGCGCCCACACTGAATCCGGACCCATTCATTTTAATTGGTCTGTGTTCATGAGCGTTGTTTTTCACGCAACGCTGGCCCCATAGAAGTGACTGGGGTTGTGTGAAAATCGCATCCGCAAGCAAGTGCGAATGCAATGCCTTTTTCACGGATGGTTGCTAAGAGATGTTTGCATACCTGCAGTTTTTTATCACGCGCGTGCAAAACGCATTAAATCGCATTGCACCCGCACGATAAAAACTAAACAACTGAATGTGATCGCATACAAAACTAAATGAACTTGCTTGTGAAATCGTGCATTTTTCACTGAACGCATCCGCAACGCATATGGACCTAATCCGCTTACGCTCGTCTGCAAGGGGCCTTAGGGTCATTCATCAAACTGGTGTAAAGTAGAACTGGCCTAGTTGCCCATAACAACCAATTAGATTCCATCTTTCATTTCTTAAAGGAGCTGTTAAAAATGAAAGGTGGAATCTGATAAGTTGCTATGGGCAACTAAGCCAGTTCTACTTTACACCAGTTTGATAAATGACCCCATATGTTACTATGTTACTAGAAAAAAACCAAAAATACCGCATGCGTGTTGACAAAATGCAAGTAGTTTTTGTGACCTTTTTTAATGAAATTTTTAGCCAGAAAGCACCAACTCCAGATTTGATGGGGTTTAGGAGAAATATTAAACGCAGGATAGACATTTTTGTAGTGACATTTTTGAACCCTTGAGGTGTGTTATTTTTTTTTTTTTTCAGCATGTGCAACAGGCGCTGCCCCCCAGGGCCCTCTACATCGCGTCCCAGGTGTAGGAAATGCGAGTGGTGTAGTGTGGCCTAAATGTCTCTTTATGTGTGTCACGGTGCTCCTACCTGGATACCGCTGGACCCCAGGCTTTGGCTCCGAAGCAATAAAAAGAGGAATAATTGAGGGATTGGAAATAACTTGAGTCCAGACCTTGAACAGCAGCTTTAAATTGATTAAACATTTCTTCCAACAGCTTACAGGCTTTGTCTTGGTTCCAGCAGGCTTTAGCATTAAACTGGCAGGCAAACTCAACTCTGCTCTATCCTTCTCTCACTCTGCTGTACAGACAAGCTGACTTAGTAACTTGGCTTCTTCTTTATGCTGCACTTCACACTTTAGTCGGACTTATCTTCAGCCAAGGAAGTTTACTTCTGGCTCCTGAGGCTTTTAGGCTTCAGCCCCCATGGCCAGCAGAGCTTAAGGTGATCTGGCTGGTGTGGGCACTTCCAGCAGAGACGTGCCCCTGCACCCCCTTCCCCTTGCAGGAAATAAACTAAACTGGAAATAACTAGTCCCCACCCTACCTTCAGGAAATAGGGCTAGCCCACTTCTCTCCAGAGAGGGATTAGAATGGAATGGTGAGTTCCATTCTCTCTAACTATAGCTCTGCCGTGTTTGCTGCCACTTGCTGGTGAACCAGGCACATTACATGAACAGTTACATAACATTAATATACATGCACATTGTGGCGAACCTGGAACAAAATTACACAGATGACATTTATGTTAGACCATTAACCCCTTATGGACCGGGCTCATTTTCACCTTAAGGAGTCACTTTATGTGTGAATAACTTTAAAACGCTTTTACTTATCCAGGCCATTCTGAGATTGTTTTTTCATCACATATTGTACTTCATGACACAAAAATGTAGTCAAAAAAATTCATTTTTATTTATAAAAAAATAGCAAATTTAGCAAAAATTTTGAAAAATTAGCAAATTTGCAAATTTCAATTTCTCTACTTCTATAATACCTACCCGTATTTTTCGCCCTATAAGACGCACCTAGGTTTTTGAGGAGGAAAATAAGAAAAAAAATATTTTTAACCAAAAGGTGTGCTGTTGGTGGGTTTTGAATTAATGGTGGTCTGTGCATGACACTATTATGGGGGGATCTGTGGATGACGCACTGTCATGTGGGAGATCTGTGGATGGCACTGTTATGGGGGATCTGTGGATGGCACTGTTATGGGGGATCTGTGGATGGCACTGTTATGGGGGATCTGTGGATGGCACTGTTATGGGGGATCTGTGGATGGCACTGTTATGGGGGATCTGTGGATGGCACTGTTATGGGGGATCTGTGGATGGCACTGTTTATGGGGGATCTGTGGATGACACTGTTTATGGGGGATCTGTGGATAGCACTGTTATGGGGCATCTGTGGATGGTACTGCTATGGGGTGGGGGATCTGTGGATGGCATTGTTATGGGGTGGGGGATCTTTGGATGGCATTGTTATGGGGTGGGGGATCTGTGGATGGCACTGTTATGGGTTGGGGGATCTGTGGATGACACTGCTATATGTCATCCACAGATCCCCCTCATAACAGTGTCCCCCAATACACCGGCCCTCTGCTCACCGCAGTATTTATAAACATTAATCCTTATCCTGTTAATAAGTTTAACTAAAGCTGCGCTCTCCCCTGTTCCCCTGTATCAGTACAGCATTTACGAATAAGCTTCCATAGCAGGCAGAGCGGACGGCAGCAGTAACGTCACTCACTGACGTTGCGCGCCTGCTCTGCCTGCTTCATTCATAAAGTGGGAGGAGCAGGCGCTCGACGTCTGTGAGTGACGTTACTGCTGCCGTCTGGTCTGCCTGCTATGGAAGCTTGTTCGTAAGTGCTGTGGGGATACAGGGGAACATGGGAACAGGGGAGAGCGCAGCGTTAGTTAAACTTAATAACAGGATAAGGATTAATGTTTATAAATACTGCGGTGAGCGGCGGGGACGGTGTAAGAGTACAGTGACTGCATCGGGCCCCGCCCCTAGTTCCGGACTCCAGCCCCTCCTCTCTCCCGGCTCATACATCGCAGTCTGCGATTGTAATGCAAGGCACCAACAAACAGACCAGTGATGAAAGCAAAAAGGTGTTTATTCACCAGAAACATAAACGTCCAGGACACTTGCTGGTAACAAGGAATAATAACAAAAACCAGGCAAGGAGATTCCAGGAATAGTCCCAACCAGTGCTGAATGATGCTGTGCACTTGGCAGTCGAGTCACTCCAGATCTTGGGTCCGCTGCAAAGGACAAAGTTCCTGGCAGTCTTCAGTCACTAGCAGTTGTGACCTATACCTGGTTGAGGGAAAATAACAGTGGGCACTGATCACCCTGAGAGACCTCCTTTTAAATCCCAGCTGACCAATCCCAGGGTGCCAAGTGTCCACTACCATAGGTGAACAAATTGCCCTGCACCTGAGTACATGGCCTAAGGCAATCACAAGTTGATTAACCCATGGCTGGCTCCCTAATCCACTTTGCTCTTGTGAGTCAGTATATTATGCGCCACTGGTCGACGAAGCGCATAAGAAGCGCGTACTCGCGACCGTGTATCCCTTTGCGAACCTGCCCTCGTGCGTACGCACGGACGCATGATTGACTCAGCGCGAGTATGCGAGCGCGTGGACCCAGATGCGGAAACGGAAGTCGCAGGAGACACCGGAGACAACCCTGGCCGCGGCGTCTTGTCACTCGCCTGGCCACTCTGTCCCCGGGACTCCGACGGTCCTCCCCTCCGATGTCCACGCGAACGCATCCCCGCACTGGCTCGCAAAGGGGTCAGCGCTGGTGCATCAGAGACACGCATAACCTGTCCCGCAACTCCACGAGGACCCCTCTTGGTTCCCCTGGAGTGCAAAGCAGGTGAGGATCTTACAGCGATGCTGCAGAATCGCAGACTGCGATGTAAAATGGAAGCATTCGCCCCATAAGACGCAGGGGC
This sequence comes from Bufo bufo, assembly GCF_905171765.1. Lineage (NCBI taxonomy): Eukaryota > Metazoa > Chordata > Amphibia > Anura > Bufonidae > Bufo > Bufo bufo. Next base: position 584,955,580 of record NC_053391.1, read on the forward strand.
ATTTCCCCCCCACTTTTGGGGGGAAAAAGTGCGTCTTATGGGGTGAAAAATACGGTAGCAATGCCAACAAAAATAATTATTAATTTACATTCCCCATATGTCTACTTTATGTTTGGATCATTTTGGGAATGCATTTTATTTTTTGGGGACGTTACAAGGCTTAGAAGTAAATCTTGAAATTTTTCTGAAAATTTCTAAAACCCACTTTTTCAGGACCAGTTCAGGTCTGAAGTCACTTTGTGAGGCTTACATAATAGAAACCACCCAAAAATGACCCCATTTTAGAAACTACACCCCTCAAGGTATTAAAAACTGATTTTACAAACTTTGTTAACCCTTTATGTGTTCCATTAATGGAAAATAGAGATAACATTTACAAATTTTCACTTTTTTGGCAGATTTTCCATTTTAATATTTTTTTTCCAGTTACAAAAAGGATTAACAGCCAAACAAAACTCAATATTTATGGCTCTGATTCTGTAGTTTACAGAAACACCCCATATGTGGTTGTAACCCGCTGTACGGGCACACGGCAGGGTGCAGAAGGAAAGGAATCCCATACGGTTTCTGGCAAATTTCGCTGGACTGTTTTTTTCTCACCATGTCCCATTTGAAGCCCCCCTGATGCACCCCTAGAGTAGAAACTACAAAAAAGTTACCCCATTTTGGAAACTACGGGATAGGGTGGCAGTTTTGTTGGTACTATTTTGGGGTACATATGATTTTTGGTTGCTCTATATTACACTTTTTGTGAGGCAAGGTAACAAGAAATAGCTATTTTGGCACCGTTCTTATTTTTTGTTATTTATAAAATTCATCTGACAAGTTAGATCATGTGGTATTTTTATAGAGCAGGTTATTACGGACGCGGCGATACTTAAAGGGACTCTGTCACCACTTTCTAACCCCCCCTTTTAAAAGTATTGTTCTCTCCATGGTGCCCTTGTGATTACAAAGGTGTTGTTATAACATAAATTCGCCGTCTCGTTTTGATAAAAATACCTTTTATCTAACCTGTCAATCTTGTGGATAAGGTGCCCAGGGCGTTTCTGAAGGTCTGAAGCTGCCGCCCGCCGCCGCCGCCATTGGTGCCCAGCTCCTTCCCTGATCCTTTCAGCGCCGCCTGAATGTAAAGAAATCCGCCTCCGGCTCTCGCTCAGTGCCCCCTCCTCCTTTTCCAAAGATCCCGCGCGTGCGCACAGGCCTGTGCCTGATGCGCCCGTGCGGACATTTAGAATCAGCCTCATTGAGCGAAGTGCGCATGCGCGCACTTCGCTCAACCTCCTCATAAGACGAGCACTGCAGCCAGCCTCTCAGAGCCTGCGGCTCCATACAGCGCTTGGCAGGCTCTGAGTGGCTGGCTGCAGTGCTCGTCTTATGAGGAGGTTGAGCGAAGTGCGCGCATGCGCACTTCGCTCAATGAGGCTGATTCTAAATGTCCGCACGGGCGCATCAGGCACAGGCCTGTGCGCACGCGCGGGATCTTTGAAAAGGAGGAGGGGGCACTGAGCGAGAGCCGGAGGCGGATTTCTTTACATTCAGGCGGCGCTGAAAGGATCAGGGGAGGAGCTGGGCACCAACGGCGGCGGCGGGCGGCAGCTTCAGACCTTCAGAAACGCCCTGGGCACCTTATCCACAAGATTGACAGGTTAGATAAAAGGTATTTTTATCAAAACGAGACGGCGAATTTATGTTATAACAACACCTTTGTAATCACAAGGGCGCCATGGAGAGAACAATACTTTTAAAAGGGGGGTTAGAAAGTGGTGACAGAGTCCCTTTAATATGTCAAATTTTTATTTATTTATGTAAGTTTTACACAATGATTTCATTTTTGAAACAAATAATTTTTTTAGTGTCTCCATAGTCCGAGAGCCATAGTTTTTTCAGTTTTTGGGCGACTGTCTTAGGTAGGGTATCATTTTTGTGGGATGAGATGATGGTTAGATTGGCACTATTTTGGGGGCATACGACTTTTTGATTGCTTGCTATTACACTTTTTGTGATGTAAGGTGACAAAAATGGCTTTTTTGACACCGTTTTTATTTAAATTTTTTTACGATGTTCACCTTATGGTTTAGGTCATGTGGTATTTTTATAGAGCAGGTTCTTACGGACGCGGCGATACCTAATATGTCAATTTTTAAATTTTTTTACGTTTAACATAAAAAAGCATTTTTGAAACAAACAAATGATGTTTTAGTCTGAGAGTCATTGTTTTTTACATTTTTTGGGCTATTGTCTCATGTAGGGGCTCATTTTTTGCGGGATGAGGTGATGGTTTGATTGGTACTATTTTGGCGTACACACGACTTTTTTGATCACTTTTATTACCTTTTTTGGGAAGTAAGGTGGGCAAAATGTCAATTTCATCATAGTTTTTATTTTTATTTTTTTATGGCGTTCACCGTGCAGGGAAAGTAACATGACAGTTTTAAAGATCAGGTCGTTATGGACGCAGTGATATCAAACATGTGTAGGGAATTTTATTTTTTTCATTTTTAATCAGTGATAAATGTGTTGTTTTTTTCCCACTTTTTTTTACATTTTTTTTTACCCAGATCCACTTGGTTCTTGAAGATCCAGTGGGTCTTATGTCTGTATAATACAGTACACTGTATAGTATACTGTACTGTATTTACACTTTACTTAGTTTGATCAGACTTCTGCGTTTATTTTTTTCTGATCAGCACCATGGACAGACGGAAGACTGTGAAGGCGTCCGGTTGCCATGGTAACCACCACTCGCTGCCACAACAGAGCAGCGGGTGATGGGGAGGGAGGGGGCCCCCTCCCTCTGTGATCCCGTCAATAATCGGGGGCTGAAAAGGCACAGCAGCCCCCGATGGGAGAGGGAGGGAGCTTCCTCCCTGTTAACCTCTTCCATACAGCGGTCCCTCCGGACCACGGCATGGAAGGGGTTAAACGGCTGACATCACAGCACAGATGTCAGCCGTTTCAAGCAGAGTGTCAGCAATGTGAATTGACCTGTGGTTTTCAGCGATTGCTGATACGGGGGTGGGGGTCACAGGACCCCCCTCGGCATTGTCCCAGGGACGTCATGTGTCCCCAAGAGGTTAAATACAGTAGCAGGGTGCAGGAGTGGTAACACCACTCTGAGGTATTACACATAGTCTGGGTCAGGTGTTTTTTTCCCCATAGATGTCCATTGTTTTATTTGCTCTGCTTCAAAAACACAAGTGCCAGTGTGTATGGCATTTTTTAATGGTCTTTTTACTTAGAGTTTTTTTTCCAGTGTATTTTCCCCATACTGTTCTACAGAGGAAGTGACATTACAGAGGGGTACCTACGTGCCTATAAAGAAAACCAAGGTGTACAAAAACACTTTAAAACAAAATACACTATATGGCCAAAAACACCTTTAGAAAAGCTTAAAAAAAATACAATACAAAGTATGTGTGTCAGAACCCTAATGGGGCTAAAAAAATTTAAAATACAGAAAATATGTTGAAAAAAGATGCAAACAAATGCAAATTTTGTAATGATTTTTATTAAAGAAAAGTTGCATTTGAGAGGTTAGAATTATCCCCAAATTCCAATCAATGCAGTGGCACCGCATGCTGATGGCATGGACACAGCTCCTTTTCCCACACTGTAAGGTCTCATTCACATATCCATTATGACATCCGTGACAAGATGGTCAGTGGTTCATCAGTGAAGATGTTCATGAAGAATCCATGTTTGGTCCATGTGTCATCTGTATTCCACAGAAACCTCTAGGCTGAAGATTAATTTTCAGAGCATCTCTTGTAGCTGGCCAGCTAAGACCTGTCCTAGGTTGCTAACATAGCTTATATGTTTATACAGCTAGACCTGCCAATAACCTTATTACAGTTCCTATGTTTGTGTGTTAAAGATAAAAGCAGAGTTATTTAATGTGTCTTCATGTTTTGGATGTCATGTAATAGTTATATTTTGTGTCCACAGAAGCAGAAAAAGATAATGTGCAGAAACAATAGAAAGCATAGAGTTAAACTGTTGCTGCTGGGCAGGAGTCTTGACCAATCACAGCTAGACTCACACACAGCAGGAGTTTTGACCAATCACAGCCAGCCTCACACACTGTCTGTGTGGGAAATTCCCCTAGCAGGAGCTGCTGGAATCATTATTCACAAGAGAGAGGAGCTGAACAGACACACACTCCACTAAGAGCTGTGTTTTATGGAAGCAAGAGGCCAAAATAGGTATTTAAAACAGTTTTATAATGATCCTACTGTTAATATAGTGATTAGAACTGTATACTAAACTGGTTATATGTATGTTTACTTATAGTTCCACCATACAAATTACAACCATACAATCATACAATCCAAACAAATTGCATACAAATGCGAACTGCTCATACCAGATCATAAGCAAACTGCAAACCAAATAAAGCAAGTGAACTATTGTTTAACCTCAGATATACCTCTCAGAGAGATCATAAAGTGCTTAAATAACTTAAAAGGGTTGTCCGGGTTCAGAGGTGAACCCGGACATACTCTTATTTTCACCCATTCAGCCCCCCTGAGGCTAGCATCGGAGCGAGATGCTCCGATGCGCTCCCTTGCCCTGCGCTAAGGCTACTTTCACACGTGCATTAGGTGCGGATCCGTCTGGTATCTGCACAGACGGATCCGCACCTATAGTGCAAACGCTTGTATCCGTTCAGACCGGATCCGTTTGCATTACCATTTTTTTTGTTCATGATAATGCAAACGGATCAGTTTTGACTTACACTGAAAGTCAATGGGAGGCGGATCCGTTTTCAATTGCACCATATTGTGTCAGTGAAAACGGATCCGTCCCCATTGACTTACATTGTAAGTCAGGACGGATCCGTTTGGCTCCACATCGCCAGGCGGACATCAAAACGCTACAAGCAGCGTTTTGGTGTCCGCTTCCAGAGCGGAATGGAGGCTGAATGGAGGCAAACTGATGCATTCTGAACGGATCCTTATCCATTCGGAATGCATTGGGGCTGAACTGATCCGTTTTGGGCCGCTTGTGAGAGTCCTGAAACGGATCTCACAAGCGGACCCACAAACTCCAGTGTGAAAGTAGCCTTAATCGCGCAGGGCATGGGCTCTTTTGTTTATCATGACACACTGTCCGGCTCTGATGGGCGTGCTTTAGCGCCACACTAGCCGTTTTACTGCTACGTCACCGGATCACCAAAAAATGCCTTTTCCCTGCGCGATTTAGCATGAACTGCTCTGATGCTCAAGTCAGGGGGGCTGTCAGGGTGAAAATGGAGGAATGTCTGGGTAATCCACGGACCAAGTAAGGATGACATCCATGTTGTCTCTGAGGTTTTGATGGACACATAGATTATAATGTAGGATCCATAATCACTAACAAAAGTAGGGCATGATTCCGTAGTGTCACCATGGACCCGCGGTCTATGGAAAACCACTGATGTCTGAGAACACACATGTATGTCCATGATTCACTAGCGTGTGGTACAAGAACTACTTGCCATTAGTGATGGACGAACATCTGCTGGGACGGTTCACGAACGCGATTGCGCGAACGCAATCAAATATTCGCGAACCCAAGTTCGCGGCGGGTCCCATTCATTTTAATGGCAAGCGAACCTGAAAAACCTTCAGCTCATATTTGCAGCCAAGAAATAATTACTAGAAGTGCACAAATAGTCCCACAACATGGACAGTGACATACCAGATGTATTATTCAAATTTGCGACCTCCATAAAAAAAAAATTCAATGCGAAATATCAGCAATATAATTTTCGCGTACGCGCATGCTCAAATGCATTATACAGTACCCAAATGCACTGTAAAGAAAGTATATTGGTATCTAACACCCCGCTTCAATCAGTTTTTTTTTGGGGGGGGCGACTGGTATATCACACCAGTAGAATTATTTTGTTCCAATAAGCTTGTCCCTCTATATACCTGCACTATCGCAGCAGAACCGCACACAACTGCACTATAATATACTTTCTAACATAGAAAGTATATTATAACATTGCACAAGGAAGGCAATCCATTAGAATATACATGAAGATAAAACGTAACCTTTAATAATGTTACTATGAGGGTCCATTCACACGTCCGTAAGTGTTTTGCGGATCCGCAAAACACAGACACCGGCAATGTGCATTCCGCAATTTGTGGACCGCACATCGCCGGCACTATAATAGAAAATGCCTAATCTTGTCTGTAATTGCGGACAAGAACAGGACATGTTCTATTTTTTTGCGGAAACGGAAGCACAGATGCGGATGTGGATCCGCAAATGCGGATGCGGACAGCACATTCTGGCCTCATTGAAAATGAATAGGTCTGCACCGGTTCCGCAAAATTGCGGAACGGATGCGGAACCTATTTTACGGACGTGTGAATGGAAAAGATATCCCTCAAAATTAAAATAAATTAAATTATTAAAGATAAGCAAAAAGCATAGATGTGATAGGCAATAACAAGTGCTCGGCGGCACTAAATCAGGTGTTCGGCGGCACCAAATCAGAAACCATATGTTCTACCACAATCCGGAGGGTTCCAGTGCACATCCATGAATCCCGGAGGGAAAGCAAAAAACATCTATCCCTGGGCTAGATGATGATGTGGTATTGAAGGACAGGGTGGGCAAAGAACTGTCCCTGATATTTCTCTACAGGGGGGTGCTATTCTGGCCCTGATAGCCTAACCACAGACCACTGCCCTGATAAGAGCTACCCCGCCCGGAACCTTACCCTATATAAAAATGGCCCTAGTAAGCCCCTAGGCCCTAGCCCCTAGGCCCCTGACTTCCAGGTGATCACTATTTAGATCTTTGTGTTTTTGACTCATTATAAAAGTATATTATAAGTATATTGCACCCCTCTGTGTATCACACCTATCGATAGCACACCTATACTAGTGCTTAAAATAACTTTTGTGGCCCTATTAGCTAGCGTTTGGTGTCCCTAACAGCCTGTCCCTGCTCCACACAGCAACCTCTCCCTACACTGGCAAAACAGTGAATGTAAAATGGCGGCCAGATCAGGTTTATTTATAAGGTAGGGGGTATGTCCATGTGCTGAAATGTCTCAATTGGCTGTCCTGTACCACCTGATGGATGTGTCATGGGTCAAAGTTCTTCACAATGTAAAAGAATATGGGGGGGGCGCGAATTTCTCCATATGTTCGCATGTTCGGCGAATCGCGAACATGCAAAGTTTGCCGCGAAACGACCGCCGGGCGAACTGCAATGCCATCTCTACTTGCCATTTGCGCCATACTCATACAATACTGAGCGTGCAGGGGTGAAGTGTGAATGCAGTCATGCAGGGCCATCTTTAATATTGATTGGACCCTGGGCAAAAATTTACTTGGGCCCCCTGGATCCCGCCTTCCCACACCCTAGCATGCAATCACACCCTCCACCACAACACACACAAAAAAATCCACACACCTCGTAGAGTAGTAAACTTTAATAATGATGAGTGGCCACTAAAGGTGTTCCTTGGCAGTAATGTAAATACTGCCTTTTTTTTCTGAAAAGGCAGTGTTTAGATTAAAAAGCTTGCAGAGACATGCTATAGACACCAGAACTACTCGTTTAGCTGTTGTGGTTCTGGTGACTATAGTGTTCCTTAATATAGATTTAAAAAAAAGAATCGGTACAAAAGTATCAAATAAAATGGCTGTATCATTAGTAACATAGTACATAAGGCGAAAAATGACATTTGTCCATCCAGTTCGGCCTGTCATCCTGCAAGTTGATCCAGAGGAAGGCAAAAAACAAACAAACTGTGAGGTAGAAGCCAATTTTCCCCACTTTAGGGGAATAAAAAATTCCTTCCCAACTCCAATCAGGCAATCAGAATAACTCCCTGCATCAACGACCCCTCTCTAGTAGCTATAGCCTGTAATATTATTACGCTCCAGACATACATCCAGGCCCCTCTTGAACTCTTTTAGTGAACTTACCATCACCACCTCCTCAGGCAGAGAGTTCCATAGTCTCACTGCTCTTACCGTAAAGAATCCTCTTCTATGTTTGTGTACAAACCTTCTTTCCTTCAGACGCAGAGGATGTCCCCTCGTCACAGTCACAGTCCTGGGGATAAATAGATGATGGGAGAGATCTCTGTACTGCCCCTGATATATTTATACATAGTAATTAGATCTCCCCTCAGTCGTCTTTTTTCTAAAGTGAATAACCCTAAGGTTGATAATCTTTCAGGGTACTGTAGTTGCCCCATTCCAGTTATTACTTTAGTTGCCCTCCTCTGGACCCTCTCCAGCTCTACTATGTCTGCCTTGTTCACAGGAGCCCAGAACTGTACACAGTACTCCATGTGTGGTCTGATTAGCGATTTGTGAAGTAGTAGGACTATGTTCTTATCATAGGCATCTATGCCCCTTTTATCTTATTGGCCTTGGCAGCAGCTACCTGACACTGGTTTTTGCAGCTTAGTTTGCTGTTTATTAAAACTCCTAGATCCTTTTCCATGTCAGTGTTACCGAGTGTTTTACCATTTAGTATGTACGGGTGACTTGCATTATTCCTTCCCATGAGCATAACTTTACATTTGTCAGTGTTAAACCTCATCTACCACTTATCTGCCCAAGCCTGCAATCTATCCAGATCCCTCTGTAGTAGTATACTGTCCTCCTCAGTGTTAATTACTTTACACAGTTTAGTGTCATCTGAAAAAATTGATACTTTACTATGCAAGCCTTCTACAAGATCATTAATAAATACATTGAAGAGAATAGGGCCCAATCCTGACTCCTGAGGTACCCCACTAGTGACAGTGACCCAATCTGAGTGTGTACCGTTAATAACCACCCTCTGTTTTCTTTCATTGAGCCAGTTACTTACCCACATACAGACGTTTTCTCCCAGTCCGAGCATTCTCATTTTATATACTAACCTTTTATGTGGTACAGTGTCAAATGCTTTGGAGAAGTCCAGATATACGACATCCATTGATTCACCGCTGTCAAGTCTAGAACTTACCTCCTCATAGAAACTGATTAAATTTGTTTGGCATGACCGATCCCTCACGAAGCCATGCTGATATGGCGTTATTTGTTTATTTCCGTTGAGATGCTCTAAGATAGCATCTCTCAGAAAACCTTCAAACAGTTTACCCACAACAGATGTTAAATTTACCGGCCTATAGTTTCCAGGCTCTGTTTTTGGACCCCTTTTGAATATTGGCACCACATTTGCTATGCGCCAATCCTGTGGGACATTCCCTGTCAGTATAGAGTCTGCAAATATCAGAAATAAGGGTCTGGCTATGACATTACTTAATTCCCTTAGGATAAGGGGGTGTATGCCATCCGGTCCTGGAGATTTGTCTATTTTAATCTTTTTAAGTAGCTGTTGTACTTCTTCCTGGGTCAGACATTCAGCATTTCATCTGACAGTTTATTTTCCTCAGTGAATACATTGGAGGGAAAAATATTTAACAGCTTTGCTTTCTCCTCGTCGCTCTCTGCGACTCCCCCCTCATTACTGTTTAAAGAGCCGGCACCTTCAGATTTATACTTTTTAACATTTATATAATTGAAGAACATTTTAGGGTTAGTTTTACTCTCTTTGGCAACTAATCTCTCGGTCTCTAGTTTGGCCGCTTTTATTTGTTTTTTACATGTTCTATTTTTTTACTTGTGGTTTTCAGTGCTTCCGTGCTCCCCTCCTGTTTTAGTGATTTATATGCTTTCTTTTTGTCATTTATTGCTTTCTTTACAGTTCTATTTATCCACATTGGTTTCTTTTTGTTCCTTAACCTTTTATTCCCATACGGTATGTACCTCTCACAATGAGATTTTAGGATGCTTTTAAAGATATCCCATTTTGTGGCTGTATTTTTAGTTGGATAATTGGAAGGTTATTACTTTATGGTCACTATTTCCCAGGTGTTCCCCAACCTGCACGTCTGTTGTTCTGTCAGGCCTATTGGTGTCACAAAGAGGGGTAGAGGGTAGTGACCACTGGCTCCACCCACACCCCTGTCCCTGCCTACTTGCACCACTCGTCCTAGGCAACGACGTACAACTGGACGACGTTTCCTAGCCTGGGTAAGTGCGGAGGGACATACAAGACAAACAACAGAAATGTCAGCAGGCCGAGTCAGAACCATGATGTCGCTAAAGTACAAAAGGATAATCAAAGAGAAGTCAAGTCCACGCCAAAGGTCAAACCAGGAGAAGCCAATAAATGCAGGGAGCAACCGGGGACGAAGTCGGGAACGGAGCCGGGAATTCACAGGCAACCTGTGGCCAGCAGGCTGCCTGTTAAATAGTGGAGAAGAGGAGTCATGTGACGTGGCCAGCGTCACATGACTCATTCTCCTGAATCCAGCCGAGCACCGAGTGATCAGCTCGGCGCTCAGGCTTACCGCAGTTGCCATGGACGCGAAGGACGCTGACTGTGCCAAGGGAATACGCGCGGCCAGATCCTCCCCGTCTCTCGTTGCTGTGGAGACGAGGGCGTAGCGCACGTCCTTGCTCCGTATAAACCGCAGAGCGCTGACGGCGGTGAATGGGGGGAACCTGCCGTCGGCACCCCGTGACAATTGGTTAATACTAAGTCCAGTATGGCCGTTTCTCTATTCGGGTCCTGAACCAGTTGGGAGAGGTATATGTCTGGATATTGCCAAGAACCTGTTTCCTTTATGAGATATACATGTTTCAGTTTCCCAGTCTATATCTGGGTAGTTGAAGTCCCCCATTATAACCACCTCATTATGATTTGCCGCCTTGTCTATCTCGTTTAGTAGTAGATTTTCTGTGGACTCTGGTATATTAGGTGGTTTATAGTAAACTCCTATTAGTAATTTATTATCGTTTTTAGCTCCATGTATCTCTACCAACATTGACTCCACATCTTCATGTCCCTCACTTATATATTCCCGGAGTGTGGGCTTTAGACAGGACTTTATATAAAGGCAGACCCCTCCTTCTCTCCGGTTTTGACGATCCTTTCTAAACAGACTGTAACCTTGTACATTAACTGTCCAGTCATAGCTATCATCCAGCCATGTTTCCGTCATTCCCACCATGTCATAGTCCTCCTCACACATCACTAATTCCAGTTCCCCAGTTTTATTAGTCAGGCTTCTGGGATTAGGATACATACATTTGAGAGGTTTATGTATATTTTTTACCCTACACCTTTCCTTCAGAACTGTTCTAGTCCCTCCTTCCATTCCTCCCCCAGTCCCACTACCTTGCCCCCGGTCTCTATTTGCACTATCTTCCCCTCCTATAATGTAATTTCCCTCCCCCCGTCCCTAGTTTAAACACTCCTCCAACCTTCTAGCCATCTTTCTCCCCAACACAGCTGCCCCTTCCCCATTGAGGTGCAGCCCGTCCCTTCAATAGAGCCTGTAGCCGAAAGAGAAGTTGGCCCAGTTCTCCAGGAACCCAAACCCCTCCTTCCTACACCAGTTCTTGAGCCACTTGTTAATCTCCCTAATCTCCCGCTGCCTTTCTTGTGTGGCCTGTGGTTCAGGCAGTATTTTGGAAAATACTACCTTTGAGGTCCTTGCCCTAAGCTTTTGACCTAAATCCCTGAAATCATTTTTAAGAACTCTCCACCTACCCCTAACTTTGTCATTGGTTCCGATATGGACCATGACCGCTGGATCTTCTCCAGCCCCTCCCAGTAATCTGTCAACCCGATCCACGATGTGTCAAACTCTAGCGCCAGGAAGACAGCACACTGTTCGGCGATCACGGTCTTTGTGACAGATTACCCAATCTGTTCCCCTAATAATGGAGTCTCCCACTACCAGCACCTGTCTGGCCTGCCCTGCTCTCCTGGTCCCCTGCTTACTGGAGCTGACATTCCCCTGACTGGCAGAGGACGCCTCCGGCTGCAGCAGTGCCGTCCCTGGACTGACATCCCCCTCATCTGCCAAACGTGCAAACTTGTTGGGGTGTGTCAGATCAGGGGTAGCCTCCCTGGCACTCTTCCCTCTACCCCGCTTTCTGTTACCCAGCTAGCTACCTCACTTTCCTCAGCCTCCTCTCTGTCATCTCCCCCTCATCTACCCCAAAGAGTGCTTGCTCGGTGAGAAGCAAACACTTTTGCAAATTGTCAATGCCTCTCAGTGTTGCAACTTGCCCGTTTAGAGACTTGATTTGCGATTCCAGACGGGTAATTTGCTCACATCTTGAACAAAGATATACACCCTTGAACGGCTGTTCCAGGACTGCATACATCATGCAAGATGTGCACTGGACTGCGTTGTCAATTGTGCAACACATACTAAATGGGGATGACACCACAAAAGCGAAAAATACAATATAATGTATCATTATTCTAAAAATTAAAAAAGCACAACTTCTGACACAAATATATAGTATTTTGCAGATTACTTTTTATTTTATTTACAATGTGCAGATTGTACTGTACTACTAACCCCTCCATCCACCCTTACATACAGGGTAATACAGCGCACATACCTCTTACATCCAGTGACGTCTCTTTGATGTAGATGTTCTCTTTTCTCATCTTCTCCTTTCTGACCTTCAGACCAGACCACCATTTTCCACTCATTTCTCGTCTCTGAAGTTTGACAAACAAAATCTTAGTTTACTACTTTTCCATCCTCCTCCTATCTTCTGGACAAATCATCCTACCACCCCCAATGCTGTGCTGCTGTGCTCCCCAATACTATACTGCAGAAACAGATAAACCCCCTGATAATAGTAGTACCATGCAGATAGTGCCCTTCAATAATTATTGGCACACAGTGCCCTAAAATAACTGCGCCCAGCAAATAGTGTCCCTGACACTAATAGTGTAAACATAACGTCCCCCAAAAATAATTGTGGTAAGCTGATACTGTGCCAAGGTGCCCCCACAGTAATAGTGCTCCCAAAAGTCCCACCAATAGGAATAATTCTCTGCTAGAGCACACATGGTAGTAATAGTGCTCCTACAGTTCCCCCAACATGTCCCCACTGTGCCCCAGAAGTAATAATGCTCCCATAGTGCCCATACTAGTAATCATGTTCCCCATATACCCCCAGTAGTAATAAAGCCCATCATAATGCCCCCCCAGTAGTAATAATTCTCATTATAATGTGCCAGTGCAAAAAAAAAACCCTTTCAATGCCCCCAGTTGAGCTAATCTCCCCATAGTGCCGCCATAATGTGCCAGTATAAAATACCCCTATATAGTGCTCCCAGTAAATTCCCCCATAGTGCTCCCCTCCCCCCTTCTTCCTAGTGCCCCCCATAATGTGCCCCACTATAAAATGCCTCTATACAGAGCCCCCATATAAAATACACCTTCTTTGTGGCCCCAGTAGAAGCCCCCATAGTGTTCTTCTCCCCCCTTCCCCCATATAAAATACCCCTTCTTTATGGCCTCAGTAGATGCCCCCATAGTGCCCCCAATGTGCCAGTAAGAAGTGCCCCCATAGATGCCCCCATAGTGCCACCCAATAATGTGCCAGTATAAAGTGCCACCAATAATGTGCCAATAAGAAGTGCCCCCATAGATGCCCCCACAATGCCCCCCAATAATGTGTCAGTAAGATGTGCCCCATAGATGCCCCCCAATAATGCCCCCCCAATCATGTGCCAGTAACAAGTGCCCCCATAGATGCCTCACAATCATGTGCCAGTAACAAATTCCCCCATAGATGCCCCCCAATTATGTGCCAGTAACAAGTGCCTCCATAGATGCCCCCAATCATGTGCCAGTAACAATTACCCCCATAGATGCCCCCAATCATGTGCCAATAAGTGCCCACATAGATGCCCCCCAATCATGTGCCAGTAACAAGTGCCCCCATGGATGCCCCCAATCATGTGCCAGTAACAAGTGCCCCCATAGATGCCCCCAAATACTGTGCCAGTAACAAATGCCCCCATAGATGCCCCCATAGATGCCCCCAATCATGTGCCAGTAACAAGTGCCCCCATAGATGCCCCCCAATCATGTGCTAGTAACAAGTGCCCCCAATCATGTGCCAGTAACAAGTGCCCCCATAGATGCTCCCCAATCATGTGCCAGTAACAGGAGCCCCCAAAGATGCCCCCCAATCATGTGCCAGTAAGAAGTGCCTTCATAGATGCCCCCAATCATGTGCCAGTAAGTAGTACCATATAAAAAAATAAACACTTATACTTACCTCCTGTCACGGTCCCTCCTGTGAGGGAGGTGAGAAGATTGGATAGATTTGCTGCACATGAGGCTATCTGACAGGTCTCTCTGTTTTCCTCTATGTATGTTGTTGTTTGGCAGGATCTCACCTCTCCTCCGGTGCCGCTCCTTATCAGTGATGAGGCTCTATTTAGATCCGCCTCACACTGCTGACCATGCGGTTGACAGTTTCTGCTTGGAGTTGCTAGTACTGGTTTGTCTTGGATCTCCTGCTTCTCCATACATCTCTAAGCTAAGTAATTGTTGCCTTCGCTGTTTCTTATTATCTGGTGTTTATTGTTTCTAGGCCTCAGGGAGACGCAGGTTCCTTCATTCTGGAAGGAACCAGCTGTTTCATCCCCTGCTACCTATCCTAGGGCTCGTCAGTTTTGGCAGGGCTTTAGGTATCCGGCGTATGAGTATTTCCACCATCAGGATCTGCTCATACTGGCAGAAGTTAGGGAAAGGCCTAGGGATTACTAGGAGGTCACCATCCCTCTTCCTTAGCTTTTGAGGCCTAGATTGTTGTCTATTCGTTGTGGTGTGTATTTGGTGTTTTCCCTTCCCCTTAACCTGTGACACCTCCATCAGGCTGGCAGCGATGCGATGGAGGTCTCTTCCGGCCTGTGTCCCGCGCTGTACGGCTCAGGCGGCGCGATGATGTCTGCAGCCTATCAGAGGAACGGGGAAGGGAAACGACTCTCCCTCCCCTGCCCCGCCGCAGCACATCTATCTGTATCGCTGTCCTGAGGACAGCGATACAGATGACTATGGAGATGAGCGCTTCCACAATGGAAGCGCTCATCTAACTGTGCCCTGCCGCCACCCCCCACTTGTCACCAGGGCCCTGCTAGCGCCTCCTGGAATTTTGCGCCTGGGGCAACGCCCCCCCCCCCACGCTACGCCACTAGCCAGCGGGGCTCAAGAGGTATCTGCCTTGGGCCCCCAGGAACAACTGTGCCCGGGCAGCTGTCCGTTTTGCCCCGCGTTAAAGACGGCCCTGCAGTCATGAAGGCAAAAATGAAAAAAATTCTTACGACCCTAAAAGGGTTTTCTAGGTTAACACATTAAAGGCACACCCTTGTGTATAATTGGGTCCCACCAATCAGTAGAATAAAGGGGCTGCGTTGCTATATTGAGTGCCACGACCCGTTCAGTTTGCATCCACAGTAGTGTGCCTGTATTGGTGGATATGACTGGGTGAGGCTGCAGTACTAGGTATGCGCCACTTAGAACATTTTTCATGTACTCCGACTTGAAGTTTGGGGACTTGTTCCTTGGATGCTATGGCGCCCACTTGCTTAGCATTATTAGGGCATCTGATAAATGCTCTGATGTAAAAAGGTCTATTTCAGTGATAGATTCTCCTTAAATCAGCTTTAGGGCTCATGCACACGACTGTATTTTCTTTCCGTGTCCGTTCCGTTTTTTTTTTGCAGCTCATATGCGGAACCATTCACTTCACTTCAATGGGTCCACAAAAAACGCTAATGGATTCATGTGCATTCGGTTTCCATATGGACAGGCATTGTGGATCTACAAAAAAGAAAAATGCAACAAGGATGTCACATGGAGGTCATCCGTTTTTTTTCGGATCCGTGTTTTGCTGACCGCAAAATACATAAGGTCATGTGCATGAGCCCTTACAGTGTTAAAAGTAGACAGATTACAACCATTATCGGAAGACTGATCCTCTAGAATAAAAATAAAAGTGATGCGCAGGGTACATACTGGCTCTAGACTCCACCGAGGAATCAACAGCAATTAAATGGTGCCCATCAAAGCATTTATTTTCAGGCTATTGAGTTGTGGATATTTTTAGCTTCCCCTCCTGCCGTTTGCTCTTTTCTATGGCCCCTTTGTTACCCCTGTACATCTTTCTTTATACACATTGCCTATTACTGTCATGACAATTCATTACAGCGAGGGTGAGTTACACGGTGGTGGAGACGAGTTATTGTTTGTGAATGACGTTCCTTATTTTTCCAGATTCTTCATCTCTTACACAAAGACTCAGCTTATGAAATGTTTAACCCTTATTGTAGCTTGTTCCGTGGACCTCCCTGCATGACAGCGGTATGACCATACTGCAGTTCTTCTTATGTTACATTCCCACTAAGTAGCTCCTACTTTGCATTCCTGAAGTACTACATAAACCCACGTGTTGGACTGTTAGCAACAGCAGGAGATGTATCCGTCGCCTGTCTCGCCCTGACCGCGTTACTTTCCTTGTACGATACCTCCCAACGCTGTTTCTGACATTACTTGTCAATCTATATAGACAGTGTCTGCAAGCGTATGCTTTATGGACTTCACAAAGAAGTATAAAACCCTTTAGATATTAGGATCTAAAACGGATTTAGAAGTAGTATCCCTGTACTATGTATTAGTGGTAAAGGGTTCAAGGTACTGCATAGATCTAATACATGCTTCCTAAAATGTCCTTATTGCGCCTCACCCGCCATTACATTGCACACAACCGTATTTTTGGTCCGTGTCTGATCCACATTTTTGCGGTTCGAATGCAGACCTGTTTATTTCTACGGAGCTGCAAAAAATGCGGATGTCATTCACGTGCTCTCCGCATCCGTGTGCAGATTATAGAACAATATAGACTTTGTTGTTAATTCCCCATCGCATTTCACGTCCCGTATGAACGTACCCATGTGCGCCATTTTATATTACAGTAAGAAAAAGCAAAGTATTATTATTATTTTTTTTAAATGTGCCACCTAAAAACGCAAATGTAAACAAGGGTCTATCTTAATAATTGCTATAAAACAGGCATTCCTATACATCTGTCACATGGTGAACTTGAACATATTGTATTTCTGCCTCGTCAGTGCAATCAGGTAAGAGGAGGTCAGGGGCGTATCATTAACGTGGTGGAATATCTTCCTGGGGAACCAGGAAAGGTAAAATGCTGAGCGGGCAGGATCCGGCAGCGAGGCCGCGAGGCACTCCGGAGTGCTAAAATCCACAGCTTGTTTGGTGTAAGCAACTAATTAAAGCAGCGCGTTTCAGACCTGAGGGTCCTTTCATGAACAGCATTAACCATTAGTGCTTCCTTGTCTCCCTTGACTGGAGGCAGATGTACAACCATGTTCAGAAGATAATAACCTTAGGACGTGCCTGAAGACGGAACATTTCATTCTGAGATATACGCAAGATGATTACATCTTTCCAACACATCGCTAATGTAATGATATACGCAGATGGAGGTTTTAGTGCGGGACACTCATTAAAAATAAATACTACAGGGTTCATATTGTCATCAAATGTGTTTGTTTTCTTCTTATAGGAAACATATCAGCCCCCTCGCATGCTTAAATAAAAGGGATGTTGCTTAGGGCAAATTACTACAATATATATCTGCGAATGATGGTTGTCTCATTTATGGCAAGAAAGAAATAGGAATCCTAAGAAATTAAAACTATGTAATTTGCAGGGGAATATATTTCTTTACAGAAGTCACTAATGTCTGTAATGGGCAAAGTATCTGATGCTGGGAAAATACACTGATTTCTGCGGAGGGAAAAGGTTGTAGCACAATAAGGGTAGGTTCCTAATGTCTTAGTTGAGACAACTCCTTTAACGATTCGCCTTACAGGATAGTCTAGTGCAGGGATGCCCAACCTGCTGCCCTCCAGCTGTTGTAAAACTACAACTCCCAGTATGCCCGGACAGCCTACAGCTTTCCCAGGCATGGAAGGTCTAGTGCAGGGATGCCCAACCTGCTGCCCTCCAGCTGTTGTAAAACTACAACTCCCAGTATGCCCTGCTGTAGGCTGATAGCTGTAGGCTGTTTGGGCATGCTGGGAGTTGTAGTTTTGCAACAGCTGGAGGGCCGCAGGTTGAGCATGCCTGGTCTAGTGGAATGTACAATAGCAAGGCAGCATTTTAAAGGGGTTGTCCAGCTGTTAATATTGATGACTTCCCATCACTAGTGCCGAGTGTCGGAACCCGCCGATCAGATATTGATGACCTATCCTGACTATAGGTCATCAACATTAATGGCTGCACAACCCCTTTAAGGGTAGGTTCACAGAGTATTTTGGAGGAGGTTTTCAAGGCAGATTTTCCTGCAGGTTTTTTTTAGCCAAAGCCAGAAGTGGATCCAGCAGGAAGAAGTAAAAGTATTTCCATATCCTATATTTCCAGTTCCTTTGTAATCCGTTTCTGGCTTTGGCTGAAAACCGCAAGGAAAATTTGTGTCAAAACCTCTCCAAAATACGCGGGGTGAACTTACCCTTAAAATGCTGCCTTTCTATTGTACAGTCGTGGCCAAAAGTTTTGAGAATGACACAAATATTAGTTTTCACAAAGTTTGCTGCTAAACTGCTTTTAGATCTTTGTTTCAGTTGTTTCTGTGATGTGGTGAAATATAATTACACGCACTTCATACGTTTCAAAGGCTTTTATCGACAATTACATGACATTTATGCAAAGAGTCAGTATTTGCAGTGTTGGCCCTTCTTTTTCAGGACTTCTGCAATTCGACTGGGCATGCTCTCAATCAACTTCTGGGCCAATTCCTGACTGATAGCAACCCATTCTTTCATAATCACTTCTTGGAGTTTGCCAGAATTAGTGGGTTTTTATTTGTCCACCCGCCTCTTGAGGATTGACCACAAGTTCTCAATGGGATTAAGATCTGGGGAGTTTCCAGGCCATGGACCCAAAATGTTAACGTTTTGGTCCCCGAGCCACCTAGTTATCACTTTTGCCTTATGGCACGGTGCTCCATCGTGCTGGAAAATGCATTGTTCTTACCAAACCGTTGTTGGATTGTTGGAAGAAGTTGCTGTTGGAGGGTGTTTTGGTACCATTCTTTATTCATGGCTGTGTTTTGGGGCAAAATTGTGAGTGAGCCCACTCCCTTGGATGAGAAGCAACCCCACACATGAATGGTCTCAGGATGCTTTACTGTTGGCATGACACAGGACTGATGGTAGCGCTCACCTTTTCTTCTCCGGACAAGCCTTTTTCCAGATGCCCCAAACAATCGGAAATAGGCTTCATCGGAGAATATGACTTTGCCGCAGTCCTCAGCAGTCCATTCACCATACTTTCTGCAGAAGATCAATCTGTCCCTGATGTTTTTTTTTGGGGAGAAGTGGCTTCTTTGCTGCCCTTCTTGACACCAGGCCATCTTCCAAAAGTCTTCGCCTCACTGTGCGTGCAGATGCGCTCACACCTGCCTGCTGTCATTCCTGAGCAAGCTCTGCACTGGTGGCACTCCGATCCCGCAGCTAAATCCTCTTTAGGAGACGATCCTGGCGCTTGCTGGACTTTCTTGGATGCCCTGAAGCCTTCTTAACAAGAATTGAACCTCTTTCCTTGAAGTTCTTGATGATCCTATAAATTGTTGATTGAGGTGCAATCTTAGTAGCCACAATATCCTTGCCTGTGAAGCCATTTTTATGCAACGCAATGATGGCTGCACGCGTTTCTTTGCAGGTCACCATGGTTAACAATGGAAGAACAATGATTTCAAGCATCACCCTCCTTTTAACATGTCAAGTCTGCCATTTTAACCCAATCAGCCTGACATAATGATCTCCAGCCTTGTGCTCGTCAACATTCTCACCTGAGTTAACAAGACGATTACTGAAATGATCTCAGCAGGTCCTTTAATGACAGCAATGAAATGCAGTGGAAAGGTTTTTTTTGGGATTAAGTAAATTTTCATGGCAAAGAAGGACTATGCAATTCATCTGATCACTCTTCATAACATTCTGGAGTATATGCAAATTGCTATTATAAAAACTTAAGCAGCAACTTTTCCAATTTCCAATATTTATGTAATTCTCAAAACTTTTGGCCACGACTGTACATTCCAGTAGGCTATGGTGAAAGTCATAACTTTAAAGGGGTTGTCTGAGCTGTGCACGTTGCAACAGCAGCAGACATAAAGTACAGCGACCTGTTGTGAAGATGCCCGAAAGGTGAACATAACAAAACTAACTAGAGTAGCACCTCTGCTAACAGCTTATTTTCACCAACTTAGGCCTCTTGCACACGAACGATGCGGATTAGGTCCAGATGCGTTCAGGAAAACTCATTTTGCAAGCAAGTTCAGTCAGTTTTGTTTGCGATTGCGTTCAGTTGTTAAGTTTTTATCGCGCGGGTGAAATGCGCATTGATGCGTTTTTCACGCGCGTGATAGAAAACTGAAGGTTTACAAACAACATCTCTTAGCAACCATCAGTGATAAGCGCATTGCATCCGCACTTCGATGGGACCAGCGTTGCGTGAAAAACGCTGAATATAGAACATGCTGTGATTTTCACGCAACGCGCAAGTGATGCGTGAAAAACAATGCTCATGTACACAGACCTATTGAAATGAATGGGTTCGGATTTAGTGCGGGCGCAATGCGTTCACATCACGCATTGCACCTGCGCGGAAAACTCGCTCATCTGAAAGGGGCCTATGAACAGCCTGACGGAACATCTATGAACAGCCTGACGGAATTCTCAGGATCCGGTGCTGCCGGATGCAGACGGAATGTCCGCCGGCCCCCATTAAGTATAATGGGGTCCTGCAGAGATCTGTACGCATTCCGTCAGACTAGCAGAGAACCAGCCGGACAAAAACAGCTCATACTGCAGCTTTTGTCCAGCCGATTCTCCGCTTGTCTGCTGGAACGGCCACTCCAGAGTTTCACACTGGAGGTGTAAAAGTAGCCTAAGGCTAAATTCACATAAAGTGGAAAAAAAGGCCATAAAAAATGGCAAGACTGTCCATTTTTACCAGCTGATGCCTTTCTGAGAAATGACTGTTAAAAACTGTCCCCTTCAATTGTATGAGGGCAGTCGGTCCATGAAAACGGGCAGTATATGACGGCCATCAAAGAAAAGACTGTGTGACTATTAGGCCTCTTGCACATGAACGTTGTGCATCAGTTCCGTGCATTTTGTGGTCCCCAATGCACGGGCAACGTCCGTGCAGCAGGCAGGACGGATCGAGACCCATTCAACTTGAATGGGTCCGTGATCCGTCCGCACCGAAAAAAATAGAACAAGTTCTATTTTTTGCGGTGCGGAGGCACGGACACAAACTGATAAGTAACTAATTATAAGTTATATCCTGCTTACCCTGTTCTTCTACTAAATGGGATATTGGTCGATCGATATTGCCTACAGCATCACAAAGTAATAAGACACGAGTTGTATGACATATACGGAGCTCATAGAAATTGATTTGTGCTTCTTTTGAACTATTCTTCATTTTTTTGCACACACTTGAATTGTAAAGTGCAGGCCATTACGCTTTTCCCAGCTGTGCACAAGCCAAAGTCGTATCCCTTTTGGCATACATTGCCTTTCACATCATATACCGTACAGCAACACATGTAGTCTAGGTCCCCTCCTTGTTGTTTGGGACTATTGGAAATACTGCTTAGTTTCTAGTAAAGGACTATTAGGACCTAACCTTTGTATAAAACGGATTATTTCTTGGCTTGCGCTGCATGCAATGGCCATTTTTTTGCACAGAAACAGGAGATTTATTAATTCAATGATGCCATCAGATTTGAACATACTGTTTCAAGCACTTGTCTGCATGTAGACAAATGTTGAAGCTGTCGATATAAGATATATGTTAGTGACAGCTGTCAGTTTTGAAACACGAGACCCCATGTGGAGAAGACATTACACACATGGGAAAATTCACTTATGAAATTCTCACTTCTAAGGCCCCTTTCACTCGAGCGAGTTTTCGCGTGGGTGCAATGCGTGAATCCGGATCCATTCACTTTAATGGGACTGTGCAAATGAGCGGTGATTTTCACGCGTTGCGTGAAAATCGCAGCCTGTTCTATATTCTGCGTTTTTCACGCAACGCAGGCCACATAGAAATGAATGGGGCTGCGTGAAAATTGCAAGCATCCGCAAGCAAGTGCGGATTCGGTGCGATTTTCACGCATGGTTGCTAGGAGATGATAGGGATGAGCAACCCCAGACCCCATTAAAGTAAATTCACTGTATTATTTTCCCTTCTAACATGGTTACAAGGGAAAATAATAGCATTCTTAATACAGAATGCTAACTAAAATATCGATTGAGGGGTCAAAAAATAAAAACAATTAACTCACCTCATCCACTTGATCGCGCAGCCGGAATCGTCTTCTTTCTTCTTCTTTCAGGACCTGCAAAAGGACCTTTGATGATGTAATCGCGATCCCAAAGTGGTGAGCGTGGTGGCGTCAGCACAGGTCCTTCTATCTGATGTCACCGCGCCCACGTGGTGAGCGCGATTAGGTTTTGCAGGTCCTGATGAAGAAGAAAGAAGACGATGTCGGGCTGCGCGATCAAGTAAATAAGGTGAGTTAATTATAATTTTTTTTTAACCCCTCGACATTTTAGTAAGCATTCTGTATTAAGAAAGCTATTATTTTCCCTTATAACTAAGTTATAAGGGAAAATAATAAAATCTACAGAACACCTAACCCAAACCTGAACTTCAGTGAATAAGTCCGGGTTCGGGTACCACATTCAGTTTTTTATCATGCGCGTTAAAAACGCATTGCACCTGCGCGATAAAAACTGAACAACGCAACGCATTTGCAGTCAAAACAGACTGAAATTGCGTGCGCACTCGCGCGGGTTTCCCGCAATGCACAAGCGACGCATCCGGAGCAAATCCGGGACCCCCGTGTGAAAGAGGCCTAAGGGTATGTGCCTTCATGGTCACAAGTGCTATTATTTGGCCATCTTTAAAACACAAATGCTTTTTCCTGGAGATCAGGGATCAAAGGTGTTTGCCAGCAAAAAAGGATAAAATTAATAGGGATAAAATAATTAGTAAAATATATGTTCATAAAAATAGCCAAAATCAAGAGTTTCCATTTATTTGACATTTTCATGCTATCATCTGCCATCTACCGCCATTGACACATACTGGTACATGGAAAAAGATGGATAAAGATTCAGCATTATTTTAGGAGTGTAATAAATGCATGCAAATTATTAAATAGGAGCTGTCTCCCCTCCTGACATGTCTGATTTACGAAATAATTTTATACCCCTTGCAATAACGGAGCATCTTCTCTTACAACTTTAATGGGAGTCTGTCACCAAAATCTCACCTGATCTAAGCCATTCGACAGAATGACACAAGGGGATCACAGGGCGGGCCAGACGAGGGGTTAAGGAGAAGTAATGCACACAGAAGGCAGAGGGGCCTGGGCACTTACTGTCCGAACACCGCCCCAGGTCACTTGCGAGTTCTCATTTGCATATCATTCAAACCGCGTTTTTGCTGCTTATGAAATTCGGAAGAAAAGAACAAAGGTACCATTTAAATCACGTTTATTTGTGCTACAGTGTTATATAAGCAGCGCAGGAGGTGACATTTTGGAGACAGATCCCTTTAACTTGTTCCATTCCTCAGTTATTGCTTCTAGAAGTATATGAATAAAAGTACAGATGGCAGCATTGATTGGACAGTGCCAGACTATGCAGGGTGCAACCTCAACAGGTAACACCCAGTTGTACCATTAGGCAACATTCATACGACTGTATTTTTGGCCGCTTCCAATATGCATTTTTTGCAGATCTCACGCAGACTGATTCATTTCTATGGGGCTGCAGAAAAAGCAGATAACACACAGATGTCTTCCCTGTGCTGCTCGCATCCGTGTGGCCGTTCTGCAAATTATAGAACATGTCCTACTCTTGTCCGTTTTGCTGACTGGAGTATGCATTTCTAGGATAGGGCCCGTGGAAAGTGCCGTATTTTGCAGATCCGCAACTTACATATGGTTGTATGAGTGTAGTCTTATCCTTTACCCATAAACTTCTAGTATCAATAACTGTGGAACTGAAAAACGTAGCATCATAAGAATAGATGCTCCAGAATTGTTATTGCATGGGAAATACAATTATTTAGTAAAACAGACATGTCGGTGGTTTAAGGATTAGTCGCGATTAGAAGTGACTATTCATTAAAGGGTTTCTACCACCACATTTTGACCTATTTAGCTGTCGGACACTAGCGATCTGCTAGTGTCTGCTGTACCTAACCATGCTATTGTAATTCCTTTCTCTGCAGCGGTTACCCTAAAAAACTTAGTTTTATTGGTATTCAAATGAGCCTCTAGGTGCTATGGGGGCGTCTTTTCAGCACCTAGAGGCTCCGTCCACTCATCATTTCTGCCGCCCAGCGCGCTCCAGCCCGCCCCTCTGCTCTAGATTGACAGCCTACTTCATCTCGGCCGAATTCTCGCGCCTGCGCCGTGTGCTTCTGTATTCGGCGCAGGCGCAGTGACTGTCGGACCGCTCCCTGCGCCGGCATCTTCAGGAATGGCACAACATAGAGACATAAGAGTAGATCCCGCAGGATTGTTATTACATGGGGAATGCATGAAGCTATTAAAACAGACATGTCAGGAGTGGTGAAAGGTAATCTGAAGTGCAGAGGAGACAGAAAAGGCAGAGAAAATAACAAAAGCAAAATTGCAAAGGTTTTCAGATGACTACAAATGTTGTGGTGTGAAGTCTGACACTGAACGTCTACACACCAGATCCACCCAGCCATTATTATCCCGTCACTGCAGTCTGTGAACAGTAAAATGACGTACCAGCTTTACCTCAGTGTGCGGACCAAACAATATTAGGATCAGTATGGAGGATAAAATATATCTGCAGCGAGCCACAGGGGAGAGCTGAGAGAATAGGAGCAGTTGGAGCAATAATAGGGGAAGTAGTTACTCACAGCAGCTGTCCTCTCACTATGCCCCCACCCACAGCAGCAATGCTCATACCTGACCTATCACCCCATTCATTTTGGGGGCTCGGTGGGGTACAGGGTCACCGTTCCCATGATCAGTGGGGGTCCCAGTGGTAAGATGCTCACTGATCTAATAGTTATCCCCCACCCTGTGGATAGGAGATAACCTGCCACAACCAGAATGCCCCAGTTGCATTTCTGATTTGAGTGCCAACATACTTCAGTCCTATACCGGTGACAGCAATAAAGGGAAGAGCAGGTCATTGCTGTATTTCATGACTGGGGCTATGACTTGTTGTCACAAGGGACAGACAAGTCTCTCTTGATCAAATGCAGGGTTACAGAGGGTGCAGTCGTACCCCAGTCCTGGAGCCGGAGGTGTCCCAAAAGGACACTGCCCCATATGAAGTGAATAGTATTATTAAAGACATACAATGATTAGGGGGTCTGTACAGACCATGCGTGAGAGCCCAAGACCTTACACCACTGGTCGCATCTTGCGGAAGATTGAGGAGACCATGTCTAATTGTCTGAACAGCATGCTATAACATTTTTAAAATTAGAATTATATGGCACATTATAACAAGTTATACAGCCAGCCTACCGGGAATCACTTGTTGGGGACCATTGTTTGAGAAGTTTACTATATTATATATATTTATTTTATGCCCATATATAGCGCTACTATATTCTGCAGCACTTTACAGACATTATCATCAAGCTGTCGCCAATGAGGCTCACAATCTAAGGTCCCTATCAGTATGTCTTTGGAGTGTGGGAGGAACCTGGAGAACTTGGAGGAAACCCATGCAAACACGGGGAGAACATACATCATTGTATATTGCTATTTGGTGGAAAGCCATAATAGTCAGGGGGACTTTATTTGGTAGAAAAGTTAGAATAGATAGGTACGTTAGAGGAGAACGTATGTGAAGTGTATCTGTTTGAATAGGTAAAACCCCATTTATGAAATTCCTTCATGTTAAGTAAGTGTGATGTACAATAGATAACAAATGTCTCATTTGATGAAACTCAGATAGCATTTTCTGCAAACAAATTAACAAAATCCGAAGCAAATGGTCGCTCCACACTAAGGCCAGATGGACTTGGAAGTCTAAGCACATCCAACCTTTTCTTTGCCAAGTAGAACATTTTGTTTCTAGCCACATGCCTCGTGGTCAGCTCTGCCAGTTCAACATTCTTCGGCAACGCCAGGCTGTAGTCGAGTCCAAAGGTCCATCTGCCACTACTGGAAGAGTCATTGAAAATAGCCATTCCCACCCGCCCTCTGCAGCCTTACTGTTCTCGAAAACTGGTGCCTTCTGCCCTTGACAGATGCCAGTAACCTCCAGGGCTTCCCAGCATGATACCAGTGTACAGACTCTTCAAATGCTGAATAATTTAACTCTTCCATTTCCACAAGGCGCTAGCCATAAAAATAATATCAATCTGTCATCCTGGAATATAATAAAGCTATGTTTTTAACATATTGCGCACTTATGAAATTAATAAGCAGCTGAAATGTAAGCTCATATAGTCACTGTAATTAGACACTAAAACGCTTTATTAAAGAAGCCGGATCATCTTTCCCATCTCAAAATTTTTAGACAATAGCCAAAACAACCCAATAAATTAATACTGGAGAAAGTTAATGCAAAATTAAACATTTGTTTTAATGTTTTTAATATGAACATTAGTTTTTTTTCGCCAAGACTTTGAAGGAATATACTGTACTAATATGTATTGTTTGTTTCTAGAAGCCCCTTCTATTCTAAGATATAGTAGAATAATTATTCTATAACAATCAAAATTACCCCATATTTTGTAAGGCAGAGGAAGCCAGCATGTTATTGGCTGTTGCTTCCTACTGTGTGACTCAGGAATGTACCCCAAAAAACAACAGGGGGTAGCAGATACAAATAGGACAGATATGCTTCAATGTACTAACACTCAAATGCTTTGATTGCAAAGGGGCATGGAGGATCAGCAACAATAGCTTTAGACTTTGCTTTGCATTAACAAAGGTATTTGCAATTTGCAAACCGTTCTAATAAAGTTCACAATCACATTCTCGAAAATAAAAAGGATTATGTTGAAACCGATATGCTTTGTTACCCCCCCCCCCCTCCCCCTATAAACAGTTTCAATTATTATGAGGTGCTCATTCACTGAAGGGTGGTATAGGGAGATGGTTTACTTGATGTAATGTTATTATAGAAGGATACGGGTTTGCCAGAGGGCATGTTGGAGCCATAGGACATGTTGTTATAGAGGTGATTATATTGCAAAACGTATTGGGTTATTATGTTTTTATAAACATGATTCACTCATAAAAGTTGTCTTATTGTTGCTGGGTTTCGGCAAAATGTATCTATTTTTCCAAACGTAACACTTTATGATAGGGATTACGACCATCAACATTTACTTATTAATAAAAATAGTGCAAATGTGGCGCACTGGAGCAACGGAGGACCAAATGAGGTGCTCACAGTAGAGTAGACTCACCCAGTCTACTCAAAAGGGTTACAGTAAATACAAAGTGAACTGGGCACTCTCAAATACTGGAACCAACATTAAATTTATTATTAAAACCAATAAATGAATAAAATCACAATATGCAGAAAAAGGTAAACTCGATAATACATAGACTCAGAATTCCTGCTAGACACAAGTAAAAAGTGGGTATGGACCACAAGTAGTGCAATTAAGGATCCCAACAGATAGTAAGGTGCACCTAGTGAGTGATAGCCTGTAGTGGCTTAGTGTGATCGATAGAAACAATGTCTATTGCGCCAATAAAGAGGTTATTTGTTCTGATAGTTATGTTTAGTACCTTGTACTATAGAAATTCAGATATGGGTAGCAAGGTCCATTCGTTCCGAACAAAAGTACTTCCGAAAGATAATGTCTCTCACTTCTTCACCATGTAACATAGGCAGCGGCGTCCCACTGTGTTAAGGTGTCAGCGGCGTCCCGCTGAAGTAAAGTGAACTATGTGCTTTGACAATAAATTGTTTCTTGCCGGCATACAATAAAGAACGTTCTTACCATATGAGATGTCTGTGCTCGAATATTGCTCTAGACGTTGATCGTGTACTGGAAAGGCCGGTAATATGGTAAGAACGTTCTTTATTGTATGCCAGCAAGAAACAATTTATTGTCAAAGCACATAGTTCACTTTACTTCAGCGGGACGCCGCTGACACCTTAACACATGTATGTATTCTACTTCCTGTCCTGACTCTCTTCCTGTTCCTCCTTTGCTTGTACTTTTAGCATGAGGGCACTTGTGCGCATATCTAGATTTTAGTAAGGCTTTTGACACTGTCCCACATAGAAGACTTATCAATAAACTGCAGTCATTGAGCATGGACTCCCATATTGTTGAGTGGATTAGGCAGTGGCTGAGTGACAGACAACAGAGGGTGGTAGTCAATGGAGAACATTCAAAACAAGGTCATGTTACCAGTGGGGTTCCACAGGGATCTGTACTGGGACCGATTTTGTTTAATATCTTCATAAGTGATATTGCAAAAAGCCTCGATGGTAAGGTTTGTCTTTTTGCTGATGACACACAGATAGGTAACAGGGTTGATGTTCCTGGAGGGAAACGCCAAATGGAAAAGGATTTAGGAAAACTAGAAGAATGGTCAGAACTCTGGAAACTGAAATTTAATGTGGATAAGTGCAAGATAATGCACCTGGGGCGTAAAAACCCAAGGGCAGAATATAGAATATTTGACACAGTCCTGACCTCAGTATCTGAGGAAAGGAATTTAGGAGTAATTATTTCAGAAGACTTAAAGGTGGGAAGACAATGTAATAGAGCAGCACGAAATGCCAGCAGAATGCTTGGATGTATAGGGAGAGGTATAAGCAGTAGAAAGAGTGAAGTGCTTATGCCGCTGTACAGAACACTGGTGAGACCTCACTTGGAGTATTGTGCGCAGTACTGGAGGCCATATCTCCAGAAGGATATAGATACTCTAGAGAGAGTTCAGAGAAGAGCTACTAAACTAGTACATGGATTGCAGGATAAAACTTACCAGGAAAGGTTAAAGGACCTTAATATGTATAGCTTGGAAGAAAGAAGAGACAGAGGGGATATGATAGAAACTTTTAAATACATAAAGGGAATCAACTCGGTAAAGGAAGAGAGCATATTTAAAAGAAGAAAAACTACCACAAGAGGACACAGTTTTAAATTAGAGGGGCAAAGGTTTAAAAGTAATATAAGGAAGTATTACTTTACTGAGAGAGTAGTGGATGCATGGAATAGCCTTCCTGCAGAAGTGGTAGCTGCAAATACAGTGAAGGGGTTTAAGCATACATGGGATAGGCACAAGGCCATCCTTCATATAAGATAGGGCCGGGGGCTATCCATAGTATTCAGTATATTGGGCAGACTAGATGGGCCAAATGGTTCTTATCTGCCGACACATTCTATGTTTCTATGTTTCTATGACAAACAAGCTCACTTGCCTTTCTTAGTCTACTTTCACACTTGCGGTAGCAGGGTCCGGAAGGATGTTCTGGCAGGGGAACAGCCGGATCCGTGCTAACGCTACCCCACTGTGCTGCAGGCAGGCTGGAGGTCCGGCCGCAGCACGGCAAACAAGCCGAGAGACGGCCAGACAAAAACCTCAGAATGCTGTCTTTTTTGTCCGGCAGTCTCTCGGCATGTTTGCCGTGCTGCGGTCGTACCTCCAGCGGGGGAACAGCCTGCCGGACCTTGCTACCGCAAGTGTGTAAGTAGCCCTATTCAGACTATTCACTGCGATCAGAGTGACTCAATTAGAATGTCACACATTACACTGATAAGGGCAGTGCTCATCTATGGGCATCTCTATCTAGGCCTATCAAGAAAACAATGTTATCCCAATTCTACACCTACCATGATATTAGCAGATAACATCTCTCACAACTCAAAGCAGCAGCAAAGTAAAAATATGTCCCCTGTCTATATAGGAGTTTATGCTCTCTATGCCGACTGCTACACAAGAACAATATTTAGTATTCAATTTATAAGTGGCATGGTGCTACCTTACTTCAGTTGATAAACCAAATTGAAATGTACAAACAAATTAACTATCTCACCCTGTATATCGTAACAAAATTTCAAGATGGCCAACTGGTTTCTTGTGTGCAAAATAATTGATATGTGAAATAGAAATCAAACACACATACTGTATTTCACCAGCAAAAAGTTACATTTAAAAAAAATAAATCATAAAAACACAATAAACTGACACATTTCTGATGGATGACTTAGATAGTCCAGTTGTTTTGACGTATTACTACTGATATGCTATATTTTATTATATTAATTATCTGTTCAGGACCTATCTAAATAATGATTTAGCCTTCATAGAGATAGTACATCTAGCCTTTTGTTGTGAGGGCTTACCCAAAAACTGTATACTAGTTGTAGTCCACATTTTCAGAACCTGGAGAGGAAGAGGCTCACCTGGAATGATTAATGTTTCCCATTTGGAGCGCTAGGTAGCATTTACTGTGACAGCTGTGAGACAGGTCCAAAAAATGAGAGAAGGCCAAGGAATGAGAGAGATTGTAACAGAAGGGAGTGGTCAACTGTGTTTAAGGCAAAGAACAGGTCTAGGAGAAGGAGGACAGAGTAATGTCGTTTGTCTTTGTCAGTTAGCAAGTTGTTGGTGATTTTGGTAAGGAGTGGAATATGATAAGGGAATACAATTCAAGGTGGAAATGTTGTTCAAGGAGCTTTGAAGCAAACAGGAGTAGTGATATGGGTCGATAGCTAGACAAAGATGACGGGTCAAGGGAAGGCTTTTTAAGGATTAATGTAATGTTTGCATGTGGGGAAGATGGCAGTGTTAGCTTGAAGAGATGGATTAGGTCTGGGATAAATACTGTGGTGGTAAGGTTGAGGAAGAAGTGGGATGGGATCAGGTCAAGCGCACAGGTGGTGAGATGTGATCTGGAGAGTAGAGATGTCGCGAACATAAAATTTTCCATTCGCGAACAGCGAACGCGGATTTCTGCAAATGTTCGCGAACGGGCGAACCGGCCGAACTGCCATAGACTTCAATTGGCAGCGAATTTTAAAACCCACAGGGACTCTTTCTAGCCACAGTAGTGATGGAAAAGTTGTTTCAAGGGGACTAACACCTGGACTGTGGCATGCCGGAGGAGGATCCATGGCAAAACTCCCATGGAAAATGACATAGTTGACGCAGAGTTGGATTTTAATCCATAAAGGGCATAAATCACCTAACAATTCAATTTTTTTTCGAACAACGTGGTTTAAAACATCCAGTGTGTGTATACGATCAGGTATGATGTTGTATCGATCAGGTAGTGTAAGGGTTACGCCCGCTTCACAGACATTGACAGACCAAACTCCCCTTTTAATGCACCGCAAACAACCGCAAACAGTCCATTTGCCCAACCGCAAACTTCCCATTTGCACAAGGTTGGATACCAAGCTAGCCATGTCCCGTTGATGTCATTGAAGGTTTCTTCCTCCAGCCAGCCACGTACAACACCAAGGGTCCCCGAAAGGTGAATTGAATTGATTTTTCGAACGGGGAGATGGTTAAAAAAACGCTGGCTCCCTCCCCTTCGTTTGAATCCACGCCACGGTCACTGCGTCTGCGCCGTGCAATTTAATGTCACACCCGATATGAGTGGTATTTTCTGTAGTTCTCTCTTCTCATCAGTTTAATCCCTGTTACGTCCCTAATCTGGGGTCCATTTATTAACCACCTGCCATCTGGGCCATTTGTCCCCTTCCTGACCAGGCCAAATTTTGCAAAACTGACATATCTCACTTTATGTGGTAATAACTTTGGAACGCCTTTATTTATCCAAGTCATTCAGAGATTGTTTTCTCGTGACACATTGTACTTCATGATAGTCATAAATTTGAGTCAAAATATTTCACCTTTATTTATGAAAAAATCCCAAATTTACCCAAAAATTTGAAAAATTCGCAATTTTCTAAATTTCAATTTCTCTGCTTTTAAAACAGAAAGTGATACCTCATAAAATATTTATTTTTTAACATTCCCCATATGTCTACTTTATGTTGGCATCATTTTGGAAATGTCATTTTATTTTTTTAGGACGTTAGAAGGCTTAGAAGTTTAGAAGCAATTCTTCAAATTTTTAAGAAAATTGCCAAAACCCACTTTTTAAGGACCAGTTCAGGTCTGAAGTCACTTTGTGGGGCCTACATAGTGGATACCCCCATAAATGACCCCATTGTAGAAACTACACCCCTCAAGGTATTCAAAACCGATTTTAAAAACTTTGTTAACCCTTTAGGCGTTCCACAAGAATTAAAGGAAAATGGAGATCAAATTTTAAAATTTCACTTTTTTGGCAGATTTTCCATTTTAATCCATTTTTTTCTTTAACACATCGATGGTTAACAGCCAAACAAAACTCAATATTTATTACCCAGATTCTGCGGTTTACAGAAACACCCCACATGTGGTCGTAAACTGCTGTATGGGCACACGGCAGGGCGCAGAAGAAAAGGAACTCCACATGGTTTTTAGATGCCATGTCCCATTTGAAGCCCCCTGATGCACCCTTACAGTAGAAACTCCCAAGAAGTGATCCCATTTTGGAAACTAGGGGATAAGGTGCCAGTTTTATTAGTACTATTTTTGGGTACATATGATTTTTTGATCATTCATTATAACACTTTATGGGGCAAGGTGACCAAAAAATTGGTTGTTTTAGCACAGTTTCTATTTATTTATTTTTACAGCGTTCACCTGAGGGGTTCAGTCAAGTGACATTTTTATAGAGCAGATTGTTACGGACGTGGTGATACCTAATATGTATACTTTTTCTCATTTATTAAAGTTTTACACAATAATAGCATTTTTTAAACAAAAAAATTATGTTTTAATGTGTCCATGTTCTGAGAGCTATAGTTTTTTTTATTTTTTTAGAGATTTTCTTATGTAGGGGCTCATTTTTTGCGGGATTTGGTGACGGTTTTATTGGTACTATTTTGTGGGACATACGCATTTTTGATCACTTGGTGTTGCACCTTTTGTGATGCAAAGTGACAAAAATTGCTTGTTTTGACACAGTTTTTTTTTTTTTTTTTACGGTGTTCACCCGAGGGGTTAGGTCATGTGATATTTTTATAGAACTGGTTTTTACGGACGCGGCAATACCTAATATGTATACTTTTTTTTATTTGTTTCACTTTAACACAATAATAGCATTTTTGAAACAAAAAAAATGATGTTTTAGTGTCTCCATGTTCTAAGAGCTATAGTTTTTTTATTTTTTGAGAGATTTTCTTATGTAGGGGCTCATTTTTTGCGGGATGAGGTGACGGTTTTATTGGTACTATTTTGTGGGACATACGCGTTTTTGATCACTTGGTGTTGCACCTTTTGTGATGCAAGGTGACAAAAATTGCTTGTTTTGACACAGTTTTTTTTTTTTTTTTATGGTGTTCACCCGAGGGGTTAGGTCATGTGATATTTTTATAGAGCTGTTTTTTACGGACGCGGCAATACCTAATATGTATACTTTTTTTTATTTTTTCTATTTTTAACTTTTTTTTTTCATTCCTTACTTGGGGACTTTTTTTTTTTTACATGTGAAACTTTTTTTATTTTTTTTATTTTCAACCTTTTATTTTTTATTTTTTTATTTTACACTTTTCGTCCCCCATAAGGTCATACAAGACCTCTGGGGGACATTTACTTCACTTTTTTTTTTTTTTTTTCCACTGTTGATTTCTCCTGTAACTGGGGCTGACATAGTAGCCCCAGTTACAGGACAAATGCACCCCTATAGAGGCTGTACAGCAGCAATCCAGCGCTGTACAGCCTCAGAGCAGAGCTGATCGAGGTCTCTGAGAGACCTCACACAGCTCCTGCACACTCCGGTCCCGGCGGTCACATGACCGCCGGGCCGGAACAGGAAGCGCATAGCGCTTCCTTCTCTGCATACACAGCGCTCACCGAGCGCTGTGTATGCAGCGATCCGGAAGGCAGGGACACCTGGGAACTGTCCCTGCCTTGTCTTAGGGTTGCCCTGCTGTCACTGACAGCGGGCAACCCGATCAGCAGCTGCACGATTAGCGTGCAGCTGCACTTTCTGAACGGACGTTCTGGAACGTCCTTTCAGAAATAGACGTCCACCCATAGGAAGTTTATAGTCTATGGGCGGACGTAAAGCGGTTAAATAGATTTTTCGAACGGGGAGATGGTTAAAAAAACGCTGACTCCCTCCCCTTTGTTTGAATCCACGCCTGGGTCACTGCGTCTGCGGCGTGCAATTTACTGTCACACCCGATATGAGTGGTATTTTCTGTAGTACTCTCTTCTCATCAGTTTAAATAGATTTTTTTTTAATCTGCAAGGTATTTGTGAGTGAGTGACACCCTGTAGCGGTATGAGTGGAGGCCTAGCCACTAGCCAGTGGCCACAATACAGTCTGTGTGGGCCTGACACACACGGGCTTGCAACTGTGATTATATCACAGAAAAATATTAAATAGAATTTTTTTTTTATCTGCAAGGTATTTTCTGCCACACCCTGTATGAATGGTGTGCACACAGTACTGTCTGTGACTGATCCTGCAGCCTCTCATACACGGGCAGGCATCTGCAATATATATATATACATATATATATATATATTTAAAAAAAAAAGCAGACTGATGTACCAGCTCTGAAAAGGGCTTTTTGGGGTGCTGTCAGGACGCTGTCCTTACAGCAGATGAGTCTGTGGACACAGAACACTGCCCTAGCTAACGCTTTCCCTATTGAATCAGCAGCAGCAGCACTTTCCCTCCTCTCACTGAGAATGCAGCTTCCGAATGAATCTAAAATGGATGCTGTCCAGGAGGTGGCAGGGAGGGTCTGCTGCTGATTGGTTGGAATGTGTCTGCTGACTGTGAGGTACAGAGTCAAAGTTTACTCAATGATGATGTATAGGGGGCGGACCGAACATCGAATATGTTCGCCCGCCGCGGCGAACGCGAACAAGCTATGTTCGCCGGGAACTATTCGCCGGCGAACTATTCGGGCCATCTCTACTGGAGAGTAGGGTGAAAGTTTTTCTTTTTTAATGGTGGACTGTGTGGGGGTCAGCTAGAGAAAGGAGGGAAGTGAATGTAAAGTAGATTGTGGTCGGATAGGAGGAGAGGTGGGTTGGAGAGGTTAGATAAGGAATACTACTAAATTGATAGTCCAGCATCTTACAAACCAGAAAATCTTACAATCCAGTACTAGTTTCTAGCACAGAACTGTGGTATAATGTGGGATTTTACAAGACCAGAAGCGTAAGACCAGAGAGAAGGAACCAAAAAGGACATTCCTCTGATTTCCTCTAAGGGGTTTTATTGTTCTTTAAAATTGATAGCCTTTCTTATAGACCATCAAGCTTAGATCTGTGAGGATCTAAGCCCCCCCCCCCCCCCCTTCTAAGCTTTTTAAAAAGGCTATGGCACTCCAATGAGTTCCACATTATTTTCATTGTTTATATTGTTTAACACACAGATCCACTACTAAAAGTTTGTAACTGTGCCTGTTAAGAATTAAGGGGACACCTGCACTTGCCATTGCACCTTCAAATAGCTGAATGGTGGGGATTCGGACCTCAAGTTATCCACATATAGAAGGCTTATCCTCAGGCTGTTAGCAGCATGGAGCAAGTAGGTGCAGACAGGAGCTCTCCATAGCACATCGCTGCTCCTGCCTGTGCCTGCTACATTAAAGCACATGCCAGGCTTTAGCAGAGCAGCACTGCAGGAGCAGATCTCAGTATGGCCTCAGTGGAATTACTACACCAGTACACTGCTGACATTCTAGCAGTGTACTAGAGTACAGCAGGGTTGCCAACCAGAATTTGTCTTTTTACTGGACAACTTATACCAAAATCACAGACGGACAACATTTTTCACGGGAAAATTTGAAAACCATAATGATTATAGAGGTAATAAATAGCTTAATACACTGATAAGAACTCATTACCTGCACTTACTGTGAGCTGTAAAATGATGATAATTACCACCAAAATAACTTGCCAAGTACCACCAGCCTCAAAAAAATCATGGACATATCCATTTTTTTTCATGGAGGCAAGAAAAAAGTTGCCTATTTATACAGACTGTCTAGAAATTTCTGGACAATTGGGAACTCTGGTGTACAGATTCCAAAGTGCTATAGGCACCTGAACTTCACAAGGAAAATAAAATAACTAAAGTATATTTCAATTTAGCACATTTAGAATAGGTTTTAATAAAGTTGATTTGAAAGTTTAGGTACAGTTTAAGTGATTATGTCACGTGTCTGATTATCATATCTTGACTAGTTTGTGTCATGACTCCGCTTAGGCTACTTTCCGTTACTGATAATACAACCATCTGCATCTGTTATGAATGGATCCGGTTGTATTATATTTAACATAGCCAAGATGGATCCGTCATGAACTCTATTGAAAGTCAATAGGGGAAGGATCCATTTTCTAATTGTGTCAGATTGTGTCAGAGAAAACGGATCCGTCTTGCTTCGCATCACAGGACGGAAAGCAAACCGCAGCATGCTGTGGTCTGCTCTCCGGTATGAGAACTCAACGGAATGCATTTTGAAGCATTCCGTTCTGTTCAGTTATGTTTTGTCCCCATTGACAATGAATGGTGACAAAACGGAAGCGTTTTTTTACGATATTGAGACCCTATGATGAATCTCAATACCGGAAAATATTAACGCTAGTGTGAAAGTAGCCTTATGTAGTAATTCTCTGCCAAACTGCAAACAACAAACACATCTATAATTTCACTCAAGCAAGTGCTTCCTTTTAATCAATTAATTAATTGTCATTTGTACATTTCATCTTGTACTGCCAATTGCTGCTCCGTAAATCTCTCTTAAAGGCAGAATTGTACAAGCAGCTAAATTGCTTTGATGTTTCTCTTACAAAGCCAATAAACCTAAAATATGGGGTGATACCGAATAACAGACATTTCACAGTATTCATATATAATGTAAGAGAGGTGTAAAATGAGAAGTTCCTGACATGTTCACCAGCCAGGATACAGGGAGTAATACTTTACATTAAAGAACATTTTGTCCTGAAATCTAGAAAATAACTGGAAATATAAGTCCTCTTGTGAGACGTTTGAATTTGCAGTGCAGCCATTTCTCGGGCTTTCAGAAGCTGCCTTTTAAAACATAACACCTACACTGCCTGTCCAAAAAAAAAGTCGCCACCCAAAAAAAAAAGGTCAACACT